>NW_027361772.1:12103750-12785000 GCF_039654945.1 Dendrobates tinctorius | reverse complement strand
TTCCCACATCGCGCTCTATGATTTCACCCACCCTCATTGTTCTTTAAAGGGCTGACACCATCAATTTGAATCATTTTATTGTTTATATAATTAAAGAATAGTTTGGGGTTTGTTTTACTTTCCTTAGCAATGAGTCTTTCAGTTTCCACTTTTGCTAAATGTATTTGTTTTTTACTAGTGTTGAGCATTCCGATACTGCAAATATCGGGTATCGGCCGATATTCGCTGTATCGGAATTCCGATACCGAGTACCGATATTTTTTCAATATCGGATACCGGTATCGGAAGTCCCCATAATGCAATGAGCCACTGTTGTGGCTGTGATTGGCTGCTGAAATGATGTCATCATGATGCGCGGTCTGTGCCGACTGTCGGGGGTCTGTGCCGGCTGCCGGTGGTCTGTACGGGCCTCTCGGGGGTCTGTACAGGCCTGTCGGGGGTCTGTACAGGCCTGTCGGGGGCCTGTTCCGGCTGCCGGTGGTCTGTACGGGCCTCTCGGGGGCCTGTGCCGGCTGCCGGTGGTCTGTACGGGCCTCTCTGGGGTCTGTACAGGCCTGTCGAGGGCCTGTGCCGGCTGCCGGTGGTCTGTACGGGCCTCTCCGGGGCCTGTGCCGGCTGTCGGTGGTCTGTGCCGGCTGCTGGGGGCCTGTGCCGGCTGCAGGGGGTCTGTACGGGCCTCTCGGGGGTCTTTACAGGCCTGTCGGGGGCCTGTGCCGGCTGCCGGTGGTCTGTACGGGCCTCTCCGGGGCCTGTGCCGGCTGTCGGTGGTCTGTGCCGGCTGCCGGTGGTCTGTGCCGGCTGCCGGGGGCCTGTGCCGGCTGCCGGTGGTCTATGCGGGCCTGCCGGGGGTCTTGTGTGTCTGCAGGCATCGTTCGATGGGACTACAAGTCCCATCGGGCGATGCCTGCTACAATGACAGTGATTGACACATTAGCCAATGATGGGACAGTAGTAGTCCCATCATCCGGCTAATGTGTTGAATGTAAAAAAAAGAAAAAAACATACAACATATATACTACAGTCATACACCATACATACATACTACATACATGCTACATATATACATTCATACAACATACATACATACTATATACATACTACATACATGCTACATATATACTACATTCATACAACATACATATATACTACATACTACATATATACTACATTCATACAACATACATACATACTACATATATACTACATTCATACAACATACATACATACTACATACATGCTACATACTACATACATGCTACATATATACTACATTCATACAACGTACATACATACTACATACTACATACGTGCTACATATATACTACATTCATACAACATACATACATACTACATACATGCTACATATATACTACATTCATACAACATGCATACATGCTACATACAACATACATGCTACATATATACTACATTCATACAACATACATACTACATGCTAAATATATACTACATTCATACAACATACATATATACTGCATACATGCTACATATATATTACATTCATACAACATACATATATACTACATACATACTACATGTATACTACATTCATACAACATACATACATACTACATACATGCTACATATATACTACATTCATACAACATACATACATACTACATGCATGCTACATATACAGTGGGGCAAAAAAGTATTTAGTCAGTCAGCAATAGTGCAAGTTCCACCACTTAAAAAGATGAGAGGCGTCTGTAATTTACATCATAGGTAGACCTCAACTATGGGAGACAAACTGAGAAAAAAAAAATCCAGAAAATCACATTGTCTGTTTTTGTTTCATTTTATTTGCATATTATGGTGGAAAATAAGTATTTGGTCAGAAACAAGCAATCAAGATTTCTGGCTCTCACAGACCTGTAACTTCTTCTTTAAGAGTCTCCTCTTTCCTCCACTCATTACCTGTAGTAATGGCACCTGTTTTAACTTGTTATCAGTATAAAAAGACACCTGTGCACACCCTCAAACAGTCTGACTCCAAACTCCACTATGGTGAAGACCAAAGAGCTGTCAAAGGACACCAGAAACAAAATTGTAGCCCTGCACCAGGCTGGGAAGACTGAATCTGCAATAGCCAACCAGCTTGGAGTGAAGAAATCAACTGTGGGAGCAATAATTAGAAAATGGAAGACATACAAGACCACTGATAATCTCCCTCGATCTGGTGCTCCACGCAAAATCCCACCCCGTGGGGTCAGAATGATCACAAGAACGGTGAGCAAAAATCCCAGAACCACGCGGGGGGACCTAGTGAATGAACTGCAGAGAGCTGGGACCAATGTAACAAGGCCTACCATAAGTAACACACTACGCCACCATGGACTCAGATCCTGCAGTGCCAGACGTGTCCCACTGCTTAAGCCTGTACATGTCCGGGCCCGTCTGAAGTTTGCTAGAGAGCATTTGGATGATCCAGAGGAGTTTTGGGAGAATGTCCTATGGTCTGATGAAACCAAACTGGAACTGTTTGGTAGAAACACAACTTGTCGTGTTTGGAGGAAAAAGAATACTGAGTTGCATCCATTAAACACCATACCTACTGTAAAGCATGGTGGTGGAAACATCATGCTTTGGGGCTGTTTCTCTGCAAAGGGGCCAGGACGACTGATCCGGGTACATGAAAGAATGAATGGGGCCATGTATCGTAAGATTTTGAGTGCAAACCTCCTTCCATCAGCAAGGGCATTGAAGATGAAACGTGGCTGGGTCTTTCAACATGACAATGATCCAAAGCACACTGCCAGGGCAACAAAGGAGTGGCTTCGTAAGAAGCATTTCAAGGTCCTGGAGTGGTCTAGCCAGTCTCCAGATCTCAACCCTATAGAAAACCTTTGGAGGGAGTTGAAAGTCCGTGTTGCCAAGCGAAAAGCCAAAAACATCACTGCTCTAGAGGAGATCTGCATGGAGGAATGGGCCAACATACCAACAACAGTGTGTGGCAACCTTGTGAAGACTTACAGAAAACGTTTGACCTCTGTCATTGCCAACAAAGGATATATCACAAAGTATTGAGATGAAATTTTGTTTCTAATACTTATTTTCCACCATAATATGCAAATAAAATGAAACAAAAACAGACAATGTGATTTTCTGGATTTTTTTTTCTCAGTTTGTCTCCCATAGTTGAGGTCTACCTATGATGTAAATTACAGACGCCTCTCATCTTTTTAAGTGGTGGAACTTGCACTATTGCTGACTGACTAAATACTTTTTTGCCCCACTGTATACTACATTCATACAACATACATACATACTACATACATACTACATATATGCTAGTATGTATGTATGATGTATGAATGTAGTATATATGTAGTATGTATGTAGTATATATGTATTTTGTATGAATGTAGTATATATGTAGCATGTATGTAGTATGTATGTATGTTGTATGAATGTAGTATATATGAAGTATGTATGTATGTTGTATGAATGTAGTATATATGTAGCATGTATGTAGTATATATGTATGTTGTATGAATGTAGCATATATGTAGTATGTATGTAGTATGTATGTATGTTGTATGAATGTAGTATATATGTAGCATGCATGTAGTATGTATGTATGTTGTATGAATGTAGTATATATGTAGCATGTATGTAGTATGTATGTATGTTGTATGAATGTAGTATACATGTAGTATGTATGTAGTATATATGTACAATATGTTGTATGAATGTAGCATATATGTAGTATGTATGTAGTATGTATGTATGTTGAATGAATGTAGTATATATGTAGTATGTATGTATGTTGTATGAATGTAGTATATATGTAGCATGTATGTAGTATATATGTATGTTGTATGAATGTAGCATATATGTAGTATGTATGTAGTATGTATGTATGTTGTATGAATGTAGTATATATGTAGCATGCATGTAGTATGTATGTATGTTGTATGAATGTAGTATATATGTAGCATGTATGTAGTATATATGTATGTTGTATGAATGTAGTATATATGTAGCATGTAGTATGTATTTTGTATGAATGTAGTATATATGTAGCATGTATGTTGTATGTATGTTGTATGAATGTAGTATATATGTAGCATGTATGTAGTATGTATGTATGTTGTATGAATGTAGTATATATGTAGTATGTATGTATGTAGTATGTATGTATGTTGTATGAATGTAGTATATACGTGGCATGTATGTAGTATGTATGTATGCTGTATGAATGTAGTATATATGTAGCATGTATGTAGTATGTATGGTGTATGAATGTAGTATATATGTAGCATGTATGTAGTATGTATGTATGTTGTATGAATGTAGTATGTATGTAGTATGTATGTAGTATGTTTTTTTTTACATTCAACACATTAGCCGGATGATGGGACTACTACTGTCCCATCATTGGCTAATGTGTCAATCACTGTCATTGTAGCAGGCATCGCCCGATGGGACTTGTAGTCCCATCGGACGATGCCTGCACACACACAAGACCCCCGGCAGACCCGCACAGACCACCGGCAGCTGGCACAGGCCCCCGGCAGCCAACACAGACCACCGACAGCCGGCACAGGCCCCTGAGAGGCCCGTACAGACCACCGGCAGCCGGCACAGGCCCCCGACAGGCCTGTACAGACCCCCGAGAGGCCCGTACAGACCACCGGCAGCCGGCACAGGCCCCCGACAGTCGTCACAGACCCCCGAGAGGCCCGTACAGACCACCGGCAGCAGGCACAGACCTCTGAGAGGCCCGTACAGACCACCGGCAGCCGGCACAGACCCCCGAGAGGCCCGCACAGACCCCGCCCGCACACACAAACATGCACAGTGTCCGCCCACGCACCGCCCACACTCTTCCCCCCTCCCGAACAGGATGTACAAGGCATGAAAGGGTTTTTTTTAATTCCGATATTTCTGTCCCATTGACTTGAATGGGACTTCCGGTATCGGAATCGGCGATACCGATACTTTTTGGGGTATCGGGCCGATCCAATCCGATATTTCTAAATATCGGATGGTATCGCTCAACACTATTTTTTACACATTTTATTTTTTTCTCTTTAACTTTTTAACGCTTCTTCATTGCCTTCTTGTTTTAGCTTCCTAAATGCCTTGTTCTTGTTATTTATTGCCCTTTTTACATCCTTATTTAGCCACATTGGTGTTCCCCTGTTCCTAGCCCTTTCATTTCTGTACGGTATGGCTAGCTCGCCGTGGGTGTGTAAAACTGATTTAAATATTTCCCATTTATTTTCTGTGATCCTATTTTTGAGGACATTGTCCCAATCAATTCGGCGAAGGTCCTCTCTAAGCTGATCAAACTTTGCTTTCCTGAAATTCAGCGTTTTTGTAACCCCCTTCCAGGGCACCTTACTGAAGGACAAGTGGAATTGTATTATATTGTGGTCACTGTTCCCTCGGTGCCCATCGACTTGTACTTCTGTTATTCTATCTGGACTGTTGCTTAAAATTAAGTCCAGAAGGGCTGTCCCTCTAGTTGGGCCCTGCACAAGTTGTGACAGATAATTATCCTTGGTCACTGACAGAAATTGGTTTCCTTTCTGAGATACGCAGGTTTCAGTTTCCCAGTCTATGTCGGGGTAGTTGAAGTCCCCCATAATAATCACCTCATTGTGATTTGCTGCTTTGTCTATTTGTTTCAATAATACATTCTCAGTGGTTTCTGTTATATTTGGTGGCTTATAACAAACCCCTATGAGGATTTTATTACTTTTCCCCCTTGTATCTCCACCCAAAGAGACTCCATCTCTTCATTTCCCTCTTGTATATCTTCTCTTAGTGTGGGCTTTAAAGTGGACTTTATATATAGACAAACTGCACCCCCTTTCCTTTTTTTACGATCCCTCCTAAACAAATCATATCCTTGCAAGTTAGCCGCCCAGTCATAGCTGTCGTTTAACCATGTCTCAGTTATTCCTACTTTGTCGTATTTTTCCTCATACATTACCAACTCCAGATCTTCAATCTTATTGGTCAGGCTTCTTGCGTTGGTCAGCATGCAGGAAAGAAGTTTTGCTTCCTTTTTCTTAGCTTCCTTCTGAGTACCCTGTCTTGGGTCCTCTTTACCACATCTAGTATCCTTGATTAGTTTGTCCTTCTGCTGCATGTTCTTGTCTGCTGTGTTTCCTCCCATCCCCTCTTCTTCTAGTTTAAAGTCCTCCTGATGAGTGTGGCAAGTCTTCTGGCGAATGTGTGTTTCCCAGGTTTTGTGAGGTGTATCCCATCTCTTGCGAGAAGTCCATCGTAGAGGTAATTCACACCATGGTCCAAGAATCCAAATCCTTGCTGCCTGCACCACCGTCGCAGCCAGTTGTTCACCTCTAGTATCCAATTCCATCTTCTGATGCCATGACCATCGACTGGGAGGATTGATGAGAAAACAGCCTGTACGTTCCGTTCCTTTATTTTCTTCCCCAGAATTTCAAAGTCTTCACAGATAGTTGGTATGTCATTTCTTGCCGTGTCGTTTGTGCCTACATGTATCAGTAGGAAAGGGTAGTCGTCCTTGGATTTGAGGATAGTTGGTATCCTGTTGGCCACATCCTTGATTTTTGCTCCTGGGAGGCAGCATACTTCTCGTGCGGTTATGTCCGGCCTGCAGATAGTTGTCTCCGTGCCTCTTAGTAGTGAGTCGCCCACAACTACCACTCTTCTTTTCTTTCCGGACGCACTGCTTGTTGCTCGTGAGTGTTTTTGAGTGTCATTTGTTTCCACTTTTGTTGACAGAGTAACTTCTTTTGTTGATAGTGTGTCTTCTCTTGTAGATACGGTATCATCCTGAGCTGTGCCATTTTCGTTCTCCAGCATGAAGGCTTCATATTGGTTGCTAAGCTGTGTGGGTGGTGATGACCACTTGATCCGTTCGCTTCTTTTCGTCACATGGCTCCACTTTTCAGCCTCTGTATGTGTTCTGAAGCTTTTCTCACTTTCCGTTTCCTGAATGGTTTCTTCTGCTTCACCCAAGAAGTCCTCATGTTCTTTAATTACCTTCAATGTTGCTATTCTTTTTTCCAGTCCCTGCACCTTTTTCCTCTAAGAGGGCAACAAGTTTGCACTTCTGACAGGTAAAGTTGAGTTTTTGGGCCGGAAGATCCGTAAACATGTAGCATGTGTTGCAGGTGACCATGTGGATTTTCTTCTCTTCCATATTGCTATTGCTGATGCAGAGCCGCGACTGTGCGAGGTGTGCGGAGCGGAGCTGCGCGTATGCGAGGTGTACAGAGCAGAGCCATGAATGTGCGAGGTGTACGGCGTGGAGCCGCGAATGTGTGAGGTGTACTGAGCGGAGCCGCGTGTGTGCGTGGTGTACGGAGCAGAGCCGCGAATGTGCGAGGTGTACGGAGTGGAGCTGCACGTGTGCAAGGTGTACGGAGCAGAGCCATGAATGTGCGAGGTGTACAGAGCGGAGCTGCGCATGTGCGAGGTGTACGGAGCAGAGCCGCGAATGTGCGAGGTGTACGGAGCGCAGCTGCGTGTGTGCCAGGTGTACGGAGCAGAGCCGCGAATGTGCGAAGTGTACGGAGCGGAGCTGTGTGTGTGCCAGGTGTACGGAGCAGAGCCGCGAATGTGCAAGGTGTACGGAGTGGAGCTGCGTGTGTGCGAGATGTACGGAGTAGAGCAGCGAATGTGCGAGGTGTACGAAGTGGAGCTGCGTGCGAGGTGTACGGAAAGGAGCTGCGCGCGTGCGAGGTGTATGGAGCAGAGCCACGTGTGTGTACGAGGTGTACGGAACGAAGTCGTGCGTGTGTACGGAGCGAAGCTTCGTGTGTGCACGAGGTGTATGGAGCAGAGCTGTGCGCGTGCGAGGTGTACGGAGTGGAGCCACACATATACGGAGTGGAGCCACGTGTGTGTACGAGGTGTATGGAGCGAAGCTGCGTGTGTGTACGAGGTGTACGGAGCGAAGCCGCATGTGTGTACGGAGCGAAGCCGCGTGTGTGTATGAGGTGTACGGAGCAAAGCCGCATGTGTGTATGGAGCGAAGCCGCGTGTGTGTGTGCGAGGTGTACAGAGCGGAGCCGCGTGTGTACGAGGTGTACGGAACGGAGCTGCACGTGTATGAGGTGTATGGAGCGGAGCCGCGCGTGTGTGAGGTGTATGGAGTGGAGCCAGTCGTGTAAAGAGCGGAGCCGCGTATGTGTACGAGGTGTACGTAGTGAATCTGCCTGTGTGTACGAGGTGTACGGAGCGAAGCCGCATGTGTGTACGTGGTGTACGGAGCGGAGCCACGTGTGTACAAGGTGTACGGAATGGAGCCATGTGTGTACGAAGTGTACAGATCTGAGCTGTGTGTTTACGGAGCGGAGCCGCGTGTGTACGAGGTGTATAGAGCAAAGCCGCATGTGTACAAGGTTTACGGAACAGAGCCATGTGTGTACAAGGTGTACAGAGCGTGGCTGCGTGTGTATAAGGTGTACGGAGCAGAGCCGCATGTGTACGAGGTTTACGGAGTGGAGCCATGTGTGTACTGAGTGGAGTTGTGTGTGTGCGAGGTGTACGGAGCGAAGCCGTGTGTACGAGGCATACGAAGCGGAACCGTGTGTGTATGAGGTGTGCGGAGCCATGCGTGTACAAGGTGTATGATGGGGAGCATTCATACCTCCCAACCGTCCCAGATTTTGAGAGTCTGCCCCACTGCCCCGACCGGGAGCTTACTTTTCCTGCGGACACAGGAGTATACGGCGGAGCCCTGAGGAGCACTTGAAAACTCGCACGTGACATTCCATCGGAAGTGACGTGCTGGAAGCTGACCGGAGGAGATTGTGACAGAACCATGGAGGCACTTCAGGGAATGCTTCAGATCAGCACCATGTTCTATGTCCTCCTCCGACAGCGCGGACAGCGGGATCGCCTTGGACTCGGGGATGTCGGCCATGTGAGTGGATCATGATATGTCCTGCACCAGGAGGCTCAGGTGGACACTACAATGTGAGTCAGGCTGGTATAATATCTTTATAGAATCTTTCTTTCCCCTCTTTCGTTGTCTTTCTTTCTTTCTCTCTCTGTTCTTTCTTTCTTTCACTTTCTGTTCTTTCTTTCCCTTCTTTCTTTCTCACTCCCTCTCTGTTCTTTATCTCCCATTTCTTTCTTTTTTATCTCTTTGTTCTTTCTTTCACCTCTTTCTTTCTCTTTCTTTCTCTCTTTGTTCCTTCTTTCCCCTCTTTCTTTCTCTCTCCCTTTCTGTTCTTTCTTTCTTCCTTTCTGCTTTCTTTCTTTCTTTTTTCTCTCTCTTTTCTTTCTTTTCCCTCTTTCTTTCTTTCTTTCTTTCTTTCTTTCTATCTGTTCTTTCTTTCTCTCTGTTCTTTCTTTCTCTCTCCCTCTCTGTTCTTTCTTTCTTCCTTTCTGCTTTCTTTCTTTTTTCTCTCTCTTTTCTTTCTTTTCCCTCTTTCTTTTTTTCTTTCTTTCTTTCTCTCTGTTCTTTCTTTCTCTCTCCCTCTCTGTTCTTTCTTTCTTTCCCCTCTTTCTTTTTTTCTCTCTCTGTTCTTTTTTTCTGTCCCCTCTTTCTTTCTCTGTTTTTTCTTCCTTACTCTCTGTTTCTCTATCTCTTTCTTCTTTCTATCTGTTCTTTCTTTATCTATCCCTTTCTCTCTCTCTCTGTTCTTTCTTTTCCTCAGTACCAGTCAGTGTGCCCACAGTACCAGCCACTGTGCCCTCAGTACCAGTCAGTGTGATCAGCAATGCTAAATGGGTGTGGTTGGGGCGTGGACATGGGTGTGACTAGTTGTGAAATGGGTGTGGTCGGGCAGCTGGTAACCAATCATCATAGTGGAAGTCATCTGTTTCCATCAACTTTGTTATATGTGGGCAGTGGGCACCTCTAGTAAGGTGGGCACGAGATGGCGGGTCTTGTCACCTCTGTCTCACACATAAGTTACTATGAGGTGTACTTTATTCCTGCTACATTTCTTTCTTGGCCTACTGAGAGAAATGTTTTGACCAGTTGAAAGTTATACAACCTGAGGATTGTGCATGTGTGCGCTGCCCGCATATATATATTTATAAAAATAGGAGTAAATTAGCGGTGCTAATATATATAAGCCGGATCAGCTGCAAGTACTAAAACCCCTTACCACATTGGGGTAATTGTCAGCATAAATAAGTATAACATATGAGTACTCGCGCTATGATTCAGACATGAGTACTCATATATTATACTTATATATATATTTACTTACTCCGACCCCTATATAAACCCTGCCCCTCCGACCGTCGTCCACTTTCCCATGCTCCTGTTCCAATCCTGGGGTCTTTTTTGGCCTCCCCTTGGTCCTCCACATGCTGAACATCTGGTACATGACTAACAATGCGCAATGTGTGCTTGTTCGTCACTAGATGCAGCGTCGTGTCCAATGTGTGAGGAGACGGCGACTTGTCTGTGGCGTTAACCCCTCTGCTGACATGTTGGGCACAGCCTGTGATGAGGAGCGTCTCTTCCTGTGTATCTGGCCACAGGCTGCACATCGGAGGCTGCTTCTTTTATCTGGGGAAGTTCATAAAGCAGAAGCCTCTGTGTGATTCATGTGAAGTAACTTGTCTGACAGGTCATGGGTCCAGGTCAGCAGGTGATTGCAGACTATTAGCTGGTTTCGATGTTAGGTAGAGGTGAGTCAGGACTAGATGTTGGGTGGAAGCCTTCCAGTATTTGTAAGGCCTCGTGCACACGCTGAGTATTTGGTGAGTTTTTACCTCAGTATTTATAAGGCCTCGTGCACACGCTGAGTATTTGGTGAGTTTTTCACTCAGTATTTGTAAGGCCTCATGGACACGCTGAGCATTTGGTGTTTTTTACCTCAGTATTTGTGAGGCCTCGTGCACACGTTGCGTATTTGCAGAGGTTTTTTTTACCTCAGCATTTAACCCCTTCCCGCCCCTTGACGCACCGTAAGCGTCATGAAAACTAGTGACTTCCCGACCCCGTCACATGACTGGGGGGCCCACAGAGTCTGAACAGCCCGGGGCCCTGGCTACCCTTAATCCACCCCTGTTGGTACCATATCACTAAGGTCCACAAATCTCTATCTCATCCGCTTGGCTGCCCCATTGTATGTGGGATAGGGTCAATCACTGAGCCCCTATCCCAGTACATTGATTGGCTATTGTGTCCCTTATTTCGTGGGATCCCCTCCTATGTCAAAGATTCTAAAGATTTTGTAAAGATAATGATTTTGATTGGCAAGATAATTTCTATATGGCCTCTATTGATATAGAGAGCCTTTACACTAGAATCCCGCACGGTATTGGAGTGGTTCAATTAGGCAGATTCTGTGTAGCACTGGAAAAGATATTGAAACTATACATTTCATCTGTGAAGGTCTAATGTTTATCCTAACACATAATTCATTCAAGTTTGGAGATACTTGGTATAGACAAATAGAGGGAACTGCGATGGGGACGCCAGTCGCTTGCACTTTTGCAAATCTGTTCTTCGCAATCTTTGAAGAGAGATATATATATTCCATAAATAATCCTTTCTTAAAACACAAAAAATTATTCATCCGTTACGTGGATGATATCTTCATAGTCTGGGATGGAGCAGAAACAGATTTTCACTCTTTTGTAGAATTTCTAGGTGCAACTAATAATATGAATATGAAATTTACATCAAAATTTGGGGGTTTTCAGTTAGAATTCTTGGACGAAAAATTTTGGATCGAGGAAGGATCAATTCACACGGAGATTTTTCGGAAACCTTCCTCTTCTAATTCTTTACTACATTATGATAGCGCACATCCGCAATATGTGAAGAATTCTTTACCTTATGGGCAATTTCTTAGACTAAAAAGGTTTAACAGCAAAAAGGAGGATTATCATAGGCAAGCCCTAGATCTGTACAAAAGGTTCACAGAAAGAGGTTATCTTAATTCTGTACTAGACTCTGCGTTGTCACAAGTCGAAGGACAGAATTTTGCTACTACAGCAAGAAAAGTTTCAGCCAAGAATGAAAATAAACGGTTTTGTTTTACATTTAGTCCTATGGACAGCTATATTAGATCTGTTATTAGGAAAAATTGGCATCTACTTGAGAGGGACAGAGACTTCACAGAGATAGTGAAGAGAGGTCCCCTTTTTGCCTGCCGCTGAAGAACTAACCTCAGAGATTTGCTGGTACGCAATAGGTTTCAAAATGAGCATGATAATTGGTTGTGTCTGAGTAGCCCTATAGGAAATTTTAAGTGTAAAAATTGTCCATTTTGCCCCTTCAAATTAATCGGTAAATCCCTCAAAATTGGTTCCATACAACATGAGATTCGGGAATTTATTTCATGTAAACCGTCTTTTCTAGTATATCTCCTTTTTTTTGCCCTTGTGGCGTCTTTTGTATCGGTAAAACCATCCGTCCGTGAGATTCGGGAATTTATTTCATGTAAAACATCTTTTCTAGTACTGTATATCACCTTTTTTGCCCTGATATTGGTAAAACCATCCGTTCATTATATATAAGGTCCAGAGAGCATTTTTATTCTATTTCTTCAGGCAAAAGAGTTCCCCATCTTATTAACCAGATAAGAGAAGTTCACGGCGGTAGTGCAGAGTCCTTACAGTTTGCAGGTTTAGAGAGATTTTCTCTCCCGACACAAGGGGGAAACCACTGCAGACTTCTATTACAAAGAGAAACCAGATGGATTCTGTGTACCAATGCAACAGGATCTTTGGAGTTAAATTAAAAAATTGATATGTCTGTCTTTCTTTGAAAATAGATATACTTGTGTTCATTGGATTTTGGTGTATTTGTTCAAGATTTTGTTTTTAATTGTATTATTTGTTCACTCTATTGAGTGGAAGTGTTTGCATGTCGGATGTCAGGAGGTGTTCCCACACCTGTGCGAGGTATTTTAATTTCCACCCTCCAGTCATTCGACATCAGGACCCGTTGAAGCGCAGGAGCGCGAAACGGCCGTTATCTGTATCTTGTACATTACTCCCGAGCCTATGCATTTTATCCTTCAATAAAAATTTCTACACTGGAATGGTGCGTGCCATCCTTCTTTTTTTCTTTTTTTGGTGCACAACAATTACGGAAGTAACCTGGGTCAGCAACCACTAGCTGAGTATATGGAAGTATCACCCACACCAGACCCAGGAACTGCCAGCATTAAATAGCTGCCCCAGAACCAAAGAGGCAAACTAAAGTTAACCCTGACCACGATGGAAGCGGAACCATCCTGTCCAGGGTCATGACAAGTCTGCTCATGCTAAAGTCTCCCATATTCGGCCGGCCGGGGAATTGGTGCCATTGCCATTTCCGGATAGACCTTGGACTGATTTTTCCATGGATTTTATCACTGATCTCCCTCTTTATAATGGCAAAACTGTGGTCTGGGTAGTGGTGGACAGATTTAGCAAACAGGCGCATTTTGTTCCTTTGGCAGGACTACCTAAAGTTGAAACATTATCTAAGTTGTTTATTGAGCACATTGTGCAGTTGCATGGCGTGCCTCTGAATTTGGTGTCTGACAGAGGGGTGCAATTCGTGTCCAAATTTTGGAGGGCGTTTTGCAAGAAATTGGGTATTAGTTTGATCTTCTCCTCTGCCTACCATCCCGAGACCAACGGTCAGACGGAGAAGACCAGTCAGTCAATAAAACAGATTTTGCGGTGTCTTGCCAAGTCCCAGCAGGATGATTGGTGTTCCTCGTTGCCAGTGGCTGAGTTTGCATTTAATAATCAAGTTAATCAGTCCACTGGCACCTCTCTGTTTTTCTGTAACTACGGTTTTCACCCCCATTTTGGTGAGTTTTCCAGGCTGGATTTGTGGTGTCCAGGGATTGATTTGGCAGGTCAACAGTTGGAGGAGGTTTGGTGGAGGGTCCAGAAGAACATTGGGGTGGCTCAGAGCAAACAGAAACATTTTGCTGATAAGCGACGATCTGTAGGATCTAAATTTCTGGTAGGAGATAAAGTGTGGTTGTCTACCAAGAACATACGTCTAAAACTTCCCTCCATTAAGCTTGGGTCCCAAGTTTATTGGTCCTTAAGAATTCATTGAGGTTGTCAACCCAGTTGCCTTTTCGATTAGGTTTACCTCCGTCGCTTCGTATCCCCAATGTATTCCATAAGTCTCTTCTTAAATCGTTTGTACCTTCCTCTGCTGAGTCTCCACCCCCTCTGCCTCCTGTTTCTCTAGATGAACAAACTGAGTATAAAGTTGAACGTATTGTCAACTCTCGGATGGTTCACAGTTCGCTTCAGTACTTGGTACATTGGAGGCGTTATGGTCCTGAGGATCGATCTTGGGTTCCAGTGTGATCAGTCCATGCGGATCGGTTAATTTGGGCTTTTCATGCACGTTATCCTGGGAAACCTGGGGGGCCGGTGGCCCCCTTTGAGAGGAGGGTACTGTTATGATCCAGACTGGGTTTTGGTCTTGTCTCTCCTCTCCCGGTCTGGTCATGTCAGGGGTTAACTTTCTCTCCCTCGTTCCTTTGTCAGGTCGGCTATATCTCTGCACTGCATCCTGCAGGCAGTGTCAGTTATATTTCCTGCCTACGGCATGTGGAGCTGGCTCTGGAGAACACCTGGTTTGTCCAGCTGTGTTTAGCTGACTTTCCTTCTGTCTGTGTACTCCATCCCTGCCTGTACCGTCTCTGTGTGTCCTTGTGAGTTTGGATTCCCCAGTACTCGACTCGGCTTTGGCTCTGACGTGATTCTGTGTCTTCCTTCTGATACCTCTTCTACTGACCGGCACTGACCTATTTGCGCTCCTCTGACTCTGAGTTTGTAATTCCCCTTTGTACTTCGCTACTCTCTGGTATCGACCCAGCTTGCTGACTATTCTGCTGCCACCTGACGGTAGCCTTGTAGCCTTGCTGCAGTTCTGTAGTTCTGCTCTGTGCAAGACTTCTGTTCATTCTCCTCTCTCCTGACATCTAGTGGAGTTGGCACTACTCTGCAGCTATCTGCAGTGCTGCAGCGTGACATTGGCACTGTTATACTGATTAAAATGATACCATAGCTGATGAAATCCATCTTGTGTTTGTTGTTTGATATTTATTTGTATTTTTTCAGTTAATGAGATTCTCGTGCTTCAGGCTTTATTTGGTACTTTCCTTATATATTCATCCTTATGCGCTTATAACAGTTCACTGAGCCCTCACTGACCTGCCCCTATTTTACATACTGAATAGAATATTGCTTGAAAAAAATAAAAAATAACATTCATTAGGCAGGTATTGGCGGCGGCGGCGCCTGCTCTGTCGCATGATACAATGGATAATATGTATATATTCATTTGACATTGTCTTATAATTTTGTTGAAAAAGAAATTATCAATTATCGAAATGGCACCGGCGGTCACACCTGCACAGTAGTATCGTTCGAAAAGCAATAAATGATACTGTGCAGACACCGCCGGCACCATTTTGCTAGGGGAAAAAAATTAGCTCCATATTGATTTGTCCGACAGATACTACTGCACAGATGCCGCCGGCGCCATCTTGATGGAGCCAATTTGTGTTCCCTAGCAAAATGGCGCCGGTGGTGCCTGCACAGTATCATTTATTGCGTTTTTAGTGTCAATTTGGCGCCGTTATACTGATTATGATATGACTTTTGGGTTTTCATTGGCTGTAAGCCATAATCATCAACATTAACAGAAATAAACACTTGAAATAGATCACTCTGTCTGTAATGACTCTATATATGAGTTTCACTTTTTGTATTGAAAAACAGAAATAAATTAACTGTTTAATGATATTCTAATTATTCTAATTTAGTGAGAAGCACTTGTAAAATAGGGGGCAGGTCAGTGAGGGATCAGTGAACTGTCATAAGCCATATAGATGCACATGTAAGCAGAGCACCACATGATGACCCCCCCCACCACAGGCAGTCCCGGAGCATGAGAATCTCATTTAGTGAAAATATAGATTAAACAACAACCACAAGACGGATTTCATCAACCAAGGTATCATTTTTTTTAATCAGTATAACGGTGCCAAATTGACACTGTATAGTAGCAACAGATTTACACAATTAGAAGAATTTAGGTTTACACATGTATTATAGTTTTGTCTGGTCAACTGAGGTCCTTTTGAGGATCAAGTCACTTGATTAGCACTTTAACCTTGGAGGGATATTATAGGAAACAAAGATTGGTATTCTTATAAAAATACATTGTGCAATTTCCCTAAGTGACCTAAAGAAAGTGTTGGTTTAAATATACTGTATATATATATGGGACCAATCTTCTTTTATGACCAGTTTATCTCATTACTATATCGATATATCGTGAGGGCTTAGAGATAAAAGACAAAAGTATATGGAAGATGATATGATACATGTGTAGTTACTGTATATCATTGTATACAATATGATCCCAAATCGATTCTAGTGGACAGATTTAAGAGAGCAAGATGACATTGTTATTTAGAATTTTAAACATTATTAATAAAGGTTATACTTTATTATACTTGTCCACCTAATCAGTGATAGTTTTATAATACAGGGGATTATTTTCTGAGTTTTGTAGATCCTCAGTCAGTGAACAGGACTAAAGGGGTGCACTATACTATATGGAGGATTATGGGGAGTGCATTATACTATGTGGAGGACTATGTGGTGGCTATTATAATATTTGGAGGGCTATGTGGGAGCCTTTGTACTGTATACAAGCAAAACTACAGTGTGAAGGTTTATGTAGAGCCCACCATACTGTGTGGGGGAACCATACTGTTTGGAGAGCTTCATGGGGGCCATTAGACAATGTGGAGAGGAGTGGGCCATTATACTGTATGCATGCCCATTATACTGCATAGAGGGCTGTGTGGGGTTCACAGTTGTGGCATCATACTGTGTTGGGGTATGTGTTGTTATACTTTTCCAGGGGAAATGAAGGGTGGGGTACAATAGGGTCATCATAATGTGTGTGTGGAAGGTACTGTAGACAAATTCACTGTGGGGGTATCTTACAGTGCTTGGCAGCATTTTTGATGTCATCATACTTCATGAGTGTAAAGAAAGAGGAATTTAGGGCTCCAGTAGAAGGAAGACAATTTTGTAAAGGTTGCAAAGTTGTGAGTGAGATATGCTTTTTTGTGACCCCCCCCCTCCACAGAATATTATTATTCTTTTCTTGTGAGGGGGGGCCCAATTAGAATTTCTGCTATGGGGCCCCATGATTTCTATGTATGTCCCTGCTGTGGAGATATCACTCAAGGTCATGTATCATCACCTGATACAGTAGGCCATTGTTAACTCACAGCATGATGTCACAATGACTGTGGGTCTATGTAAACCTGTGTTTAAGGGGAAAATGCTCATTTCAGGAGGTGAAGATGAGGAGAGCGGAGGATCCAGGATTGAGGAAACAGGTACCGTATATACTCGTGTATAAGCCGGGATTTTCAGCACATTTTTTTGTGAAGGGGGAGCGGTGGAGCATCGGCAGGAGCCGGCGGCTTTAGCACAGTGACAGCTGCAGCTGCACCCGCCAGCTTTCAGAAGACACCATACTCACCCTCCTCGCGCCGTCGCTGCATCTCCATCTCTGTTGGTCTCGGCATCAGCAGCTCTTCCTGTGCTGAGCGATCACGTGGTACCGCTCATTAAGGTAATGAATATGCATGTGTCTCCACTCCCATAGGCGAGGAGCGCATATTCATTACCTTAATGAGCAGTACCACATGACTGCTTAGCACAGGAGAGCTGCTGCGTCGGGACAACCAAGACGCAATGACGGCACGAGGAGGGTGAATAGGACGGGGTTAGGGTGAGCCATGCACAGCTAGACAGGGACCGGGGAGCCATGCACAGCAGGACAGGGATCGGGGAGTCATGCACAACAGGACAGGGAACGGGGAGCCATTCACAGCAGGACAGGGACGGGGGACAATGCATACCCGACTTATACTAGCAGGACAGGGACCGGGGAGCCGTGCACAGCAGGACAGGGTCCGGGGAGTCTTGCATAGCAGGACAGGGATGGGGGACAATGTATACCTGGCTTATACCCGAGTCAAGAAGCTTGTCCAGTCTTCCGTGGCAAAATTGGGTACCTCGGGTATATATTGTAAATTAAAAACTTTATACAGGGTTTTCTGTTAATGAACTTTGCACTAACGTGGTCTTCTATCCTTCCTTCAAGTGTTCAGATTGTGGCTGTAAGGTATTAGATTTATTCAGTCCTTGCTGTAGAATCTGTGAGGTCACATAGCGAATGTTGGACACAGAGTTCTATGCAGTAAATATGGGGCCATCCCTGGGGCCATCAGAGAGGTCAGCACTAGAGTTGAGCGAAACAGGTTGGCCAGATTCATAAGTCACCGACTTATGCCAAAGTCGGGTTTCGCCGACCGAAACCCGACCACAGCGTGAAGTCGGCCATGCGGTCGGCAAAACGAGCGCCAAAGTCGGATTTCCCAGATGATTCCCGTGATTTTTTTTCAGCCAATGAGCAAGGACATACGCTGTGGGCAATGAGGTGACATGTGCAGTGTTCGGGGAGAGAGAGAGATTTAAAATTCATGCCAGCGAAAATCTTCCGGGCATGCCCACTTTACAAAAGCGGTCTGGCATGTAGGTGTGTTTACTGTCCTCCACTCCCTGCCGACTTTGCAAAGTCGCTCATCTCTAGTCAGCACAAAGATGGCACCTCGGATGGAGACAGTACAGTAGCTACTTCAGTCAGTGACACTTCTAGTGATACTTGTGACTGGCACAGATTGTTGCTGGCGGTTCTGTCACTTTAATTTAACCCTTTCGCGCCAGAGCCTGGTTTTGCCTTCATGACTGGGCCAATTTTTTCAATTCTGACCAGTGTCACTTTATGAGGTCATAACTCTAGAGCGGTTGAACAGATCCTGCTGATTCTAACATTGTTTTCTCGTGACATATGGGAGGGGCTGGTGAGGATCCAGCGGTCATGGTGCACATTGGGGGTCACTTGGGTAATAGTTATCACAAATTAATAAGTTTTCATGTATCCTTTAATAAGATGTGTAGTAGAGGGGTTACAAGGACACTAAACTTCAGGAAAGCAAATTTCCAAAGGATAAGAGATGATCTTGGTGCAATTAACTGGGATGATATCCTGAGACATAAAAATACACAAAGAAAATGGGAGACATTTATTAGCATCCTGAATAGGACCTGTGCAAAATTTATACCGTCTGGGAATAAACATACTAGAAATAGGAGGAAACCAGTATGGCTAAATAGAGCTGTAAGGGGTGCAGTAAGGGACACAAATAAAGCATTTAGAGAATTAAAGCAAGTAGGTAGTGATGAGGCATTAACTAAATACGGAAGATTAAATAAATTCTGTAAAAAGCAAATCAAGACAGCAAAGATTGAGACAGAGAGACTCATTGCCAGAGAAAGTAAAAATAATCCCAAAATATTCTTTAACTACATAAATAGTAAGAAGCTAAAAAATGATAGTGTTGGTCCCCTTAAAAATAGTCTGGGTGAAATGGTGGATGTGGATGAGGAAAAAGCCAATATGCTAAATGACTTTTTTTCAACAGTATTTACACAAGAAAATCCCATGACGGATAACATGATCAGGGATAAAAATTCTCCATTAAATGTCACCTGCTTAACCCAGCAGGAAGTACGGCAGCGTCTAAAAATCACTAAAATTGACAAATCCCTGGGCCCGGAAGGGATACACCCCCGAGTACTGCAGGAATTAAGCACAGTCATAGATAGACCATTATTTTTACTCTTTAAAGATTCCATAATAACAGGGTCTGTACCACAGGACTGGCGTATAGCAAATGTGGTGCCAATATTCAAAAAGGGGACAAAAACTGAACTCGGAAATTATAGGCCAGTAAGTTCAACATCAACTGTGGGTAACATCCTGGAGGGTTTTCTAAGAGATACTATACTTGAGAATCTGGAGAAGAATAACCTCATGACCCAATATCAACATGGGCTTACAGGGGACCGTTCCTGTCAGACTAATCTGATAAGCTTTAATGAAGAGGTAAGTTCCGGACTGGACCAAGGGAATGCAGTGGACTTGGTGTACATGGACTTTTCAAAAGCTTTTGATACGGTGCCACACAAAAGGTTGATACTTAAAATGAGAACAATGGGGATAGGGGAAAATATGTGTAGGTGGGTTAAGAGCTGGCTCAGGGATAGGAAACAAAGGGTGGTTATTAATGGAGCACACTCGGACTGGGTCACGGTTAGCAGTGGGGTACCACAGGGGTCAGTTTTGGGCCCGCTTCTTTTTAACATATTTCTTAATGACCTTGTAGGGGGCATAGAGAGTAGAATTTCAATATTTGCAGATGACACTAAACTCTGCAGGGTAATCAATACAGAGGAGGACAATTTTATATTACAGGAGGATTTATGTAAACTAGAAGCTTGGGCTGATAAATGGCAAATGAGCTTTAATGGGGATAAATGTAAGGTCATGCACTTGGGTAGAACGAACAAGATGTATAATTATGTGCTTAATTGTAAAGCACTGGGCAAAACAGTCACTGAAAAAGACCTGGGTGTATGGGTGGATGACAAACTCACACTTAGTGGCCAGTGTCAGGCAGCTGCTGCAAAGGCAAATAAAATAATGGGATGCATTAAAAGAGGCATAGATGCTCATGAGGAGAACATAATTTTACCTCTATATAAGTCACTAGTGCGACCACACTTAGAATACTGTGTACAGTTCTGGTCTCCGGTGTATAAGAAAGACATAGCTGAACTGGAGCGGGTGCAGAGAAGAGCGACCAAGGTTATTAGGGAACTAGGGGGTCTGCAATACCAAGACAGGTTATTACACTTGGGGTTATTTAGTTTGGAGAATTGAAGGCTTAGGGGTGATCTTATTACAATGTATAAATATATGCGGGGACAATTCAGAGACCTTTCTAATGATCTTTTTACTCTTAGACCTGTGACGGGGACAAGGGGGCATCCTCTACGTCTGGAGGAAAGAAGGTTTAAGCATACTCACAGACGTGGATTCTTTACTGTAAGAGCAGTGAGACTATGGAACTCTCTGCCATATGATGTTGTAATGAGTGATTCCCTACTAAAATTTAAGAAGGGACTGGATGCCTTTCTTGAAAAGTATAATATTACAGGGTATATACACTAGTTTCCTTAATATTGCGTTGATCCAGGGAGCTAGTCCGATTGCCGTATGTGAAGTCGGGAAGGAATTTTTTTCCCCAATGTGAAGCTTACTGTTTGCCACATGGGTTTTTTTTGCCTTCCTCTGGATCAACATGTTAGGGCAGGTTAGGATAGGATATGGGTTGAACTAGATGGACTTAAAGTCTCCCATCAACCTTAATAACTATGTTACTATGTATATTGTACTTCATGATAGTGGTAAAATTTCTTAGATATGACTTGCGCTTATTTGTTAAAAAAATTTAAATTTGGCGAAAATTTAGAAAATTTTGCAATTTTCAAACTTTTAATTTTTATGCCCTTAAATCATAAAGTCATATCACACAAAATAGTTAATAAATAACATTTCCCACATGTCTACTTTACATCTGCACAATTTTGGAAACATAAATTTTTTTTAGGAAGTTATAAGGGTTAATAGTTGACCAGCGATTTCTCATTTTTACAACATAATTTACAAAACCATTTTTTTAGGGACCACCTCACATTTGAAGTGAGTTTGGGGGTGTCAATATGACAGAAAATACCCAAAAGTGACACCATTATAAAAACTGCACCCCTCAATGTACTCAAAACCACATTCAGGTGCTTCACATGAATGAATGGAATGTGGAAGGAAAAAATAAACATTTAACTTTTTTTCACAAACATTTTACTTCAGAACCAATTTTTTTTATTTTCACAAGTGTAAAAAGAGAAAATGAACCACAAAATTTTTTGTGCAATTTCTCTTGAATACGCTGATACCCCGTATGTGGTACTAAACCACTGTTTGGGCAGAGCTCAGAAAGGAAGGAGCGCCGTTTGACTTTTCCAGTGCAGAATTGGCTGGAATTGAGATCAGACGCCATGTCGCATTTGGAGAGCCCCTGATGTACCTAAACAGTGGAAACCCCCCACAAATGACACCATTTTGGAAACTAGACCCCTTAAAGAACTTATTTAGATGTGCTTCACAGAAGCTTATAACGTAGAGCCATGAAAATAAAAAATCATATTTTTTCCACAAAAATGATTTTTTCGCCCCAAAAGTTTTATTTTCCCAAGGGTAACAGGAGACATTGGACCCCAAAAGTTGTTGTCCAATTTGTCATGAGTATGCTGGTACCCCATATGTGGGAGAAAACTACTGTTTGGGCACACGGTGGGGCTCGGAAAGGAAATAGTGATGTTCTGGAATGCAGACTTTGATGGAATGATCTGTGGGCGTCATGTTGCGTTTGCAGAGCCCCTAATGTGCCTAAACAGTGGAAATCCCCAATTCTAATTCCAACCCTAACCCCAACACACCCCTAACCCTAATCCCAACCCTAACCACAAACCTAACACCAACACACCCCTAACCCTAATCCCAACCATAACCCTAACCACAACCCTAACCCCAACACACCCCTAACCCTAATTCCAACCCTAACCCTAGCCCTAACCCTAGCCCTAGCGATAGCCCTAACCCTAACCCTAGCCCTAACCCTAGCCCTAACCCTTGCCCTAACCTGCGTACCTGCTTATTTCTCCTTATGTCCTTATTTTTTACTCAGGTCGTTGTACATGTTAGTTCTTATTTTTATGATTCATGGCTGCCACAATAAGAAGGTAAACAGAAATACAAGGCATTATGTGTCTGCTAATGTAATGTATGTACTTATGATGCATAAAATGGAGACATAGACAAGATATCTGAAACACTGGGAATTATCCTCAGAAAATAATTGCAGAGTTAATTTACCAAATTAACATTAAACTTCAATCTAAAGTTAGTTTGACTAAATTGCACAAAATGAATTAAAAGACAGGCCCCTCCTAATAACACACCTACTGGCGTGCCGCTCCTAATAGCATTCCTTGTGGCACGCCCTCCTAATAACACTCCTAGTGGCACTCATCTCGTAATAACACTCCTAGTGGCTCTCCCCTCCTAATAACACTCCTAGTGGCACGCCCCTCCTAATAACACTATTAGTGGTAGGCCCCTCCTAATAATACTGTCAGTGGCACACCCCTCCTAATAATACTCCTAGTTGAGCACCCACCATGCTATGCCTCACGTATTGCTAAAAAAATGAAGAGACGTGGTACTAATCCTATACCACATATATTACTACTGACAAGATGAAAAAACATGGTACAAACCAAACAATGAAACCATGCAAATAACAGAGAATATATAGATTGAGACAAAAGTTCCATCAAGAGAAATAGCATTTTGAAGAAAGATTAAATGATGACATAGTCACAATGATCAAATAGCCATACTGAAATAAATGAAGAATGTCCAAAAGGACAAAATAAAAGGCACAGAGTAGGCCTCCAATCTAATTAATAGGAGGCTAGAAGGCTACAAACGAGTCTTAGAGGTGGATCATATTATGAAGTGAATATGACACAAATTTAGCGGTAGGCAAAGAAGGAGACGCCGTAACCAACGAGGCCACAGTGAAAGAAAGAAACACTGCGCGCATGCATTACAAGTTTGTGGCTGTAATAACCCCACTGATGTCTCGCATGCGCAATGGCATGATGGACACGGCGTTCAAGGGCAGTGACCACGCATGCATGGTGGGCAAGAAGCAAGGCACTGTGATCACCATCGTCACAAACAACAAATGAAAAAGGCCATGCGCATGCGCTGTAGATGGAAAAGGCTGTCATAGCCTCACTGGCAGATCGCATGCATATGAGCATGAAAGAGGGGGTAGCCAAGTTTACACAATTGAGAAATGAAATTTCCACAAATAAGGTAGATCCCCATAGATGGAAAAAGGGATTCTAATGTACACATATTAAAGGGAAGGATGCGTGCAAGATCACTGCACTGCATTTACTCACACTAAAGCAACCCAAAGTACACAGTGATAGATCTCCATCAGTGATAAAGATTATAGAACAACATATGCCCACTTTAGAGTAAAAATAAAAATAAATATAAATACAAGTAAATAAATATGAAAGTGGAAAATGACTATGTTCATATGCGCATGCGCTAAACATGTAGCAATGAATGTTAAAGTGACAGGGCTATCAAAGAGAAAAATGAATAAAGAAAGGATGACTTTCCTGTCAGATGTACCCTATAGCTTATTGGATCCAAATGATCAGTGACTGAGAGCAAAATAGTGTACATGTTCAGACAAATTATTGATAAATAAGGGTATGAACTTGAGGCTGATGAATAATGAAAGATCTTTGATGAAAACACTTATAGCAAGTGGATATGACCATGAAAGATCATTCCACCAATTTCCATTGGATGGTGAATAATAGTCATTACTGTAAGTTGACAGAATAAAGAAAGCAATACATATGATAAAGAACCATATTAAAGAACATGGTGAAATCAAGATCATCAGAACCTATACAGAACATAACATTTGTAAATAAAATAACTAAAATGAATCCAAGAGCTCCGAGTAAACAGAATAATAATATATTGTATGAAGTCCCAAAAATGGGATCTGGAGAGAAAAATGCACATGAATACTGGCATGTACATGATTTTTGTTCATGCCGGTTGAAAAATATGATGTCTTTAAAATGTGCATAACTGTCCACGTGAAAAATAGTAGCACATTTGGAGGAGTAGCAAAATATATATATATATATATATATATGACTACCAAATAAACGTAAAACTAATATTTACTTTTTATAATAGCCAGTAAATAACAGTTCTTCATTTAAGTCACCAGGCACTAAACTGTGTAGATTGAAGATCCATCTGGATTCTTTCCTCAACAATTCCTCAGTATATCGTCCCCCCATCCTCCACTTAAAGGGAATCTGTCACCCCTTTTTTGAGATATCATATAATGTTATCATTCAATTGTGTGTCACATAAGGATTCTCTCAGTACTTTTGCTTCCCCCTGACCCCGCACCTTTCATGCATGAATACCTTTTAATATCGGTTCAGATGTATGTAAACTGCCACAGTCTGGTCCAATGGGTGGGGCTTATTCAACTGCTCCCCCCTCCCTGTCTTGCTCTACACAAGAAGAAATGCTTAGAGCAAGACAGAGAGGGGGGGGCAGGTGAATAGGCCCCACCCAGCGGACCGGACAGTTTACATACATCTGAATCGATATAAAAAAGGTATTTATGCATGAAAGGTTCGGGGTCAGGAGGAAGCAAAAGTCCTAAGAGAATCCTTATGTGACACACAATTGAATGATATTATATGATATCTCAAAAAAGGGGTGACAGATTCCCTTTAATAATAATAATAATTTTATTTCTATAGTGCCAACATATTCCGCAGCACTTTACATTATAGAGGGGACTTCTACAGACAAAAGACATTACAGCATCGCAATAAACACATAGATCAAAATAGTTACCAAGAGGAATGAGGGCCCTGCTCGCAAGCTTACAATCTATAAGGAAAAAGGGGAGACATGAAAGGTGGATGGTAACAATTGCTTTTATTGTTTTTATTGTTTGGACCATCCCTAGTGTAAGAAAGTGTTCCTGTTGCTGCATGAACCAGTTAACAGTCTAAATATGTAACAGTACAGACACAGAGGGCTATTAAATGCAAAAAGCATGTGAGAACATGATATGAGGAACCTGGTTATGGTAAAAATTTTGAAATGAGCCACACAGGGATAGTTAGGTTAATGCGTTGAGGCGATAGGCCAGTCTGAACAAATGTGTTTTTAAGGCACACTTAAAACTGTGGGGATTGGGGATTAATTGTACTAGCCTGGGTAGTGCATTCCAAAGAATTGGCACGGTACGTGAAAAGTCTTGGAGACGGGAGTGGGAGGTTCTGATTAATGAGGAGGTTAACCTCAGGTCATTTGCAGAACGGAGGGCACGGGTAGGGTGGTAGGCTGAGATGAGGGAGGAGATGTAGGGTGGTGCTCAGCCATGGAGGGCTTTGTGGGTGAGGGTAATAAGTTTATACTGAATTCTGGAGTGGATGGGTAGCCAGTGTAAGGACTGGCACAAGGTAGAGGCATCGGTATAACGATTGGTGAGGAATATGATCCTAGCTGCACATTCAGGATGGATTGGAGAGGGGAGAGTTTGGTAAGAGGGAGACCGATTAGAAGAGAGTTACAATAGTCCAGACGAGAATGAATAAGAGAAACAGTAAGAGTTTTTGCAGAGTCGAAAGTAAGAAAAGGTCGAATTCTAGAAATGTTTTTGAGGTGCAGATAGCAAGAGCGAGCCAATGACCAGATGTGGGGGGTGAATGAAAGCTCTGAATCAAGTATGACCCCAAGACAGCGGGCATGTTGCTGGGGAGTAATGGTGGTACCACACGGAAATGGCAATGTTGGGCATAGGTAGGTTAGTAGAGGGAGGAAACACGAGGAGTTCAGTTTTTGACAGGTTCAGTTTCAGATAGAGGGAGGACATGATGTTAGAGACAGCAGTAAGACAATCACTGGTGTTTTCCAAAAAGGCAGGCGTGTTATCAGGAGAAGAAGCGTATAACTGGGTGTCATCAGCATAGAGAAGGTACTGGAACCTAAATCTACTGATTGCTTGACCAATAGGGTCAGTATACAAAGGGGGCCTAGAACCGATCCTTGAGGAACCCCAACAGTAAGGGGAATATGAGAGGAGGAGGAGCCAGCAAAAGATACAGTAAAGGAGCGGTTAGAGAGATAGGAGGAGAACCAAGCGGTGTCTCCACTTATTGAAGATTCAACTCTGTCCATTACCATGATAAATAGATGTCCTGGGGCACCATTGAGGTGAAGAAGAAAATGATTGACCAATGAGGTAATGGGTTTGCCCAGTGCCTTGTCTTTGCGTGCACATGTAATATTAGAAAGATGGTGCTGGATATATCTTGGGGCAACTGCAAACAAGAATGTAAACAACATTTGAGTGTGACAGTAGGAATAAAAATTATTTAGGACCTGTCCTGGAAAAACTGAAAGAGCAATAGTTCTGTTAGAAACAACATATGGACATACTGTATGGTATATCCCCCCCAGGGGTATGCACCTATCAATCTGATTCCTCTGCCCAAAGGCTGTGTTGGACGTCTAAAGTGACTAGTACAAAGACAGTTTTTAAGATTTCTGGCTCGTTTAGCGATTAGTTTAGGACGTTCTCTAATAAAAGGGACCAATCTTGGCTCACTCAACAATATATTCCAGTTCTTACGCAAAATATCGTAAATCTCAGTCCAATAGTTGTTAGATGGGATGATAATGTTGGTACTTGAAAATTAATTTCTTGGTCTGAACCTGAGTAATTCACTGTGTTCCTTGCGAGCGGAAGCTTGAAAGGCCTGAACAATGATCCGCCTAGGAAAGCCCCTTTCCTTAAAGCGAGATGTGAGTGATCTGGCCTCCATATTGAACTGATCCTGTTCACTACAATATCGTTTTACATGGTAAAATTGTCCCCTTGGTATACCATTTCGAACATGCGGGGATAGAAGCTGCTGGAGTAAAGCAGACTATTGGAGGCAGTAGCCTTCTGGAAGAGAGAGGTACACACATGTTCATCCGTTTTGGTGATCCGCAGATCCCAAAAATCCACCGTATCCATGGAAGCACTGGAAGTAAGAGAGATATTCCATGGGTTACAATTTAGGTCTGCAATAAATTCCTCACACTCAGTAAGAAAGGCTGACCAAAAAAACAAAACATCATCAATATAGCGATACTACTTGATGAATTTGCTTTAAATGAAGGTAAGTGGCATACATGTGTCTCCTCCCACCAACCTAAAAATAGTTTGGCGTAAGATGGCGCACATCTGGCACCTATTGCAGTGCCAGATTTCTGTTTATAAAACGCATGGTCAAAGACAAAATAGTGATTTTCAAGTACAAACTTGAGCAAATCAAGAATAAATGAATCGTGTAGATGATCACCTGTCGACCTTGAGTCCAGAAAGAAAGACATAGCCTGTAGACCCAAGGAATGTTCTATGCATGTGTAGAGAGATTTGACATCCATTGTAATCATCAAGGTGCTCTCATTAAGAGTTAGCCCGTACAATTGATTAACAAGATGGGACGAGTCTCTGATAAACGAACATAAAGAAAGGACAAGAGGCTGCAAATAAAAGTCCAAATAAATACAAGGACGTTCAAATAGACTTCCAATACTACTCTGGATTACCCTGCAGATTCTTCAAAGCTTGTTTGTCTTCTCTGCTAAGGTTATTCCCTTTATTAACATTCACGGACAGATCTTGAACATCACAACAAGTGGTATTATAAAAAATTTCCACTGCCCGAAAAAGGGAGAAGGAAGGCATGGCTTGAGATGTTAATCTTTGTGAGAATTCAATCCTCTTACATGATCCATGCTGATTTTCTGGCAATAAGTCAAGAAGATCACGAAATGTCTATTGGTCCTCTTCCGGAAGGGTGTCATTGATGGACGGTTGATGGCACAATAATTTGAGTGTGACTTGTCTCAGAGAGTAAGTTGTTAATTAATGACCTGAAGATTACTTGCAGCCAAACGGTTCCCTAACGTCTCCGATTTTGTCTGGTCTCTCTCTTGTAAGTTGGTGACCATGACACAGAGTCTATCATTTTGCCATTCCAACAAAGACTTAAAGAGACTATAGATAAATTTGAAAAGGAGATAATACGTGGCAAGAAATCCAAATTTGCCAAAGACAAGGGGGACTTCGAGAAGAAGAAGGCTTATAGGTGGACACATGTTGGCAACCACAGACATAACAGAGTTGGTACTTCCATAATCAAATCAGCAGATGTAACTTCAGTTTCATTCCAAGATCCATCCTCCAGCGATTTTTTGTCATCAGACACTGACCAAGAAAACCCACCAAGAGGGGCAAGTGGCAGGACAAGTCCACCAAATTCAAGGAAATGACATTGTCGATTCAAAGCATGGTCACCGACTTACAGGAAAGAGACCAGACAAAATCGGAGATGTTACGAATAGAGTTGAGCGACTTTTGGTTTTTTAGGGTCGCGTTTCGTTTCGTGAAACCCGACTTTTCCAAAAGTCGGGTCGAGCAAGATCGTCCGATTATAGGGAAAAGTCGGGGTCGTCCCGAAACACGAAACCCAATGTAAGTCAATGGGGAATAAAAGTCGGCAGTGAGAGGAGGACAGGAAACACACCTACAGTGCCCATTTGAATGCCAAAAGCATCAATTCTTCTTACTTAAGCTTGTCAACCTTAATTAACTTCATAATACAAGTTACGCACTGAAAAATGGGGGTTATTTGGCTAAAGTTGTGGGGGGGAGGGCTGGCTGCAGGTTTTCATGTGCCCTGGGCGAAAGAGCGCCCCTTTAACACATACCACAACTCATCATGCTCTGATACGGCAGAGAAATAGCGGTATAGTACAATGAAAAATACCTCACTTTTTACATCTCATGACGAGGCCCATCTATTTCTCCATACAGAATCATTGGTTCCATATAATGTTTGAAACAGTATATGATGAGCTCCACATAATGCTACAGTATATGTTGGTCCCCATGGATGAAGCTCCACTGTCTTATGGGCCCAAATAATGCTCCAAACATAATGGGCCCCATTTCTAATGCTCTAGTGTATAATGGGCCCTGTAAATGCTGCTCCAGTGTCTGATGTCCACCTTTGGAATGTTCCAGTGTATGGTGGGCCCCATCTATCATTCTCCAGAGTATAGTGCTCCCCAAAAATTGCTGTCCCAACATTGAAAACAATCAAATAAGTCTCCTCGCTAGGGAATCCCTGTACTTGTCTGGATTCCTCGTCGTCCCCATCTTCCATCTCACTGCACAGTATTTCAACTTTGCAAGTGCTGTGATCCTGGGCAAGCAGGGGGGGGGCACTCGTTGGCGACGGCACTGGCACAGGGCCCCTGATAGTACGGTGGTGTGTCTGATGGCGGGTGGGCCGAACCTGCACTTTCATCTGCAGCTTCCTCTTTGTCACCGTGTAAGATGGAACTGTATATGGGAAGGGTAACCTGAGTTTCATCAGGGTCAGATTCAGGTCGTGTAGCGTGCAAGGGGAATGTAGTGGTCTGGGTCAATGTACCAGCAGATTCATCGAGCAGTGGCTGGGCATCAGTGCACTTGTGTCGCCCCCAGGAGTACGGTCGCCACAGTGGCATTACCTTCCTCCTAGGGAGTGTGATGTCATGCTTGGGAGCAACGAAGGATCTCTCTAGCAGGTTAACTGATTGGGCGGCGTTATTCCCACGAGTCATGACCCTCCAAACAGCGTTCATGAAGGCAAAGTGTTTGTTTTACGTGGGCAGTATGGTTGCAAAGCTGAACCTTAAAGGAATGTCCAGAAGGGCACCACCAGGAGTGGAGCCTACGGTTAAATTCGACTCCACCTGGGAAACCTCAACCATGCCAGCTACAGAACAGATGCACACATTGCAAGCTTAATTCCGTTAACGAACGAGACTCCGTCATGCCCCGCGGTCCGAGTCTGGCTTACTAGAGGGACACGTGAGGCTCTGGCACATGAGATTGGCCAATAACTGGTGTGTCATGCCCTTACATGTCCGTGGCTGCATGTGCGCTACACTGAAAAGGCCAGTGTTTGTCGCTTACAGGTGCAGATAACCCGCTGAACAACGTTAGTGATGGGGATCACTGATTACAATTATTACCCGCGAACAATGATTTCCCAGTAAGTGCAGGTCAACCGCAGTTCCGGAATTAGGCCTAACCGTCATTCCTGAAAAAATGAAAAACTTACATGTGCAAACCACAGGTGCTGTAGCTTGCTTAACAGCTCGCCAGCCGTTCTCACGCCCAGTATGGATTACACGTGATTGCACAAAGGTGAGAAAGGGTACCGTATCCCCAGATAACATGTATGGATAGCGTACACATTCAAAATATATGTCTATACATCAGGAGGCAGGCTCAGACGGTGTTAGGCCCAGTATGGATTGCACGTGATTGCACAAAGGTTAGAAAGGGTACCGTATCCCCGGATAACATGTATGGATAGCGTACACATTCAAACTATATGTCTCAGGAGGCAGGCACAGACGGTGTTAGGCCCAGTATGGATTGCACGTGATTGCACAAAGGTTAGAAAGGGTACCGTTTCCCCGGATAACATGTATGGATAGCGTACACATTCAAAATATATGTCTCAGGAGGCAGGCTCAGACGGTGTTAGGCCCAGTATGGATTGCACGTGATTGCACAAAGGTTAGAAAGGGTACCGTATCCCCGGATAACATGTATGGATAGCGTACACATTCAAAATATATGTCTCAGGAGGCAGGCTCAGACGGTGTTAGGCCCAGTATGGATTGCACGTGATTGCACAAAGGTTAGAAAGGGTACCGTTTCCCCGGATAACATGTATGGATAGCGTACACATTCAAAATATATGTCTCAGGAGGCAGGCTCAGACGGTGTTAGGCCCAGTATGGATTGCACGTGATTGCACAAAGGTTAGAAAGGGTACCGTTTCCCCGGATAACATGTATGGATAGCGTACACATTCAAAATATATGTCTATACATCAGGAGGCAGGCTCAGACGGTGTCAGGCACAGTATGGATTTGACGGCCCAGACTACACAGCGGAGGAGCAGGGAGAGGTAAAGATTGCAAATGCTGGGGCCCTGCCCAAGCAAGGGGGGCCCACTCGTGGGCGTCGGTACTGGCACTGGGCCCCTCATAGTACGGCGGTGTGTCTGACGGCGGGTGTGCACCACCACCGTCAGAGACACTTGATTGCACTATGAAGGACCCTGTACCAGTGCCCGCGCCCAAGAGTCGGCCTACCCACCTGTCCAGGGCAACGGCACTCACACGGTGTCGTGCGCTAGGTGGTGACCCCGGCCATGGGGGGGGAGGCAGCACAGTTAGGGAGTTTTAGAAAGTGGCATATGTTGATGTTGGACATTCAGCTGATGCAAAAGGTGAAATAGGTCAAGTCCCAGGAAGAGGTGGACCAAAGCAAGCCATTTTTCTGTCACCCTATGTGTCATCAGAGGAAGGTGGGACAAAATCCTTGGAAACCCATGCGTGGTTCATTTTAATGAAGGTTAGATCATCCACATTTTGGGTTGACAGACGGGTCCTTTTTTCTGTCAGGATTGATCCAGCTGCACTGAAGACTCTTTCCGATAGCACACTTGCAGCTGGGCAAGCGAGCTCCTGTAAGGCATATTGGGCCAATTCAGGCCAGGTGTCCAGTTTAGCGGCCCAATAGTCAAAGGGGAATGACCTGTGTGGGAGAACATCGATATGGGAGGAAAAGTAGTTTGTAACCATAGTTGACAACTGCTGTCTCCTGTCACGTTCCATCGATGCAGTATTACCAGTTGTGTGAGCGGTACTTGAAAAATCAGTCCACAACATTGTCATGAAACCCCTGTCTCCAACGCCACTTCTGCTGTGTGCACCACGAACACCTCTGCCAAGCTGCCCCCGGCCCGTACGGCTCATGTGAGAACCATCACCACTGCTGTGTGCTGGGAATGCCTCAAGCAACCGATTTACCAGAGTTGCTTGTTTATTAGCCAATATTAGGTCAAGGTTCTCCTGTGGCATGATGTTTTATAATTTGCCTTTATAGCGTGGATCCAGGATGCTGGCCAACCAGTAGTCGTCATCGTTCATCATTTTGGCAATGCGTGGGTCCCTTTTTAGGATCTGCAAGGCATAATCTGACATGTGGGCTAATGTTCCCGGTGTCAATGATGCACTGCGAGTGCTGGTTGGAGGAGCACTTTCTGGCAAATCCACATCCCTCCAGTCACGCACAAACCCTGTACCAGACCTTGCCACGCCAACATTTTCACTTGCCCCACGAGATGCATCCTCCTCCCCTAAGTAATCATCCCCATCATCATCCTCCTCCTCCTCTTCTTCCTCCACCTCGTCCAGGAGAGGTCCCTGAGCAGACAATGGCTGAATGTCATCAAGGATTCCCTCCTCCTCTTCCTCCTCATCAACATTGGCTGCAGACGCCTGCTCCTTAAGGTGCGTCAAAGTTTGCATGAGCAGACGCATAAGCGGGATGCTCATGCTTAGGATGGCGTCGTCTGCGCTTACCAGCCGTGTGCATTCCTCAAAACACTGAAGGACTTTACAGAGGTCTTTCAGCTTCGACCACTGCACACCTGTCAACTCCATGTCTGCTCTCAAAGTGCCTGGCCGTGTATCCTCCCACAAATGCATTATGGCCTGCCTCTGCTCGCATAGCCGCTCCACCATGTGCAGGGTGGAGTTCCACCTTGTTGCAATGTCGATAATGAGGCGGTGGTTGGGAAGGTGGAGCAATCGCTGCAGCTTCTGCATACGAACGGAGTGTACAGGCGACCGGCGGATGTGCGCGCACAGTCTTTGCACCTTCTGGAGCAGGGCTGTTAACTCCGGATAATTTTTGAGGAAGCACTGCACCACCAGGTTCAAGGTGTGAGCCAAGCAAGGTATATGGCTGAGTTTTGAAAGGCTATGTGTCACGGGGGCTTAGTTCAACTAAGGCTGAAATACCCGGGGCCCCTGTGGTGTCCCTTTACTAGGGGAAACCCTGTCTGACCCTCAACCCAGGGTTTTTGCTGAAGGTGCAAATGCCTGAGCCTCCGACCTTTCCTTATCTCCTGCTCAGCCCTAAGCTGAACCCTCCACCCTCCACCCAGTGAGAAGTCACCACCAAAGCTCCCACACAAATAATGACAGACAGGGAGAACTTAAACTGCACTGCGCCGCACACACACGGGAATAAACAGTAATGTGAACAGGGCACAACTAAACACAAATATGGGAAGGAGAAAGGATAACGACGGATCATACGACACCAGATATGAATCTCTCTCTCTTGAACACCTCCACTCCAGACCGGAACCACTTGGTATGAAACACAAGCTCACAATATCACAGCCGTGAGTGAACCCCCTAAGCACACCTTTATAGGGAGTCACACCTGATCCCTAATTAAGTGAACATTAACCTAAACATAAGGTGCGATACCGCTAACCACCACCGGGGACAGTCAAAACACCTTTGAACTCAACCAAAGTAAAAAAAGTTCACTTTGTGCTTTTAATACTGCCAGATCCAACACTGGATCATGACAGTACCCCCTCCTTAATGAGGGGCCTCTGGACCCTCAAGACCACCCCTCATCAGGGAAACACGTACAGCGGGGACGCCCAGATCCTGAGTTCACCCCACCATTACCTGACACTTCAGGTTCATGACAAACACCGCTGGTATTGGCAATACATGTTCATTTTGGAGACACCACTCATCTCCACAGCGCCGACCCGGGGAACGAGATTATGTATGTGTATGTATGCTAAGAGCTGATCAGACTCCACAACACATTTCCAAGATGTTTTTTGGTGGGACCCATACATGCTCGTTCACACACAGGTCCGGACCTGAACGTTTATTACACACATTCGTTTGTCATTTTTTGGTGAACTCACTCTGGACTTGACAACAGAGGCGTCCCCCTGTGTCACCACACTCACACCCCCACTATTCACCAAGGGACACCACCCTCCAACCCTTTCACCATGAGGACTGCGCCTCCTAGGGTTGGTTAATGGCGAGGGTAGAGATTTGTCCCTACTCCCCCACAGCACACCTGCTGCACACACCAGGAGGAGAAGGGGACCGGGAAATGGAGGAAATATACTCTCGCTGGTCGCCTCCACACGACCAGGAGGGGGCGGCATTGAAGATTTGGCATGAGCCCCGCGGACTATACACCAATCTGCTCCCTACAGGGACGTACCCCTTCACCTCAGGGAATACCAGGCAGCTCCGTGGGGCACCATTCCTCCCACCTGCCTGGGAGCGTCCCCTGTATGAACAAGTCCCGCTCCCCAGCAGCGACTACACACCTAGTCTGCTCACCACAGGGATGTACCCCTTCACCTCGGGGAATACCAGGCAGCTCCGTGGGGCACCATTCCTCCCACCTGCCTGGGTACCTCCCCGTGCGAGAGCAAGTCCCGCTCCCCAGCAGCGACTCTAGGGGCTTTTGCCAGACCGCAGCCGCCTTTTTTTTTTTTTTCTCTGGTTATCTGAGCAGAGGCACCAGACCGTGATAACTGCTGCTGCAGCGGCTCTAAACACCTTGCCGCTCCCCACTCACATCAGTGAGGCCCGGCAGCAATTACTCAGTGGTCTCCACATGGCCAGAGCTCACCAGAAAAAAAAAACTGTAGGGCCTGTGATAATGTCATGATCACGTGTGTCAGGACGCAGATGTTTCCGCAAGGCGAACCCATAACACACGTGACCCTGGATACACCGCCTCCAGTGGGGCGCATTTAAATAATAATGCGTGCAGGTGGATACGCCGCCTCCACCTGGCGAATTTGGGAATTACACGTTATACATAAAATATCTGGAAACACCGCCTCCAGTATGGCGAATTTAAATAATAAGGGGGACCTGGGAAACATTAACAATGGTGGGCCCTGCTATAGGGAAAAGGGAATTGGAGACCTCCTGAGCTCCCCTGAGCCAGTGTCCCTGCACTCCTAACATTCCCTATGCCGGTTTCGCACCGGGCGCCGCACGAGTACCTTAACGCCCTTGCTCACCCTGACCCTAAACCCTCACTAGGGAATGGGTCGGTGCGGAGACTAATCCCACCACTGCACTAATAACACACATGAGGAAAGAGACAATACAGGGGAAACACCACTTAGCTTTGCTCTGTTGCGTGCGCTCCTAGCAACAGAGCCCTCCACCTGAGTGCATCTTCTCCTCCACCCGGATCCATCACCATAACAGGATCCTTCACCTTAGTGCAACCTTGGAGCAGAGTCCAACACCAGTTGCAGCTGCTTAGAACCAGAGTCCCAAGGATGAGTTCAGCTGCTGACACGAAGTCGAGCATGCTTGAGTCCAGCTCAGCGGCCAAGTCCCACATGGGGAGTGCCACTCTCCATAGTCGCCACTCCACCAGCCCATGCAGACACATCCCGCTGACACCATCACTGCGACTTGCAGCAGTCCAGTACACAGAGTCCCAAGATGAGTCCAGCCTCTGCCAAGAATCCGAGCATGCTCGAGTCCAGTTCTCAGCAACCAAGTCGAACATGCTGAGTGCAACTCTCCATAGTCGCCACTCCACCAGCCCATGCAGACACTTCCCGCTGACACCATCACTGCGACTCCACCACGCCATGCCAGCCCTTCGTCCAGACACCATAGCTGAAACACATCCCCCCTGGCTAAGCTGCGCAGGACTCCTCACCAGCTCCATCCTTCATCCAGGCTCTCCAAAAACAGAGTGAACACAAATAATGACAGACAGGGAGAACTTAAACTGCACTGCGCCGCACACACACGGGAATAAACAGTAATGTGAACAGGGCACAACTAAACACAAATATGGGAAGGAGAAAGGATAACGACGGATCATACGACACCAGATATGAATCTCTCTCTCTTGAACACCTCCACTCCAGACCGGAACCACTTGGTATGAAACACAAGCTCACAATATCACAGCCGTGAGTGAACCCCCTAAGCACACCTTTATAGGGAGTCACACCTGATCCCTAATTAAGTGAACATTAACCTAAACATAAGGTGCGATACCGCTAACCACCACCGGGGACAGTCAAAACACCTTTGAACTCAACCAAAGTAAAAAAAGTTCACTTTGTGCTTTTAATACTGCCAGATCCAACACTGGATCATGACACTATGGCTGCCACAAAATTACGGCCGTTATCACTAGAGTTGAGCGACTTTTGCTTTTTTAGGGTCGCGTTTCGTTTCGTGAAACCCGACTTTTCCAAAAGTCGGGTCGAGCAAGATCGTCCGATTATAGGGAAAAGTCGGGGTCGTCCCGAAACACGAAACCCAATGTAAGTCAATGGGGAATAAAAGTCGGCAGTGAGAGGAGGACAGGAAACACACCTACAGTGCCCATTTGAATGCCAAAAGCATCAATTCTTCTTACTTAAGCTTGTCAACCTTAATTAACTTCATAATACAAGTTACGCACTGAAAAATGGGGGTTATTTGGCTAATTTTGTGGGGGGGAGGGCTGGCTGCAGGTTTTCATGTGCCCTGGGCGAAAGAGCGCCCCTTTAACACATACCACAACTCATCATGCTCCGATACGGCAGAGAAATAGCGGTATAGTACAATGAAAAATACCTCACTTTTTACATCTCATGACGAGGCCCATCTATTTCTCCATACAAAATCATTGGTCCCATATAATGTTTGAAACAGTATATGATGAGCTCCACATAATGCTACAGTATATGTTGGTCCCCATGGATGAAGCTCCACTGTCTTATGGGCCCAAATAATGCTCCAAACATAATGGGCCCCATTTCTAATGCTCTAGTGTATAATGGGCCCTGTAAATGCTGCTCCAGTGTCTGATGTCCACCTTTGGAATGTTCCAGTGTATGGTGGGCCCCATCTATCATTCTCCTGAGTATAGTGCTCCCCAAAAATTGCTGTCCCAACATAGAAAACAATCAAATAAGTCTCCTCACTAGGGAATCCCTGTAATTGTCTGGACAGGTGCTGTAGCTTGCTTAACAGCTCGCCAGCCGTTCTCACGCCCAGTATGGATTGCACGTGATTGCACAAAGGTTAGAAAGGGTACCGTATCCCTGGATAACATGTATGGATAGCGTACACATTCAAAATATATGTCTATACAGCATGAGGCAGGCTCAGACGGTGTTAGGCCCAGTATGGATTGCACGTCATTGCACAAAGGTTAGAAAGGGTACCGTATCCCTGGATAACATGTATGGATAGCGTACACATTCAAAATATATGTCTATACAGCATGAGGCAGGCTCAGACGGTGTTAGACCCAGTATGGATTGCACGTCATTGCACAAAGGTTAGAAGGGGTACCGTATCCCCGGATAACATGTATGGATAGCGTACACATTCAAAATATATGTCTATACAGCATGAGGCAGGCTCAGACGGTGTTAGGCCCAGTATGGATTGCACGTCATTGCACAAAGGTTAGAAAGGGTACCGTATCCCTGGATAACATGTATGGATAGCGTACACATTCAAAATATATGTCTATACAGCATGAGGCAGGCTCAGACGGTGTTAGGCCCAGTATGGATTGCACGTCATTGCAAAAAGGTTAGAAGGGGTACCGTATCCCCGGATAACGTATGGATAGCGTACACATTCAAAATATATGTCTATACAGCATGAGGCAGGCTCAGACGGTGTTAGGCCCAGTATGGATTGCACGTCATTGCACAAAGGTTAGAAGGGGTACCGTATCCCCGGATAACATGTATGGATAGCGTACACATTCAAAATATATGTCTATACAGCATGAGGCGGCTCAGACGGTGTTAGGCCCAGTATGGATTGCACGTCATTGCACAAAGGTTAGAAAGGGTACCGTATCCCCGGATAACATGTATGGATAGCGTACACATTCAAAATATATGTCTATACAGCATGAGGCAGGCTCAGACGGTGTTAGGCCCAGTATGGATTGCACGTCATTGCACAAAGGTTAGAAGGGGTACCGTATCCCCGGATAACATGTATGGATAGCGTACACATTCAAAATATATGTCTATACAGCATGAGGCAGGCTCAGACGGTGTTAGGCCCAGTATGGATTGCACGTCATTGCACAAAGGTTAGAAAGGGTACCGTATCCCTGGATAACATGTATGGATAGCGTACACATTCAAAATATATGTCTATACAGCATGAGGCAGGCTCAGACGGTGTTAGGCCCAGTATGGATTGCACGTCATTGCACAAAGGTTAGAAGGGGTACCGTATCCCCGGATAACATGTATGGATAGCGTACACATTCAAAATATATGTCTATACAGCATGAGGCAGGCTCAGACGGTGTTAGGCCCAGTATGGATTGCACGTCATTGCACAAAGGTTAGAAGGGGTACCGTATCCCCGGATAACATGTATGGATAGCGTACACATTCAAAATATATGTCTATACAGCATGAGGCAGGCTCAGACGGTGTTAGGCCCAGTATGGATTGCACGTCATTGCACAAAGGTTAGAAAGGGTACCGTATCCCTGGATAACATGTATGGATAGCGTACACATTCAAAATATATGTCTATACAGCATGAGGCAGGCTCAGACGGTGTTAGGCCCAGTATGGATTGCACGTCATTGCACAAAGGTTAGAAGGGGTACCGTATCCCCGGATAACATGTATGGATAGCGTACACATTCAAAATATATGTCTATACAGCATGAGGCAGGCTCAGACGGTGTTAGGCCCAGTATGGATTGCACGTCATTGCACAAAGGTTAGAAGGGGTACCGTATCCCCGGATAACATGTATGGATAGCGTACACATTCAAAATATATGTCTATACAGCATGAGGCAGGCTCAGACGGTGTTAGGCCCAGTATGGATTGCACGTCATTGCACAAAGGTTAGAAAGGGTACCGTATCCCCGGATAACATGTATGGATAGCGTACACATTCAAAATATATGTCTATACAGCATGAGGCAGGCTCAGACGGTGTTAGGCCCAGTATGGATTGCACGTCATTGCACAAAGGTTAGAAGGGGTACCGTATCCCCGGATAACATGTATGGATAGCGTACACATTCAAAATATATGTCTATACAGCATGAGGCAGGCTCAGACGGTGTTAGGCCCAGTATGGATTGCACGTGATTGCACAAAGGTTAGAAAGGGTACCGTATCCCTGGATATCATGTATGGATAGCGTACACATTCAAAATATATGTCTATACAGCAGGAGGCAGGCTCAGACGGTGTTAGGCCCAGTATGGATTGCACGTCATTGCACAAAGGTTAGAAAGGGTACCGTATCCCTGGATAACATGTATGGATAGCGTACACATTCAAAATATATGTCTATACAGCATGAGGCAGGCTCAGACGGTGTTAGGCCCAGTATGGATTGCACGTCATTGCACAAAGGTTAGAAGGGGTACCGTATCCCCGGATAACATGTATGGATAGCGTACACATTCAAAATATATGTCTATACAGCATGAGGCAGGCACAGACGGTGTTAGGCCCAGTATGGATTGCACGTCATTGCACAAAGGTTAGAAGGGGTACCGTATCCCCGGATAACATGTATGGATAGCGTACACATTCAAAATATATGTCTATATAGCATGAAGCAGGCTCAGACGGTGTTAGGCCCAGTATGGATTGCACGTCATTGCACAAAGTTTAGAAGGGGTAACGTATCCCCGGATAACATGTATGGATAGCGTACACATTCAAAATATATGTCTATACATCAGGAGGCAGGCTCAGACGGTGTCAGGCACAGTATGGATTTGACGGCCCAGATTACACAGCGGAGGAGCAGGGAGAGGTAAAGATTGCAAATGCTGGGCCCCTGCCCAAGCAAGGGGGGCCCACTCGTGGGCGTCGGTACTGGCACTGGGCCTCTCATAGTACAGCGGTGTGTCTGACGGCGGGTGTGCACCACCACCGTCAGAGACACTTGATTGCACTATGAGGGACCCTGTGCCAGTGCCCGCCCCCAAGAGTCGGCCTACCCACCTGTCCAGGGCAACGGCACTCGCACGGTGTCGTGCGCTAGGTGGTGACCCCGGCCATGGGGGGGGGAGGCAGCACAGTTAGGGAGTTTTAGAAAGTGGCATATGTTGATGTTGGACATTCAACTGATGCAAAAGGCGAAATAGGTGAAGTACCAGGAAGAGGTGGACCAAAGCAAGCCATTTTTCTGTCACCCTATGTGTCATCAGGGGAAGGTGGGACAAAATCCTTGGAAACCCATGCGTGGTTCATTTTAATGAAGGTTAGATCATCCACATTTTGGGTTGACAGACGGGTCCTTTTTTCTGTCAGGATTGATCCAGCTGCACTGAAGACTCTTTCCGATAGCACACTTGCAGCTGGGCAAGCGAGCTCCTGTAAGGCATATTGGGCCAATTCAGGCCAGGGGTCCAGTTTAGCGGCCCAATAGTCAAAGGGGAATGACCTGTGTGGGAGAACATCGATATGGGAGGAAAAGTAGTTTGTAACCATAGTTGACAACTGCTGTCTCCTGTCACTTTCCATCGATGCAGTATTACCAGTTGTGTGAGCGGTATTTGAAAAATCAGTCCACAACATTGTCATGAAACCCCTGTCTCCAACGCCACTTCTGCTGTGTGCACCACGAACACCTCTGCCAAGCTGCCCCCGGCCCGTACGGCTCGTGTGAGAACCATCACCGCTGCTGTGTGCTGGGAATGCCTCAAGCAACCGATTTACCAGAGTTGCTTGTTTATTAGCCAATATTAGGTCAAGGTTCTCCTGTGGCATGATGTTTTGTAATTTGCCTTTATAGCGTGGATCCAGGATGCTGGCCAACCAGTAGTCGTCATCGTTCATCATTTTGGCAATGCGGGGGTCCCTTTTTAGGATCCGCAAGGCATAATCTGACATGTGGGCCAATGTTCCCGGTGTCAATGATGCACTGCGAGTGCTGGGTGGAGGAGCACTTTCTGGCAAATCCACATCCCTCCAGTCACGCACAAACCCTGTACCAGACCTTACCATGCCAACATTTTCACTTGCCCCACGAGATGCATCCTCCTCCCCTAAGTAATCATCCCCATCATCCTCCTCCTCCTCTTCTTCCTCCACCTCGTCCAGGAGAGGTCCCTGAGCAGACAATGGCTGAATGTCATCAAGGATTCCCTCCTCCTCTTCCTCCTCATCAACATTGGCTGCAGACGCCTGCTCCTTAAGGTGCGTCAAAGTTTGCATGAGCAGACGCATAAGTGGGATGCTCATGCTTAGGATGGCGTCGTCTGCGCTTACCAGCCGTGTGCATTCCTCAAAACACTGAAGGACTTTACAAAGGTCTTTCAGCTTCGACCACTGCACGCCTGTCAACTCCATGTCTGCTCTCAAAGTGCCTGGCCGTGTATCCTCCCACAAATGCATTATGGCCTGCCTCTGCTCGCACAGCCGCTCCACCATGTGCAGGGTGGAGTTCCACCTTGTTGCAATGTCGATAATGAGGCGGTGGTTGGGAAGGTGGAGCAATCGCTGCAGCTTCTGCATACGAACGGAGTGTACAGGCGACCGGCGGATGTGCGCGCACAGTCTTCGCACCTTCTGGAGCAGGGCTGTTAACTCCGGATAATTTTTGAGGAAGCACTGCACCACCAGGTTCAAGGTGTGAGCCAAGCAAGGTATGTGGCTGAGTTTTGAAAGGGCTATGGCTGCCACAAAATTACGGCCGTTATCACTAACTACCTTGCCTGCCTCAAGATGTACACTGCCCAGCCATGACTCAGTTTGTCGCTTCAAGTACTCGGCCAGCACCTCGGCGGTGTGTCTGTCGCCCAAACACATCATCTGCAACACAGCCTGCTGACGCTTTCCACTAGCTGCTCGATAGGGGGACACATCGTGTGCAACAGTGGCAGCTGCAGATGGAGTGCTCGTACGACTGCGCTCTGTGGACGAGCTGTCGCTTCTGGAGGAGGAGGAGGAGGAGGAGGGTCGAACGCCTACAGCCAACTGTTTCCTAGACCGTGGGCTAGGCAGCACTGTCCCACCACCGCTGTCCCCTGTGGACCCTGCATCCACCACATTAACCCAGTGCGCAGTGATGGACACGTAACGGCCCTGGCCATGCCGACTGGACCATGCATCAGTTGTGAGGTGCACCTTTCCGCTCACTGACTGCTTGAGTGCATGGACAATGCGGTCTTTCACATGATGGTGGAGGGCTGGGATGGCTTTGCGAGAGAAGAAGTGGCGACTGGGTAGGTCATAGCGTGGTACTGCATAGGCCATGAGTTCGCGGAAAGCTGTGCTTTCCACCAACCGAAAGGGCATCATCTCAAACGAGATTAGTTTGGCAATGTGGGCGTTCAAACCCAGTGTACGCGGATGAGAGACTGAGTACTTTCTTGACCTACTCATAGTGTCTGGGAGGGTGAGCTGGACTTGAGAGCTGCATATGGTGGAAGTAGCGGTGGACAGGGCGGACTGAGAGAGGGTTGATGATGGTGATGGAGTTGTTGTTCTTTCTGATGGCCTAGAATCAGTCTTTCGTTGATATAACAGTGGGATTCCCTGACTGCTGTGGCCTTGCAACGACACCTCAACATTTGCTGCTGTGCTAACTGGTGTGCTTACAGTGGGGGAAACAATGTAGCGTTGCTGACTACCTACGTTGTGATCAGTTGCACATGTGGCACTTGAGGTTTGGTGTTGTGTCCACGCTTGCAAGTGCATGCTGGTTAAATGTCTAAGCATGCAACTGGTATTCAAATTTTTCAGATTTTTCCCTCGGCTAAAGGTCTTTGCGCACTTCTTACAGATAACCTTGGCCTGATCATGAGGATTTTGTTCAAAAAAGTGCCACACTGCACTCTTCCTACTTTGGCAGACATTTTGCAGCCTAGCACGCTGTGATCTTTTGACCCTCTGGACAAGCTGTCCAGCAACTCTTTTGATGTTTAGAACCTGTCTTTGGAGTGCTCCGGGCCTGCCAGATAACAGCTGTTGCGATGTCGATGTCTGCTGTGGATGCTCCTCATCTGAGCTATTGGAAGCAGCACCCTCTTCCCCCAATGGATGCCAATCTGGGTCAACAACTGGGTCATCCATCACCTCCTCTTCTATGTCATGTGAACCTTTCTCTGTGTCACTGTGTATGGTGGTATAGTGTGTGGGAAGGGGCACCTGAGTCTCATCAGGGTCAAAATCTGGCTCTGTACACTGCGAGGACAATGTAGTGCTCTGAGTGAATGTACCAGCAGAATCATCCATCAGCGGCTGTGCATCAGTGCACTCCATGTCAGATTCATCTTGGCCTGGGTAATTCACCATTTGACTTGATAATCCAGGCATGGTATGTGAAAACAGCTCCATGGAGTAATCAGTAGTATGGCCTGCGTCATCCTTCAATCTTGGTTGGGGTGAAGGACACAAGGAAAGGTGTGGTTCATGAACATGAGCCTCCAATGACGACTCAGTGCTTTTACTTTTTACAACTGAAGAAGAGGAGGCGATAGAGCTGGAGGCTGAGTCAGCAATGTAAGACAAAACTTTTTCCTGATGCTCTGCCTTTAAAAGCGGTTTGCCAACTCCTAGAAAACTAAGCGTTCGAGGCCTTATGTAGACAGACGATGACGCAGGGTCAGCACCTCCTGCATTTGGTCCTATTTTGCTCTTGCCACTACCATCAGATCCACCACCAACACCATCATTACCAGCTGCCAACCCCCGCCCAATTCCACGGCCTCTTCCACCAGCCTTCCTCATTTTTGGTAGAAATGTAGACAAAATCCAACAAACTATATAGTAATGTAAAACAAGGTACAAGGTGTCTATAGGACAGGGGAGTTTTAGAATTTCTGCACACACTTGTGGACAGTGGACACTTGTGGATTGTGTGCGGCCCACTGATATCTGAGCGCTATGTGACACGCTCGATAGTACAGCTGCCTGTGACCAAAGTGACGAGAGGATAATGGAGATTTTGAATCTCTGCGTACACTTGTGGACAGTGGACACTTGTGGATTGTGTGCGGCCCACTGATATCTGAGCGCTATGTGACACGCTCGATGGCACAGCTGCCTGTGACCAAAGTGACGAGAGGATAATGGAGATTTTGAATCTCTGCGTACACTTGTGGACAGTGGACACTTGTGGATTGTGTGCGGCCCACTGATATCTGAGCGCTATGTGACACGCTCGATGGCACAGCTGCCTGTGACCAAAGTGACGAGAGGATAATGGAGATTTTGAATCTCTGCGTACACTTGTGGACAGTGGACACTTGTGGATTGTGTGCGGCCCACTGATATCTGAGCGCTATGTGACACGCTCGACGGCACAGCTGCCTGTGACCAAAGTGACGAGAGGATAATGGAGATTTTGAATCTCTGCGTACACTTGTGGACAGTGGACACTTGAGGATTGTGTGCGGCCCACTGATATCTGAGCGCTATGTGACACGCTCGATGGCACAGCTGCCTGTGACCAAAGTGACGAGAGGATAATGGAGATTTTGAATCTCTGCGTACACTTGTGGACAGTGGACACTTGTGGATTGTGTGCGGCCCACTGATATCTGAGCGCTATGTGACACGCTCGATGGCACAGCTGCCTGTGACCAAAGTGACGAGAGGATAATGGAGATTTTGAATCTCTGCGTACACTTTTGGACACTGGACACTTGTGGATTGTGTGCGGCCCACTGATATCTGAGCGCTATGTGACACGCTCGATGGCACAGCTGCCTGTGACCAAAGTGACGAGAGGATAATGGAGATTTTGAATCTCTGCGTACACTTGTGGACAGTGGACACTTGTGGATTGTGTGCGGCCCACTGATATCTGAGCGCTATGTGACACGCTCGATGGCACAGCTGCCTGTGACCAAAGTGACGAGAGGATAATGGAGATTTTGAATCTCTGCGTACACTTGTGGACAGTGGACACTTGTGGATTGTGTGCGGCCCACTGATATCTGAGCGCTATGTGACACGCTCGATGGCACAGCTGCCAGTGACCAAAGTGACGAGAGGATAATGGAGATTTTGAATCTCTGCGTACACTTGTGGACAGTGGACACTTGTGGATTGTGTGCGGCCCACTGATATCTGAGCGCTATGTGACACGCTCGATGGCACAGCTGCCTGTGACCAAAGTGACGAGAGGATAATGGAGATTTTGAATCTCTGCGTACACTTTTGGACACTGGACACTTGTGGATTGTGTGCGGCCCACTGATATCTGAGCGCTATGTGACACGCTCGATGGCACAGCTGCCTGTGACCAAAGTGACGAGAGGATAATGGAGATTTTGAATCTCTGCGTACACTTTTGGACACTGGACACTTGTGGATTGTGTGCGGCCCACTGATATCTGAGCGCTATGTGACACGCTCGATGGCACAGCTGCCTGTGACCAAAGTGACGAGAGGATAATGGAGATTTTGAATCTCTGCGTACACTTGTGGACAGTGGACACTTGTGGATTGTGTGCGGCCCACTGATATCTGAGCGCTATGTGACACGCTCGATGGCACAGCTGCCTGTGACCAAAGTGACGAGAGGATAATGGAGATTTTGAATCTCTGCGTACACTTTTGGACACTGGACACTTGTGGATTGTGTGCGGCCCACTGATATCTGAGCGCTATGTGACACGCTCGATGGCACAGCTGCCTGTGACCAAAGTGACGAGAGGATAATGGAGATTTTGAATCTCTGCGTACACTTGTGGACAGTGGACACTTGTGGATTGTGTGCGGCCCACTGATATCTGAGCGCTATGTGACACGCTCGATGGCACAGCTGCCTGTGACCAAAGTGACGAGAGGATAATGGAGATTTTGAATCTCTGCGTACACTTGTGGACAGTGGACACTTGTGGATTGTGTGCGGCCCACTGATATCTGAGCGCTATGTGACACGCTCGATGGCACAGCTGCCTGTGACCAAAGTGACGAGAGGATAATGGAGATTTTGAATCTCTGCGTACACTTGTGGACAGTGGACACTTGTGGATTGTGTGCGGCCCACTGATATCTGAGCGCTATGTGACACGCTCGACGGCACAGCTGCCTGTGACCAAAGTGACGAGAGGATAATGGAGATTTTGAATCTCTGCGTACACTTGTGGACAGTGGACACTTGTGGATTGTGTGCGGCCCACTGATATCTGAGCGCTATGTGACACGCTCGACGGCACAGCTGCCTGTGACCAAAGTGACGAGAGGATAATGGAGATTTTGAATCTCTGCGTACACTTGTGGACAGTGGACACTTGTGGATTGTGTGCGGCCCACTGATATCTGAGCGCTATGTGACACGCTCGATGGCACAGCTGCCTGTGACCAAAGTGACGAGAGGATAATGGAGATTTTGAATCTCTGCGTACACTTGTGGACAGTGGACACTTGTGGATTGTGTGCGGCCCACTGATATCTAAGCGCTATGTGACACGCTCGATGGCACAGCTGCCTGTGACCAAAGTGACGAGAGGATAATGGAGATTTTGAATCTCTGCGTACACTTTTGGACACTGGACACTTGTGGATTGTGTGCGGCCCACTGATATCTGAGCGCTATGTGACACGCTCGATGGCACAGCTGCCTGTGACCAAAGTGACGAGAGGATAATGGAGATTTTGAATCTCTGCGTACACTTTTGGACACTGGACACTTGTGGATTGTGTGCGGCCCACTGATATCTGAGCGCTATGTGACACGCTCGATGGCACAGCTGCCTGTGACCAAAGTGACGAGAGGATAATGGAGATTTTGAATCTCTGCGTACACTTGTGGACAGTGGACACTTGTGGATTGTGTGCGGCCCACTGATATCTGAGCGCTATGTGACACGCTCGATGGCACAGCTGCCTGTGACCAAAGTGACGAGAGGATAATGGAGATTTTGAATCTCTGCGTACACTTGTGGACAGTGGACACTTGTGGATTGTGTGCGGCCCACTGATATCTGAGCGCTATGTGACACGCTCGATGGCACAGCTGCCTGTGACCAAAGTGACGAGAGGATAATGGAGATTTTGAATCTCTGCGTACACTTGTGGACAGTGGACACTTGTGGATTGTGTGCGGCCTACTGATATCTGAGCGCTATGTGACACGCTCGATGGCACAGCTGCCTGTGACCAAAGTGACGAGAGGATAATGGAGATTTTGAATCTCTGCGTACACTTGTGGACAGTGGACACTTGTGGATTGTGTGCGGCCCACTGATATCTGAGCGCTATGTGACACGCTCGATGGCACAGCTGCCTGTGACCAAAGTGACGAGAGGATAATGGAGATTTTGAATCTCTGCGTACACTTGTGGACAGTGGACACTTGTGGATTGTGTGCGGCCCACTGATATCTGAGCGCTATGTGACACGCTCGATGGCACAGCTGCCTGTGACCAAAGTGACGAGAGGATAATGGAGATTTTGAATCTCTGCGTACACTTTTGGACACTGGACACTTGTGGATTGTGTGCGGCCCACTGATATCTGAGCGCTATGTGACACGCTCGATGGCACAGCTGCCTGTGACCAAAGTGACGAGAGGATAATGGAGATTTTGAATCTCTGCGTACACTTTTGGACACTGGACACTTGTGGATTGTGTGCGGCCCACTGATATCTGAGCGCTATGTGACACGCTCGATGGCACAGCTGCCTGTGACCAAAGTGACGAGAGGATAATGGAGATTTTGAATCTCTGCGTACACTTTTGGACACTGGACACTTGTGGATTGTGTGCGGCCCACTGATATCTGAGCGCTATGTGACACGCTCGATGGCACAGCTGCCTGTGACCAAAGTGACGAGAGGATAATGGAGATTTTGAATCTCTGCGTACACTTGTGGACAGTGGACACTTGTGGATTGTGTGCGGCCCACTGATATCTGAGCGCTATGTGACACGCTCGATGGCACAGCTGCCTGTGACCAAAGTGACGAGAGGATAATGGAGATTTTGAATCTCTGCGTACACTTGTGGACAGTGGACACTTGTGGATTGTGTGCGGCCCACTGATATCTGAGCGCTATGTGACACGCTCGATGGCACAGCTGCCTGTGACCAAAGTGACGAGAGGATAATGGAGATTTTGAATCTCTGCGTACACTTGTGGACAGTGGACACTTGTGGATTGTGTGCGGCCCACTGATATCTGAGCGCTATGTGACACGCTCGATGGCACAGCTGCCTGTGACCAAAGTGACGAGAGGATAATGGAGATTTTGAATCTCTGCGTACACTTGTGGACAGTGGACACTTGTGGATTGTGTGCGGCCCACTGATATCTGAGCGCTATGTGACACGCTCGATGGCACAGCTGCCTGTGACCAAAGTGACGAGAGGATAATGGAGATTTTGAATCTCTGCGTACACTTGTGGACAGTGGACACTTGTGGATTGTGTGCGGCCCACTGATATCTGAGCGCTATGTGACACGCTCGATGGCACAGCTGCCTGTGACCAAAGTGACGAGAGGATAATGGAGATTTTGAATCTCTGCGTACACTTGTGGACAGTGAACACTTGTGGATTGTGTGCGGCCCACTGATATCTGAGCGCTATGTGACACGCTCGATGGCACAGCTGCCTGTGACCAAAGTGACGAGAGGATAATGGAGATTTTGAATCTCTGCGTACACTTGTGGACAGTGGACACTTGTGGATTGTGTGCGGCCCACTGATATCTGAGCGCTATGTGACACGCTCGATGGCACAGCTGCCTGTGACCAAAGTGACGAGAGGATAATGGAGATTTTGAATCTCTGCGTACACTTTTGGACACTGGACACTTGTGGATTGTGTGCGGCCCACTGATATCTGAGCGCTATGTGACACGCTCGATGGCACAGCTGCCTGTGACCAAAGTGACGAGAGGATAATGGAGATTTTGAATCTCTGCGTACACTTTTGGACACTGGACACTTGTGGATTGTGTGCGGCCCACTGATATCTGAGCGCTATGTGACACGCTCGATGGCACAGCTGCCTGTGACCAAAGTGACGAGAGGATAATGGAGATTTTGAATCTCTGCGTACACTTTTGGACACTGGACACTTGTGGATTGTGTGAGGCCCACTGATATCTGAGCGCTATGTGACACGCTCGATGGCACAGCTGCCTGTGACCAAAGTGACGAGAGGATAAGGGAGATTGGATTGCTTTTAAAAAAGCAGTTTGCGGAGCAGTGGGTAAACAGCAATGCCAGCGTGTCAGGAAGCCTTAGAAGGCAGCCCAACAACAAACACCACTGATACACCACAATATAGCCTCCCCTTGCACTGCACACACAGTGACTTGTGTGTTGTGCAGGCCAAATCGCTAGCAGCAGAAGCAGTTTTTTTGTCTTCTTCCCTGCCTAACGCTCTCCCTACAGAATCAGCAGCAACCTCTCCCTGTACTAAGATCGGCAGAAGTAAGATGGCGGTCGGCGTGCACGCCCTTTTATACCCCCTGTGACGCCCACCAAAGCAAGCCAATCACTTGCATGCCCTTCTGAAAGATGGTGGTGACCCGTGCCTATGTCATCACGTTGCCCACAGTGTCCGTGGATCCTGATTGGCTGAAAAAGAGCGCAAAACAAACTTTTGAAACGCGACTTTGGCGCGTAAGTCGCCGACCTCGTGGCCGACCTCATCCTAGGGTCGGGTTTCGTTTCATGAAACCCGACTTTGCCAAAAGTCGGCGACTTTTGAATTTTTTCGACCCGTTTCGCTCAACTCTAGTTATCACTAACTACCTTGCCTGCCTCAAGATGTACACTGCCCAGCCATGACTCAGTTTGTCGCTTCAAGTACTCGGCCAGCACCTCGGCGGTGTGTCTGTTGCCCAAACACATCATCTGCAACACAGCCTGCTGACGCTTTCCACTAGCTGCTCGATAGGGGGACACATCGTGTGCAACAGTGGCAGCTGCAGATGGAGTGCTCGTATGACTGCGCTCTGTCGACGAGCTTTCGCTTCTGGAGGAGGAGGAGGAGGGTCGAACGCCTACAGCCAACTGTTTCCTATACCGTTGGCTAGGCAGCACTGTCCCACCACCGCTGTCCCCTGTGGACCCTGCATCCACCACATTAACCCAGTGCGCAGTGATGGACACGTAACGGCCCTGGCCATGCCGACTGGACCACGCATCAGTTGTGAGGTGCACCTTTCCGCTCACTGACTGCTTGAATGCATGGACAATGCGGTCTTTCACATGATGGTGGAGGGCTGGGATGGCTTTGCGAGAGAAGAAGTGGCGACTGGGTAGGTCATAGCGTGGTACTGCATAGGCCATGAGTTCGCGGAAAGCTGTGCTTTCCACCAACCGAAAGGGCATCATCTCAAACGAGATTAGTTTGGCAATGTGGGCGTTCAAACCCAGTGTACGCGGATGAGAGACTGAGTACTTTCTTGACCTACTCATAGCGTCTGGGAGGGTGAGCTGGACTTGAGAGCTGCATATGGTGGAAGTAGCGGTGGACAGGGCGGACTGAGAGAGGGTTGATGATGGTGATGGAGTTGGTGTTCTTTCTGATGGCCTAGAATCAGTCTTTCGTTGATATAACAGTGGGATTCCCTGACTGCTGTGGCCTTGCAACGACACCTCAACATTTGCTGCTGTGCTAACCGGTGGGCTTACAGTGGGGGAAACAATGTAGCGTTGCTGACTACCTTCGTTGTGATCAGTTGCACATGTGGCACTTGAGGTTTGGTGTTGTGTCCACGCTTGCAAGTGCATGCTGGTTAAATGTCTAAGCATGCAACTGGTATTCAAATTTTTCAGATTTTTCCCTCGGCTAAAGGTCTTTGCGCATTTCTTACAGATAACCTTGGCCTGATCATGAGGATTTTGTTCAAAAAAGTGCCACACTGCACTCTTCCTACTTTGGCAGACATTTTGCGGCCTAGCACGCTGTGATCTTTTGACCCTCTGGACAAGCTGTCCAGCAACTCTTTTGATGTTTGGAACCTGTCTTTGGAGTGCTCCGGGCCTGCCAGATAACAGCTGTTGCGATGTCGATGTCTGCTGTGGATGCTCCTCATCTGAGCTATTGGAAGCAGCACCCTCTTCCCCCAATGGATGCCAATCTGGGTCAACAACTGGGTCATCCATCACCTCCTCTTCTATGTCATGTGCACCTTCCTCTGTGTCACCGTGTATGGTGGTATAGTGTGCGTGAAGGGGCACCTGAGTCTCATCAGGGTCAGAATCTGGCTCTGTACACTGCGAGGACAATGTAGTGCTCTGAGTGAATGTACCAGCAGAATCATCCATCAGCGGCTGTGCATCAGTGCACTCCATGTCAGCTTCATCTTGGCCTGGGTAATTCACCATTTCACTTGATAATCCAGGCATGGTATGTGAAAACAGCTCCATGGAGTAATCAGTAGTATGGCCTGCGTCATCCTTCAATCTTGGTTGGGGTGAAGGACACAAGGAAAGGTGTGGTTCATGAACATGAGCCTCCAATGACGACTCAGTGCTTTTACTTTTTACAACTGAAGAAGAGGAGGCGATAGAGCTGGAGGCTGAGTCAGCAATGTAAGACAAAACTTTTTCCTGATGCTCTGCCTTTAAAAGCGGTTTGCCAACTCCTAGAAAACTAAACGTTCGAGGCCTTATGTAGCCAGACGATGACGCAGGCTCAACACCTCCTGCATTCGGTCCTATTTTGCTCTTGCCACTACCATCAGATCCACCACCAACACCATCATTACCAGCTGCCAACCCCCGCCCAATTCCACGGCCTCTTCTACCAGCCTTCCTCATTTTTGGTAGAAATGTAGACAAAATCCAACAAACTATATAGTAATGTAAAACAAGGTACAAGGTGTCTATAGGACAGGGGAGATTTTGAATTTCTGCAGACACTTGTGGACACTGGACACTTTTGGATTGTGTGAGGCCCACTGATATCTGAGCGCTATGTGACAGGCTCGATGGCACAGCTGTGACCAAAGTGACTAGAGGATAAGGGAGATTTTGAATCTCTGCACACACTTTTGGACACTGGACACTTTTGGATTGTGTGAGGCCCAATGAATATCTGAGCGCTATGTGACAGGCTCGATGGCACAGCTGTGACCAAAGTGACTAGAGGATAAGGGAGATTTTGAATCTCTGCACACACTTTTGGACACTGGACACTTTTGGATTGTGTGAGGCCCAATGAATATCTGAGCGCTATGTGACAGGCTCGATGGCACAGCTGTGACCAAAGTGACTATAGGATAAGGGAGATTTTGAATCTCTGCACACACTTTTGGACACTGGACACTTTTGGATTGTGTGAGGCCCAATGAATATCTGAGCGCTATGTGACAGGCTCGATGGCACAGCTGTGACCAAAGTGACTAGAGGATAAGGGAGATTTTGAATCTCTGCACACACTTTTGGACACTGGACACTTTTGGATTGTGTGAGGCCCAATGAATATCTGAGCGCTATGTGACAGGCTCGATGGCACAGCTGTGACCAAAGTGGCTAGAGGATAAGGGAGATTTTGAATCTCTGCACACACTTTTGGACACTGGACACTTTTGGATTGTGTGAGGCCCAATGAATATCTGAGCGCTATGTGACAGGCTCGATGGCACAGCTGTGACCAAAGTGACTAGAGGATAAGGGAGATTTTGAATCTCTGCACACACTTTTGGACACTGGACACTTTTGGATTGTGTGAGGCCCAATGAATATCTGAGCGCAATGTGACAGGCTCGGTGGCACAGCTGTGACCAAAGTGACTAGAGGATAAGGGAGATTTTGAATCTCTGCACACACTTTTGGACACTGGACACTTTTGGATTGTGTGAGGCCCAATGAATATCTGAGCGCTATGTGACAGGCTCGATGGCACAGCTGTGACCAAAGTGACTAGAGGATAAGGGAGATTTTGAATCTCTGCACACACTTTTGGACACTGGACACTTTTGGATTGTGTGAGGCCCAATGAATATCTGAGCGCTATGTGACAGGCTCGATGGCACAGCTGTGACCAAAGTGACTAGAGGATAAGGGAGATTTTGAATCTCTGCACACACTTTTGGACACTGGACACTTTTGGATTGTGTGAGGCCCAATGAATATCTGAGCGCTATGTGACAGGCTCGATGGCACAGCTGTGACCAAAGTGACTAGAGGATAAGGGAGATTTTGAATCTCTGCACACACTTTTGGACACTGGACACTTTTGGATTGTGTGAGGCCCAATGAATATCTGAGCGCTATGTGACAGGCTCGATGGCACAGCTGTGACCAAAGTGACTAGAGGATAAGGGAGATTTTGAATCTCTGCACACACTTTTGGACACTGGACACTTTTGGATTGTGTGAGGCCCACTGATATCTGAGCGCTATGTCACAGGCTCGATGGCACAGCTGTGACAAAAGTGACTAGAGGATAAGGGAGATTGGATTGCTTTTAAAAAAGCAGTTTGCAGAGCAGTGGGTAAACAGCAATGCCAGCCTGTCAGGAAGCCTTTAAAGGCAGCCCAACAACCAACACCACTGATACACCACAATATAGCCTCCCCTTGCACTGCACACACAGTGACTGGTGTGTTGTGCAGGCCAAATTGCTAGCAGCAGAAGCAGTTTTTTTTTCTTCTCAGCAGGACAAAAAAAAAAATTTGGGATTGCTTTTAAAAAAGCAGTTTGCGGAGCAGTGGGTAAACAGCAATGCAGGAATGTCAGGAAGCCTTAGAAGGCAGCCCAACAACCAACACCACTGATACACCACTATATAGCCTCCCCTTGCACTGCACACACAGTGACTGGTGTGTTGTGCAGGCCAAATCGCTAGCAGCAGAAGCAGTTTTTTTGTCTTCTTCCCTGCCTAACGCTCTCCCTACAGAATCAGCAGCAACCTCTCCCTATACTGAGATCGGCAGAAGTAAGATGGCGGTCGGCGTGCACGCCCTTTTATACCCCCTGTGACGCCCACCAAAGCAAGCCAATCACTTGCATGCCCTTCTGAAAGATGGTGGTGACCCGTGCCTATGTCATCACGTTGCCCACAGTGTCCGTGGATCCTGATTGGCTGAAAAAGAGCGCAAAACAAACTTTTGAAACGCGACTTTGGCGCGTAAGTCGCCGACCTCGTGGCCGACCTCATCCTAGGGTCGGGTTTCGTTTCATGAAACCCGACTTTGCCAAAAGTCGGCGACTTTTGAAATTTTTCGACCCGTTTCGCTCAACTCTAGTTACGAACCTTTTGGTTGCAAGTAATCTTCAGGTCATTAATTTATCAACTTACTCTCTGAGCACGAAATCAGCCTTTTATCTAGGGGACTCTCGTTTTCACCTACTAAAGTACTAGATCAATTTGAATTGATTAAAGATCTGTATCTTTTTTGTAGACAAGTCACATTCAAATCATTGTGCCATCAATAGTTCATCATTGACATCCTTCCGAAAGAGGACCGACATACATTTAGTGATCTACTTGACTTATTGGCAGAAAATCAGCTTGGATCAGGTAAGAGGATTGAATTCTCACAAAGGTTACCATCTCAAGCCACGCCTTCCTTCTCCCTTTTGTCCGGCAGTGGAAATTTTTTATAATATCACTTGCCGTGACATTCAGGATCTGTCCTTGGATGTCTCTTAGTAGAGAAGACAAACAAGCTTTGAAGAATCTGCAGAGTAATCCATCCTACATAATGAAAGAAGCAGACAAAGGGGGGAATGTTGTCCTCTAGCCGGTTGAAATGTACTTGAAGGAAGTGCTTAGACAGTTGGGAAATAACAGACCCTATGGACACGTATAAATTGAAAATTGATATGTTGCTAAAAAGGGTTTTTGATTTGGGCACTATCAATAAAAAGGAGCAGGATTTTTGAATTACTAAACATCCGATAGTGCCTACTTTTTACATGCTCCCAAAAGTCCACATGTCCTTGCAAGAACCCCCGGGAAAACCTTTTGTCTCTGGTATTGGAAGTCTATTTGAACGTACTTGTATTTATTTGGACTTTTATTTGCAGCCTCTTGTCCTTTCTTTAAGGTCGTATATCAGAGACTCATCCCATCTTGTTAATAAACTGGACACGCTAACTCTTAATGAGAGCACCTTGATGATTACAATGGATGTTGAATCTCTCTACACGTACATTGAACATTCCTTGGGTCTACAGGCTGTGTCTTTCTTTCTGGACTCAAGAACGACAGGTGATCGTCTACACGATTCATTTATTTTTGATTTGCTCAAGTTTGTGCTTGAAAATCACTATTTTGTCTTTGACCGTAAGTTTTATAAACAGACATCAGGCACTGCAATAGGTGCCAGATGTGCACCATCTTACGCCAAACTATTTTTAGGTTGGTGGGAGGAGACACATGTATGCTACTTACCTTCATTTAAAGTGGTATCGCTATATTGATGATGTTTTGTTTTTTTGGTCGGGTTCTCTTACTGAGTGTGAGGAATTTATTGCAGACCTAAATTGTAACCCATGGAATATCTCTCTTACTTCCAGTGTTTCCATGGATATGGTGGTTTTTGAATCTTCGGATCACCAAGAAAGATGAACATGTCTGTACCTCTCTCTTCCAGAAAGCTACTGCCTCCAATAGTCTGCTTCACTCCAGCAGCTTCCATCCCCCGCATGTTTGAAATGGTACACCAAGGGGACAGTTTTACCATATAGTTTTACCATCTAAGACAGAATTGTAATGAACAGGATTAGTTCTATATGGAGGCCAGATCACTCACATCTCGCTTTAAAGGAAAGGGGCTTTCCTAGGCGGATCATTTCTCAGGTCTTTCAAGCTTCCACTCGCAAGTAACGCAGAGGGCTGTTGGTGAGTACCTAACTGCTGTCTAAAAATCAATGGGCTGGTGTGAGTTGACTGGTATGTTAAGAGTTAACAGAATTGGTGACCAAGTTCCTTGTAAACCAGCTGTACACAATAAAAAATAAAGGAGGTCATCACGGGAGAAGCTCTGACAAAGAACACAGCTAGCGTTCGAAACGCGTTGCTGCAATGTCTGATGCGATGTCTTGTGTCTATTTTTACCAATTTGGATTAAAGACTAAGCCTTTTATAGCAGCTGTTTTTTTTTCATTTTTTTTCTATATCACGGGAGAATGGCAGCAAATCGAACAAGTCAATTGCAAACTTTTTTATTTGCATGCTAGATAATTAAGGCAATTTAAGAGCTTGAGAACATCCCTTTACAGTCAGTGAGCATGTCTTGTCTTTTGTTCAGATGATTGACGTAAAGCAATTTTATTAAGGCTGTCAAGAGAAGCTAATGCAAAATGCCCCCTCCATGATCATATACAAAATTTAGACTACTACTTTCAGAAAATCAAAACAGATTATGAGAAAATAATATTTTTCATCATCTGATTTTAATTATTTAAAAATAACATGGGTAAAATACATTCCTTTTCACCAAATCTGCCATTAAACTCAAAGTAAGTCACGTGTATATGAGCATAGTGATCATATGGTTATAGCAATTAGAAATATATTTGGTACTAGATGGTGGCCCGATTCTAACACATTGGGTATTCTAGAATATGTATAGGACTGTGCCTGTGTAATGAGCGATGCAGCAGTGATGCCTTTAACAGCTGTAATGTGCCTGTACAATAAGCGATGCGGCCGTGTTGCCGCGACGACTAAGCGACTGTCACTGATTGGGTCGTGGCCTAACTGCCGCAACCAATCAGTGAGGCGGGATTTCCATTACAGACAGACAGACAGAATTAGACAATTATATATTAGATTTGTGCATTAACCAGAGAATAAATGTCAGCAGTAACGGTTTTTTTCACAGATATATCTCCATACATTTTCACAGATTCGATCATCCCAAGCTCCTTTAGTGAGTGCTCCACAGTGCTGATGCAATAATTGAAAGTTGGGCTCATTAACTCCCCAGTTTCTACAAATACATAAAATCATCAATGTTTTCAGTATTTAAAAGACATTTGTAGACTCAGTTTAATAGCATTATTAAGTGCCCATTCCCATACGCCTGCTTAGCTGAATGCTAAGGGTAGAAAATTAACTTTATTCTCCCTGGCAGTGTTTTGTATCAGTCACAGGGGCGGGGGCCGGCACTGGTTCAGTCACTGCTCTGAGTATAGAGAGCAACTACTGTAGCCCGGCCCTCGCCACGACACTGGTTCTCAGAGCAATGACTTAATTTTCTCCCCTCAGCGTTCCGCTAAGCGGGCGTAGAGGAATGGGCACTTAACAATGGTATTAATTTGCAGATTTATCCCATACAGTTTCTGCAGGTTAATAACATTTTTTCCGGTGACAGGTTCCCTTTAAGCTACAAGCACCACAGTAATTTTTTTATAAAATCAGTATAGTGGCTCTGATGAGCATGGGAACTTTAATTGCTTTGGAAACTATTTTTTGTAAGTCTTTAGGCTAAGTGCACACATAGCAGAAAGTTTCTGCTGGAAAACCTGACTCCCTTCCCAGAAACCGTGCATTTTTTTCTGCGCGTTTCCCGCGCGTTTTTACCCCGATTTTTGCGCGGTTTTTATGCGTTTTCTAAACGCATAGAAATGGTCAGAAATGCGGGGAAAATCTGCGAAATTAATGAGCATGCTGCGCTTTTTACCACAATGCGTTTTTTTCACGGTAAAAAACGCATCAATGTCCAAAAAAAGTGGAAAATGTATAGAAATGAATGGGAAGCTTATTTTTCGCGGTTTTATAGTGGATTTATTGGAAAATCCACGGTAAAAATTGCGAAAAAAACGCTACGTGTGAACACAGCCTATTAGGTGTGGATTGTTCATGTTTTGAAGTCTTTATTCAGTTTAATAATGTTACTCAAGTGTATGCCCTTGAATGTCTCAACTGAAAAACCATGAAAAACAGACAGTTCGAATTAAAAAAAATTCTCCTTTTTAGATAATAAGTATAAATTTGCACAAAGGGAGTAAATTAAAAAAAAGTTGAAAATCAATGGTAAATTTGATGGAGTGAGTAAATTCCTCTAAGGGCTCATGTAGACGACCGTATTATCAGTTCAAGTGCGATCTGACAAATCATTGGATCGTACCCAAACCAATATTATTCTTAGGGACCATGCACGTCTGATTTTTTTCTCGAATAGTGTCTGTCATGGGAAAAAAAGTCCCAGCATGTCCGAATTTGTTCCCATATTTTATATTGCAAGTTAGTAAGTGTGTGGAAATCATCGGACTGCACTGGGATAATATCTTAGTGCAGTCCGATTTTCACAGACTGACAGAGAGAACAGGATCACACTATGATCACACTCTGATCATTCTCTGTTGAGCATTGCTGAACTTGAAAGGGTTCAAAGGCGGGCTCCTAAAATGATAAATGGAGTTGGTTCACAACAATACCCAGAAAGGTTATCAAAATTAGGTCTATTTATTGTAGAAAAGAGAAGACTTAGGGGAGACCTAATATATATGTACAAGTATATCAGAGGGCAATACAGAGATCTCTCCAATGAACTGTTTGTACCAAGGACTGTGACAAGAACAAGGGGGCATTCTCTTCGTTTGGAGGAAAGACAATTTCTGCACCAGCATAGAAGAGGGTTCTTCACGGTAAGAGCAGTGAGGCTCTGGAATTCTCTTCCTGAGGAAGTGGTGATGGCCAACTCACTGAATGAATTTAAGAAAGGAATGGATGCTTTTCTTGTGAGTAACAGTATAGAAGGTTACGTATAACAGAATATTATAGGTAGATGGTTGACCCAGCTTAGGGGAAGGAATTTTTTTCCCTATGGAGAAAATTGGCTTCTACTCTGTGGGTTTTTTGCCTTCCCCAGGATCAACAATGCAGAACAGCTGCACTAAAAATAGGCTGAACTAGATGGACATAAGGTCTTCCTTCAGCCTTCAAAACTATGTTACTATGTTATTTGCAAAATTGATCCGATTCTCTCAGATGAGAGAAGATACACTTGTGTAACCCTGGCCTAAAGCTTAGTAAGTCATGTACAGTAAGTATGACTTAGATATCAAAACAAAAGATAGATATAGATAATGAACATATAGATTTGAAAAAGGTTCTCATTTTTAACCAAAAAAAATCACCATTCTGTGCTATTAACCCCTTAACCCCAAGGGTGGTTTGCACGTTCATGACCGAGCCAATTTTTACAATTCTAACTACTGTCCCTTTATGAAGTAATAACTCTGGAACGCTTCCATGGATCCCGGTGATTCTGACAAAGTTTTCTCGTGACATATTGTACTTCATGTTAGTGGTAAAGTTTCATTCAAATAACTTGCGATTATTTGTGAAAAAAAAGGAAATTTGGTGAAAATTGTGAAAATTTTGCAATTTTACAACTTTGAATTTTCATGCCCTTAAATCACAGAGATATGGCACACAGAAAACTTAATAAATAACATTTCCCACGTATTTACTTTACATCAGCACAATTTTGGAAACAAAATTTTTTTTTGTTAGGAAGTTATAAGGGTTAAAATTTGACCAGCGATTTCTCATATTTGCAACACCATTTTATTTTTAGGGACCACCTTACATTTGAAGTCACTTTGACGGGTCTATGTGATAGAAAGTACCCGAAAGTGACACCATTCTAAAAACTGCACCCCTCAAGGTACTCAAAACCATATTCAAGAAGTTTATTAACCCTTCAGGTGCTTCACAGGAATTTTTTGAATGTTTTAAAAAAAAATGAACATTTAACTTTTTTTCACAAACAAATTACTTCAGGTCCAATTTTTTTTTATTTTACCAAGGGTAACAGGAGAAATTGGACTGCAAGAGTTATCGTGCAATTTCTCCTGAGTACACTGTTTCGGCGCAGGGCAGAGCTCAGAAGGGACGGAGCGCCGTTTGACTTTTTCAATGCAAAATTGGCTGGAATTCAGATTGGACGCCATGTCACGTTTGGCGAGCCCCTGATGTACTTAAACAGTGGAAACCACCCACAAGTGACCCCATTTTGGAAACTAGACCCACCAAGAAACTTATCTAGATATGTGGTGAGAACTTTGAACCCACAAGGGCTTCACAGAAGTTTATAACGTACAGCCATACAATTAAAAAATCTTATTTTTTCCACAAAAATGATCTTTTAACCCCCAATTTTTATTTTCCCAAGAGTAACAGAACACTAAAAGTTATTGTGCAATTTGTCCTGAGTACGCTGATACCCCATATGTGGGGGTAAACCACTATTTGGGTGCATGGCAGAGCTCGGAAGGGAAGCAGCGCCATTTGACTTTTTTGGCTGGAATTGAGATCGTACACCATGTCACGTTTGGAAAGCCCCTGAAGTGCCAAAACAGTGGAAACCCCCCACAAATGACACCATTTTGGAAACTAGACCACCCAAGGAACTTATCTAGATGTGTGATGAGAACTTTGAACCCCCAAGGGCTTCACAGAGGTTTATAACGTACAGCCGTACAATTTAAAAATCATATTTTTTCCACAAAAATGATCTTTTCACCCTCAATTTTTATTTTTCCAAGGATAACAGGACCCCAAAAGTAATTGTGCAATTTGCCCTGAGTATGCTGATACCCAATATGTGGGGGTAATGCACTATTTGGGCGCATGGCAGAGCTCGGAAGGGAAGCAGCGCCATTTGACTTTTTTGGCTGGAATTGGGATTGGATGCCATGCGGTGTTTAGAAAGCCCCTGATGTGCCTAAACAGTGGAAAACCCCCACAAATGACACCATTTTGGAAACTAGACCCCCCCAAGGAACTTATCTAGATGTGTGGTGAGCACATTGAACCCCGAAGGGCTTCATAGAAGCTTATAATGCCCGGGCGTGAAAATAAAAAAATCATATTTTTTTTTCACAAGCATGATCTTTTAGTCCCCAATTTTTTTATTTTCCCAAGGGTAACAGGAGAAATTGGACCCCAAAAGTTGGTGTCCAATTTGTCCTGCATACGGTGATACCCCATATGTGGGAGAAAACTACTGTATGGGCACACGTCGGGGCTCGGAAGGGAAGTAGAGACGTTTTGGAATGCAGACTTTGATGTAATGGTCTGCAGGTGTCATGTTGCCTTTGGAGAGCCCCTGATGTACCTAAACAGTGGAAACCCCCCACAAGTGACCCATTTTGGAAACTAGACCCGATAAGGAACTTATCTAGATGTGTGGTGAGCACTTTGAACCCCCCACTACTTCACAGAAGTTTATAATGCCTGGGCATGAAAATAAAAAAATCATATTTTTTTTCAACAAAAATGATCTTTTTGCCCCCAATTTTTTATTTTCCTAAGGGTAACAGGAGAAATTGGACCCCAAAATTTGTTTTGCAATTTATCCTGAGTAGGCTGATACCCAATATGTGGGGGTAAAACACTGTTAGGGCGCATGGCAGAGCTTGGAATGGAAGGAGCAACGTTTGACTTTTTCAACGCAGAATTGGCTGGAATTGAGATCAGACACCATGTTGCGTTTGGAGAGCACCTGATGTGCCCAAACAGTGGAAACCCCCAATTCTAACTCCATCCCTAACCCCAACACACCCCTAATCATAATCTCAGCCCTAATCCTAGCCCTAACCCTAGCCCTAACCCTAACCCTAGCCCTAACCCTAGCCCTATCCCTAACCCTAGTCCTAATCCTAATGGGAAAACGGAAATAAATACATTTTTTTAATTTCATTATTTTTCCCTAACTAAGGGGGTGATAACAGGGGGTTTGATTTACTATTTATGGCAGGTTTTTATGTTTGGCAGCTGTCGCACGCTAAAAGATGCTTTTTATTGCAAAAATAGTTTTTGCATCACCCCCTTTTGAGAGCTATAATTTTTCCGTATTTTGATCCACCGAGTCATGTGAGGTCTTATTTTTTGCGGGACGAGTTGACGTTTTTATTGGTATCATTTTCGGGCACGTGACATTTTTAATCGCTTTTTATTCCGATTTTTTTGGACGCAGAATGAACAAAACCAGCATTTCAAGAATTTCTTTTTGGGGGTGCGTTTACACCGTTCCGCATGCGGTAAAATTGATAAAGCTGTTTTATTCTTCGGGTCAGTACGGTTACAGCGATACCTCATTTATGTCTTTTTTATCTTTTGGCGCTTTTATGCAATGAAAACAATTTTATGTAAAAAATAATTATTTTTGCATCGCTTTATTCTGAGAGCTATAACTTTTTCATTTTTTTGCTGATGACGCTGTGTTGTGGCTCGTTTTTTGCGGGACAAGATTACATTTTCAGCGGTACCATGGATATTTATATCTGTCTTTTTGATCGCGCGTTATTGCACTTTTTGTTTGGCGGTATGATGATAAAGCATTATTTTTTTCTTCGTTTTTTATTTTTATTTTTTAAGGCGATCAATGAATGGGTTAACTAATGGGACAGTTTTATAGGGTGGGTCATTACGGACGCGGCGATACCAAATATGTGTACTTTTATTGTTTGTTTGTTTTTTATTTCCAAAAAATGATTTTATTAGGGAATATTTTTTTTTTCAATTTATTTAGCGATTTTTTATAAATTATTTTTACACTTTTTTTTAACTTTATTACAATATCCCAGTGGGGACATAACTGTCATGTGACAGATCACTGATCTGTCACATCACAGATCACTGTGACAGATCAGCGATCTATCACAGGCACTGCAGAAGGCTTCCTCGTGTCTGCGCTTTGCAGGCACTGAGGAAGCCGGCTCCCTGCAGGCCCCCGAAGGTCCCCGCCGCCATTTTGGATCCAGGGACCTGCAGGTAAGGAGACCCCCGCAGCAGCGCTGCACATTGCGCTGATGCAGGGGTCACAGGGAAGCATGGAGGGAGCCCCCTCCCTGCCGATGCTTCCCTAAACCCCCGGTACACGGCGATTGTGTTTGATCGCAGTGTGCCAGGGGTTAACGTGTCGGGGGCAGTCCGTGACTGCCCCTGACACATAGTGCCGGGTGTCAGCTGTGATAATCAGCTGACACCCGGCCGCGATCAGCGGCGCTAACTACGTGAGCGCCGCTGATCGCTTTGACGTACTATCCCGTCCATGGTCATAGGGGCCCAGGTCCCATGGACGGGATAGTACGTCATATGGCAGAAAGGGGTTAAATAGCACTATTGTCACCTTCTATATGGTGTGCTACCTTTTTTTAATAGACATATAGATACAAATGTGTGAAAAAGTGTTTGCCCCCTTCCTGATTTCCTAATCTTTTGCATGTCTGTCACACTTGAATGTTTCAGATCACCAAACAAATTTAACTAACAGACAAAGATAGCACAAGTAACCACAAAATGCAGTTCATAAATGGTTTTCATTATTAAGGAAACAAGAAATCCAAACCTACAGGGCCTTGTGTGAAAAAGTGATTGCCCCCTAAACCTAATAACTAGATCGGACACCTATAGCAGCAACAACTGCAATCATTCCTTTGTGATAAGTGGCAATGAGTCTTTTACAACGCTCTGGAGGAATTTTGTCCCTCTCATCTTTGCAGAATTGTAATTCAGCCATATTGGAGGGTTTTCGATCATGATCTGACTTTTTAAGGTCATGCAACAGCATCTCAGTCAGATTAAGCTCAGGACGTTGACTAGGCCACTCCAAAGTCTTAATGTCACCACATTTGACCTAGCTAAACTATTAATATGGGCATACAGGAACATCATTCCAACAGTAAAGTATGGTGGTAGTAGTGTGATGATCTGAGGCTGTTTTGCTGCTTCAGGACCTGGAAGACTTGCTGTGGTAAATAGAGCCATGAATTCTGCTGTCTACCAAAAAATCCTGAAGGAGAATGTCTGGCCATCCATTTATGACCTCAAGCTGAAGAGCACTTGGGTTATGCAGCAGGACAATTATCCAAACCACACCACCAAGTCCACCTCTGAATGGCTTAAAGGGAATCTGTCACCACATTTGACCTATCTAAACTATTAATATGGGCATACAGGCTATAAACTGCTGACAACAGACCTCCCTGTGTATCTCATATCACCTGTGTTGTTGCTGAGAAATCAAATCCTCTTTTATCACTTTATATAAGTGACCTCTTACAGGCCTCGGGCGGATGGTGCCTGGCAATAACTCAGCCCCCAGCGCTTATTTTACACGAAGGAGGCGTTCCCAGTGTGAGACAAGTAACCAACACAGAAGAGGAAAAATTAAATTTGTCTTCTTGCAAACATATTTTTGCTTCTCTCTCAGCTCTGCTGTATTGCAGCCCTGTCTGCCTGTGAGCTGGAAGCTGAGAGGACCCTGCAGATGTGTCAGTTATCAGGAGAGCAGAGAGCAGCCATTACACATCACACTGGTAACACTGGTAACCATGTCACATCACACTGGTAACTCCCCCTGATATTTAAAATAAGCTCTGGGGTCAGAGTTATCTTGAGGCACCATCCTCCCCGGAGCCTGGAGGAGGTCACTTATATAAAGGCATAAAAGATGATTTCTCAGCAAGAACACAGCTGATATGAGACACATACAGGTGGGACTGTTTTCAGCAGTCTGTATGGCCATATTAATAGTTTAGATAGGTAAAATGTGGTGACAGATTCCCTTTAAGCCATTCAGAGGTGGACTTGGTGGTGTGTTTTGGATAATTGTCCTGTTGCATAACCCAAGTGCTCTTCAGCTTGAGGTCACAAACAGATGTCAGACATTCTCCTTCAGCATTTTTTGGTAGACAGCAGAATTCTTGGTTCTATTTACCACAGCAAGTCTTCCAGGTCCTGAAGCAGCAAAACAGCCCCAGACCATCACACTACTACCACCATATTTTACTGTTGGTATGATATTCCTTTTCTGAAATGCTGTGTAACTTCTACACCAGATGTAATGTGACATGCATCTTCCAAAAAGTTTAACTTTTGTCTAATCAGTCCACAGAGTATTCTAACAAAAGTCATGGGGATCATCCAGATTTTTTCTGGCCAAACTGGGATGAGTCTTTATGTTCTTATTGCTTAGCAAAAGTTTACATCTTGGAGCTCTGCCATGCAGCAGACAGGAACACCCAATTCTTACACTATGGCTGATCCAAACAATAAAAGCAATTGTTACCATCCACCTTTCATGTCTCCCCTTTTTCCTTATAGATTGTAAACTTGCGAGCAGGGCCCTCACTCCTCTTGGCATCTGTTTTGATCTATGTGTTTATTGGTATGCTGTAATGTCTATTGTCTGTAGAAGTCCCCTCTATAATGTAAAGTGCTGCGGAATATGTTGGCGCTATAGAAATAAAATTATTATTATTATTATGTAGGCCATTTTTGCCCAGTCTCCTTCTTATGGTGGAGTTATGAATACTGAACTTAACTGAGGCAAGTGAGGCCTGTAATTCTTTGGATGTTGCTGTGGGGTCTTCTGTGACCTCTTCGATGACTCGTCGCTGCGCTTTTGGGGCAATTTTGGTCGGCCAGCCACTGCTGGGAAGGTTTACCACTGCTCCATGTTTTCTCCATTTGTGAATAATGGCTCTCACTGGGCTTTGCTGGAGTCCCAAAGCTTTAGAATTGGCTTTATAACCTTTTCCAGATTGCTAGATCTCAATTACATTGTATTTCATTTGTTCGCGAATTTCTTTGGATCGTGGCATGATGTCTAGCTTTTGAGGGTCTTTTCGTCTACTTCGCCTTGTCAGACAGGTCCCATTTAAATGGTTTCTTGATTGAGAACAGGGGTGTTAATAATCAGGCCTGCATGTAGCTAGTGAATTTGAAATCAGCTTCTCAAAGATGTGATAAACCACAGTTAATTTATGCTTTGGGGGGAATCACTTTTTCACCCAGGGCCTTGTAAGTTTGGATTTCTTTTTCCCTTAATAATAAAGACTATCATTTAAAAACTGCATTTTGTGATTACTTGTGTTATCTTTGTCTAATATTTAAACATGTTTGGTAATCTGAAACATTTAAGTGTGACATACATGTACAAGAAAAAGAAATCAGGAAGGGGGCAAACACTTTCTTTTTCATACAACTGTAGATATGAGACAGATATATACTGTAAATATGCAGATATGAAATACTTCAGATATCAAAATAGATATTAAAAATGTTGTCTGGGCAAAAACAAGTTTGCCCACGGGATAGGAAATGTTAAAAAATAAACTCAACCAAATCTTCCTGAATCCAGCACAGGCCACTTTGTGGTCTGTAGAGAGACAAGAAGTGGTGATGTTGTAGGGAAGTGGACTGACCTATGGACCTGTCTGCAGCAAGAAGGGGAATGTAAGATGTGCCGTAAAAGTACTTAACGTGGACTGGTATAGGTGGATGTGGGGAGACAGCTAGAGACAGTGGAGGATGGTAAAGGACTGGGTTTTGACCACTAGGGGGAGACCAAGAACAGCAGGAGAAAGAGACAGTTCAGTACTGAAGATTGGCCACAAGATGGAGACAGAGAGCAGTGAGGAAAGGGCTTAACAGCAGCTAATGCTAGAGAAACAGCAAAGTCATGGTGGGCGGAGTTACAGGGACTCTAGAGGGGAATTCCCAAGTAGGAATATAAGAAGGCAGAGAGAGTTCCAGAAGGAAGCTAGTCCAGGAGAAGGAGATCAGGAGAAGAGGAGACAGAAGGGAGAGACTGAGAGAAGAAGAAGCTGAAGAGAGAGATGGTCAGAGAGGTGGCCCTGACAGGAGAGCCGCAGGACAGAGAAGGCCCGGGGTACCAGACGGATGGACTCGGCAGGGGAAGTACTGTGGCTGTGGGCCTAATGGCAGCCACAGTGAAAGAACCGCGCGCGAGGGACATTACTGTAGAGGAAAGAGAAGAAGGTGAAGGGTACCCGGGCCTTTGCGTAGAATCTGCCGTGCTGCCGTGTGTTGCTGTGGTCGTCAAGAGGACGGCCAATAAAGAGGACCTGTTGAACGCACATCAGTTTCTGTCTCAAGTCTGTTCCGCTGCCGAACAAAGGACCACCCCCCAGTCGGAGCACGATCTTACACTTGACGTAGTCGGCAGGATCGCCACCGCCAATACATCAACTTCAGCGGTAAGACTGCGCCGAAGATCCAAAGGACCCAAGCTGAACGGGTTGAAGATTTACCCTTGTGGATTACAAAATTGGACTATGTTCGGTATTGTTGGCTTTAATCAGAAGGATCCGGAGCAGAAAAGGACTCTGCAGGATGGCGGTGGTATATAAGCGCCTGAAAGAATCGCAGTAGTTCGCTGCCAAGTTGGACAATCAGGGGCTATGTCGAACCCGCCCCTGGGGGAGCGGTGTACATCTACTGACAACCGCCCACTCCTCCTGAACCCTGATAAATGGGTGAAGGTGCCGGCCAGAGCCCCACTCTGGAGCGGAAGTGGCACTGATAAACAGGCTGGGCGCGGCTGCCTCATGCCACTAAGCATCTGGACATTGTACGCGATGCGACACTGCAGCTGCCGTGGTCTCAGACGCCAATGGAGGTGGCATCAGGAGATCGAGGCACGTCGAGAGACCTGCCCCTAGGAGCCGTTGCGAGTACCATGAACACCTACCAGGGAAGAGGAGCGACCCCGGACCATGCCGGAACGGCCGCCGGAAGAACCACGGAGTCTCCCCACGGAATTATCGGGCCTGGAGGCTGGCCCTGCCAGATGGTGGGGTGAAGAACATCGGCTGCTGGAGGAGCTGCGGGATGACCTGTCGGAAGCTGCAGCGCCGGGGAAGTGAGCGTTCCCCTGGCCCAGCCGGCGGCACCGCAGGCAGCTCCCACCCCCACGCCTCATGCGCGGGACAGGCCCAAGGACCCCGACCACGGCCCTCAGCCTCCCCACCCGGCCCCCACTCTTCAGCGACCCAGGCTCCTGATGGCTCTGCAGCCTCCGCAGGGCCGACCGACACCCCCGCCAACGACCCCCAGCCGCCTTGTCCAGCGGTGCCCCGTCCCACATCTCCAGCGCAGGGTGGGCCTGCAGTCTGCCCACCAAGGCCCGCGATCACCCCTGCTGCAATCCACATCCCGGCGGTGGCCTATCCATCGATGCCCTCCGCCACATCAGCTCCGCTCCAGATCGCCATGGCGGCCAGGCCGCCAGGCTCCGTGGCCTACTCACTGACACCCGCGGCCGCCTCTGCTACACTCTCGGCCTTAGCTGCGGCCTACGCGCCAGTGCCCGCGGCTGACTCTGCCACGCTCCATACCGTGGCTGTGGCCTGTCCATAGAGGCCCGTGGACGCTCTGGCCCTGCTCCAGATCGTGGCTGCGGCTGGGTCATTGGGCTCTGCGGCCTATGCGGGGCCTGTGGCCGGGTCACCGGGCTCTGCGGCCTATGCGGGGCTGACTGCCATCCGCACTATCAGGCCTCAGCTTCCCCGCTCCGCCTCTCATCGGCCAACATCCTAGGCACCCCACCTGCTGCTGGATCTCCAGGAGCTGGTGGCCGGATGGAGTGGAACCACCACATTGCTGGAGATGAGCGTGCCCCCACCGCCACCGGTGGTGGACTGCTGGGCCCCGATGCTGCCCCTCGGCAGGGACGTGAGGCATGGGGTCCCTGTCACTGGGTGCCTGCGCCCTCGCCGAGCATTCCCTGGGGTCACCGGGCCCTGTGGAGGAGGTGTCAATCCATGCGCAGGGGCGGCTGAGGACTCCTCTGCCCCCGGGACTTTGCCGCCGTTTGGAGATGCTGCGGCGGTGCTCTCTTCAGCCCGTGCCAGGGCCTGGTTCCCAAGTAAAGATATGACACAGGACGCACGCTGTGGAACTATCCTTGGCCCCTTCTTTTAATGCATCTCTCAGGAGGGAGATGAACTCCACGGTTGTGGAGTTCCTTGCTGTTGGCAGAACATCGGCCATCAGGAGACGGCCCAGAGCACAGCTGAATATGGACTACCGGGACTGCTGTGCGCTGTTGCGCAGCATGGGGACTGTTCCGCGTCCCCTAGGGGTAAAGTACCCAACTCTTGATACAGCAAGGATGTGTGGGAGTGCTTCCCACAAAGTAAGGGGGCGCACCACTGTTTAAAAGTATTGTTGGAAAATGTTTAAAAAGATGCATCATGAAGCAGTTTGATAATGATGTGCAATTTGATAAGGTTGTAAGAATGATGTCCGTGAAGGAACAGGGATAGTGACAAATCTAAATGGTTTAAAAGTTGTTTATATTGAAAATGAGAATGTTCAACAGGTCCTGGGTACTGAAGTAAGGGAAAAATGTTTACCATGACTGATCTTAATTGAAGGTACCAGAAAGGTTTTGAATTGAAGCAGAAAGCAGTCCATAGATCAGATCCTGAGTAACACAATACCCCAAAATGAAAGAGGGAAGCATGCGGTGATCTGGTAGGCCAGAGCCTCGGTCGCTGTGCTCCAAAATTTAAAAATGGTGCTGACAGTGAGAAAAGTGGGGGGGTCGCGCCCGTTGAGAAATCCGGGTGTCCTATCCCAACCAGAAGGAATTGTCATAGAGGCGTACGCGCCGGCGGGTAGCCGTAAGCTACTCGGAGCACGATTGCTCCCGGTTTTGTTTGGCTCCCCGTGTATCATGGGCTTTGCTTAACAACTGGTCTGACAAAAAGAAGGTGGGGAAGCTTCAGAAGGAAAAAGAAAGAGAACGGGATTGTCGAGGATGACAATGGTAAAAGGAAGGGGGTATGTAGGGAAGTGGACTGACCTATGGACCTGTCTGCAGCAGGAAGGGGAATGTAAGGTGTGCCATAAAAGTACTTGACGTGGACTGGTGTAGGTGTATGTGGGGAGACAGCTAGAGACAGTGGAGGATGGTAAAGGACTGGGTTTTGACCACTAGGGGGAGACCAAGAACAGCAGGAGAAAGACGGTGCAGTACTGAAGATTGGCCACAAGATGGAGACAGAGAACAGTGAGAAAAGAGATTAACAGCAGCTAATGCTAGAGAAACAGCAAAGTAATGGTGGGCGGAGTTACAGGGACTCTAGAGGGGAATTCCCAAGGAGGAATATAAGAAGGCAGAGAGAGTTCCAGAAGGAAGCCAGTCCAGGAGAAGGAGCTCAGGAGAAGAGGAGACGGAAGAGATTGTGGCCGTGGGCCTAAGGCAGCCACAGTGAAAGAACCGCAAGGGACGTCACTGTAGAGGAAGGAGAAGAAGGTGAAGGGTACCTGGGCCTGTGCGTAGAAGCTGTCGTGCTGCTGTGTGTTGCTGTGGTCGTCGGGAGGACGGCCAATAAAGAGGACCTGTTGAACGCACATCAGTTTCTGTATCAAGTCTGTTCGGCGGCCGAAAAAAGGACGCGGCCGAATTTAGCAGCATGTGATAGAGCAGCGCATTATCAAAAAACATTCAAACTCACATGACTGAGGCAATCACAAGCTCAGCAGTCCTGGTGGAACAGAGACAGCATCGCTTCCTGCCTCTGCCCAGACAAGAGTGGCCTGTGCTGGATCCAAGTGGGTGCTGGTAGGCAAGTATTGTTATTTTTTCATATTAATCTTCTAAGGAAAATTTCATTTTATTTTGACCTCCTTTAAATTAATATAAAGATAGATAGACCAGAAAGGCAGAGATAGATAATAGATAGATAGCTAGATATGTTATAGGATAGATTGGTAGATAGATAGTACTCACGTAAAGGTCACTTCCGTTCCATCTGTCCACTTCCAGATGTGTATATCTATTGCGTCTCGTCTTAGTCCTATCCAATAATATCTGCCTCTGTTAATCAATGCATTCAAAGAATCCTACAAACAAACAAACATCAAAACATCTTCTCATGTCCCTTCCTCAGGCATGGTATTACAAAGTTCCTGAAGAAACACAAATATATGTACATATAAAACTAATTTCCAGGGGTGGACAGATCATTGGTACAACCTGTGCAGCTGCACAGAGGAAGAAAAAGTAAGGGGGGCCATTTGCACCAGGTAGATATATGCATTATGATGACAGCAAAGAGACCTTATATTGTTCTTGCATAGGGACCCATATCTTTTTGTTTCTGACATTGCTCATTTCATTATATTGAAAGGTTTGTCAACCTACAGCCACCAGACAAGTACTTGCTGCTTGCTGGCACCACTACACTAAAAAGCAGCGTCCTAGCTCATATGAAAGTGTGGGATGAGAAGGGTTGTAAATTTTGCGCTCCCATAGAATGTGGCTTCTGGGGCTACAGCCTTTCTGGTTCCCCATGCTACATCGCTGAAGGAGAGTCAGAACATTTTTTTGTTGAAGTGATTGAAACTCCTCACAGAGCTTGTAGGTAAAAGTAGTACTGTTTCTTTTAGAAAAGACTGATTTTTATTCTGATATGACCCTTTTGTATGTTGATAATCCACTGGAACATCCAATTGCAAAGGATTATCTACAAATACTAGGCAACATGTCGGCTTCTTACATACGCCACTCACCGACTCATTCCTGTCCTTTATCTTGACTAGAAAAGAATTAACTTTGTTGCATTCATCTTGGGCTTCATCCCAGGACCTCATTTCCTCTGAGACATAATAACAGGAAGCGCCGATGGTATGCCAGCCAACGGAGCACATTGTGCACATTTTACCTATTTAAAGAAACAGTAAATCAAACAGAGCCAGATGACCCAGGAGCGTCACATCAGTATTCAGACTGGGATCACTAGATGTCAACAATGGAGTAACTAAGGGCCCCGTTACACGCTTCAATGTCCCAGCGATCCCACCAAAGATCCGACGTGGATGGGATCGCTGGGACATAGTTAGCTGATCGCTGGTGAGCTGTCACATAGACAGACTCACCAGCGATCAGGACCAGCAAGCAAGCTGGTATTCAAGGTAAACAGCGGGTTTCTAAGAGCTGCGTGGCTCTTAGAAGTCCGCTGTTTACCATAGAAACCAGCTCCCAGCGTCGCTGATCGTTGGTCTCTCGCTGTCACACGCAGCAATGCGCGCTGGCTAGCTGGAGACCAGCGATCAAAAAATGGCCCAGGACATTCGAGCGCGATCAGCGATATCCGGGGGGGGGGGCGGTCGCTGATGAGTGTCACACACAGCGATTTCACTGGCGCGTCACAAAAGCAGCGATCACGCTAGCTATCACGCTGTGTGTGACGGGGCCTTAACATAGAAGTGTAAAGAAGTGGAGATGCTGCCCACACCTCCTTAAAGATGTTATTTTAAACTATGATCTAAGCAAACTGCAACTGTGGGCAGCAACTAACAGAATGGATTTTTAACAGGGAGAAATGCAAAGTCCTACATCTGGGCAAGAAAAATGAAAAAAAAAAGCATACACAGAATGGGAAGACTAGAACTAAGCAACAGCACATGCGAGAAGACTTGGGTATACTAATAGATCACAGACTGTCATGAGTCAACAGTGTGATGCAGCAGAAAAAAGGCAAACACAGTTCTAGTAGAGTCTAGATCACATGAAGTAATTATCTCCCTCTACTTCTCCTTGATCAGGCCTCATCTGGAATACTGTGTCCAGTCCTGGGCGCCACATTTAAAAAAATACATGAAGAAACTGGAGCAAGTTCAGAGAAGAGCTACCAGAATGGTGACCGTCTACAAACAATGTCCTATGAGGAAAGGTTGCAGGATTTGGGAATGTTTAACTTGCAAAAGAGAAGACTGAGAGGAGACTTAATAGCTGTCTACAAATATCTCAAGGGATATCACAGGGTAGAGGGATCAGCTTTATTCTCATTTGCACAAAGAAAGACTAGAAGCAAAGGGATGAAACAGAGAAGATACAGATTAGATATTAGAAAAAATGTTTTGACAGTGAGGATGATCAATGAGTGGAACAGGCTGCCACAAGAGGTCATGAGTTCTTCTTCAATGGAAGTCTTCAAACAGAGGCTGGACAGAAATCTGTCTGGGATGAGTTAGTGAATCCTGCATTGAACAGGGGCTTGGGCCAGATGACCCTGGAGGTCCCTTCCAACTCTACCTGCCTATGTTTCTATGGGTTCCTTATCTCAGGCAAGGAGAGCTAAAGCTAGGACTAAGCTGATGGAAGGATTCCTTATTTCAGGCAAGTGGGTCTTAAGCAAATTATTATTTACGCTAGAAAAGAAACTAGAGTGTAGCCATGCCTTAGGTCCATCCAGGACAAGATGACCAGGCCGGGACACGAGTTTTTCTACAGAGAGCTGAAGATGCAGTGACACAGAGAGAAGCATGTGCCCCTCATCGAATGGACTCTGGTGTCTGTCATTCACATTTACCTCACCAAGTCCTGGCCTGCCATGTCAAGTGGCAGTATGCGGTCTGCAAAGGCATATCCCCAAGGCAAAAGCAGCACACACACCTAGCCAGGACTCCCATTTTCCTGCAGCGTGGTGTGGATGATGTGAGCTCCTGCCACAACTGCCGCTCCAGGCCATGTTAGATTGGCAGTGATATAGATATGGTGGAACGGGGCAGTGAACCGTGGTGAAATTATCCTACTAGATGTGGAAAACTCTGACCTCCTCACATGCTCAAATCATGGACCTTGATAGGCAGGGTCCATATGATGTGAATAGTACTAGATTAGGAGTTAGGCTTTTCTTCACTCGGATCAACAATTTCAACTTGCTGCCTTAGCTTATAATCTAAATGCTCGGGCCATGGTAGAGAAGCTTGTTAGCACCTATGCTGGCACACAAGTGAACTTTTTAGATATCTCCGAGTCCTTACCCATAGAATCACTGAGGTCTGTCACTTTTGTCTTCAGGTTGTCCAGCTCCTCTACACCATGCTTTTGGGATTCTGAAGCTGTAAGTATTAATGCCATATAGAAAAATTCAATGCCACATATCAATTCATTCCACAATAATATTTACTCAAATACTATGAATTCTGTACGTCACACACAATTATTCTGGAAAGGGTGAGATAGAAGATGGAGTAGAGCTATGGCTAGGTTCCCTTCCCTATCTGGGCAAATACTGATTTGCAGGACATTGATGGAGTTACCTTGCTCATTCATTATCTTCAGTTGTCCATTGATAGATGAATCTGCAGAAACAGAACAAATATTTGCTCCAGATCTTTGGACTCAATCGGATAAAACCTGTCGTGACTTGAGTAGTTACCAGCCGATCGCTGGTTTCCCGCCTGTCACACGCAGCGATGCATGCTGGCCAGCGGGAGATCAGCGACAAAAAAAATATCCAGAGGTTTCTTGCAGCGATCAGCGAAACCGGCAGGGGGGCCGGTCGCTGATCGCTGTCACACACAGCGATCTCGCTGGTGAGATCGCTGTTACGTCACAAAACTTGTGACTCAGCAGCGATTTCGCTAGCGAGATCGCTATGTGTGACGAGGGCCCTTAAGATGTCCATTGACATTAGCAAATACCCACCCCAGTGTTCTGTCCTGACAGTCTACTGATGTCTCCAATAGTTGGATTAAACCGTGATTATAGAGGTTGGATTTCAGATCTCAGTCACTTTTACTAGATGCGCATGGCAGATAACTATGTCCCTGCCACCAAAAAATTACTTGTCTATTAAGCAAAGTCAATTTTATCTGGCAACCATTTATGTCTACAATTAGCTTACCATCACCAAAAGAAATCTCTTTAATTAAGTTTAATTAAAAAAAATTGTGAGCTGAGTAATTTAATAGGGATTTGAACAACATTTGTGTACCAAAATCTAGCCACCCCCTCATGTAGGTATAGAGTTGTCCTAAGAGGGTTCTCTCGAGATCAGAAATCATCCCATATGCACAAAATAGGTGATAATTGTCTGATCCCTGTGGGTTCCACCATTGCGACCCCCATGATTATGAGATCAGATGTTTCTCACCCCCTGTTGGAATAGAGTATAGCAGTTGCATAAGTGCTGCTCGCATTAATATCTATGGGGCTTATGAATGTAGTATAGGACTGTACGTGGCCTTCATTGCAAAACTTAATAACTTTAAATAGTGGCAGTGCGTATTTAAATTGGGGTCTCGGGAACCCCCTTCTCGTGAGTGCTGGATGCCCCACACATATCTCCTATATCCAATTATTATTGAGAAATTCATCAATGGGGTTGGAGGAAGGAGATGTAGAACTCTGGTACATTACTCAAGGCAACATGTGAGAATATTTTTGCATAATGATCAGTATGAGATGACGGAATGATGCAGACTTTGGGAACAGACATGTTTCTAATTAGGAACTTCCTTTTTTTCTCTCTCTCTATTTTTCTCTTTCGTTCTCTCTTCATAGAACCATTCACACAGATTAAAACACTCGCCTAAAGGTACTGTCACACTTAGCGATGTACCAGCGATCCCGACCAGCGATATGACGCGGTCAGGATCGCTGGTACATCGCTAAGTGGTCGCTAGTGAGCTGCCACACAGGCAGATCTCACCAGCGACATCACTGGGGTCGGGGGTCGCTACTTACCTGTCACACCAGGCGATCCTGCGTCCTCCCGCCCGCGTCCACGCTCGTCGCTCGTCCTCACAGCAGGAAGCGCCGTAGGAAGCTGACGACGAGAAACGGTCCAGGACATTCTCGCGCGATCAGCGATAACCAGCGGGAGAGCGGTCGGAGGTAAGTGTCAGACACAGCGATATCGCTAGCAATATCGCTGCTACGTCACAAAAACCAGTGACATTATAGCGATATTGCTAGCGCTATCGCTCAGTGTGACAGGCCCTTAACGTGTCTTATACTTACCGTATGAGCATACAATGATTATCAGGAGTATTACAATCAGCAAGATTAAGGCAAGGAGAGCGATTCTGAATACTAAAGACCTCTTCTTCCCAAAACAGGATTCAACTAGAAAAATAATAATACATCAATTCTTCATTATTTACGCATCTAAAATCTCCTCCCATTGATCAAATGTAGAGGCAGTAATGAATGGAGTATAAGTTTCTAGAATCCAAGGTTTACAAGATCCCATTTGTCCTCCAGGGATCACCAACCTGAAAGGTCTCAGAATGCAATACAAGAACACAATCTAACTGTACTGGATTATCAGTCAATTACTAGGCTTCTGGTCATTAAAAATATAGCTACTGATTGTGATATGAGAAAATGGACACTTTCATGTAAAGAATAATTGCTAAACTACTGACTACCAGGTAGAGTGCGCTCCCATGATAGCAGATGTAATCAAATGGAAAAAGTACCAAAAAAGTACCAGAATAAACAAAAAGAAAAATGTATTTCAAACTCTTCAGGTCACCACACCTGATGAAGGCTGGGTACAGCCGAAACAAATTGTGTTTTTAAATACATTTTTCTTTTCTTTCTTCTTCTGGTACTTTTTTGACATTTTTTTTATTTGATTATTCCTGCTATAATGGGAGCCCCCTTACTATGCACAGAAAGTGCAATCTTCTCTTTTTCTCTCTTAAGGGAATTCCACTATTGGTATAAACTACTGATTTACCAGGGACCATAGACAGATTTTACTTTGTCCCTGTATATAAATATATATATATATATAATCTCAATAAACACCTCAAATACTGTATATAGCAATATATGTAATTATATATGTAGCCAGTATTTTATATCTCGCTGGATTGATCATAGCTATTATTACCTCCCCAAAAATTGTTAAAAATCCCCCAGATAAAAAGAATATTGTAGGGAAATAAAGCCAGTGAAACACCTAGCATACAGATTTAGTGTACATACTAATACATTGTAAGGATGACATAATTTATAAATAGTGATGATAGATGGATGGATAGATAGATAGATAGATCGATAGATAGAATGATACTTTACATTTGCCCTTCATAGTGTTGTTTTCTACTGTCCGAAACACATCATCAGTAATAACTACATTATCCTTTTCCGAATATCCTGTAAAATAAATTGTAGGAATTTGGGATTTCGTACCAGCACCGTGTATTCATACCGCTTCACCAGGACAAGCTTCACTGTTTCCATCTTACCAATGCCATTACTTTTCCCGTCCATTCTCTTTTCTTCTCTTCTTCTCTTATCTACGACCAGTAACCCCCTGATCTGTAATATGCACCTATTTATACTCCAGACGAGGAAGAGGATGGTGCCAGCAGAGAAGGGGATTTTTATTAACATTAGATTGCACATTCCACACCTAAATTAATCTATCATTAAGTATAATTACTTCCTCAAATAAATACTTAAATTATACTAGCAAGACATGTTTTGGTTCTCATTCATCTTTCATTTTTATATTTGACTAGCTGAAGAGCCCGGTGTTGCCTGGGCATAGTAACCAACTGTGGTTAGTTATAACAAATTATAATGATTATATTGCACATAAAAACATTTCACATCATGTATTCAACACTACAGATTTGCAACACAAATTAACTAAACGATTACCCAAGTATCCTCTCCTGTGTGATACTTTCTGCTGAGCTGTGTATCTAATCCTATCCTGTGTGATACTGACTGCTAAGCAGTGTATCTAATCCTATCCTGTGTGATACTGACTGCTGAGCTGTGTATCTAATCCTATCCTGTGTGATACTGTCTGCTGAGCCATGTATCTAATCCTATCCTGTGTGATACTGGGCTCCCCCCGCAGTCTGTGTCAGAGGGTGGTCTGTGTTGGCACGGTAATAAATTGTGTTATTTCCAGCTTTACAGAAGGACGATAACACCATAGAAATGATAAGAATAATAGGCCTCAGTTACCACAACTGTCTACAAAGAAAACTGTTGCTGATCGCAACCAATCACAGCTCATTTTTCATCTTTTAAACAGCTCTGGGACAGCGTGGCGAGTTTTGAGTGGCGACTTTTGTGTTTCGACTTTTATGTGGCGAGGTTGGTGTATGTGTGGTGAAATGTGTGCTGAGGATGTGTTGAAGCACGTGGTAGTGTGTGGCGCATTTTATGTGTGTGTTCATATCCCCGTGTGTGGTGAGTATCCCATGTCAGGGATAGCAACTGTACGGTATATACTCTTTGGCGCCATCGCTCTCATTCTTTAAGTCCCCCTTGTTCACATCTGGCAGCTGTCAATTTGCCTCCAACACCTTTCCTTTCACTTTTTCCCCATTATGTAGATAGGGGCAAAATTGTTTGGTGAATTGGAACGCGCAGGGTTAAAATTTCACCTCGCAACATAGCCTATGACGCTCTCAGGGTCCAGACGTGTGTCTTTGCAAAATTTTGTGGCTGTAGCTACAACGGTGCAGATGCCAATACATACATACATTTTTTCCCCATTATGTAGATAGGGGCAAAATTGTTTGGTGAATTGGAACACGCGGGGTTAAAATTTCACCTCACAACATAGCCTATGACGCTCTCTGGGTCCAGACGTGTGACTGCAAAATTTTGTGGCTGTAGCTGCGACGGTGCGGATGCCAATCCCAGACATAGACACACACATATATACACACACACATTGAGCTTTATGTATTAGATTTTGCTTGGTTCTTTCATAGTTTGCCCTTTTTTAACAGTTCTAAACATTTTTTTTTGGGTCGCCCTTTCCCTTTGTTCCGCTATTCTATATAACTTCTCTCCTAATAAGTTTGCTGCCTAAAAGTGATTTCCAAAATCACACTATTGATGGCTTCTCCTTAGGATAGGCCGTCAATATCGGAATTGAGGGCTTTGGGCAGAATATTGAGGGCAGTAATACAGGCTCTGTCCGGGGCTCAGTATTCTGTGGAACTCGTGGCTGAATTGTTCTTGTTGCTGGTCCACGGTAAGGGATTCCACTGGTGTGCGACCCAGCTCCTGCACACTTGATTCCAGTGCATGAAGATGAAATAACGGACACAGATACCGGTTCTGATGCAAAGTTAACGCTTTTACTTTCTTCTGCAACGGTCCCGGACACATCAGTTACATCGCAGTCCACACAGCATTCCTCCTGCACTTTCACTTTCTGACTTTCTTCGCTCTCACGTACATTACGGCGTAGTAGCGCCCTTGGAGGTACCGCAGCTTCACTAATGTAGGACCTCAGTGCATAGGGGATCCAGCTCATCCGTTTTGCCCCAGACTTGCCAGCTTCAGCCCTATTGAGAATCTGCCAGATCATGAACATTCTGCGCCCTGCATGACTTTTGGACCACGTCTCCTTCTCTATACCTAATAAGGCCCACTAGGATGCCCCCATCTAGTGGCCTGTTTCAGAACTATGCTTACCCATTATATGGACTCTATACTACAAGTGCCCTCCTCTAATGTTCCCAAAGGAAGCACTATCTTACCCTAATCTATACAGAAATACAATACAATACAATAGTCATAATAAAGCATAATATCTTGCAATATGTACAGTATGGTAACACATGATGTGGCAATACCAATGAGACAGTCGGTAATACACAGCCAGATACCTGCTCCTTCACCCCAATCCCACTGCCACCCTCTGTTACCCTCCCTTCCTTTGAGGTGCACTCTGTGCGCATCTACTCCCCCTCCAACCTCCAACTGGCTGTCATCTACCGCCCCCCAGGGCCAGCCACCACCTTCTTTGACCACTTTACCACCTGGTTACTTCATTTCCTTTCCGCGGACATCCCTACTATCATCATGGGCGACTTCAACATCCCCATTGACACTTCCCTCTCAGCTGCCACTAAACTTCTATCTCTCACTTCCTCCTTCGGCCTCACTCAATGGTCTTCTACAGCCACCCACAAAGATGGCCACACACTGGACCTCATCTTCACCCGCCTCTGCTCCCTATCTAACCTCTCTAACTCACCTCTTCCTCTCTCTGACCACAACCTGCTCACATTCTCTTCCCTCTTCACTCCATGTCTACAATCCCCACCCCACAAACTTTCACACCCTCGCAGGAATCTTAAACACCTTGACCTACACTCATTCTCCGAATCCCTCCTCCCTCTTACAGATATAAGTTCCTTACACAATGCGGATGACGCTGCCGCTCTATATAACACCACAATAGCTGTAGCTTTGGAATCCGCTGCCCCACTTACACATACCAAAACTCGCAAAATCAACAGACAGCCCTGGCACACCAGCCTGACCAAAGAGCTGAGGCGAGCTTCCAGGGCTGCTGAGCGCAGATGGAAAAGATCCCACTCCAACGAGCATTTCATCGCATTCAAACAGTCCCTCACTACTTTCAAGACCACACTCGCCACAGCTAAACAAACCTACTTCTCATCTCTCATATCCTCCCTGTCTCACAACCCTAAACAGTTATTCAACACCTTCAATTCTCTCCTCCGCCCCCCAGCACCTCCTCCCTCCCCACTCATCTCAGCTGAAGACTTTGCCTCATTTTTCAAGCAGAAAATTGATAACATCAGGGACAGTTTTGGTCAACAACCCCCAGAGCCCTTCCTCCCGACTTCCCAGCCCTCCACCTTCAAAACCAACTTCTCCACCATTACAGAAGATCGACTCTCCACTCTACTCTCAAGATCACATCTCACCACCTGTGCACTCGACCCGATCCCATCTCACTTCATCCCAAACCTCACCACAGTCTTCATCCCAACCCTAACCCATCTCTTCAACCTATCACTAACAACTGGTGTTTTCCCCTCAAGCTTTAAACATGCCTCCATCACACCTATCCTCAAAAAGCCCTCTCTTGACCCATCCTCTGCATCTAGCTATCGCCCTATATCACTTCTCCCATACGCCTCCAAGCTACTGGAACAACACGTCTACCTTGAACTGTCCTCCCATCTCTCTTCTTGCTCCCTCTTCGACCGCTTACAATCTGGCTTCCGGTCACACCACTCCACTGAAACTGCCCTTACTAAGGTCACCAACGACCTCTTAACTGCCAAGAGCAAGCGACACTACTCTGTCCTCCTCCTCCTGGACCTGTCGGCTGCCTTTGACACAGTGGACCATTCCCTATTATTACAGACCCTCTCATCCCTCGGCATCACAGACTTGGCCCTCTCCTGGATCTCATCATACCTAACAGACCGGACATTCAGCGTCTCCCACTCACACACCACCTCCTCACCTCGCCCCCTATCTGTCGGAGTCCCACAAGGTTCAGTCCTAGGGCCCCTGCTGTTCTCTATTTACACCTTTGGCCTGGGACAGCTCATAGAATCTCATGGCTTTCAGTATCATCTTTATGCTGATGACACACAGATCTACATCTCTGGACCAGATATCACCTCCCTACTAACCAGAATCCCTCAATGTCTGTCCACTATTTCATCCTTCTTCTCCACTAGATATCTGAAACTCAACATGGACAAAACAGAATTCATCATCTTTCCCCCATCTCACGTGACCCCCCCTACGAACCTATCAATTACAGTAAATGACTGCCCACTCTCCCCAGTCCCACAAGCTCGCTGCCTCGGAGTAATCCTTGATGCTGATCTCTCCTTCAAACCACATATCCAAACCCTTTCCACTTCCTGCCGACTTCAACTCAAAAATATTTCACGCATCCGTTCATTCCTCACCCAAGAATCTGCAAAAACCCTAGTCCATGCCCTCATCATCTCTCGCCTCGACTACTGCAACCTCATGCTCTGCGGCCTCCCCTCAAACACTCTCGCACCCCTCCAATCTATTCTAAACTCTGCTGCCCGACTAATCCACCTGTCCCCCCGCTATTCCCCAGCTTCTCCCCTCTGTCAATCCCTTCACTGGCTCCCAATTGCCCAGAGACTCCATTACAAAACCCTAACCATGACATACAAAGCCATCCACAACTTGTCTCCTCCATACATCTGTGACCTCGTCTCCCGGTACTTTCCTGCACGCAACCTCCGATCCTCACAAGATCTCCTTCTCTACTCCCCTCTTATCTCCTCTTCCCACAATCGCATACAAGATTTCTCTCGCGCATCACCCCTACTCTGGAACTCTCTACCACAACATATCAGACTCTCACCTACCATCGAAACCTTCAAAAAGAGCCTGAAGACCCACCTCTTCCGACAAGCCTATAACCTGCAGTAACCACCGATCGACCAAACCGCTGCACGACCAGCTCTACCCTCGCCTACTGTATTATCACCCATCCCTTGAAGATTGTGAGCCCTCGCGGGCAGGGTCCTCTCTCCTCCTGTACCAGTTATGACTTGTATTGTTTAAGATTATTGTACTTGTTTTTATGTATACCCCCCTCACATGTAAAGCGCCATGGAATAAATGGCGCTATAACAATAAATAATAATAATAATGTAGCAATACTGAAGAATAACATATTTACATTAAAGCTCTTAAATGGGAGGAGGCAATAAAGGGGTGTTCTATCCCAATCCCCTACAACTATATCACAACTGGGGATGTCTTCCTACAGATCCGCAGTTAGTGGCGTATTTTCATATTTTATAGGAAATGAGCAGAACCCATTTAACATGAATTATTGCATATATTTATATGGTGACATAATTAAATATTTAAATGGGAAACCAGTATGTGATACAGAGCTACAATATATCATGCATGAGAAGTGTTATGCAATAGTCATAACTCATAATACTTTATTGTGACTTTTTATGCTAACCTATAAGAGACAAGGCAGTTTGTTTGATTTTATGGTATAAATGGGTTATTGCATTGTTCAATAGTGTTCTATCTTATTATGAATAGTGCTATCTATTATTACAATGTTCTATCTTATTATGTATAGCAATGTGCATTGTTATATAGTGTCTTTACTTAGTATGAATAGTGATGCCCATTACTACATAGTGTCCTCCCTTATTATCTATTGTGCTATCCGTCATCTCAGTTTCTTCCCATATTAAGTATTACACAGTCCATTATCACATAGTGTCTTTATCAATTACATACAGCACCACACATTATCACGAAGTGTTCTCCCTTTTAATGAGTTACATTATCCATTATTATATTCACTGTATTCCAAATTTTTAGGCAAATGCTATTTTTCTCTGATTTTGCTAAATGGTGGATGCAAATGAGTCAGTATAATGCTCAAATCATCAACCCCAAGAGAAAAAAAAAAATTTATAGGACAAACTTCACAATGATAACAGTGTTTTTTTAAAACTAAAAAAATCTCAAAATGCGCTGTTCCACATTATTCTGCACATCTGAGTTTCCAAACAATTTATAGGTTGTAAAGAACTGAAAATGGTCATTTGTTGAATTTGCAGCATTAAGAGGCCACATTTTCTGAAATGAAAAGCTTTTTCGATCAAAAACATCTTAGCAGGCCAAGTTACGTATTAGCATAGGACACTTCTTTGATATCACCTTCACAATTCTTGAATCTATTGAACTTGAGAGTTGCAAACATATTCGCCCTATATTCAGAGGGCAGAACACAAGCTCCTGACTAAAAATTATGGAAATGCTCGTTGCTCGATGAGTACACCGAGCACAGTGATATTCGGGCATGACGCTTAAAAAACGCGCGTTTGTATTGCGTTTCCATGCGTTTTTCGTTGCGTTTTTTATGCGCACGATGCGCTGCGCAAAAAAACGCTAATGTGAAACTAGCCTTAAAAAAATGGAAATTTTGTGAAAATTTTGCGATTTTTCCAACTTTGAATTTTTATGCCCTTAAATCACAGAGATACGGCACACAAAAACTTAATAAGTAACATTTCCCACATGTTTACTTTACATCAGCACAATTTTGGAACCAAAATTTTTTTTTGTTAGGAAGTTGTAAGGGTTAAAAGTTGACCAGCCATTTCTCATTATTACAGCACCATTTTATTTTCACATTTGAAGTCACTTTGAGGGGTCTGTATGATAGAAAATACCCAAAAGTGACACCGTTCTAAAAACTGTACCCCTTAAGGTGCTCAAAATCACATTCAAGAAGTTTATTAAAGGGGTTGTCCACTACTTTATAGTAACCCCCCATTGTATCCCCCCCCGGTGCCCCTAATGATTTTTGTCATTACCTTGCGCTGCCAATTCTGCCTCTGAATGGCGCTATGCCGGCGGCTGAGTCCGGGTCACGTGACCCCCAGGCTGCAGCTGCCGCTAACATCCGCTGATGTCACGTCAATTTCCTGACTCTGGAAATTGACGTGACGTCAGCAGGCGTGACCCAGCCTCTGCACACTGCTGTCACTCATCAAGAGTGCGGGGGGGGCGGCGGCGATGTGTGAGGGGTGGGCGGGCCATGCGGGGGTCTGTATGCAGGTATCGTCCGATGAGCCTACAAGTCCCATCGGGCTATGCCTGCTACACCGTCAGTGACTGACACTTTAGCCAATGATGGGACAGTTGTAGTCCCATCATCCGGCTAATGTGTTGAATGTAAAAAAACAAGCACATACAGAACATACAACACATAACATAGAGTACATACTCACCAATCACCTAATTCCCCGAAGCTATCGATCACCTGTAATAAATATAAAATGATAAACCAACCTATAATCACTGTTACAGAACCACTCAGCACCCATAATATGTTGTGCAGTTATATGTATATATAATAGGTTCCATGTGAGATGCATATCCCTAATGTATCAGCAGTGTCCGCCCTCCCCCTACCTTTGTAATTCCCACAGTAAACATCCGCAGGCTCCGGCCACCTGTGGCTTTTGTAATGCATGTCTGGCCTGACGCCTGTCTATTGGCCGGCCCTCTGTATCTGTGTGATATATTCTGTGTCCTGTGAGTAAAGTGTTGTCAGACTGGAAATACATGGAGAAGCAGTGATCTTTTATATGCGCCCATGCACTCAGAGGAATTCCAGCCAGCATCCTTCATTCAGACTCCAGCCAACGCAGAGCGGACCTCCGAAAACACGGGGTGGTACTGAAAGAGATACCCCAGCTTGGAAGACCCCGTTACACAGGTGGCAGCCAGCGGGATTTGATACCCCTTCTACAGGAGGAAAGGAATGAATGGAAAATAACTACCAGAAGTTAAAGAGGACTACATTAAAAGATCTGGTGGAAGCGCGAGGGTTGATCACCAGCAACAAAACAAAAGCGGATTTGATAGCAGCCATCATGGAACACGACAGTGCAGCACCCCCCAATGTGAATGTGGAGGAGACCGAATTCCAGAGGGCGATAAAGAGCAGACTGGCGTTCTATGGCCTAAACCCTGCAGTAGAGATCATACGAGAGGTGATGGCGGATGTGCGTACTGATCTGAAGGAAAAGATGGCCGAGCAGACCAGGATAGAGCTAGCCAAGATGGAGATGGCAGAGCGGACCAAAGTGGAGCTGGCCAAGATGGAGATGGCAGAGCGGAGAGAGGAGAGCCAGCGAGCAGGGGGAGCTCTGGCCTTCAACCAGGTATCTTCAACAGTAAGCCACAAAAAGATCCAGCACAATGCCTTCCGACAGTTGGGGGAGGCAGAGGAAGACATTGATGGCTTTCTGCAGGACTTTGAGCGGCAGTGTGCCCTTCACCAAGTAAAGCCGGAGTTACGGGTTCAGATTCTGGCTAGAAAGCTGACAGGCCGGGCAGCGGACGCCTATCGCATGGTACCTGATGAGGACTGTATGGACTATGAGCGGATCAAAGAAGTGATCTTGGCCCGGTATGCGTTGACACCAGAGGCCTACCGCCAAAAGTTCCGCGGACTTATAAAACGCGTAACCGATACCCACGCTGAATGGGCCTGTAAATTACGGCGGTCACTGCTACAGTGGGTACAAGGGAGCCAAGCAACCACTAAGGAGGACGTCCTCCAGCTCTTCCTGTTAGAACGATTCTTTAATGGACTAAACCTCGAGACACAAGAATGGCTTCGGGACAGGCGGCCGACGACTCTTGAGGAAGCCGCTCGTCTGGCCGATGAACATCATGATGCCAGGAGGCCGCAGTTGTCCGGATCAAAGGTGGTCACTAGGGGCCCGCCCATGGACCTGAAGGGCCCCAAACCACCGAAGATTGTAGGGGGACCAGCTAGAAACCCAGCCTACCACAGTCCCCCTGGGGCGCGATGCCACACCTGCCGTCAGCTGGGCCACCTGCAAAGACAATGTCCCAACCGGACTCAGCATACTCAGTGGCCAAAGGCGGGAACAGCTACCTTCAGCCGGGCTACTGTACACTGCTACCAAGGCGAAGCAGACCCGGCATTGGGGGCTACGACTAACCAAGGGGTGGAAGAGATGGAGGAAGTGCTGCATGAAGTAGACCCCGTGCAGGCAGCCCGGGCAGATAATCGACAACAGCATCGACAGGTCGTGTGGGTTAATGGGAAATGTATGCAGGGACTAAGAGATTCCGGAGCAACTTTGACCCTTGTGAAGCCTCATCTAGTCCGGGACCAAGAGAAGACGGACGGGACAGTGGCAGTCCATGTAGCAGGGGGAGCCATACATCGACTGCCCACTGCCAGGATTCACCTGAACTGGGGAGTCGGGGATGGCCTTATTGAGGTTGGCTTGATGGAGGATTTGCCTGCAGACGTCTTGCTGGGAAATGACTTGGGGCCCATGTTGTCTGCATTCTCGGTGGCCCTTCTGGCTGAGACTTGTTTGTCTCGGTTATTTGTTCCATCTTGGGCAATGCTAGTATAGCAATTTAATTATATACTTTAAGGACCATGGACTTGTCCCTCTTGTAGATTTGTTTATCTGGAATTGGTTCTTCTGTTTGCACAGTCACTTTATTCACTTTATTATTGTTATGCTTGCATTGCTCTATCAAAAGAGACTTCTCTCTAATACTTGGTACTAGCCTTTGTATATACATACATATTTTATAAGGATTTGGTCATGTAGGCTAGTCTTTTGGACGGTTTTTGGTAAGATAACCTTTTTTGTACTCTTTATTAAGCACAACTTTTTCTGGGCATTCATTTATGCAGGGAATGCATCATCCATCTATACCATAGGATATTTGTGCAGCAATTTTGTTGCATTGGTGTTACCCGCTTTTAATCGGCATTGTTGCATTTATTAAATAAAATTTGTCTTTTATTATGAAAATATGTAAAATTTGCATTGTTGCATATACTAAATAAAAATCCATTTGTTATGGTATTTGAGCTTCCATTGTTCTTTCGGTTTTTCTATTATTTATTGGAAGCACCAAGTAAATTTCAATATTATATCTATTTGGTATTTATAATAGGTTCTATGTGAGATGCATGTCCCTAATGCATCAGCCCACAGGCTGCGCCCCTGGGCAGAGGGGACACAATATTCTCCTTTTGTCCGCCCTCCCCCCACCTTTGTAATTCCCACAGTAAACATCGGCAGGCTCCGGCCACATGCGGCTTTTGTAATGCATGTCTGGCCTGCCACTTTTCTATTGGCTTGCCCTCTGTATCTGTGTGATATATTCTGTGTTCTGTGAGTAAAGTGTTGTCAGACTGGAAATACGTGGAGAAGCAGTGATCTTTTATATGCGCCCATGTAACCAAGGAATTCCAGCCAGCGTCATTCATTCAGAGTCCAGCCAACGCAGAGCGGACCTCCGAAAACACGGGGTGGTACTGAAAGAGGTACCTCAGCTTGGGTAGACCCTGTTACAGCACCATTTGACTTTTTCAATGCAGAATTGTCTGGAATTGAGATCAGACGCCATGAGATGTGCCTAAACAGTGGAAACCCCCCAATTCTAACTCCAACCCTAACCCCAACACACCCCTAACCCTAATCTCAGCCCTAACCCTAGCCCTAACCTTAATGGGAAAATGGAAATAAATGCTTTTTTTAATTTTATTATTTTTCCCTAACTAAGGGGGTGATAACGGGGGGTTTGATTTACTATTTATGGCGGGTTTTATGTTCGGCAGCTGTCACACGCTAAAAGACGCTTTTTATTGTAAAAATAGTTTTTGCATCACCACATTTTGAGAGCTATAATTTTTCCATATTTTGATCCACTGAGTCACGTGAGGTCTTATTTTTTGCCGTTTTTATTGGTACCATTTTCAGGCATGTGACTTTTTTGATCGCTTTTTATTCCGATTTTTGGGATGCAGAATGAACAAAAACCAGCATGTCATGAATTTCTTTTGGGGGGTGCGTTTACAGGGTTCCATGTGTGGTAAAATTGATAAGGCAGTTTTATTCTTCGGGTCAGTATGATTACAGCGATACTTCATTTATGTCTTTTTTTATGTTTTGGCACTTTTATGCAATGAAAGCAATTATATATAAAAAATAATTATTTTTGCATTGCTTTATTCTGAGAGCTATAACATATTTTTTCGCTGATGATGCTGTATGGCGGCTCATTTTTTGCGGGAAAAGATGACGTTTTCAGCGATACCATGGTTATTTATATCCGTCTTTTTGATTGCATGTTATTGCACTTTATGTTCGGCGGTATGATGATAAAGCATTGTTTTTTGCTTTGTTTTTTATTTTTATTTTTGAAGGGGATCACTAAAAGGGTTAACTAGTGGGACAGTTTTATCGGGCGGGTCATTACGGACGCTGCGATACTAAATATGTGTACTTTAATTGTTTGTTTTTTTTATTTCCAAAAATTGAATTTATTAGGGAATAGAGTTGAGCGACTTTTGTTTTTTTAGGGTCGAGTTTCGTTTCGTGAAACCCGACTTTTCCAAAAGTCGGGTCGAGCAAGATCGGCCGATTATAGGGAAAAGTCAGCGTCGTCCCGAAACACGAAACCCAATGTAAGTCAATGGGGAATAAAAGTCGGCAGTGAGAGGAGGACAGGAAACACACCTACAGTGCCCATTTGAATGCCAAAAGCATCAATTCTTCTTACTTAAGCTTGTCAACCTTAATTAACTTCATAATACAAGTTACGCACTGAAAAATGGGGGTTATTTGGCTAAAGTTGTGGGGGGGTAGGGCTGGCTCTGGGTTTTCATGTGCCCTGGGCGAAAGAGCGCCCCTTTAACACATACCACAACTCATCATGCTCCGATACGGCAGAGAAATAGCGGTATAGTACAATGAAAAATACTTCACTTTTTACATCTCATGACGAGGCCCATCTATTTCTCCATACAGAATCATTGGTCCCATATAATGTTTGAAACAGTATATGATGAGCTCCACATAATGCTACAGTATATGTTGGTCCCCATGGATGAAGCTCCACTGTCTTATGGGCCCAAATAATGCTCCAAACATAATGGGCCCCATTTCTAATGCTCTAGTGTATAATGGGCCCTGTAAATGCTGCTCCAGTGTCTGATGTCCACCTTTGGAATGTTCCAGTGTATGGTGGGCCCCATCTATCATTCTCCAGAGTATAGTGCTCCCCAAAAATTGCTGTCCCAACATTGAAAACAATCAAATAAGTCTCCTCGCTAGGGAATCCCTGTACTAGTCTGGACTCCTCGTCGTCCCCATCTTCCATCTCACTGCACAGTATTTCAACCTTGCAAGTGCTCTGATCCTGAGCAAGCAGGGGGGGGGCCCACTCGTTGGTGACGGCACTGGCACAGGGCCCCTGATAGTACGGTGGTGTGTCTGATGGCGGGTGGGCCGAACCTGCACTTTCATCTGCAGCTTCCGCTTTGTCACCGTGTAAGATGGAACTGTATATGGGAAGGGTAACCTGAGTTTCATCAGGGTCAGATTCAGGCCGTGTAGCGTGCGAGGGGAATGTAGTGGTCTGGGTCAATGTACCAGCAGATTCATCGAGCAGTGGCTGGGCATCAGTGCACTTGTGTCGCCCCCAGGAGTACGGTCGCCACAGTGGCATTACCTTCCTCCTAGGGAGTGTGATGTCATGCTTGGGAGCAACGAACGATCTCTCTAGCAGGTTAACTGATTGGGCGGCGTTATTCCCACGAGTCATGACCCTCCAAACAGCGTTCATGAAGGCAAAGTGTTTGTTTTACGTGGGCAGTATGGTTGCAAAGCTGAACCTTAAAGGAATGTCCAGAAGGGCACCACCAGGAGAGGAGCCTACGGTTAAATTCGACTCCACCTGGGAAACCTCAACCATGCAAGCTACAGAAAAGATGCACACATTGCAAGCTTAATTCCGTTAACGAACGAGACTCCGTCATGCCCCGCGGTCCGAGTCCGGCTTACTAGAGGGACACGTGAGGCTCTGGCACATGAGATTGGCCAATAACTGGTGTGTCATGCCCTTACATGTCTGTGGCTGCATGTGCGCTACACTGAAAAGGCCAGCGTTTGTCGCTTACAGGTGCAGATAACCCGCTGAACAACGTTAGTGATGGGGATCACTGATTACAATTATTACCCGCGAACGATGATTTCCCAGTAAGTGCAGGTCAACCGCAGTTCTGGAATTAGGCCTAACCGTCATTCCTGAAAAAATGAAAAACTTACGTGTGCAAACCACAGGTGCTGTAGCTTGCTTAACAGCTTGCCAGCCATTCTCACGCCCAGTATGGATTACACGTGATTGCACAAAGGTGAGAAAGGGTACCGTATCCCCGGATAACATGTATGGATAGCGTACACATTCAAAATATATGTCTATACATCAGGAGGCAGGCTCAGACGGTGTCAGGCACAGTATGGATTGCACGTGATTGCACAAAGGTTAGAAAGGGTACCGTATCCCCGGATAACATGTATGGATAGCGTACACATTCAAAATATATAGAGAAAACAGAAAGCAAAAAACACAAATATCCTGAACTAAAAGTAAAAAATATACTGCAAATAATGCATAAAGGTAATAATAATAATAAGGGTATTTAGTAAACATAATTTTGATCAAAATAATGTACAAGCCATCCCGCCACGTCACGGCAACCCTTGTGGGACAGTCCCTACTCTAGTATTTAAAACCTTATCACTTGCCAAGTGGCGTGAATGTGAATAAGGGTCGAGCGGCTGAACCACTTGTAACAGCTTAGGCCAGACTGGATGGCTTTCCCAGCTCAGAAAAAGGGCGGTCACACCCCTATATGCACTGAATGCACAATGAAATGAATAAAAAACAAATCTGAACTGAGACAAGTAAGTTAATGTGTATGCACAATGTAAGTGCATTTTAACACATGACCATTAACCAGAGAAAACAGAAAGCAAAAAACACAAATATCCTGAACTAAAAGTAAAAAATATACTGCAAATAATGCATAAAGGTAATAATAATAATAAGGGTATTTAGTAAACATAATTTTGATCAAAATAATGTACAAGCCATCCCGCCACGTCACGGCAACCCTTGTGGGACAGTCCCTACTCTAGTATTTAAAACCTTATCACTTGCCAAGTGGAGTGAATGTGAATAAGGGTCGAGCGGCTGAACCACTTGTAACAGCTTAGGCCAGACTGGATGGCTTTCCCAGCTCAGAAAAAGGGCGGTCACACCCCTATATGCACTGAATGCACAATGAAATGAATAAAAAACAAATCTGAACTGAGACAAGTAAGTTAATGTGTATGCACATTTTTTATTTCATTCAAAATATATGTCTATACATCAGGAGGCAGGCTCAGACGGTGTTAGGCCCAGTATGGCTTGCACGTGATTGCACAAAGGTGAGAAAGGGTACCGTATCCCCAGATAACATGTATGGATAGCATAGCGTACACATTCAAAATATATGTCTATACATCAGGAGGCAGGCTCAGACGGTGTTAGGCCCAGTATGGATTGCACGTGATTGCACAAAGGTGAGAAAGGGTACTGTATCCCCGGATAACATGTATGGATAGCGTTCACATTCAAAATATATGTCTATACATCAGGAGGCAGGCTCAGACGGTGTTAGGCCCAGTATGGCTTGCACGTGATTGCACAAAGGTGAGAAAGGGTACCGTATCCCCGGATAACATGTATGGATAGCGTACACATTCAAAATATATGTCTATACATCAGGAGGCAGGCTCAGACGGTATTAGGCCCAGTATGGATTGCACGTGATTGCACAAAGGTGAGAAAGGGTACCGTATCCCCGGATAACATGTATGGATAGCGTACACATTCAAAATATATGTCTATACATCAGGAGGCAGGCTCAGACGGTGTCAGGCACAGTATGGATTTGATGGCCCAGACTACACAGCGGAGGAGCAGGGAGAGGTAAAGATTGCAAATGCTGGGGCCGTGTCCAAGCAAGGGGGGTCCACTCGTGGGCGTCGGTACTGGCACTGGGCCCCTCATAGTACGGCGGTGTGTCTGATGGCGGGTGTGCACCACCACCGTCAGAGACACTTGATTGCACTATGAGGGACCCTGTGCCAGAGCCCGCGCCCAAGAGCCGGCCTACCCACCTGTCCAGGGCAACGGCACTCGCACGGTGTCGTGCACTAGGTGGTGACCCCGGCCATGGGGGGGGAGGCAGCACAGTTAGGGAGTTTTAGAAAGTGGCATATGTTGATGTTGGACATTCAGCTGATGCAAAAGGCGAAATAGGTCAAGTCCCAGGAAGAGGTGGACCAAAGCAAGCCATTTTTCTGTCACCCTATGTGTCATCAGGGGAAGGTGGGACAAAATCCTTGGAAACCCATTCATGGTTCATTTTAATGAAGGTTAGATCATCCACATTTTGGGTTGACAGACGGGTCCTTTTTTCTGTCAGGATTGATCCAGCTGCACTGAAGACTCTTTCCGATAGCACACTTGCAGCTGGGCAAGCGAGCTCCTGTAAGGCATATTGTGCCAATTCAGGCCAGGTGTCCAGTTTAGTGGCCCAATAGTCAAAGGGGAATGACCTGTGTGGGAGAACATCGATATGGGAGGAAAAGTAGTTTGTAACCATAGTTGACAACTGCTGTCTCCTGTCACTTTCCATCGATGCAGTATTACCAGTTGTGTGAGCGGTACTTGAAAAATCAGTCCACAACATTGTCATGAAACCCCTGTCTCCAACGCCACTTCTGCTGTGTGCACCACAAACACCTCTGCCAAGCTGCCCCCGGCCCGTACGGCTCGTGTGAGAACCATCACCGCTGCTGTGTGCTGGGAATGCCTCAAGCAACCGATTTACCAGAGTTGCTTGTTTATTAGCCAATATTAGGTCAAGGTTCTCTTGTGGCATGATGTTTTGTAATTTGCCTTTATAGCGTGGATCCAGGATGCTGGCCAACCAGTAGTCGTCATCGTTCATCATTTTGGCAATGCGGGGGTCACTTTTTAGGATCTGCAAGGCATAATCTGACATGTGGGCCAATGTTCCCGGTGTCAATGATGCACTGCGAGTGCTGGTTGGAGGAGCACTTTCTGGAAAATCCACATCCCTCCAGTCACGCACAAACCCTGTACCAGACCTTGCCACGCCAACATTTTCACTTGCCTCACGAGATGCATCCTCCTCCCCTAAGTAATCATCCCCATCATCATCCTCCTCCTCCTCTTCTTCTTCCGCCTCGTCCAGGAGAGGTCCCTGAGCAGACAATGGCTGAATGTCATCAAGGATTCCCTCCTCGTCAACACTGGCTGCAGACTAGAGTTGAGCGACTTTTGCTTTTCTAGGGTCGCGTTTCGTTTCGTGAAACCCGACTTTTCCAAAAGTCGGGTCGAGCAAGATCGTCCGATTATAGGGAAAAGTCGGGGTCGTCCCGAAACACGAAACCCAATGTAAGTCAATGGGGAATAAAAGTCGGCAGTGAGAGGAGGACAGGAAACACACCTACAGTGCCCATTTGAATGCCAAAAGCATCAATTCTTCTTAAGCTTGTCAACCTTAATTAACTTCATAATACAAGTTACGCACTGAAAAATGGGGGTTATTTGGCTACAGTTGTGGGGGGGAGGGCTGGCTCCAGGTTTTCATGTGCCCTGGGCGAAAGAGCGCCCCTTTAACACATACCACAACTCATCATGCTCCGATACGGCAGAGAAATAGCGGTATAGTACAATGAAAAATACTTCACTTTTTACATCTCATGACGAGGCCCATCTATTTCTCCATACAGAATCATTGGTCCCATATAATGTTTGAAACAGTATATGATGAGCTCCACATAATGCTACAGTATATGTTGGTCCCCATGGATGAAGCTCCACTGTCTTATGGGCCCAAATAATACTCCAAACATAATGGGCCCCATTTCTAATGCTCTAGTGTATAATGGGCCCTGTAAATGCTGCTCCAGTGTCTGATGTCCACCTTTGGAATGTTCCAGTGTATGGTGGGCCCCATCTATCATTCTCCAGAGTATAGTGCTCCCCAAAAATTGCTGTCCCAACATTGAAAACAATCAAATAAGTCTCCTCGCTAGGGAATCCCTGTACTTGTCTGGACTCCTCGTCGTCCCCATCTTCCATCTCACTGCACAGTATTTCAACCTTGCAAGTGCTGTGATCCTGAGCAAGCAGGGGGGGCCCACTCGTTGGTGACGGCACTGGCACAGGGCCCCTGATAGTACGGTGGTGTGTCTGATGGCGGGTGGGCCGAACCTGCACTTTCATCTGCAGCTTCCTCTTTGTCACCGTGTAAGATGGAACTGTATATGGGAAGGGTAACCTGAGTTTCATCAGGGTCAGATTCAGGCCGTGTAGCGTGCGAGGGGAATGTAGTGGTCTGGGTCAATGTACCAGCAGATTCATCGAGCAGTGGCTGGGCATCAGTGCACTTGTGTCGCCCCCAGGAGTACGGTCGCCACAGTGGCATTACCTTCCTCCTAGGGAGTGTGATGTCATGCTTGGGAGCAACGAACGATCTCTCTAGCAGGTTAACTGATTGGGCGGCGTTATTCCCACGAGTCATGACCCTCCAAACAGCGTTCATGAAGGCAAAGTGTTTGTTTTACGTGGGCAGTATGGTTGCAAAGCTGAACCTTAAAGGAATGTCCAGAAGGGCACCACCAGGAGTGGAGCCTACGGTTAAATTCGACTCCACCTGGGAAACCTCAACCATGCCAGCTACAGAAAAGATGCACACATTGCAAGCTTAATTCCGTTAACGAACGAGACTCCGTCATGCCCCACGGTCCGAGTCCGGCTTACTAGAGGGACACGTGAGGCTCTGCCACATGAGATTGGCCAATAACTGGTGTGTCATGCCCTTACATGTCCGTGGCTGCATGTGCGCTACACTGAAAAGGCCAGCGTTTGTCGCTTACAGGTGCAGATAACCCGCTGAACAACGTTAGTGATGGGGATCACTGATTACAATTATTACCCGCGAACAATGATTTCCCAGTAAGTGCAGGTCAACCGCAGTTCCGGAATTAGGCCTAACCGTCATTCCTGAAAAAATGAAAAACTTACGTGTGCAAACCACAGGTGCTGTAGCTTGCTTAACAGCTCGCCAGCCGTTCTCACGCCCAGTATGGATTACACGTGATTGCACAAAGGTGAGAAAGAGTACCGTATCCCCAGATAACATGTATGGATAGCGTACACATTCAAAATATATGTCTATACATCAGGAGGCAGGCTCAGACGGTGTTAGGCCCAGTATGGCTTGCACGTGATTGCACAAAGGTGAGAAAGGGTACCGTATCCCAGGAGGCAGGCTCAGACGGTGTTAGGCCCAGTATGGCTTGCACGTGATTGCACAAAGGTGAGAAAGGGTACCGTATCCCCAGATAACATGTATGGATAGCATACACATTCAAAATATATGTCTATACATCAGGAGGCAGGCTCAGACGGTGTTAGGCCCAGTATGGCTTGCACGTGATTGCACAAAGGTGAGAAAGGGTACCGTATCCCCAGATAACATGTATGGATAGCGTACACATTCAAAATATATGTCTATACATCAGGAGGCAGGCTCAGACGGTGTTAGGCCCAGTATGGCTTGCACGTGATTGCACAAAGGTGAGAAAGGGTACCGTATCCCCAGATAACATGTATGGATAGCGTACACATTCAAAATATATGTCTATACATCAGGAGGCAGGCTCAGACGGTGTTAGGCCCAGTATGGCTTGCACGTGATTGCACAAAGGTGAGAAAGGGTACCGTATCGCCAGATAACATGTATGGATAGCGTACACATTCAAAATATATGTCTGTACATCAGGAGGCAGGCTCAGACGGTGTCAGGCACAGTATGGATTTGACGGCCCAGACTACACAGTGGAGGAGCAGGGAGAGGTAAAGATTGCAAATGCTGGGGCCCTGCCCAAGCAAGGGGGGCCCACTCGTGGGCGTCGGTACTGGCACTGGGCCCCTCATAGTACGGCGGTGTGTCTGACGGCGGGTGTGCACCCCCACCGTCAGAGACACTTGATTGCACTATGAGGGACCCTGTGCCAGTGCCCGCGCCCAAGAGTCGGCCTACCCACCTGTCCAGGGAAACGGCACTCGCACGGTGTCGTGCGCTAGGTGGTGACCACGGCCATGGGGGGGGGAGGCAGCACAGTTAGGGAGTTTTTGAAAGTGGCATATGTTGATGTTGGACATTCAGCTGATGCAAAAGGCGAAATAGGTCAAGTCCCAGGAAGAGGTGGACCAAAGCAAGCCATTTTTCTGTCACCCTATGTGTCATCAGGGGAAGGTGGGACAAAATCCTTGGAAACCCATGCATGGTTCATTTTAATGAAGGTTAGATCATCCACATTTTTGGTTGACAGACGGGTCCTTTTTTCTGTCAGGATTGATCCAGCTGCACTGAAGACTCTTTCCGATAGCACACTTGCAGCTGGGCAAGCGAGCTCCTGTAAGGCATATTGTGCCAATTCAGGCCAGGTGTCCAGTTTAGCGGCCCAATAGTCAAAGGGGAATGACCTTTGTGGGAGAACATCGATATGGGAGGAAAAGTAGTTTTTAACCATAGTTGACAACTGCTGTCTCCTGTCACTTTCCATCGATGCAGTATTACCAGTTGTGTGAGCGGTACTTGAAAAATCAGTCCACAACATTGTCATGAAACCCCTGTCTCCAACGCCACTTCTGCTGTGTGCACCACGAACACCTCTGCCAAGCTGCCCCCGGCCCGTACGGCTCGTGTGAGAACCATCACCGCTGCTGTGTGCTGGGAATGCCTCAAGCAACCGATTTACCAGAGTTGCTTGTTTATTAGCCAATATTAGGTCAAGGTTCTCTTGTGGCATGATGTTTTGTAATTTGCCTTTATAGCGTGGATCCAGGATGCTGGCCAACCAGTAGTCGTCATCGTTCATCATTTTGGCAATGCGGGGGTCCCTTTTTAGGATCTGCAAGGCATAATCTGACATGTGGGCCAATGTTCCCGGTGTCAATGATGCACTGCGAGTGCTGGTTGGAGGAGCACTTTCTGGAAAATCCACATCCCTCCAGTCACGCACAAACCCTGTACCAGACCTTGCCACGCCAACATTTTCACTTGCCCCATGAGATGCATCCTCCTCCCCTAAGTAATCATCCCCATCATCCTCCTCCTCCTCCTCCTCTTCTTCCTCCACCTCGTCCAGGAGAGGTCCCTGAGCAGACAATGGCTGAATGTCATCAAGGATTCCCTCCTCCTCTTCCTCCTCATCAACATTGGCTGCAGAAGCCTGCTCCTTAAGGTGCGTCAAAGTTTGCATGAGCAGACGCATAAGTGGGATGCTCATGCTTAGAATGGCGTCGTCTGCGCTTACCAGCCGTGTGCATTCCTCAAAACACTGAAGGACTTTACAGAGGTCTTTCAGCTTCGACCACTGCACACCTGTCAACTCCATGTCTGCTCTCAAAGTGCCTGGCCGTGTTTCCTCCCACAAATGCATTATGGCCTGCCTCTGCTCGCACAGCCGCTCCACCATGTGCAGGGTGGAGTTCCACCTTGTTGCAATGTCGATAATGAGGCGGTGGTTGGGAAGGTGGAGCAATCGCTGCAGCTTCTGCATACGAACGGAGTGTACAGGCGACCGGCGGATGTGCACGCACAGTCTTCGCACCTTCTGGAGCAGGGCTGTTAACTCCGGATAATTTTTGAGGAAGCACTGCACCACCAGGTTCAAGGTGTGAGCCAAGCAAGGTATGTGGCTGAGTTTTGAAAGGGCTATGGCTGCCACAAAATTACGGCCGTTATCACTAACTACCTTGCCTGCCTCAAGATGTACACTGCCCATGCATGACTCAGTTTGTCGCTTCAAGTACTCGGCCAGCACCTCGGCGGTGTGTCTGTCGCCCAAACACATCATCTGCAACACAGCCTGCTGACGCTTTCCACTAGCTGCTCGATAGGGGGACACCTCGTGTGCAACAGTGGCAGCTGCAGATGGAGTGCTCGTACGACTGCGCTCTGTGGACGAGCTTTCGCTTCTGGAGGAGGAGGAGGAGGGTCGAACGCCTACAGCCAACTGTTTCCTATACCGTGGGCTAGGCAGCACTGTCCCACCACCGCTGTTCCCTGTGGACCCTGCATCCACCACATTAACCCAGTGCGCAGTGATGGACACGTAACGGCCCTGGCCATGCCGACTGGACCATGCATCAGTTGTGAGGTGCACCTTTCCGCTCACTGACTGCTTGAGTGCATGGACAATGCGGTCTTTCACATGATGGTGGAGGGCTGGGATGGCTTTGCGAGAGAAGAAGTGGCGACTGGGTAGGTCATAGCGTGGTACTACATAGGCCATGAGTTCGCGGAAAGCTGCGCTTTCCACCAACCGATAGGGTATCATCTCAAACGAGATTAGTTTGGCAATGTGGGCGTTCAAACCCAGTGTACGCGGATGAGAGACTGAGTACTTTCTTGACCTACTCATAGTGTCTGGGAGGGTCAGCTGGACTTGAGAGCTGCATATGGTGGAAGTAGCGGTGGACAGGGCGGACTGAGAGAGGGTTGATGATGGTGATGGAGTTGGTGTTCTTTCTGATGGCCTAGATTCAGTATTTTGTTGATATAACAGTGGGATTCCCTGACTGCTGTGGCCTTGCAACGACACCTCAACATTGCTGCTGTGCTAATCGGTGGGCTTACAGTGGGGGAAACAATGTAGCGTTGCTGACTACCTTCTTTGTGATCAGTTGCACATGTGACACTTGAGGTTTGGTGTTGTGTCCACGCTTGCAAGTGCATGGTGGTTAAATGTCTAAGCATGCAACTGGTATTCAAATTTTTCAGATTTTTCCCTCGGCCAAAGGTCTTTGCACACTTCTTACAGATAACCTTGGCCTGATCATGAGGATTTTGTTCAAAAAAGTGCCACACTGCACTCTTCCTACTTTGGCAGACATTTTGCGGCCTAGCACGCTGTGATCTTTTGACCCTCTGGACAAGCTGTCCAGCAACTCTTTTGATTTTTGGAACCTGTCTTTGGAGTGCTCCGGGCCTGCCAGATAACAGCTGTTGCGATGTCGATGTCTGCTGTGGATGCTCCTCATCTGAGCTATTGGAAGCAGCACCCTCTTCCCCCAATGGATGCCAATCTGGGTCAACAGCTGGGTCATCCATCACCTCCTCTTCCATGTCATGTGCACCTTCCTCTGTGTCACCGTGTATGGTGGTATAGTGTGCGGGAAGGGGCACCTGAGTCTCATCAGGGTCAGAATCTGGCTCTGTACACTGCGACGAAATGTAGTGCTCTGAGTGAATGTACCAGCAGAATCATCTATCAGCGGCTGTGCATCAGTGCACTCCATGTCAGATTCATCTTGGCCTGGGTAATTCACCATTTCACTTGATAATCCAGGCATGGTATGTGAAAACAGCTCCATGGAGTAATCAGTAGTATGGCCTGCGTCATCCTTCAATCTTGGTTGGGGTGAAGGACACAAGGAAAGGTGTGGTTCATGAACATGAGCCTCCAATGACGACTCAGTGCTTTTACTTTTTACAACTTCAGAAGAGGAGGCGATAGAGCTGGAGGCTGAGTCAGCAATGTAAGACAAAACTTTTTCCTGATGCTCTGGCTTTAAAAGCGGTTTGCCAACTCCTAGAAAACTAAGCCTTCGAAGCCTTATGGAGCCAGACGATGACGCAGGCTCAACACCTCCTGCATTCGGTCCTATTTTGCTCTTGCCACTACCATCAGATCCACCACCAACACCATCATTACCAGCTGCCAACCCCCGCCTAATTCCATGACCTCTTCCACCAGCCTTCCTCATTTTTTGTAGAAATGTAGACAAAATCCAACAAACTATATAGTAATGTAAAACAAGGTACAAGGTGTCTATAGGACAGGGGAGATTTTGAATTTCTGCACACACTTGTGGACACTGGACACTTTTGGATTGTGTGAGGCCCACTGAATATCAGAGCACTATGTCACAGGCTCGATGGCACAGGTGTGAAAAAAGTGACTACAGGATCACAGAGATTTTGAATTTCTGCACACACTAGTGGACACTGGACACTTTTGGATTGTGTGAGGCCCACTGAATATCAGAGCACTATGTCACAGGCTCGATGGCACAGGTGTGAAAAACGTGACTACAGGATAAGGGAGGTTTTGAATTTCTGCACACACTAGTGGACACTGGACACTTTTGGATTGTGTGAGGCCCACTGAATATCAGAGCACTATGTCACAGGTTCGATGGCACAGGTGTGAAAAAAGTGACTACAGGATAAGGGAGATTTTGAATTTCTGCACACACTAGTGGACACTGGACACTTTTTGATTGTGTGAGGCCCACTGAATATCAGAGCACTATGTCACAGGCTCGATGGCACAGGTGTGAAAAAAGTGACTACAGGATCACAGAGATTTTGAATTTCTGCACACACTAGTGGACACTGGACACTTGTGGATTGTGTGAGGCCCACTGAATATCAGAGCACTATGTCACAGGCTCGATGGCACAGGTGTGAAAAAAGTGACTACAGGATCACAGAGATTTTGAATTTCTGCACACACTAGTGGACACTGGACACTTTTGGATTGTGTGAGGCCCACTGAATATCAGAGCACTATGTCACAGGCTCGATGGCACAGGTGTGAAAAAAGTGACTACAGGATAAGGGAGATTTTGAATTTCTGCACACACTAGTGGACACTGGACACTTTTGGATTGTGTGAGGCCCACTGAATATCAGAGCACTATGTCACAGGTTCGATGGCACAGGTGTGAAAAAAGTGACTACAGGATAAGGGAGATTTTGAATTTCTGCACACACTAGTGGACACTGGACACTTTTTGATTGTGTGAGGCCCACTGAATATCAGAGCACTATGTCACAGGCTCGATTGCACAGGTGTGAAAAAAGTGACTACAGGATCACAGAGATTTTGAATTTCTGCACACACTAGTGGACACTGGACACTTTTGGATTGTGTGAGGCCCACTGAATATCAGAGCACTATGTCACAGGCTCGATGGCACAGGTGTGAAAAAAGTGACTACAGGATCACAGAGATTTTGAATTTCTGCACACACTAGTGGACACTGGACACTTTTGGATTATGTGAGGCCCACTGAATATCAGAGCGCTATGTCACAGGCAGAAATTGGCTAGTGTATCACAAACTACAAGGTGTATGTAGAATTGGGCAGAATAGGAATCTCCCTAGAGTGTAGGTCTGTAAGAACGGAACAAGTCCTCCACTTATCCTTCCACAGTGACACACAGATAGCTTCACTGTGGCCGTGATAACAGCCGTTACACGGTACTGAGAGGAGCGTGCACGTACACGGCTGTCCGGTGTACGTAAAATTGTCAAGCTCCGTGTTTTTTAAGTATTCGGACTGACACGTTGTCTCTCTATAGTTTTGAATGTGATCAAACAGCAAATATATTTAACTGTTTGAAAGCTAGACAAAACTAGTAGGTGCAGGTCTGTAAGAACGGAACATGTCCTCGACTTATTCTCACAGAGTGACACACAGATAGCTTCACTGTTGCCGTGATAACAGCCGTTACACGGTACTGAGAGGAGCGTGCACGTACACGGCTGTCCGGTGTACGTAAAATTGTCAAGCTCCGTGTTTTTTAAGTATACGGACTGACACGCTGTCTCTCTATAGTTTTGAATGTGATCAAACAGCAAATATATTTAACTGTTTGAAAGCTAGACAAAACTAGTAGGTGCAGGTCTGTAAGAACGGAACATGTCCTCGACTTATTCTCTTCGGTGCCAGGCCCCAGAGGTGGGGGTGCTACCCATGTGGCTCATGCGTGGCCTGCCAAAATATCGTTAGGGCAACCACTTTTAAGGCGGCTGATGGTAGTATGGAATACCATATTACAAATTATATTTCTTGCAGACCACCTATGTGGTTTATCATGCGGTATGTGGATGCAACCTGATCTACGTGGGCCTCACCTCTAGGGAGCTTCGCACTAGAGTTAGGGAACATGTTAGGGACATAAGGGCGGCAAAGGAGATTTCAGATGTTACAATATTGAAGACTATCCCTCGGCACTTCAAGCAAGCTCATAATTGTGATCCACGGACGTTTAAAGTTAAAGGGATCGATAGAGTACATTTGGGAACTAGGGGTGGAGATTATAAGAAGATCTTAGCCCAGCTGGAGTGCCGATGGATAGTCACTTTGGGATCTATGACACCTCATGGACTCAATGAAAAGCTATCCTTTGCCCCCTTTCTTTAGCATTAATATGTCTTTCTGGCTATTATATACGTATTTGTATATAAGTTGTTTTTGTTCTTGTTTTTAATTGCTGTTTTTATTCATCCTTTTCAGTGTACAATCAGTATGAGTTACTGGATGCATTATGCGGGGTTATTCTTGATCATATGTCTTTATCAAGTCCATCTGGAATCTTGGAAGAAATGGAGAACTATTTACGTGGAACCTTATATATATTTTTGTTTGTGCATAGGCTATGCTATTGTTATTTTTTCCTGCTTTTTATGTAGATCTTGGAATTATATTTCTATATATATACATTTTTTTGTTTCTACAAGTCATCTTTGTTCCGTAATTTTATGTTTAGGTTGATAATACATCAAATGAGAGTTTGATGTTTTAGTGAGATGGTATGATATATTGCACTCTTTAGATATCATGATTTATAATAAATTGACCACTATGAGTAATCCTAAGTGGGCATTGTCCCGATTGAACGATGGCGATATTATATTGATGAAATAGAGTGCAATAGTCATTGCCAGATTATTTTAACATCATCTATACAAATAACTTATCTGGACATTCTTGTGGTGTCATTTTTGTATATTGAGCCTTATGCGCTTGTTCCGCGTTCTTATCTCTACTTGTCTCTTTACCTGGCCAGTACTTAAAATGGCCGCTGCGTGGTTGCGCATGCGCGGCTGGTCCCGTTGTTAGTGGGCGTCTCGGAAGGCGTCAGCTCTGCCTGGGGCGGGACAATGACGTCAGGAGAGTCGCATCTCTCCCTGTCCCTCCCACAGGTAATGACGGCCGGATGTGACATGCCGCGATCGGGGCCCGCCTCTCATGCGCTCACTTCCCCCGCAGTGACGCTAATTTTGGACACCTGTGCCATAGACATTTATACCCTGAATTCCCAGCAGCACCACACACGCCCCCCGATGAAGCCCAGCGCGAAACGTGCGTAGGGGCCTTGGGGCTGGACATCACGCACATGCACTTTCCTTATGGGTAAGCATAGTTACTTTTCCACAATTTTCTCCATACCTTTTTGCACATAGCACTTTACTGGAAGGTCCTGTATGAATTCCCCATGTTTTTTGGTATGTACTTCACTTTGGTAGCAACACTAGACGGCCAAGTGTGAGACTCTTCCGCATGGGCATTAGGTTTTATGCAGGTTTTTGGAGTTATATATTATCATTTTTTGTACCATTGCATTTACCATACATGTGCGGTGTATCCATCCCCTCTTTTTCTTAGTGTCATGTCCGACATCTGATCATATGATTGTATTTTGTAATGTACATCTTTTATGCACCTGTACTAATAAAGAGCGAATAATTTTGGATATTATCATTATTTACATTTATTGACTCTATGGCGTTATACTCCGTTTTCTATGTAGGTTCATATATCTCTAAGGGAGTTGTCCTCTTGTTTATGCCATCATGAACGTCCTTTTTTCTAGATAGGAAAAAGTATTATGTTCATTGCTATGTTGGATTATGTTAAAATATATTTAACTGTTTGAAAGCTAGACAAAACTAGAAGATGCAGGTCTGTAAGAACGGAACATGTCCTCGACTTATTCTCACAGAGTGACACACAGATAGCTTCACTGTGGCTGTGATAACAGCCGTTACACAGTACTGTGTGAGGAGCGTACACCGCTGTATGGTGTGAAAAAATGCACGCTCAGTACCTCAGCAGGACAAAAAAAAAAATTGGGATTGCTTTTAAAAAAGCAGTTTGTAGAGCAGTGGGTAAACAGCAATGCAGCTGTCAGGAAGCCTTAGAAGGCAGCCTAACAACCAACACCGCTGATCCACCACTATATAGCCTCCCCTTGCACTGCACACACAGTGACTGGTGTGTTGTACAGGCACAATCGCTAGCAGCAGAAGCAGTTTTTTTTTCTTCTTCCCTGCCTAACGCTATCCCTACAGAATCAGCAGCAGCAACCTCTCCCTATGCTAAGATCGGCAGAAGTAAGATGGCGGTCGGCATGCACGCCCTTTTATACCCCCTGTGACGCCCACCAAAGCAAGCCAATCACTTGCATGCCCTTCTGAAAGATGGTGGTGACCCCTGCCTATGTCATCACGTTGCCCACAGTGTCCGTTGATCCTGATTGGCTGAAAAAGAGCGCAAAACAAACTTTTGAAACGCGACTTTGGCGCGCAAGTCGCCGACCTCGTGGCCGACCTCATCCTAGGGTCGGGTTTCGTTTCATGAAACCCGACTTTGCCAAAAGCCGACGACTTTTTCAAATTTTTCGACCCGTTTCGCTCAACTCTATTAGGGAATATATATATTTTTTTTTAATTTATTTAGTGATTTTTTTTATAAATTATTTTTACACGTATTTTTTTTTTCATTTTAATTTATTGTCCTGGGGGGGGACATTACTGTAATGTGTAAGATTGCTGATCTGACAGGTTGGACAGCACTCTGTCAGATCAGCGATCTGACAGGCACTGCACAGGCTTGCTCAATGCCTGCTGAGACGCCTACCTGCAGGCCCCCGAAGGCTCCCTCAGCCATATTGGATCCGAGGGCCTGCAGGGAGGAAGGCCCTCGGAACAGCGCGATCACATCGCGCTGTTTCGAGGGTCCAGGGAAGCACGCAGGGAGCCCCCTCCCTGCCGATGCTTCCCTAATCCCCTGGTACACTGCGATCGTTTGATCGCAGTGTGCCAGGGGTTAACGTGTCGGGGGGCGGTCCGTGACAGCCCCTGACACATAGTGCCGGGTGTCAGCTGTGATAATCAGCTGACACCCCGCCAGCGATCAGCGGCGTCCCCCCCTCGGGAGGGCCGCTGATCGCTTAGACGTACTATCCCGTCCCCGGTCATACGGGCCCGGGTACCGTGGACGGAATAGTACGTCTGATGTCAGAAAGGGGTTTAGGACTGTTTACCTTTCTGTTGTGGGTTTCATGGTTTATGAAGCAAATAAACCCACATGAACGTTGAAGAGAATGTGCCTCCTGTATCCTCCTACGCAGCTGAGTGCAAACCTTACAACCCCCTATAATGTATATATGTTACCCAGGTATATAGCGAGGTGTACAGTATATATACATTACAGGGGTACACAGCAGGGTGTGTATATATTACTCAGGTATAGAGCAGGGTTGTACATAAATATTACACAGGTATAGAGCAGGGTGTGTACATACTGCACATCAGCTGTTGGATGGGGCCCCGCACACCACACGGTATGATGTCACGTGATTGTGATGTCACAATAGACTCCAGAGACCGGAACTCAGAGATAAGGTGACGTGACATCACAGGCAGTCAGAACACCGAGATCAAGTGATCAGGACAGCAGCTAAGGTAACAGAGGGAAGAGAGAAAGCAAGGTAAGTCCTCAAGAGCTTCTCTGGGGCAGATGGTTTTCATGACAGGGACTTATAGGACAACTAGTGATGGGCAGTGTGGATTTCTGGCGCTCGTTTTCATCAGCCTCCGACAACTGCCATTTTAGTCCCCATGAGACTGCAAACGGCTCTTACTGGGTCGCTGACACCCATCGTTCACTGAAGGGAGCAGGGGTGCACATATATGCACATATTATAGGGTTATACTGCAGGATGTATATAGTTCACCCAGGGTATACAGCAGGGGTGTATATACAGTATATATATATATACACATAGGATTATTACCCAGGGTATAGAGTAGGTGATATCTAATATATAAAGCTCAAGTGTGTATGTATGTATGTGTATGTGTGTATGTGTGTGTGTGTGTGTGTGTGTGTGGGTGTGTATGTGTGTATGTGTGTATGTCCGGGATTGGCATCCGCACCGTCGCAGCTACAGCCACAAAATTTGGCACAGTCACACGTCTGGACCCCGAGAGTGTCCTAAGCTATGTTGTGAGGTGAAATTTTAACCCCGCGCATTCTAATTCACCAAACAATTTAGCCCCTATCTACATAATGGGGAAAAAGTGTGTGTATCAAGCCCCACCCCTCATTATGATGTCATAATGGTTGCCATGGTGATGCTGATGTCATCATAGGTTGCAAGCCCCGCCGCTCATTATGATGTCATAATGGTTGACTATGGGATGGAGGATGTGTGATGAGTATATGGGCACTGTACTATGGGATGGAGGATATGTATGACGGGTATATGGGCACGAGACTATGGGATGGCGGATATGTATGATGGGTATATGGGCACGGGACTATGGGATGGAGGATGTGTGATGGGTATATGGGCACAGGACTATGGGATGGAAGATATATATGATGGGTATATGGGCACTGGACTATGGGATGGAGGATATGTATGACGGGTGTATGGGCACGAGACTATGGGATGGCGGATATGTATGATGGGTATGTGGGCATGGGACTATGAGATGAAGGATGTGTGATGGGTATTTGGACACTTGACTATGTGATGGCAAATATGTATGATGGGTATATGGGCATGGGACTATGGGATGGAGGATGTGTGATGGGTATATGGGCACTCGACTATGGGATGGAGGATATGTATGATGGGTATATGAGCACGGCCTATGGGATGGTGGATATGTATGATGGGTATATGGGAATGGAACTATGGGATGGAGGATAATTATGATTTGTTATAACTAACCACAGTTAGCTACTATGCCCGGGCAGCGCCGGGCTCTTCAGCTAGTCTACTATATAATTGCAAATCGCCTCTGTCACAGCTTCCGGCGATTGTGTCGCTATCCCACAATCCACCGCGGCCGGAAGCTGTGATAGAGCAGACCGCCATATTGGAACACCCAAGCAGGGGCGTATCTACCGCGGTCACAGCTGCCACGGGCTCGGAGTGCTTAGGGGCCCGATCGTGGAGCTGCAGCCGCTCATTGGCTGTGCAGCTCCGTGGCTGTCAGGCTTCAATTGGCCTGACGCGATTGCTGCTCTGTGCGCACAGGACCTGTGATGAGGTCACAAGAGGGGAGGAGTCAGGGGTCACATAATCAGGGGCCTCGGTGTGTGCAGGACTCTGCTGTGCTGGTTGTCATGGTGCTGGATGAAGGTAACTTTATGTGTGGGGTCAGAAGGAGCTTACAGGGTGGATGTAGCAGAACGTATGTGTACAAGGTGTACGGTACGGAGCGGAGCCGCGTGTGTTGTGTACAAAGTGTATGGAGCGCAGCCACGTGTGTATGAGGTGTATGGAGCGGAGCTGTGTGTGTACAAGGTGTACGGAGCGGAGCCGTGTGTGTGCGAGGTGTACGGAGCGGAGCTGTCTGTACAAGGTGAGCGATCCGCGTGTGTACGGAGCGGAGCCGTGTGTGTACGAGGTGAGTGGAGCCATGTGTGTACGAAGTGAAGCCGTGTGTGTATGAGGTGGACAGAGAGAAGCAGAGTGTGTACGGAGTGGAGCCGCGTGTGTACAAGGTGGATGGAGCGGAGCCGCTTGTGTACGAGGTGTACGGAGTGGAGCCGCGTGTGTACAAGGTGGACGGAGCGGAGCCGCTTGTGTACGAGGTGGACGGAGCGGAGCCGCATTTGTACGAGGTGGACGGAGCGGAGCCGCGTGTGTATGAGGTGGACGGAGAGGAGTCATGTGTACGGAGCGGAGCCACGCATGTACGAGGTGTACGAAGCGTAGATGTGCATGTATTTTGGCATGGGGGGCCCATTTGAAAGTTAGCATCGGGGCCCATAACATTGTAGTTATGCCACTGCACCCAAGTTATGGGTATTCCGATCTGGCGGCCGGGATTCGTATGCCCCGCCGGCTGAGCCAATGAGCGTTGCTGCGCTGGATTTGAATCCCCCCCCAAGCCGCTCCCCTGGCCTCAGCCAATGAGTGGTGCTACTCATTGGCTCAGCCTGCGGGGCAGGGGATTACTTACATACTTACCTGACCAGGAGGAGCGTTGCCGCGGCGCTTCTCACCGGAGACCGGGGCAGGAGTGCGCTATCGGAATCGCGCATGTGCATAGCGCTATCCTGCGCCATTTTACTGAAGACACATTTGCAGTGTGCCTTCAGCAATATGGCGCCGGACAGCGCAGTATGGGCATGCGCGTACTCCGGCGCTCGTCCCCCGGCCTCCAGCAGAACGGGACAGCGCACAGAGCTGAAAGGTGAGTATAAATGTTTTTTTGTTTTTTTTTGTAGGTGTGCAGCTTAATAGGGGTCAGAGGACCCTACATATTAGGATAGGGGGATGAGAGGTAGCATGCATACCAGGATAGGGGGTGAGGGGACTATGCATATCAAGATTGGGGGTGAGGGGACCATGCATATCAGGATTGGGGGGTGAGAGGGCCATGCGTACCAGGAAAGGGGGGGTGAGGGGACCATGCATATCAGGATAGGGGGGTGAGGGGACCATGCATATCAGGATAGGGGGGTGAGAGGACCATGCATACCAGGATAGGGGGGTGAGAGGACCATGCATACCAGGATAGGGAGGGGAGAGGGCCATGCATGCATTCAAATCCCACGTGGCACCGCTCAATCGCTCAGTCGGCAGGGCAGGGGATTCAAATCCCCCGCCAAAGCCGCGCGGCACTGCTCATTGGCTGAGCCGCCCGCCGGCGGATGTTCATTTCACCGCACTCCCGATGCAATAGCATCGGGCCTATTTCTAGTATATATATATTTAAATAGTATATACATTATAATACACAGGTATACAGGAGGGGGTATGTCACGACTGCAGCCGCGGCCCGGCAGGTGCCTCCACGCCGATGGCCAGGGGCGGGCATCCCCCGGGGACGCAATATGGACCCTCTATACCGCAAAGGGGGACCCGGGCCTACCCGAACTAGGGAAGGGCAGCGACCGGGATACTGTGGCAGCTGAGCATGTGGACAAAGAGGACGTAGGACTTGATGACACCGCACAACTACAGGTAAAAATAAAGTAAAGTTTACTTAATGTAAAGTCACAGTACATAGACCAAACCAGGACACATGAGGTCATCAGGACACACAAGATCATCAGGATACACGAGGTCATCCAGACACAGGCAGGACATCAGCGTCACCGGCGACATCAGACGGGAGTCGTTTGGTTCCGGACATCCAACACGACCTACAGGCACCACTGCAGTCATCCAGCTCCAGGCTCCAGGCAGCGGACATCAGGTTCCAGACTGCGGTCGTCAGGCTCCGGGCATCGGACTTAGGAAGGAACTCAAGCGTGATGGTGCTAACACCGCAGGATTGCTGGGCCTGCATGGAGCTAGCACCGCATGGTAGTCAGAGCACAGCATAGTAGATGTTCAGCAGGAACACCGGTTACAAGAGTCTCAGAGTCACTGGGTGCAGGGCTCCAAACACAGAGGAATTCCAGGAACACAACATAGCAGACAGTTCAGACATGGTCAGGTACGGGATAGGTACAGGATCAAGGATTCAAGCCTGGATACACCGCCTCTAGGCCAGGGCGAATTTAGACAGGGTCAGGCACAGGACAGGTACAGGATCAGGGATACAGGCCCGGATATAACGCCTTCGGGGCAGGGCGAAGGAACAGGACAAAGCAGAAATCAAGGCAGGGAATTTGGCACCATAACAGAGACAGACATGCCAAAGTCCAGGAGCTTTGTGAGTAGCTCTGGCCCCACCCATAGCGACACTCGGACGGAGTGAGGGCCCCCAAGCTAGGCGACGCTCGGGCGGTGTGTGGGCCCCCTAGCTAGGCGACACTCGGACGGAGTGTGGGCCACCTAGCGAAACTCGGACGGAGTGTGGGCCCCCCAGCTAGGTGACACTCGGACGGATTGTGTGCACCCTAGCTAGGCGAAACGTGGACGGAGTGTGGACCCCTAGCTAGGCGACATTCGGACGGAGTGTGGACCCCCTAGCAACACTCGAACGGAGTGTGGGCCTCCTAGCTAGGCGACACTTGGACGAAGTGAGGGCCACCTGGCGACAATCGGACGAAATGTGGGCCCCCTAGCTAGGTGACACTCAGACGTAGTGTGGCCAACCTTGCAACACCCGGACGGAGAGTGGGACCCCGAGCTAGGCGATACTCGGATGGAGTGTAGGCCCCCTAGCGACACTCAGGAGTGTGAGCCCTCTAGCCAGGCGACACTCGGACGGAGTGTGTGCCCCCTAGCTAGGCGACACTCGGATGGAGTGTGGGCCCCCTAACGACACTCGTACGGAGTGTGGGCCCCCTAGCTAGGCGAAACTCGGAAGGAGTGTGGGCCCCCTAGCGACACTCGAAAGGAGTGTGGGCCACGTAGCTAGGCGACACTCGGACGGAGTGTGCGACACCTAGAGACACTCGGACGGAATGTGGGCCCCCTAGCTAGGCGACACTTGGACGGAGTGTGGCCACCTAGTGACACTCGGCCGGAGCGTGGGCCCCCTAACTAGGCGATACTCGGACGGAGTGTAGGCCCCCTAGCGACACTCAGAAGGAGTGTGAGCCCCCTAGCCAGGTCACACTTGGACGGAGTGTGTGCCCCCTAGCTAGGTGACACTTGGATGGAGTGTGGGCCCCCTAGCTAGGCGACACTGGGAGTGTGGGCCCCCTAGCTAGGTGACATTCGGGCGGAGTTTGGGCCCCCTAGCTAGGCAACACTCGGACAGAGTGCGGGCCACCTGGCTAGGTGACACTCGGACAAAGTGTGGGCCCCCCTAGCTAGGTGACACTCGGACGGAGTGTGGGCCCTCTAGCTAGGCGACACTCAGACGGCGTGTAGTTTCCCTGGCTAGGCGACATTCGGAAGGAGTGTGGGTCCCCTAGCAACAATCGGATGGAATGTGAGCACCCTAGCGACACTCGGACGGAGTAAAGGTCCCCCAGCTAGGCGACACTCGGACGGAGTGTGAGCCCCCGAGCTAGGTGACACTGGGACGGAGTGTGGGACCCCTAGCTAGGCAAAACTCGGATGGAGTGTGGCCCCCTAGCTAGGCGACACTCGGACGGAGTGTGGGCCCCCTAGCGATACAAGGACGGAGTGTGGGCTCCCGAGCTAGGCGACACTCGGACGGAGTATGGGCCCCCTAGCTAGGCGACACTCGGACTGAGTGTTGACCCCCTAGCTAGGCCACAGTCGGATGGAGTGTGTGCCCCCTAGCTAGGCGACACTCGGACAGTTGGCGACACTCGGATGGAGTGTGGACCCCCTAGCCAGGTGACACTCGGACGGAGTATGGCTAGGCGACACTCGGACGGAGTGTGGGCACCCTAGCTAGGCGACACTCGGACGGAGTGTGGGCCCCTAGCTAGGCGACATTTGGACGGAGTGTGGGCCCCTAGCTAGGCGACACTCGGATGGAGTGTGGGCCCCTTGCTAGGCGACACTCGTACGGAGTGTGGGCCCCTTAGCTAGGCGACACTCGGTCGGAGTGTGGGCCCCCTAGCTAGGCAACAATCGGACGGAGTGTGGGCCCCCTATCTAGGCGACACTCGGACGGAGTGTGGGCCCTTTAGCTAGACGACACTAGGACGGAGTGTGGGCCCCCTAGCCTGGCGACACTCGGACGGAATGTGGGCCCCCTAGCTAGGCGACACTCGGATGGAGTGTGGCCCCCTAGCTAGGCGACACTCGGACGGAGTGTGGGCCCCCTAGCGATACTCAGACGAAGTGTGGACTCCCTAGCTAGGCGGCACTCGGACAGAGTATGGGCCCCCTAGCTAGGCGACACTCGGACAGAGTGTGGACCCCCTAGCTAGGCCACAGTCGGACGGAGTGTGTGCCCCCTAGCTAGGCGACAATCGGACAGCTAGGCGACACTCGGATGGAGTGTGGGCCCCCTAGCTAGGTGACACTCAGACGGAGTGTGGCTAGGCGACACTCGGACGGAGTGTGGGCACCCTAGCTAGGCGACACTCGGACGGCGTGTGGGCCCCTAGCTAGGCGACACTCGGACGGAGTGTGAGCCCCTAGCTAGGCGATACTCGGATGGAGTGTGGGCTCCCTAGCTAGGCAACACTCAGAGGGTGGGCCCCCTAGCTAGGCGACACTCGGACGGAATGTGGGCCCCCTAGCTAGGCAACACTCGGATGGAGTGTGGCCCCCTAGCTAGGCGACACTCGGACGGAGTGTGGGCCCTTTAGCTAGACGACACTAGGACGGAGTGTGGGCCCGCTAGCTAGGCGACACTTGGACGGAGTGTGGGCCCCCTAGCCTGGCGACACTCGGACGGAATGTGGGCCCCCTAGCTAGGCGACACTCGGATGGAGTGTGGCCCCCTAGCTAGGCGACACTCGGACGGAGTGTGGGCCCCCTAGCGATACTCAGACGAAGTGTGGACTCCCTAGCTAGGCGGCACTCGGACGGAGTATGGGACCCCTAGCTAGGCGACACTCGGACAGAGTGTGGACCCCCTAACTAGGCCACAGTCGGACGGAGTGTGTGCCCCCTAGCTAGGCGACAATCGGACAGCTAGGCGACACTCGGATGGAGTGTGGGCCCCCTAGCTAGGTGACACTCAGACGGAGTGTGGCTAGGCGACACTCGGACGGAGTGTGGGCACCCTAGCTAGGCGACACTCGGACGGCGTGTGGGCCCCTAGCTAGGCGACACTCGGACGGAGTGTGAGCCCCTAGCTAGGCGATACTCGGATGGAGTGTGGGCTCCCTAGCTAGGCAACACTCAGAGGGTGGGCCCCCTAGCTAGGCGACACTCGGACGGAATGTGGGCCCCCTAGCTAGGCAACACTCGGATGGGGTGTGGCCCCCTAGCTAGGCGACACTCGGACGGAGTGTGGGCCCCCTAGCGATACTCAGACGGAGTGTGGACTCCCTAGCTAGGCGGCACTCGGACGGAGTATGGGGCCCCTAGCTAGGCCACAGTCGGACGGAGTGTGTGCCCCCTAGCTAGGCGACAATCGGACAGCTAGGCGACACTCGGATGGAGTGTGGGCCCCCTAGCTAGGTGACACTCAGACGGAGTGTGGCTAGGCGACACTCGGACGGAGTGTGGGCACCCTAGCTAGGCGACACTCGGACGGAGTGTGGGCCCCTAGCTAGGCGACACTCGGACGGAGTGTGAGCCCCTAGCTCGGCGACACTCGGACGGAGTGTTGGCCCCCTAGATAGGCGGCACTCGGAGTGTGGATCCCCTAGCTAGGCGATACTCGGAGGGAGTGTGGGCACCCTAGCTAGGAGACACTCGGACGGAGTGTGAGCTCCCTAGCAAGATGACACTCGGACAGGGTGTGGGCCCCCTAGCTAGGCGACACACGGATGGAGTGTGGGTCCCCAAGCTAGGTGACACTCGGACGAAGTGTGAGCCCCCTAGCTTGGCAACACTCAGACGGAGTGTGGGCCCCCTATTTAGGCAACACTCGGACGGAGTGTGGACCCCCTAGCTAGGCGACACTCGGTCAGAGTGTGGGCCCCCTAGCTCGGTGACACTCGGACGGAGTGTGAGCCCCGTAGATAGGCGGCACTCGGAGTGTGGATCCCCTAGCTAGGCGATACTCGGACGGAGTGTGGGCCCCCTAGCTAGGAGACTATGGCCTAGCTAGCGGGTCCACACTCCGTCCGAGTGTGGCCTAGCTAGGGGGTCTACACTCCGTCCGAGTATCACCTAGTTAGGGGACTCACACTAGAAGTGCCGCCTAGCTAGGGGGCCCACACTCCGTCTGAGTGTCGCCTAGCTAGGGGGCCCACACTCCGTCCGAGTGTCGCTTAGCTAGAAAGCCGACACTCCGTCTGAGTGTCGCCTAGCTAGGGGGCCCACACTCCCTCCGAGTGTCGACTTGCTAGGGGGCCCACACTCCCTCTGAGTGTCTCCGAGCTAGTGGGCCCACACTCCGTCCAAGTGTCGCCTAGCTAGGGGACCCACAGTCCGTCCGAGTGTCACCTAGCTAGAGAGCCGACACTCCGTCTGAGTGTCGCCTCGCTAGGGGGCCCACACTCTGTCCGAGTGTCGCCTAGCTAGGAGTTCACACTCCGTCCGAGTGTCGCCTAACTAGGGGGCCCACACTCCGTCCGAGTGTTGTCTAGCAAGGGGGACCACACTCCGAATGTCGCCTAGCCGGAGCGCCCACACTCCGTCAGAGTGTCGACTAGCTAGGAGGCACACACTTCATCCTAGTGTCGCCTAGCTAGGGGGTCCACACTCCGTCCAAGTGCCGCCTGGCTAGGGGGCCCACACTCCGTCCGAGTGTCGCCTGGCTAGGGGGCCCACACTCCGTCCGAGTTTCCCCTAGCCACACTCGGTCCGAGTGTCGACTTGCTAGGGGGCCCACACTCCGACCGAGTATCGCCTAGCTAGAAAGCCGACACTCCGTCTGAGTGGGCCCCTAGGCCTGAGTGTCGCCTAGCTAGGGGGCCCACACTCCCTCTGTGTGTCGCCTAGCTAGTGGGCCCACACTCCGTCCAAGTGTCGCTTAGCTAGGGGGCACACACTCCGTCCGAGTGTCGCCTAGCTAGGGGCCACACAGTCTGTCCGAGTGTCTCCTAGCCACACTCCATCCGAGTGTCGCCTAGCTAGGGGACCCACACTCCGTCAGAGTGTCGCCTAGCTAGAGAGCCGACACTCCGTCTGCGTGTCGCCTCGCTAGGGGCCCACACTCCATCCGAGTGTCGCCTAGCTAGGGGGACCACACTCCGTCCGAGTGTCGCCTATCTAGGAGGCCACACTCGTCAGAGTGTCGCCTAGCTAGGGGCCACACACTCCGTCCGAGTGTCGCCTAGCTAGGGGCCACACAGTCTGTCCGAGTGTCGCCTAGATAGGGGGTCGACACTCCGTCCGAGTGTCGCCTAGCTATGGGGCCCACAATCCATCCGAGTGTCGCCTAGCTAGGGGGCCCACAATCCGTCCGAGTGTCGCCAAGCTAAGGGGCCCACACACCGTCCGAGCGTCGCCTAGCTAGGGGGCCCACACTCCGTCCGAGTGTCGCCTAGATAGGGGGTCGACACTCCGTCCGAGTGTCGCCTAGCTAGGGGGCCCACAATCCGTCCGAGTGTCGCCTAGCTAGGGGGCCCACAATCCGTCCGAGTGTCGCCAAGCTAAGGGGCCCACACACCGTCCGAGTGTCGCCTAGCTAGGGGGCTCACATTCCGTCCGAGTGTCGCCTAGCTAGGGGGCCCACACTCCGTCCGAGTGTCGCCTAGCTAGGGGGCCCACACTCCCTCGGAGTGTCGCCTAGCTAGGGGGCCCACACTCCCTCTGTGTGTCGCCTAGCTAGGGGGCCCACACTCCGTCCGAGTGTTGTCTAGCAATGGGCCACACACTCTGTCCGAGTGTCCCTTAGCCACACTCCGTACGAGTGTCGCCTAGCTAGGGGACCCACACTCCGTCCGAGTGTCGCCTAGCTAGAGAGCCAACACTCCGTCTGAGTGTCGCCTCGCTAGGGGGCCCACACTCCGTCCAAGTGTCGCCTAGCTAGGGGGCCCACACTCCGTCCGAGTGTCGACTAGCTAAAGGGCCCACACTTCGTCCGAGTGTCCCCTAGATAGGGGGACCACACTCCGTTTGAGTGTCGCCTAGCTAGGGGGCCCACACTCTGTCCCAGAGACGTCTAGCTAGGGGGCTCTCCCTCCATCCGAGTGTCGCCTAGCTAGGAGGACCGCACTCCGTCCGAGTAACACCTAGTTAGGGGACCCACACTCCGTGTGCCGCCTATCTAGGGGGCCCACACTCCGTCCGAGTGTCGCCTAGCTAGGGGGCCCACAGTCCGTCCAAGTGTCGCCTAGCTAGGGGGAAAACACTCCGTCCGAGTGTCGCCCAGCTAGGGGGTCCACACTCCGTCCGAGTGTCCACTAGCCACACTCCGTCAGCGTGTCGCCTAGCTAGGGGACCCACACTCCGACCGAGTGTCGCCTAGCTAGAGAGCCGACACTCCGTCCGATTGTCGCCTAGCTAGGGGGCTCACATTCCGTCCAAGTGTCACCTATCTAGGGGGCCCACACTACGTCCGAGTGTCGCCTAGCTAGGGGACTCACACTCGGTCCGAGTGTCGCCTAGCTAGGGGGCCCACACTCCGTCCGAGTGTCGACTAGCTAAAGGGCCCACACTCCGTACGAGTGTCCCCTAGATAGGGGGACCACACTCCGTTTGAGTGTCGCCTAGCTAGGGGGCCCACACTGTCCCAGAGACGCCTAGCTAGGGGGCTCTCCCTCCATCCGAGTGTCGCCTAGCTAGGAGGACCCCGCACTCCGTCCGAGTAACACCTAGTTAGGGGACCCACACTCCGTGTGCCGCCTATCTAGGGGGCCCACACTCCGTCCGAGTGTCGCCTAGCTAGGGGGCGCACAGTCCGTCGTAGTGTCGCCTAGCTATGGGGCACACACTCCGTCCGAGTGTCGCCGAGCTAGGGGGTCCACACTCCGTCCGAGTGTCCCCTAGCCACACTCCGTCCGCGTGTCGCCTAGCTTGGGGACCCACACTCCGACCGAGTGTCGCCTAGCTAGAGAGCCGACACTCCGTCCGATTGTCGCCTAGCTAGGCGGCTCACACTCCGTTCAAGTGTCACCTAGCTAGGGGGCCAACACTACGTCCGAGTGTCGCCTAGCTAGGGGGCCCACACTCCGTCCGAGTGTCGCCTAGCTGGGGGGCCCACACTCTGTCCGAGTGTCGCCTAGCTAGGGGGCCCACAATCCGTCCGAGTGTCGCCAAGCTAAGGGGCCCACACACCGTCCGAGTGTCGCCTAGCTAGGGGGCTCACATTCCGTCCGAGTGTCGCCTAGCTGGGGGGCCCACACTCCGTCCGAGTGTCGCCTAGATAGGGGGTCGACACTCCGTCCGAGTGTCGCCTAGCTAGGGGGCCCACAATCCGTCCGAGTGTCGCCTAGCTAGGGGGCCCACACTCCATCCTAGTGTCGCCTTGCTAGGGGGCCCACACTCCGTCTGAGTGTCACCTAGCTAGGGGGCCCACACTCCGTCCGAGTGTCGCCTAGCTAGGGGGCCCACACTCCGTCTGAGTGTCACCTTGCTAGGGGGCCCACACTCCGTCCGAGTGTCACCAAGCTAGGGGGCCCACACTCCGTCCGAGTGTCGCCTAGCTAGGGGGCCCACACTCCATCCGAGTGTCGCCTAGCTAGGGGGCCCATACTCCATCCGAGTGTCGCCTAGATAGGGGACCCACACTCCGACCGAGTGTCGCCTAGCTAGAGAGCCGACACTCCGTCCAATTGTCGCCTAGCTAGGGGGCTCACACTCCGTCCAAGTGTCACCTAGCTAGGGGGCCCACACTACGTCTGAGTGTCGCCTAGCTAGGGGGCCCACACTCCGTTCGAGTGTCGCCTAGATAGGGGGCTCACACTTCGTCTGAGTGTCGCCTAGCTATGGGGCCCACACTCCGTCCGAGTGTCGTCTAGCTAGGGGGCCCACACTCTGTTCGAGTGTCGCCTAGCAAGGGAGCCCACACTCAGTACGAGTGTCGCCTAGCAAGGGGGCCCACATTCTGTCAGAGTGTCGCCTAGCTAAGGGGCCCACACTCCGTCCAAGTGTGGCCTAGCTAGGGGGCCCATACTCCGTTCAAGTGTCGCCTAGCTAGGGGGCACACACTCCATCGGACTGTCGCCTAGCTAGGCGGCCCACACTCCGTCCGAGTGTCGCCGAGCTAGGGGGCCCACACTCCGTCCGAGTGTCGCCTAGCTTGGGGGCCCACACTCCGTCCGACTGTCGCCTAGCTAGGGGGCCCACAATCCGTCCGAATGTCGCCTAGTTAAGGGGCCCACACTCAGTCCTAGTGTCGCCGAGCTAGGGGGCCCACACTCTGTCCGAGTGTCGCCTAGTTAGGGGGCCCACACTCCGTCCGAGTGTCGCCTAGCTGGGGGGCCCACACTCCGTCCGAGTGTCGCCTAGCTAGGGGGCCCACAATCCGTCCGAGTGTCGCCAAGCTAAGGGGCCCACACACCGTCCGAGTGTAGCCTAGCTAGGGGGCCCACACTCTGTCTGAGTGTCACCTAGCTAGGGGGCCCACACTCCGTCCGAGTGTCGCCTAGCTCGGGGGCCCACACTCCGTCTGAGTGTCACCTAGCTAGGGGGCCCACACTCCGTCCGAGTGTCGCCTAGCTAGAGGGCCCACACTCCGTCCGAGTGTCGCCTAGCTAGGGGTCCCACACTCCATCCGAGTGTCGCCTAGCTAGGGGGCCCACACTCCATCCGAGTGTCGCCTAGATAGGGGGTCGACACTCCGTCCGAGTGTCGCCTAGCTAGGGGGCCCACAATCTGTCCGAGTGTCGCCTAGCTAGGGGGCCCACACTCCATCCTAGTGCCGCCTAGCTAGGGGGCCCACACTCCGTCCGAGTGTCACCTAGCTAGGGGGCCCACACTCCGTCCGAGTGTCGCCTAGCTAGAGGGCCCACACTCCGTCCGAGTGTCGCCTAGCAAGGGAGCCCACACTCAGTACGAGTGTCGCCTAGCAAGGGGGCCCACATTCCGTCAGAGTGTCGCCTAGCTAAGGGGCCCACACTCCGTCCAAGTGTGGCCTAGCAAGGGGGCCCATACTCCGTCCAAGTGTCGCCCAGCTAGGGGGCCCACACTCCATCCGACTGTCACCTAGCTAGGAGGCCCACACTCCGTCCGAGTGTCGCCAAGCTAGGGGGCCCACACTCCGTCCGAGTGTCGCCTAGCTTGGGGGCCCACACTCCGTCCGAGTGTCGCCTAGCTAGGGGGCCCACAATCCGTCCGAATGTCGCCTAGCTAGGGGGCCCATAGTCAGTTCGAGTGTCGCCGAGCTAGGGGGCCCACACTCTGTCCGAGTGTCGCCTAGCTAGGGGGCCCACACTCCGTCCGAGTGTCGCCTAGCTGGGGGGCCCACACTCCGTCCGAGTGTCGCCTAGCTAGGGGGCCCACAATCCGTCCGAGTGTCGCCAAGCTAAGGGGCCCACACACCGTCCGAGTGTCGCCTAGCTAGGGGGCTCACATTCCCACCGAGTGTCGCCTAGCTAGGGGGCCCACACTCCGTCCGAGTGTCGCCTAGCTAGGGGGCCCACACTCCGTCCGAGTGTCGCCTAGCTAGGGGGCCCACACTACGTCCGAGTGTCGCCTAGCTAGGGGGCCCACACTCCGTCTCAGTGTCACCTAGCTAGGGGGCCCACACTCCGTCTGAGTGTCACCTAGCTAGGGGGCCCACACTCCGTCCGAGTGTCGCCTAGCTAGGGGGCCCACACTCCGTCCGAGTGTCGCCTAGCTAGGGGGCCCACACTCCATCCGAGTGTCGCCTAGCTAGGGGGCCCACACTCCGTCCGAGTGTCGCCTAGCTAGGGGGCCCACACTCCATCCGAGTGTCGCCTAGCTAGGGGGCCCACACTCCATCCGAGTGTCGCCTAGATAGGGGGTCGAAACTCCGTCCGAGTGTCGCCTAGCTAGGGGGCCCACAATTTGTCCGAGTGTCGCCTAGCTAGGGGGCCCACACTCCATCCTAGTGCCGCCTAGCTAGGGGGCCCACACTCCGTCCGAGTATCACCTAGCTATGGGGCCCACACTCCGTCCGAGTGTCGCCTAGCTAGGGGGCCCACACTCCGTCCGAGTGTCGCCTAGCTAGGGGGCCCACACTCCGTCCGAGTGTCGCCTAGAAAGGGGGTTCACACTCCGTCCGAGTGTCGCCTAGCTAGGGGGCCCACACTCCGTCCGAGTGTCGCCTAGCTAGGGGGCCTACACTCCGTCCGAGTGTCGCCTAGCTAGGGGGCCCACACTCCGTCTGAGTGTCGACTAAATAAAGGGCCCACACTCAGTCCGAGTGTCGCCTAGATAGGGGGCCAACACTCCGTTCGAGTGTCGCCTAGCTAGGGGGCCCACACTCTGTCCCAATGTCGCCTAGCTAGGGGGCTCTCTCTACATCCGAGTGTCGCCTAGCTAGGAGGACCACTCTCCGTCCGAGTACCACCTAGCTAGGGTACACACACTCCGTGTGCCACCTATCTAGGGGGCCCACATTCCGTTCGAGTTTCACCTAGCTAGGGGGCCCACACTCCGTCCAAGTGTCGCCTAGCTAGGGGGCTCACACTCCGTCCGAGTGTCGCCTAGCTAGGGGGCCCACACTCCGTCCGAGTGTCGCCTAGCTAAGGGACCCACACTCGAAGTGCCGCCTAGCTAGGGGGCTCACACTCCGTCCGAGTGTCGCCTAGCTAGGGGGCCCACACTCCGTCCGAGTGTCAACTAGATAAAGGGCCCACAGTCAGTTCGAGTGTCGCCTAGATAGGGGGCCCACACTCCGTTCGAGTGTCGCCTAGCTAGGGTGCCCACACTCTGTCCCAATGTCGCCTAGCTAGGGGGCTCTCCAGGGACTCACACTCCAAGTGCCGCCTAGCTAGGGGGCTCACACTCCGTCCGAGTGTCTTCTAGCTAGGGGGCTCACACTTCGTCCGAATTTCGCCTAGCTTGGGGATCCACACTCCATCCGAGTGTCGCATAGCTAGGGGGCCCACACTCTGTCCGAGTGTCTCCTAGCTAGGGCTTCCACACTCTGAGTGCCGCCTATCTAGGGGGGCCCACACTCCGTACGAGCGTCGTCGAGCTAGGGGGCCCACACTCTGTCCGAGTGAAGCCTAGCTAGGGGGCCCACACTCAGTTCGAGTGTCGCCTAGTTAGGGGGCCCACACTCTGACCGAGTGTCGCCTAGTTAGGGGACCCACACTCTGACCAAGTGTCGCCTAACTAGAGGGCCCACACTCCGTCCGAGTGTCGCCTAGATAGGGGGCCCACACTCCGTCCGAGTGTCGCCTAGCTAGGGGGCCCACACTCCGTCCGAGTGTCGCCTAGCTAGGGGGCCCACACTACGTCCGAGTGTCGCCTAGCTAGGGGGCCCACACTCTGTCCGAGTGTCGCCTAGCTAGGGGGCTCACACTTCGTCCGAGTGTCGCTTAGCTAGGGGGCACACACTCCGTCCGAGTGTCGCCTAGCTAGGGGGCCCACACTCCGTCTGAGTGTCGCCTAACTAGGGGGCCCACACTCCGTCCGAGTGTCGCCTAGATAGGGGGCCCACACTCCGTCCGAGTGTCGCCTAGCTAGGGGGCCCACACTCCGTCCGAGTGTCGCCTAGCTAGGGGGCCCACACTACGTCCGAGTGTCGCCTAGCTAGGGGGCCCACACTCCGTCCGAGTGTCGCCTAGCTAGGGGGCTCACACTTCGTCCGAGTGTCGCCTAGCTTGGGGACCCACACTCCATCCGAGTGTCGCCTAGCTAGTGGGCCCACACTCCGTCCAAGTGTCGCCTAGCTAGGGGGCCCACACTCCGTCCGAGTTTCCCCTAGCCACACTCCGTCCGAGAGTCGACTTGCTAGGGGGCCCACAACCAGTCCGAGTGTCGCCTAGCTAGAAAGCCGACACTCCGTCTGAGTGTCGCCTAGCTTGGGGGACCACACTCCCTCTGAGTGTCGCCTAGCTAGGGGTCCCACACTCCGTCCAAGTGTCGCCTAGCTAGGGGGCACACACTCCGTCCGAGTGTCGCCTAGCTAGGGGCCACACAGTCTGTCCGAGTGTCCCCTAGCCACACTCCATACGAGTGTCGCCTAGCTAGGGGACCCACACTCCGTCCGAGTGTCGCCTAGCTAGAGAGCCAACACTCCGTCTGAGTGTCGCCTCGCTAGGGGGCCCACACTCCGTCCAAGTGTCGCCTAGCTAGGGGGCCCACACTCCGTCCGAGTGTCGACTAGCTAAAGGGCCCACACTTCATCCGAGTGTCCCCTAGATAGGGGGACCACACTCCGTTTGAGTGTCGCCTAGCTAGGGGGCCCACACTCTGTCCCAGAGACGTCTAGCTAGGGGGCTCTCCCTCCATCCGAGTGTCGCCTAGCTAGGAGGACCGCACTCCGTCCGTGTAACACCTAGTTAGGGGACCCACACTCCGGGTGCCGCCTATCTAGGGGGCCCACACTCCGTCCGAGTGTCGCCTAGCTAGGGGGCCCACAGTCCGTCCAAGTGTCGCCTAGCTAGGGGGAAAACACTCCGTCCGAGTGTCGCCCAGCTAGGGGGTCCACACTCCGTCCGAGTGTCCACTAGCCACACTCCGTCAGCGTGTCGCCTAGCTAGGGGACCCACACTCCGACCGAGTGTCGCCTAGCTAGAGAGCCGACACTCCGTCCGATTGTCGCCTAGCTAGGGGGCTCACATTCCGTCCAAGTGTCACCTATCTAGGGGGCCCACACTACGTCCGAGTGTCGCCTAGCTAGGGGACTCACACTCGGTCCGAGTGTCGCCTAGCTAGGGGGCCCACACTCCGTCCGAGTGTCGACTAGCTAAAGGGTCCACACTCCGTACGAGTGTCCCCTAGATAGGGGGAACACACTCCGTTTGAGTGTCGCCTAGCTAGGGGGCCCACACTCTGTCCCAGAGACGCCTAGCTAGGGGGCTCTCCCTCCATCCGAGTGTCGCCTAGCTAGGAGGACCCCGCACTCCGTCCGAGTAACACCTAGTTAGGGGACCCACACTCCGTGTGCCGCCTATCTAGGGGACCCACACTCCGTCCGAGTGTCGCCTAGCTAGGGGGCGCACAGTCCGTCGTAGTGTCGCCTAGCTATGGGGCACACACTCCGTCCGAGTGTCGCCGAGCTAGGGGGTCCACACTCCGTCTGAGTGTCCCCTAGCCACACTCCGTCCGCGTGTCGCCTAGCTTGGGGACCCACACTCCGACCGAGTGTCGCCTAGCTAGAGAGCCGACACTCCGTCCGATTGTCGCCTAGCTAGGCGGCTCACACTCCGTTCAAGTGTCACCTAGCTAGGGGGCCAACACTACGTCCGAGTGTCGCCTAGCTAGGGGGCCCACACTCCGTCCGAGTGTCGCCTAGCTGGGGGGCCCACACTCTGTCCGAGTGTCGCCTAGCTAGGGGGCCCACAATCCGTCCGAGTGTCGCCAAGCTAAGGGGCCCACACACCGTCCAAGTGTCGCCTAGCTAGGGGGCTCACATTCCGTCCGAGTGTCGCCTAGCTAGGGGGACCACACTCCGTCCGAGTGTCGCCTAGATAGGGGGTCGACACTCCGTCCGAGTGTCGCCTAGCTAGGGGGCCCACAATCCGTCCGAGTGTCGCCTAGCTAGGGGGCCCACACTCCATCCTAGTGTCGCCTTGCTAGGGGGCCCACACTCCGTCTGAGTGTCACCTAGCTAGGGGGCCCACACTCCGTCCGAGTGTCGCCTAGCTAGGGGGCCCACACTCCGTCTGAGTGTCACCTTGCTAGGGGCCCACACTCCGTCCGAGTGTCGCCAAGCTAGGGGGCCCACACTCCGTCCGAGTGTCGCCTAGCTAGGGGGCCCACACTCCATCCGAGTGTCGCCTAGCTAGGGGGCCCATACTCCATCCGAGTGTCGCCTAGATAGGGGACCCACACTCCGACCGAGTGTCGCCTAGCTAGAGAGCCGACACTCCGTCCAATTGTCGCCTAGCTAGGGGGCTCACACTCCGTCCAAGTGTCACCTAGCTAGGGGGCCCACACTACGTCTGAGTGTCGCCTAGCTAGGGGGCCCACACTCCGTTCGAGTGTCGCCTAGATAGGGGGCTCACACTTCGTCTGAGTGTCGCCTAGCTATGGGGCCCACACTCCGTCCGAGTGTCGTCTAGCTAGGGGGCCCACACTCTGTTCGAGTGTCGCCTAGCAAGGGAGCCCACACTCAGTACGAGTGTCGCCTAGCAAGGGGGCCCACATTCTGTCAGAGTGTCGCCTAGCTAAGGGGCCCACACTCCGTCCAAGTGTGGCCTAGCTAGGGGGCCCATACTCCGTTCAAGTGTCGCCTAGCTAGGGGGCACACACTCCATCCGACTGTCGCCTAGCTAGGCGGCCCACACTCCGTCCGAGTGTCGCCGAGCTAGGGGGCCCACACTCCGTCCGAGTGTCGCCTAGCTTGGGGGCCCACACTCCGTCCGACTGTCGCCTAGCTAGGGGGCCCACAATCCGTCCGAATGTCGCCTAGTTAGGGGGCCCACACTCAGTCCTAGTGTCGCCGAGCTAGGGGGCCCACACTCTGTCCGAGTGTCGCCTAGTTAGGGGGCCCACACTCCGTCCGAGTGTCGCCTAGCTGGGGGGCCCACACTCCGTCCGAGTGTCGCCTAGCTAGGGGGCCCACAATCCGTCCGAGTGTCGCCAAGCTAAGGGGCCCACACACCGTCCGAGTGTAGCCTAGCTAGGGGCCCACACTCTGTCTGAGTGTCACCTAGCTAGGGGGCCCACACTCCGTCCGAGTGTCGCCTAGCTAGAAAGCCGACACTCCGTCTGAGTGTCGCCTAGCTTGGGGGACCACACTCCCTCTGAGTGTCGCCTAGCTAGGGGGCCCACACTCCCTCTGAGTGTCGCCTAGCTAGTGGGCCCACAATCCGTCCAAGTGTCGCCTAGCTAGGGGGCACACACTCCGTCCGAGTGTCGCCTAGCTAGGGGCCACACAGTCTGTCCGAGTGTCCCCTAGCCACACTCCATACGAGTGTCGCCTAGCTAGGGGACCCACACTCCGTCCGAGTGTCGCATAGCTAGAGAGCCGACACTCCGTCTGAGTGTCGCCTCGCTAGGGGGCCGACACTCCATCCGAGTGTCGCCTAGCTAGGGGGCCCACACTCCGTCCGAGTGTCGCCTAGCTAGGAGGCCACATTCCGTCCGAGTGTCGCCTAGCTAGGGGGCCCACAATACGTCCTAGTGTTGTCTAGCAAGGGGGCCCTCACTCCGAATGTCGCCTAGCCAGAGCGCCGACACTCCGTCAAAGCGTCGCCTAGCTAGGAGGCACACACTCCATCCGAGTGTCGCCTAGCTAGGGGGCCCACACTCCGTCCAAGTGCCGCCTGGCTAGGTGGCCCACACTGCGTCCGAGTGTCGCCTGGCTAGGGGGCCCACACTCCGTCCGAGTGTCGCCTGGCTAGGGGGCCCACACTCAATCCGAGTGTCGCATAGCTAAAGGGCCCACACTCCGTCCGATAGTCGCTAGAGGGCCCACACTCCGTCCGAGTGTCGCCTAGCTAGGGGGCCTACACTACGTCCGAGTGTCGCCTAGCTAGGGGGCCCACACTCCGTCCAAGTGTCGCCTAGCTAGGGGGCCCACACTCCGTCCGAGTGTCGACTAGATAGGGGGCCAACACTCCTTTCGAGTGTCGCCTAGCTAGGGGGCTCTCCCTTCATCCGAGTGTCGCCTACCTAGGAGGACCACTCTCCGTCCGAGTACCACCTAGCTAGGGTACCCACACTCCGTGTGCCACCTATCTAGGGGGCCCACATTCCGTCCGAGTTTCACCTAGCTAGGGGGCTCACACTCTGTCCAAGTGTCGCCTAGCTAGGGGGCTCACACTCCGTCCGAGTGTCACCTAGCTAGGGGGCCCACACTCCGTCCGAGTGTCGCCTAGCTAAGGGACCCACACTCGAAGTGCCGCCTAGCTAGGGGGCTCACACTCCGTCCGAGTGTCGCCTAGCTAGGGGGCCCACACTCCGTCCGAGTGTCGACTAGATAAAGGGCCCACACTCAGTTCGAGTGTCGCCTAGATAGGGGGCCCACACTCCGTTCGAGTGTCGCCTAGCTAGGGGGCCCACACTCTGTCCCAATGTCGCCTAGCTAGGGGGCTCTCCAGGGACCCACACTCCAAGTGCCGCCTAGCTAGGGGGCTCACACTCCGTCCGAGTGTCACCTAGCTAGGGGGCTCACACTTCGTCCGAATTTCGCCTAGCTTGGGGATCCACACTCCATCCGAGTGTCGCATAGCTAGGGGGCCCACACTCTGTCCGAGTGTCTCCTAGCTAGGGCATCCACACTCTGAGTGCCGCCTATCTAGGGGGGCCCACACTCCGTACGAGCGTCGTCAAGCTAGGGGGCCCACACTCTGTCCGAGTGAAGCCTAGCTAGGGGGCCCACACTCAGTTCGAGTGTCGCCTAGTTAGGGGGCCCTCACTCTGACCGAGTGTCGCCTAGTTAGGGGGCCCACACTCTGACCGAGTGTCGCCTAACTAGGGGGCCCACATTCCGTCCGAGTGTCGCCTAGATAGGGGGCCCACACTCCGTCCGAGTGTCGCCTAGCTAGGGGGCCCACACTCCGTCCGAGTGTCGCCTAGCTAGGGGGCCCACACTACGTCCGAGTGTCGCCTAGCTAGGGGGCCCACACTCCGTCCGAGTGTCGCCTAGCTAGGGGGCTCACACTTCGTCCGAGTGTCGCTTAGCTAGGGGGCACACACTCCGTCCGAGTGTCGCCTAGCTAGGGGGCCCACACTCCGTCTGAGTGTCGCCTAACTAGGGGGCCCACACTCCGTCCGAGTGTCGCCTAGATAGGGGGCCCACACTCCGTCCGAGTGTCGCCTAGCTAGGGGGCCCACAGTCCGTCCGAGTGTCGCCTAGCTAGTGGGCCCACACTCCGTCCGTGTGTCGCCTAGCTAGGGGGCCCACACTCCATCCGAGTGTCGCCTAGCTAGGGGGCCCACACTCCGTCCGAGTGTCGCCTAGCTAGGGGGCCCACACTCCATCCGAGTGTCGCCTAGCTAGGGGGCCCACACTCCATCCGAGTGTCGCCTAGATAGGGGGTCGACACTCCGTCCGAGTGTCGCCTAGCTAGGGGGCCCACAATTTGTCCGAGTGTCGCCTAGCTAGGGGGCCCACACTCCATCCTAGTGCCGCCTAGCTAGGGGGCCCACACTCCGTCCGAGTATCACCTAGCTATGGGGCCCACACTCCGTCCGAGTGTCGCCTAGCTAGGGGGCCCACACTCCGTCCGAGTGTCGCCTAGCTAGGGGGCCCACACTCCGTCCGAGTGTCGCCTAGAAAGGGGGTTCACACTCCGTCCGAGTGTCGCCTAGCTAGGGGGCCCACACTCCGTCCGAGTGTCGCCTAGCTAGGGGGCCTACACTCCGTCCGAGTGTCGCCTAGCTAGGGGGCCCACACTCCGTCCGAGTGTCGACTAAATAAAGGGCCCACACTCAGTCCGAGTGTCGCCTAGATAGGGGGCCAACACTCCGTTCGAGTGTCGCCTAGCTAGGGGGCCCACACTCTGTCCCAATGTCGCCTAGCTAGGGGGCTCTCCCTACATCCGAGTGTCGCCTAGCTAGGAGGACCACTCTCCGTCCGAGTACCACCTAGCTAGGGTACACACACTCCGTGTGCCACCTATCTAGGGGGCCCACATTCCGTTCGAGTTTCACCTAGCTAGGGGGCCCACACTCCGTCCAAGTGTCGCCTAGCTAGGGGGCTCACACTCCGTCCGAGTGTCGCCTAGCTAGGGGGCCCACACTCCGTCCGAGTGTCGCCTAGCTAAGGGACCCACACTCGAAGTGCCGCCTAGCTAGGGGGCTCACACTCCGTCCGAGTGTCGCCTAGCTAGGGGGCCCACACTCCGTCCGAGTGTCGACTAGATAAAGGGCCCACAGTCAGTTCGAGTGTCGCCTAGATAGGGGGCCCACACTCCGTTCGAGTGTCGCCTAGCTAGGGGGCCCACACTCTGTCCCAATGTCACCTAGCTAGGGGGCTCTCCAGGGACCCACACTCCAAGTGCCGCCTAGCTAGGGGGCTCACACTCCGTCCGAGTGTCGCCTAGCTAGGGGGCTCACACTTCGTCCGAATTTCGCCTAGCTTGGGGATCCACACTCCATCCGAGTGTCGCATAGCCAGGGGGCCCACACTCTGTCCGAGTGTCTCCTAGCTAGGGCATCCACACTCTGAGTGCCGCCTATCTAGGGGGGCCCACACTCCGTACGAGCGTCGTCGAGCAAGGGGGCCCACACTCAGTTCGAGTGTCGCCTAGTTAGGGGGCCCACACTCTGACCGAGTGTCGCCTAGTTAGGGGGCCCACACTCTGACCAAGTGTCGCCTAACTAGAGGGCCCACACTCCGTCCGAGTGTCACCTAGATAGGGGGCCCACACTCCGTCCGAGTGTCGCCTAGCTAGGGGGCCCACACTCCGTCCGAGTGTCACCTAGCTAGGGGGCCCACACTACGTCCGAGTGTCGCCTAGCTAGGGGGCCCACACTCCGTCCGAGTGTCGCCTAGCTAGGGGGCTCACACTTCGTCCGAGTGTCGCTTAGCTAGGGGGCACACACTCCGTCCGAGTATCGCCTAGCTAGGGGGCCCACACTCCGTCTGAGTGTCGCCTAACTAGGGGGCCCACACTCCGTCCGAGTGTCGCCTAGCTAGGGGGCCCACACTCCGTCCGAGTGTCGCCTAGCTTGGGGGACCACACTCCCTCTGAGTGTCGCCTAGCTAGGGGTCCCACACTCCCTCTGAGTGTCGCCTAGCTAGTGGGCCCACACTCCGTCCAAGTGTCGCCTAGCTAGGGGGCACACACTCCGTCCGAGTGTCGCCTAGCTAGGGGCCACACAGTCTGTCCGAGTGTCCCCTAGCCACACTCCATACGAGTGTCGCCTAGCTAGGGGACCCACACTCCGTCCGAGTGTCGCATAGCTAGAGAGCCGACACTCCGTCTGAGTGTCGCCTCGCTAGGGTGCCGACACTCCATCCGAGTGTCGCCTAGCTAGGGGGCCCACACTCCGTCCGAGTGTTGCCTAGCTAGGAGGCCACATTCCGTCCGAGTGTCGCCTAGCTAGGGGGCCCACAATACGTCCTAGTGTTGTCTAGCAAGGGGGCCCTCACTCCGAATGTCGCCTAGCCAGAGCGCCGACACTCCGTCAAAGCGTCGCCTAGCTAGGAGGCACACACTCCATCCGAGTGTCGCCTAGCTAGGGGGCCCACACTCCGTCCAAGTGCCGCCTGGCTAGGGGGCCCACACTGCGTCCGAGTGTCGCCTGGCTAGGGGGCCCACACTCCGTCCGAGTGTCGCCTGGCTAGGGGGCCCACACTCAATCCGAGTGTCGCATAGCTAAAGGGCCCACACTCCGTCCGATAGTCGCTAGGGGGCCCACACTCCGTCCGAGTGTCGCCTAGCTAGGGGGCATACACTACGTCTGAGTGTCGCCTAGCTAGGGGGCCCACACTCCGTCCGAGTGTCGGCTAGCTAGGGGGCCCACACTCCGTCCGAGTGTCGACTAGATAGGGGGCCAACACTCCTTTCGAGTGTCGCCTAGCTAGGGGGCCCACACTCTGTCCCAATGTCGCCTAGCTAGGGGGCTCTCCCTTCATCCGAGTGTCGCCTACCTAGGAGTACCACTCTCCGTCCGAGTACCACCTAGCTAGGGTACCCACACTCCGTGTGCCACCTATCTAGGGGGCCCACATTCCGTCCGAGTTTCACCTAGCTAGGGGGCCCACACTCCGTCCAAGTGTCGCCAAGCTAGGGGGCTCACACTCCGTCCGAGTGTCACCTAGCTAGGGGGCCCACACTCCGTCCGAGTGTCGCCTAGCTAAGGGACCCACACTCGAAGTGCCGCCTAGCTAGGGGGCTCACACTCCGTCCGAGTGTCGCCTAGCTAGGGGGCCCACACTCCGTCCGAGTGTCGACTAGATAAAGGGCCCACACTCAGTTCGACTGTCGCCTAGATAGGGGGCCCACACTCCGTTCGAGTGTCGCCTAGCTAGGGGGCCCACACTCTGTCCCAATGTCGCCTAGCTAGGGGGCTCTCCAGGGACCCACACTCCAAGTGCCGCCTAGCTAGGGGGCTCACACTCCGTCCGAGTGTCGCCTAGCTAGGGGGCTCACACTTCGTCCGAATTTCGCCTAGCTTGGGGATCCACACTCCATCCGAGTGTCGCATAGCTAGGGGGCCCACACTCTGTCCGAGTGTCTCCTAGCTAGGGCATCCACACTCTGAGTGCCGCCTATCTAGGGGGGCGCACACTCCGTACGAGCGTCGTCAAGCTAGGGGGCCCACACTCAGTTCGAGTGTCGCCTAGTTAGGGGGCCCTCACTCTGACCGAGTGTCGCCTAGTTAGGGGGCCCACACTCTGACCGAGTGTCGCCTAACAAGGGGGCCCACATTCCGTCCGAGTGTCGCCTAGATAGGGGGCCCACACTCCGTCCGAGTGTCGCCTAGCTAGGGGGCCCACACTACGTCCGAGTGTCGCCTAGCTAGGGGGCCCACACTCCGTCCGAGTGTCGCCTAGCTAGGGGGCTCACACTTCGTCCGAGTGTCGCTTAGCTAGGGGGCACACACTCCGTCCGAGTGTCGCCTAGCTAGGGGGCCCACACTCCGTCTGAGTGTCGCCTAACTAGGGGGCCCACACTCCGTCCGAGTGTCGCCTAGATAGGGGGCCCACACTCCGTCCGAGTGTCGCCTAGCTAGGGGGCCCACAGTCCGTCCGAGTGTCGCCTAGCTAGGGGGCCCACACTACGTCCGAGTGTCGCCTAGCTAGGGGGCCCACACTCCGTCCGAGTGTCGCCTAGCTAGGGGGCTCACACTTCGTCCGAGTGTCGCCTAGCTTGGGGACCCACACTCCATCCGAGTATCGCCTAGCTAGTGGGCCCACACTCCGTCCAAGTGTCGCCTAGCTAGGGGGCCCACACTCCGTCCGAGTTTCCCCTAGCCACACTCCGTCCGAGAGTCGACTTGCTAGGGGGCCCACACTCAGTCCGAGTGTCGCCTAGCTAGAAAGCCGACACTCCGTCTGAGTGTCGCCTAGCTTGGGGGACCACACTCCCTCTGAGTGTCGCCTAGCTATGGGGCCCACACTCCCTCTGAGTGTCGCCTAGCTAGTGGGCCCACACTCCGTCCAAGTGTCGCCTAGCTAGGGGGCACACACTCCGTCCGAGTGTCGCCTAGCTAGGGGGCTCACACTTCGTCCGAGTGTCGCCTAGCTTGGGGACCCACACTCCATCCGAGTGTCGCCTAGCTAGTGGGCCCACACTCCGTCCAAGTGTCGCCTAGCTAGGGGGCACACACTCCGTCCGAGTTTCCCCTAGCCACACTCCGTCCGAGAGTCGACTTGCTAGGGGGCCCACACTCAGTCCGAGTGTCGCCTAGCTAGAAAGCCGACACTCCGTCTGAGTGTCGCCTAGCTTGGGGGACCACACTCCCTCTGAGTGTCGCCTAGCTAGGGGGCCCACACTCCCTCTGAGTGTCGCCTAGCTAGTGGGCCCACACTCCGTAGAAGTGTCGCCTAGCTAGGGGGCACACACTCCGTCCGAGTGTCGCCTAGCTAGGGGCCACACAGTCTGTCCGAGTGTCCCCTAGCCACACTCCATACGAGTGTCGCCTAGCTAGGGGACCCACACTCCGTCCGAGTGTCGCATAGCTAGAGAGCCGACACTCCGTCTGAGTGTCGCCTCGCTAGGGGGCCGACACTCCATCCGAGTGTCGCCTAGCTAGGGGGCCCACACTCCGTCCGAGTGTCGCCTAGCTAGGGGGCCCACACTCCGTCCGAGTGTCGCCTAGAAAGGGGGTTCACACTCCGTCCGAGTGTCGCCTAGCTAGGGGGCCCACACTCCGTCCGAGTGTCGCCTAGCTAGGGGGCCTACACTCCGTCCGAGTGTCGCCTAGCTAGGGGGCCCACACTCCGTCCGAGTGTCGACTAAATAAAGGGCCCACACTCAGTCCGAGTGTCGCCTAGATAGGGGGCCAACACTCCGTTCGAGTGTCGCCTAGCTAGGGGGCCCACACTCTGTCCCAATGTCGCCTAGCTAGGGGGCTCTCCCTACATCCGAGTGTCGCCTAGCTAGGAGGACCACTCTCCGTCCGAGTACCACCTAGCTAGGGTACACACACTCCGTGTGCCACCTATCTAGGGGGCCCACAGTCAGTTCAAGTGTCGCCTAGATAGGGGGCCCACACTCCGTTCGAGTGTCGCCTAGCTAGGGGGCCCACACTCTGTCCCAATGTCGCCTAGCTAGGGGGCTCTCCAGGGACCCACACTCCAAGTGCCGCCTAGCTAGGGGGCTCACACTCCGTCCGAGTGTCGCCTAGCTAGGGGGCTCACACTTCGTCCGAATTTCGCCTAGCTTGGGGATCCACACTCCATCCGAGTGTCGCATAGCCAGGGGGCCCACACTCTGTCCGAGTGTCTCCTAGCTAGGGCATCCACACTCTGAGTGCCGCCTATCTAGGGGGGCCCACACTCCGTACGAGCGTCGTCGAGCTAGGGGGCCCACACTCTGTCCGAGTGAAGCCTAGCTAGGGGGCCCACACTCAGTTCGAGTGTCGCCTAGTTAGGGGGCCCACACTCTGACCGAGTGTCGCCTAGTTACGGGGCCCACACTCTGACCAAGTGTCGCCTAACTAGAGGGCCCACACTCCGTCCGAGTGTCGCCTAGCTAGGGGGTCCACACTCCGTCCGAGTGTCGCCTAGCTAGGGGGCCCACACTACGTCCGAGTGTCGCCTAGCTAGGGGGCCCACACTCCGTCCGAGTGTCGCCTAGCTAGGGGGCTCACACTTCGTCCGAGTGTCGCTTAGCTAGGGGGCACACACTCCGTCCGAGTGTCGCCTAGCTAGGGGGCCCACACTCCGTCCGAGTTTCCCCTAGCCACACTCCGTCCGAGAGTCGACTTGCTAGGGGGCCCACACTCCGTCTGAGTGTCGCCTAACTAGGGGGCCCACACTCCGTCCGAGTGTCGCCTAGATAGGGGGCCCACACTCCGTCCGAGTGTCGCCTAGCTAGGGGGCCCACACTCCGTCCGAGTGTCGCCTAGCTAGGGGGCCCACACTACGTCCGAGTGTCGCCTAGCTAGGGGGCCCACACTCCGTCCGAGTGTCGCCTAGCTAGGGGGCCCACACTCTGTCCGAGTAAAGCCTAGCTAGGGGGCCCACACTCAGTTCGAGTGTCGCCTAGTTAGGGGGCCCACACTCTGACCGAGTGTCGCCTAGTTACGGGGCCCACACTCTGACCAAGTGTCGCCTAACTAGAGGGCCCACACTCCGTCCGAGTGTCGCCTAGCTAGGGGGTCCACACTCCGTCCGAGTGTCGCCTAGCTAGGGGGCCCACACTACGTCCGAGTGTCGCCTAGCTAGGGGGCCCACACTCCGTCCGAGTGTCGCCTAGCTAGGGGGCTCACACTTCGTCCGAGTGTCGCTTAGCTAGGGGGCACACACTCCGTCCGAGTGTCGCCTAGCTAGGGGGCCCACACTCCGTCCGAGTTTCCCCTAGCCACACTCCGTCCGAGAGTCGACTTGCTAGGGGGCCCACACTCCGTCTGAGTGTCGCCTAACTAGGGGGCCCACACTCCGTCCGAGTGTCGCCTAGATAGGGGGCCCACACTCCGTCCGAGTGTCGCCTAGCTAGGGGGCCCACACTCCGTCCGAGTGTCGCCTAGCTAGGGGGCCCACACTACGTCCGAGTGTCGCCTAGCTAGGGGGCCCACACTCCGTCCGAGTGTCGCCTAGCTAGGGGGCTCACACTTCGTCCGAGTGTCGCCTAGCTTGGGGACCCACACTCCATCCGAGTGTCGCCTAGCTAGTGGGCCCACACTCCGTCCAAGTGTCGCCTAGCTAGGGGGCCCACACTCCGTCCGAGTTTCCCCTAGCCACACTCCGTCCGAGAGTCGACTTGCTAGGGGGCCCACAACCAGTCCGAGTGTCGCCTAGCTAGAAAGCCGACACTACGTCTGAGTGTCGCCTAGCTTGGGGGACCACACTCCCTCTGAGTGTCGCCTAGCTAGGGGTCCCACACTCCCTCTGAGTGTCGCCTAGCTAGTGGGCCCACACTCCGTCCAAGTGTCGCCTAGCTAGGGGGCACACACTCCGTCCGAGTGTCGCCTAGCTAGGGGCCACACAGTCTGTCCGAGTGTCCCCTAGCCACACTCCATACGAGTGTCGCCTAGCTAGGGGACCCACACTCCGTCCGAGTGTCGCATAGCTAGAGAGCCGACACTCCGTCTGAGTGTCGCCTCGCTAGGGGGCCGACACTCCATCCGAGTGTCGCCTAGCTAGGGGGCCCACACTCCGTCCGAGTGTCGCCTAGCTAGGAGGCCACATTCCGTCCGAGTGTCGCCTAGCTAGGGGGCCCACAATACGTCCTAGTGTTGTCTAGCAAGGGGGCCCTCACTCCGAATGTCGCCTAGCCAGAGCGCCGACACTCCGTCAAAGCGTCGCCTAGCTAGGAGGCACACACTCCATCCGAGTGTCGCCTAGCTAGGGGGCCCACACTCCGTCCAAGTGCCGCCTGGCTAGGGGGCCCACACTGCGTCCGAGTGTCGCCTGGCTAGGGGGCCCACACTCCGTCCGAGTGTCGCCTGGCTAGGGGGCCCACACTCAATCCGAGTGTCGCATAGCTAAAGGGCCCACACTCCGTCCGATAGTCGCTAGGGGGCCCACACTCCGTCCGAGTGTCGCCTAGCTAGGGGGCCTACACTACGTCCGAGTGTCGCCTAGCTAGGGGGCCCACACTCCGTCCGAGTGTCGCCTAGCTAGGGGGCCCACACTCCGTCCGAGTGTCGACTAGATAGGGGGCCAACACTCCTTTCGAGTGTCGCCTAGCTAGGGGGCCCACACTCTGTCCCAATGTCGCCTAGCTAGGGGGCTCTCCCTTCATCCGAGTGTCGCCTACCTAGGAGGACCACTCTCCGTCCGAGTACCACCTAGGTAGGGTACCCACACTCCGTGTGCCACCTATCTAGGGGGCCCACATTCCGTCCGAGTTTCACCTAGCTAGGGGGCCCACACTCCGTCCAAGTGTCGCCTAGCTAGGGGGCTCACACTCCGTCCGAGTGTCACCTAGCTAGGGGGCCCACACTCCGTCCGAGTGTCGCCTAGCTAAGGGACCCACACTAGAAGTGCCGCCTAGCTAGGGGGCTCACACTCCGTCCGAGTGTCGCCTAGCTAGGGGGCCCACACTCCGTCCGAGTGTCGACTAGATAAAGGGCCCACACTCAGTTCGAGTGTCGCCTAGATAGGGGGCCCACACTCCGTTCGAGTGTCGCCTAGCTAGGGGGCCCACACTCTGTCCCAATGTCGCCTAGCTAGGTGGCTCTCCAGGGACCCACACTCCAAGTGCCGCCTAGCTAGGGGGCTCACACTCCGTCCGAGTGTCGCCTAGCTAGGGGGCTCACACTTCGTCCGAATTTCGCCTAGCTTGGGGATCCACACTCCATCCGAGTGTCGCATAGCTAGGGGGCCCACACTCTGTCCGAGTGTCTCCTAGCTAGGGCATCCACACTCTGAGTGCCGCCTATCTAGGGGGGGCCCACACTCCGTACGAGCGTCGTCAAGCTAGGGGGCCCACACTCTGTCCGAGTGAAGCCTAGCTAGGGGGCCCACACTCAGTTCGAGTGTCGCCTAGTTAGGGGGCCCTCACTCTGACCGAGTGTCGCCTAGTTAGGGGGCCCACACTCTGATAGAGTGTCGCCTAACTAGGGGGCCCACATTCCGTCCGAGTGTCGCCTAGATAGGGGGCCCACACTCCGTCCGAGTGTCGCCTAGCTAGGGGGCCCACACTCCGTCCGAGTGTCGCCTAGCTAGGGGGCCCACACTACGTCCGAGTGTCGCCTAGCTAGGGGGCCCACACTCCGTCCGAGTGTCGCCTAGCTAGGGGGCTCACACTTCGTCCGAGTGTCGCTTAGCTAGGGGGCACACACTCTGTCCGAGTGTCGCCTAGCTAGGGGGCCCACACTCCGTCTGAGTGTCGCCTAACTAGGGGGCCCACACTCCGTCCGAGTGTCGCCTAGATAGGGGGCCCACACTCCGTCCGAGTGTCGCCTAGCTAGGGGGCCCACAGTCCGTCCGAGTGTCGCCTAGCTAGGGGGCCCACACTACGTCCGAGTGTCGCCTAGCTAGGGGGCCCACACTCCGTCCGAGTGTCGCCTAGCTAGGGGGCTCACACTTCGTCCGAGTGTCGCCTAGCTTGGGGACCCACACTCCATCCGAGTGTCGCCTAGCTAGTGGGCCCACACTCCGTCCAAGTGTCGCCTAGCTAGGGGGCCCACACTCCGTCCGAGTTTCCCCTAGCCACACTCCGTCCGAGAGTCGACTTGCTAGGGGGCCCACACTCAGTCCGAGTGTCGCCTAGCTAGAAAGCCGACACTCCCTCTGAGTGTCGCCTAGCTTGGGGGACCACACTCCCTCTGAGTGTCGCCTAGCTAGGGGGCCCACACTCCCTCTGAGTGTCGCCTAGCTAGTGGGCCTACACTCCGTCCAAGTGTCGCCTAGCTAGGGGGCACACACTCCGTCCGAGTGTCGCCTAGCTAGGGGGCTCACACTTCGTCCGAATGTCGCCTAGCTTGGGGACCCACACTCCATCCGAGTGTCGCCTAGCTAGTGGGCCCACACTCCGTCCAAGTGTCGCCTAGCTAGGGGGCACACACTCCGTCCGAGTTTCCCCTAGTCACACTCCGTCCGAGAGTCGACTTGCTAGGGGGCCCACACTCAGTCCGAGTGTCGCCTAGCAAGAAAGCCGACACTCCGTCTGAGTGTCGCCTAGCTTGGGGGACCACACTCCCTCTGAGTGTCGCCTAGCTAGGGGGACCACACTCCCTCTGAGTGTCGCCTAGCTAGGGGGCCCACACTCCCTCTGAGTGTCGCCTAGCTAGTGGGCCCACACTCCATCCAAGTGTCGCCTAGCTAGGGGGCACACACTCCGTCCGAGTGTCGCCTAGCTAGGGGCCACACAGTCTGTCCGAGTGTCCCCTAGCCACACTCCATACGAGTGTCGCCTAGCTAGGGGACCCACACTCCGTCCGAGTGTCGCATAGCTAGAGAGCCGACACTCCGTCCGAGTTTCCCCTAGCCACACTCCGTCCGAGAGTCGACTTGCTAGGGGGCCCACACTCAGTCCGAGTGTCGCCTAGCTAGAAAGCCGACACTCCGTCTGAGTGTCGCCTAGCTTGGGGGACCACACTCCCTCTGAGTGTCGCCTAGCTAGGGGGCCCACACTCCCTCTGAGTGTCGCTTAGCTAGGGGCCACACAGTCTGTCCGAGTGTCCCCTAGCCACACTCCATACGAGTGTCGCCTAGCTAGGGGACCCACACTCCGTCCGAGTGTCGCATAGCTAGAGAGCCGACACTCCGTCTGAGTGTCGCCTCGCTATGGGGCCGACACTCCATCCGAGTGTCGCCTAGCTAGGGGTCCCACACTCCGTCCGAGTGTCGCCTAGCTAGGAGGCCACATTCCGACCGAGTGTCGCCTAGCTAGGGGGCCCACAATACGTCCGAGTGTTGTCTAGCAAGGGGGCCCTCACTCCGAATGTCGCCTAGCCAGAGCGCCGACACTCCGTCAAAGCGTCGCCTAGCTAGGAGGCACACACTCCATCCGAGTGTCGCCTAGCTAGGGGGCCCACACTCCGTCCAAGTGCCGCCTGGCTAGGGGGCCCACACTGCGTCCGAGTGTCGCCTGGCTAGGGGGCCCACACTCCGTCCGAGTGTCGCCTGGCTAGGGGGCCCACACTCAATCCGAGTGTCGCATAGCTAAAGGGCCCACACTCCGTCCGATAGTCGCTAGGGGGCCCACACTCTGTCCGAGTGACGCTAAGGGGCCCACACTCCGTCCGAGTGTCTCCTAGCTAGGGGGCCCACATTCCGTCCGATAGTGGCCTAGCTGAAGGGCCCACGCTCTGTCCGAGTGTCGCCTAGATAGGGGGCCCACACTCCGTTCAAGTGTCGCCTAGCTAGGAAGCACACACTCCATCCGAGTGTCGCCTAGCTAGGGGGCCCACACTCCGTCCAAGTGCCGCCTGGCTAGGGGGCCCACACTCTGTCTGAGTGTCGCCTAGCTAGGGGGCGCACACTCCCTCCGAGTGTCGCTTAGCTAGGGGGCCCATACTCCCTCTGAGTTTCGCCTAGCTAGTGGGCCCACACTCAGTCCAAGTGTCGCCTAGCTAGGGGGCACACACTCCGTCCGAGTGTCGCCTAGCTAGGGGACACACACTCTGTCCGAGTGTCCCCTAGCCACACTCCGTACGAGTGTTGCCTAGCTATGGGACCCACACTCCGTCCGAGTGTCGCCTAGCTAGAGAGCCGACACTCCGTCCGAGTGTCGCCTCGCTAGGGGGCCCACACTCCGTCCAAGTGTCACCTAGCTAGGGGGCCCACACTCCGTCCGAGTGTCGCCTAGATAGGGGGACCACACTCCGTTTGAGTGTCGCCTAGCTAGGGGGTCCACACTCTGTCCCAGAGACGCCTAGCTAGGGGGCTCTCCCTCCATCCGAGTGTCGCCTAGCTAGGAGGACCGCACTCCGTCCGAGTTAAACCTAGTTAGGGGACCCACACTCCGTATGCCGCCTATCTAGGGGGCCCACACTCCGTCCGAGTGTCACCTAGCTAGGGGGCCCACAGTCCGTCCAAGTGTCTCCTAGCTAGGGGGTACACACTCCGTCCGAGTGTCGCCCAGCTAGGGGGTCAACACTCCGTCCGAGTGTCCCCTACCACACTCCGTCCGAGTGTCGCCTAGCTAGGGGACCCACACTCCGACCGAGTGTCGCCTAGCTAGAGAGCCGACACTCCGTCCGATTGTCGTCTAGCTAGGGGGCTCACACTCCGTCCAAGTGTCACCTAGCTAGGGGGCCCACACTACGTCCGAGTGTCGCCTAGCTAGGGGACTCACACTCTGTCCGAGTGTCGCCTATCTAGGGGGCCCACACTCCATCCGAGTGTCGACTTGCTAGGGTCCCCACACTCCGTCCAAGTGTCCCGTAGCCACACTCCGTCCGAGTGTCGCCTAGCTAGGGGGCCCACACTCCGTCCGAGTGTCGCCTAGCTAGGGGGCCCAAACTCCGTCCAAGTGTCGCCTAGCTAGGGGGCCCACACTCTGTCTGAGTGTCGCCTAGCAAGGGAGCCCACACTCAGTCCGAGTGTCGCCTAGCAAGGGGGCCCACATACCGTCCGAGTGTCGCCCAGCTAGGTGGTCCACACTCCGTCCGAGTGTCCCCTAGCCACACTCCGTCCGAGTGTCGCCTAGCTAGGGGACCCACACTCTGACCGAGTGTCGCCTAGCTAGAGAGCCGACACTCCGTCCGATTGTCGCCTAGCTAGGGGGCTCACACTCCGTCCAAGTGTCACCTAGCTAGGGGGCCCACACTCCGTCCGAGTGTCGACAGCCTAGCTAGGGGGCCCACACTCCGAGTGTCGCCTAGCTAGGGGGCCCACACTCTGTCCGAGTGTCGCCTAGCAAGGGAGCCCACACTCAGTCCGAGTGTCGCCTAGCAAGGGGGCCCACATTCCGTCAGAGTGTCGCCTAGCTAAGGGGCCCACACTCCGTCCAAGTGTGGCCTAGCTAGGGGGCCCATACTCCGTCCAAGTGTCGCCTAGCTATGGGGCCCACACTCCATCCGACTGTCGCCTAGCTAGGGGGCCCACACTCCGTCCGAGTGTCACATAGCTAGGGTGCCCATACTCAGTCCGAGTGTCGCCGAGCTAGGGGGCCCACACTCCGTCCGAGTGTCGCCTAGCTTTGGGGCCCACTCTCCGTCCGAGTGTCGCCTAGCTTTCGGGCCCACACTCCGTCCGAGTGTCGCCTAGCTAGGGGGCCCACACTCCGTCCGAGTGTCGCCTAGATAGGGGGCCCACACTCCGTCCGAGTGTCACCTAGATAGGGGGTCGACACTCCGTCCGAGTGTCGCCTAGCTAGGGGGCCCACACTCCGTCCGAGTGTCGCCTAGCTAGGGGGCCCACACTCCGTCCGAGTGTCGCCTAGCTAGGGAGTCCACACTCCGTCCGAGTGTCGCCTAGCTAGGGGGCCCACAATCCGTCCGAGTGTCGCCTAGCTAGGGGGCCCACAATCCGTCCGAGTGTCGCCTAGCTAGGGGGCCCACAATCCGTCCGAGTGTCGCCTAGCTAGGGGGCCCACACTCCGTCCGAGTGTCGTCTAGCTAGGGGGCCCACACTTCGTCCGAGTGTCGCCTAGCTAGGGGGCCCACACTCCGTCCGAGTATCGGCTAGATAGGGGGTCGACACTCCGTTCGAGTGTCGCCTAGCTAGGGGGCCCACAATCCGTCTGAGTGTCGCCTAGCTAGGGGGCGGGCCCACACTTCATCCTAGTGTCGCCTAGCTAGGGGGCCCACACTCCGTCTGAGTGTCACCTAGCTAGGGGGCCCACACTCCGTCCGAGTGTCGTCTAGCTAGGGGGCCCGCACTCCGTTCGAGAGTCGCCTAGCTAGGGGGCCCACACTCCTTCCGAGTGTCGCCTAGCTAGGGGCCCCACACTCCTTCCGAGTGTCGCCTAGCTAGGGGGCCCACACTCCGTCCGAGTGTCGCCTAGCTAGGGGGCCCACACACCGTCCGAGTGTCGCCTAGCTAGGGGGCCCAGACTCCGTCCGAGTGTCGCCTAGCTAGGGGGCCCACACTCTGTTCGAGTGTCGCCTAGCTAGGGGCCCAAACTATGTCCCAATGTCACCTAGCTAGGGGGCTCTCCCTACATCAGAGTGTCGCCTAGCTAGGGGGCCCGCCATTCCGTCCGAGTGTCACCTGGCTAGGGGGCCCACACTCCGTCCAAGTGTCGCCTAGCTTGGGGGCCCACACTCCGTCCGAGTGTCGCCTAGCTAGGGGACCCACAATCCGTCCGAGTGTCGCCTAGCTAGGTGGACCACACTCCATCCTAGTGTCGCTTAGATAGGGGGCCCACACTCCGTCTGAGTGTCACCTAGCTAGGGGGCCCACACTCCGTCCGAGTGTCGCCTAGCTAGGGGCCACACAGTCTGTCCAAGTGTCCCCTAGCCACACTCCGTCTGAGTGTCGCCTAGCTAGGGGACCCACACTCCGTCTGAGTGTCGCCTCGCTAGGGGGCCCACACTCCATCCGAGTGTCGCCTAGCTAGGGGCCCACACTCCGTACGAGTGTCGCCTATCTAGGAGGCCACACTCCGTCGGAGTGTCGCCTAGCTAGGGGGCCCACACTCCGTCCGAGTGTTGTCTAGCAAGGGGGCCCACACTCCGAATGTCGCCTAGCCAGAGCGTCGACACTCCATCAGAGTGTCGCCTAGCTAGGAGGCACACACTCCATCCGAGTGTTGCCTAGCTAGGGGGCCCACACTCCGTCCAAGTGCCGCCTGGCTAGGGGGCCCACACTCCGTCCGAGTGTCGCCTGGCAAGGGGCCCACACTCCGTCCGAGTGTCGCCTGGCTAGGGGGCCCACACTCCGTCCGAGTGTCGCATAGCTAAAGGGCCCACACTCCGTCCGAGTGACGCTAGGGGGCCCACACTCCGTCCGAGTGTCGCCTAGCTAGGGGCCCACACTCTGTCCGAGTGTCGCCTAGCTAGGGGGCCCACACTCCATCCGAGAGTCGCCTTGCTACGGGGCCCACACTCCATCGGAGTGTCGCCAAGATAGGGGACCCACACTCCGACCGAGTGTCGCCTAGCTAGAGAGCCGACACTCCGTCCAATTGTCGCCTAGCTAGGGGGCTCACACTCCGTCCAAGTGTCACCTAGCTAGGGGGCCCACACTACGTCTGAGTGTCGCCTAGCTAGGGGGCCCACACTCCGTTCGAGTGTCGCCTAGATAGGGGGCCCACACTTCGTCTGAGTGTCGCCTAGCTATGGGGCCCACACTCCGTCCGAGAGTCGCCTAGCTAGGGGGACCACACTCTGTCCGAGTGTCGCCTTAGTAAGGGAGCCCACACTCAGTACGAGTGTCGCCTATCAAGGGGGCCCACATTCCGTCAGAGTGTCGCCTAGCTAAGGGGCCCACACTCCGTCCAAGTGTGGCCTAGCTAGGGGGCCCATACTCCGTCCAAGTGTCGCCTAGCTAGGGGGCCCACACTCCATCCGACTGTCGCCTAGCTAGGCGCCCCACACTCCGTCCGAGTGTCGCCGAGCTAGGGGGCCCACACTCCGTCCGAGTGTCGCCTAGCTTGGGGGCCCACACTCCGTCCGAGTGTCGCCTAGCTAGGGGGCCCACAATCCGTCCGAATGTCGCCTAGCTAGGGGGCCCACACTCAGTCCGAGTGTCGCCGAGCTAGGGGGCCCACACTCCGTCCGAGTGTCGCCTAGCTGGGGGGCCCACACTCCGTCCGAGTGTCGCCTAGCTAGGGGGCCCACAATCCGTCCGAGTGTCGCCAAGCTAAGGGGCCCACACACCGTCCGAGTGTCGCCTAGCTAGGGGGCCCACACTCCGTCCGAGTGTCGCCTAGCTAGGGGGCCCACACTCCGTCCGAGTGTCGCCTAGCTAGGGGGCCCACACTCCGTCCGAGTGTCGCCTAGCTAGGGGGCCCACACTCCGTCTGAGTGTCGCCTAGCTAGGGGGCCCACACTCCGTCCGAGTGTCGCCTAGCTAGGGGGTCCACACTCCGTCCGAGTGTCGCCTAGCTAGGGGGCCCAAACTCCGTCCGAGTGTCGCCTAGCTAGGGGGCCCACACTCCATCCGAGTGTCGCCTAGATAGGGGGTCGACACTCCGTCCGAGTGTCGCCTAGCTAGGGGGCCCACACTCCATCCTAGTGCCGCCTAGCTAGGGGGCCCACACTCCGTCCGAGTGTCACCTAGCTAGGGGGCCCACACTCCGTCCGAGTGTCGCCTAGCTAGGGGGCCCACACTCCGTCCGAGTGTCGCCTAACTAGGGGGACCACAATCCGTCCGAGTGTCACCTAGAAAGGGGGTTCACACTCCGTCCGAGTGTCGCCTAGCTAGGGGGCCCACACTCCTTCCGAGTGTCGCCTAGCTAGGGGGCCTAAACTCCGTCCGAGTGTCGCCTAGCTAGGGGGCCTAAACTCCGTCCGAGTGTCGCCTAGATAGGGGGCCCACACTCCGTTCGAGTGTCGCCTAGCTAGGGGGCCAACACTCTGTCCCAATTTCGCCTAGCTAGGGGGCTCTCCCTACATCGGAGTGTCGCCTAGCTAGGAGGACCACTCTCCGTCCGAGTACCACCAAGCTAGGGTACCCACACTCCGTGTGCCACCTATCTAGGGGGCCCACATTCCGTCCGAGTTTCACCTAGCTAGGGGGCCCACACTCCATCCAAGTGTCGCCTAGCTAGGGGGCTCACACTCCGTCCGAGTGTCGCCTAGCTAGGGGGACCACACTCCGTCCGAGTGTCGCCTAGCTAGGGGGCCCACACTCCGTCCGACTGTGGTCTAGCTAGGGGGTCCACACTCCGTCCGAGTATCACCTAGCTAAGGGACCCATACTCGAAGTGCCGCCTAGCTAGGGGGCTCACACTCCGTCCGAGTGTCGCCTAGCTAGGGGGCCCACACTCCGTCCGAGTGTCGACTAGATAAAGGGCCCACACTCAGTTCGAGTGTCGCCTAGATAGGGGGCCCACACTCCGTTCGAGTGTCGCCTAGCTAGGGGGCCCACACTCTGTCCCAATGTCGCCTACCTAGGGGGCTCTCCAGGGACCCACACTCGAAGTGCCGCCTAGCTAGGGGGCTCACACTCCGTCCGAGTGTCGCCTAGCTAGGGGGCTTACACTTCGTCCGAATTTCCCCTAGCTTGGGGATCCACACTCCATCCGAGTGTCGCATAGCTAGGGGGCCCACACTCTGTCCAAGTATCTCCTAGCTAGGGCATCCACACTCTGAGTGCCGCCTATCTAGGGGGGCCCACACTCCGTATGAGCGTCGTCGAGCTAGGGGGCCCACACTCCGTCCGAGTGAAGCCTAGCTAGGGGGCCCACACTCAGTTCGAGTGTCGCCTAGTTAGGGGGCCCACACTCTGACCGAGTGTCGCCTAGTTAGGGGGCCCACACTCTGACCGAGTTTCGACTAACTAGGGGGCCCACACTCCGTCCGAGTGTCGCCTAGCTAGGGGGCCCACACTCCGTCCGAGTGTCGCCTAGCTAGGGGGCCCACACTCCGTCCGAGTGTCGCCTAGCTAGGGGGCCCACACTACGTCCGAGTGTCGCCTAGCTAGGGGGCCCACACTCCGTCCGAGTGTCGCCTAGCTAGGGGGCTCACACTTCGTCCGAGTGTCGCCTAGCTAGGGGGCCCACACTCCGTCCGAGTGTCGCCTAGCTAGGGGGCCCACACTCCGTCTTAGTGTCGCCTAACTAGGGTGCCCACACTCCGTCCGAGTGTCGCCTAGATAGGGGGCCCACAGTCCGTCCGAGTGTCGCCTAGCTAGGGGGCCCACACTCCGTCCGAGTGTCGCCTAGCTAGGAGGCCCACACTACGTCCGAGTGTCACCTAGCTAGGGGGCCCACACTCCGTCCGAGTGTCGCCTAGCTAGGGGGCTCAAACTTCGTCCGAGTGTCGCCTAGCTTGGGGACCCACTCTCCGTCCGAGTGTCGCCTAGCTAGTGGGCCCACACTCCGTCCAAGTGTCAAACTAGAAACTGGGTCTAAGCAGAAAAAGTAAATTAATGTGCATGCAAAATGTAATTGCATATGAACACAAGACCTTTACACAGAGAAAACCAAAAGCAAAACACAAAACAAATATCCTGGAATAAAAAAGTAAAAAAAAAAATATATTGCAAAAATTGCATGAAGGTAGTAATAATAGTAATAATAAGGGTATTTAGTTAACATAATTTTGATCAAAATAATGTAGAAGCCATCCCGCCACGTCACGGCAACCCTTGTGGGACAGTCCTAACTCTTATATTTAAAACCTTTCCACTTGTCAAGTGACGTAAATGTGAACAAGGACAGAGGGACTGAACCACCAGTAATAGTATAGGCCAGACAGGATGGTTTCTCATTTGTTTCATTGTGCATTCTGTGCATATAAGGGTGTGACCGCCCTGTTTCTGAGTTGGAAAATCCATCCTGTCTGGCCTATATTATTACTGGTGGTTCAGTCCCTCTGTCCTTGTTCACATTTACGTCACTTGACAAGTGGAAAGGTTTTAAATACAAGAGTTAGGACTGTCCCACAAGGGTTGCCGTGACGTGGCAGGATGGCTTCTACATTATTTTGATCCAAATTATGTTAACTAAATACCCTTATTATTACTATTATTACTACCTTCATGCAATTTTTGCAATATATTTTTTTTTTTACTTTTTTATTCCAGGATATTTGTTTTGTGTTTTGCTTTTGTTTTTCTCCGTCCAAGTGTCGCCTAGCTAGGGGGCCCACACTCCGTCCGAGTTTCCCCTAGCCACACTCCGTCCGAGAGTCGACTTGCTAGGGGGCCCACACTCAGTCCGAGTGTCGCCTAGCTAGAAAGCCGACACTCCGTCTGAGTGTCGCCTAGCTTGGGGGACCACACTCCCTCTGAGTGTCGGCTAGCTAGGGGGCCCACACTCCCTCTGAGTGTCGCCTAGCTAGTGGGCCCACACTCCGTCCAAGTGTCGCCTAGCTAGGGGGCACACACTCCGTCCGAGTGTCGCCTAGCTAGGGGCCACACAATCTGTCCGAGTGTCCCCTAGCCACACTCCATACGAGTGTCGCCTAGCTAGGAGGCCACACTCCGTCTGAGTGTCGCCTAGCTAGGGGGCCCACAATTCGTCCGAGTGTTGTCTAGCAAGGGGGCCCACACTCCGAATGTCGCCTAGCCAGAGCGCCGACACTCCGTCAAAGCGTCGCCTAGCTAGGAGGCACACACTCCATCCGAGTGTCGCCTAGCTAGGGGGCCCACACTCCGTCCAAGTGCCGCCTGGCTAGGGGGTCACACTGCGTCCGAGTGTCGCCTGGCTAGGGGGCCCACACTCCGTCCGAGTGTCGCCTGGCTAGGGGGCCCACACTCCGTCCGAGTGTCGCATAGCTAAAGGGCCCACACTCCGTCCGATAGTCGCTAGGGTGCCCACACTCTGTCCGAGTGACGCTAGGGGGCCCACACTCCGTCCGAGTGTCTCCTAGCTAGGGGGCCCACATTCCGTCCGATAGTGGCCTAGCTGAAGGGCCCACGCTCTGTCCGAGTGTCGCCTAGATAGGGGGCCCACACTCCGTTCAAGTGTCGCCTAGCTAGGAAGCACACACTCCATCCGAGTGTCGCCTAGCTAGGGGGCCCACAGTCAGTCCGAGTGTCGCCTAGCTAGAAAGCCGACACTCCGTCTGAGTGTCGCCTAGCTTGGGGGACCACAGTCCCTCTGAGTGTCGCCTAGCTAGGGGGCCCACACTCCCTCTGAGTGTTGCCTAGCTAGTGGGCCCACACTCCGTTCAAGTGTCGCCTAGCTAGGGGGCACACACTCCGTCCGAGTGTCGCCTAGCTAGGGGCCACACAATCTGTCCGAGTGTCCCCTAGCCACACTCCATACGAGTGTCGCCTAGCTAGGGGACCCACATTCCGTCCGAGTGTCGCATAGCTAGAGAGCCGACACTCCGTCTGAGTGTCGCCTCGCTAGGGGGCCGACACTCCATCCGAGTGTCGCCTAGCTAGGGGGCCCACACTCCGTCCGAGTGTCGCCTAGCTAGGAGGCCACACTCCGTCTGAGTGTTGCCTAGCTAGGGGGCCCACAATCCGTCCGAGTGTTGTCTAGCAAGGGGGCCCACACTCCGAATGTCGCCTAGCCAGAGCGCTGACACTCCGTCAAAGCGTCGCCTAGCTAGGAGGCACACACTCCATCCGAGTGTCGCCTAGCTAGGGGGCCCACACTCCGTCCAAGTGCCGCCTGGCTAGGGGGCCACACTGCGTCCGACTGTCGCCTGGCTAGGGGGCCCACACTCCGTCCGAGTGTCGCCTGGCTAGGGGGCCCACACTTCGTCCGAGTGTCGCATAGCTAAAGGGCCCACACTCCGTCCGATAGTCGCTAGGGGGCCCACACTCCGTCCGAGTGTCTCCTAGCTAGGGGGCCCACATTCCGTCCGATAGTGGCCTAGCTGAAGGGCCCACGCTCTGTCCGAGTGTCGCCTAGATAGGGGGCCCACACTCCGTCCAAGTGCCGCCTGGCTAGGGGGTCCACACTCCGTCTGAGTGTCGCCTAGCTAGGAAGCACACACTCCATCCGAGTGTCGCCTAGCTAGCGTGCCCACACTCCGTCCAAGTGCCGCCTGGCTAGGGGGTCCACACTCCGTCTGAGTGTCGCCTAGCTAAGGGGCGCACACTCCCTCCGCGTGTCGCTTAGCTAGGGGGCCCACACTGAGTGTCGCCTAACTAGTGGGCCCACACTCCGTCCAAGTGTCGCCTAGCTAGGGGCAACACACTCTGTCCGAGTGTCCCCTAGCCACACTCCGTACGAGTGTTGCCTAGCTAGGGGACCCACATTCCGTCTGAGTGTCGCCTAGCTAGAGAGCCGACACTACGTCTGAGTGTCGCCTCGCTAGGGGGCCCACACTCCGTCCGAGTGTCGCCTATCTGGGGGGCCCACACTCCGTCCGAGTGTCGCCTAGCTAGGGGGCCCACAATCCGTCCGAGTGTCGCCAAGCTAAGGGGCCCACACACCGTCCGAGTGTAGCCTAGCTAGGGGGCTCACATTCCGTCCGAGTGTCGCCTAGCTAGGGGGCCCACACTCCGTCCGAGTGTCGCCTATCTAGGGGGCCCACACTCCGTCCGAGTGTCGCCTAGCTAGGGGGCCCACACTACGTCCGAGTGTCGCCTAGCTAGGGGGCCCACACTCCGTCCGAGTGTCGCCTAGCTAGGGGGCCCACACTCCGTCTGAGTGTCACCTAGCTAGGGGGCCCACACTCCGTCCGAGTGTCGCCTAGCTCGGGGGCCCACACTCCGTCTGAGTGTCACCTAGCTAGGGGGCCCACACTCCGTCCGAGTGTCGCCTAGCTAGAGGGCCCACACTCCGTCCGAGTGTCGCCTAGCTAGGGGGCCCACACTCCATCCGAGTGTCGCCTAGCTAGGGGGCCCACACTCCATCCGAGTGTCGCCTAGATAGGGGGTCGACAGTCCGTCCGAGTGTCGCCTAGCTAGGGGGCCCACAATCTGTCCGAGTGTCGCCTAGCTAGGGGGCCCACACTCCATCCTAGTGCCGCCTAGCTAGGGGGCCCACACTCCGTTCGAGTGTCACCTAGCTAGGGGGCCCACACTCCGTCCGAGTGTCGCCTAGCTAGGGGGCCCACACTCCGTCCGAGTGTCGCCTAGCTAGAGGGCCCACACTCCGTCCGAGTGTCGACTAGCTAAAGGGCCCACACTCCGTCCGAGTGTCGCCTAGATAGGGGGACCACACTCCGTTTGAGTGTCGCCTAGCTAGGGGGTCCACACTCTGTCCCAGAGACGCCTAGCTAGGGGGCTCTCCATCCGAGTGTCGCCTAGCTAGGAGGACCGCACTCCGTCCGAGTTAAACCTAGTTAGGGGACCCACACTCCGTCCGAGTGTCACCTAGCTAGGGGGCCCACAGTCCGTCCAAGTGTCTCCTAGCTAGGGGGCACACACTCCGTCCGAGTGTCGCCCAGCTAGGGGGTCAACACTCCGTCCGAGTGTCGCCTAGCTAGGGGACCCACACTCCGACCGAGTGTCGCCTAGCTAGGGGGTCCACACTCCGTCCGAGTATCACCTAGCTAGGGGACCCACACTCGAAGTGCCACCTGGCTTGGGGGCCCACACTCCGCCCGAGTGTCGCCTAGCTAGGAGGCCCACACTCCGTCCGAGTGTCGCCTAGCTAGGGGGCTCACATTCCGTCCGAGTGTCGCCTAGCTAGGGGGCCCACACTCCGTCCGAGTGTCGCCTAGATAGGAGGTCGACACTCCGTCCGAGTGTCGCCTAGCTAGGGGGCCCACAATCCGTCCGAGTGTCGCCTAGCTAGGGGGCCCACACTCCATCCTAGTGTCACCTTGCTAGGGGGTCCACACTCCGTCCGAGTGTCGCCTAGCTAGGGGGCCCACACTCCGTCTGAGTGTCACCTTGCTAGGGGGCCCACACTCCGTCCGAGTGTCGCCTAGCTAGGGGGCCCACACTCCGTCCGAGTGTCGCCTAGCTAGGGGGCCCACACTCCATCCGAGTGTCGCCTAGCTAGGGGGCCCATACTCCATCCGAGTGTCGCCTAGATAGGGGACCCACACTCCGACCGAGTGTCGCCTAGCTAGAGAGCCGACACTCCGTCCAATTGTCGCCTAGCTAGGGGGCTCACACTCCGTCCAAGTGTCACCTAGCTAGGGGGCCCACACTACGTCTGAGTGTCGCCTAGCTAGGGGGCCCACACTTTGTTCGAGTGTCGCCTAGATAGGGGGCCCACACTTCGTCTGAGTGTCGCCTAGCTATGGGGCCCACACTCCGTCCGAGTGTCGTCTAGCTAGGGTGCCCACACTCTGTCCGAGTGTTGCCTAGCAAGGGAGCCCACACTCAGTACGAGTGTCGCCTAGCAAGGGGGCCCACATTCCGTCAGAGTGTCGCCTAGCTAAGGGGCCCACACTCCGTCCAAGTGTGGCCTAGCTCGGGGTCCCATACTCTGTCCAAGTGTCGCCTAGCTAGGGGGCACACACTCCATCCGACTGTCGCCTAGCTAGGCGGCCCACACTCTGTCCGAGTGTCGCCGAGCTAGGGGGCCCACACTCCGTCCGAGTGTCGCCTAGCTTGGGGACCCACACTCCGTCCGAGTGTCGCCTAGCTAGGGGGCCCACAATCCGTCCGAATGTCGCCTAGCTAGGGGGCCCACACTCAGTCCGAGTGACGCCGAGCTAGGGGGCCCACACTCTGTCCGAGTGTCGCCTAGCTAGGGGGCCCACACTCCGTCCGAGTGTCGCCTATCTGGGGGGCCCACACTCCGTCCGAGTGTCGCCTAGCTAGGGGGGCCCACAATCGGTCCGAGTGTCGCCAAGCTAAGGGGCCCACACACCGTCCGAGTGTAGCCTAGCTAGGGGGCTCACATTCCGTCCGAGTGTCGCCTAGCTAGGGGGCCCACACTCCGTCCGAGTGTCGCCTAGCTAGGGGGCCCACACTCCGTCCGAGTGTCGCCTAGCTAGGGGGACAACACTACGTCCGAGTGTCGCGTAGCTAGGGGGCCCACACTCCGTCCGAGTGTCGCCTAGCAAGGGGGCCCGCACTCCGTCCGAGTGTCACCTAGCTAGGGGGCCCACACTCCGTCCGAGTGTCGCCTAGCTCGGGGGCCCATACTCCGTCTGAGTGTCACCTAGCTAGGGGGCCCACACTCCGTCCGAGTGTCGCCTAGCTAGAGGGCCCACACTCCGTCCGAGTGTCGCCTAGCTAGGGGACCCACACTCCATCCGAGTGTCGCCTAGCTAGGGGGCCCACACTCCATCCGAGTGTCGCCTAGATAGGGGGTCGACACTCCGTCCGAGTGTCGCCTAGCTAGGGGGCCCACAATCTGTCCGAGTGTCGCCTAGCTAGGGGGCCCACACTCCATCCTAGTGCCGCCTAGCTAGGGGGCCCACACTCCGTCCGAGTGTCACCTAGCTAGGGGGCCCACACTCCGTCCGAGTGTCGCCTAGCTAGGGGGCCCACACTCCGTCCGAGTGTCGCCTAGCAAGGGAGCCCACACTCAGTACGAGTGTCGCCTAGCAAGGCGGCCCACATTCCGTCCGAGTGTCGCCTAGCTAAAGGGCCCATACTCCGTCCGTGTGTCGCCTAGCTAGGGGGCCCACACTCCGTCCGAGTGTCGACTAAATAAAGGGCCCACACTCAGTCCGAGTGTCGCCTAGATAGGGGGCCAACACTCCGTTCGAGTGTCGCCTAGCTAGGGGGCCCACACTCTGTCCCAATGTCGCCTAGCTAGGGGGCTCTCCCTACATCCGAGTGTCGCCTAGCTAGGAGGACCACTCTCCGTCCGAGTACCACCTAGCTAGGGTACACACACTCCGTGTGCCACCTATCTAGGGGGCCCACATTCCGTCCGAGTTTCACCTAGCTAGGGGGCCCACACTCCGTCCAAGTGTCGCCTAGCTAGGGGGCTCACACTCCGTCCGAGTGTCGCCTAGCTAGGGGGCCCACACTCCGTCCGAGTGTCGCCTAGCTAAGGGACCCACACTCGATGTGCCGCCTAGCTAGGGGGCTCACACTCCGTCCGAGTGTCGCCTAGCTAGGGGGCCCACACTCCGTCCGAGTGTCGACTACATAAAGGGCCCACACTCAGTTCGAGTGTAGCCTAGATAGGGGGCCCACACTCCGTTCGAGTGTCGCCTAGCTAGGGGGCCCACACTCTGTCCCAATGTCGCCTAGCTAGGGGGCTCTCCAGGGACCCACACTCCAAGTGCCGCCTAGCTAGGGGGCTCACACTCCGTCCGAGTGTCGCCTAGCTAGGGGGCTCACACTTCGTCCGAATTTCGCCTAGCTTGGGGATCCACACTCCATCCGAGTGTCGCATAGCTAGGGGGCCCACACTCTGTCCGAGTGTCTCCTAGCTAGGGCATCCACACTCTGAGTGCCGCCTATCTAGGGGGGCCCACACTCCGTACGAGCGTCGTCGAGCTAGGGGGCCCACACTCTGTCCGAGTGAAGCCTAGCTAGGGGGCCCACACTCAGTTCGAGTGTCGCCTAGTTAGGGGGCCCACACTCTGACCGAGTGTCGCCTAGTTAGGGGGCCCACACTCTGACCAAGTGTCGACTAACTAGGGGGCCCACACTCCGTCCGAGTGTCGCCTTGATAGGGGGCCCACACTCCGTCCGAGTGTCGCCTCGCTAGGGGGCCCACACTCCGTCCGAGTGTCGCCTAGATAGGGGGCCCACACTACGTCCAAGTGTCGCCTAGCTAGGGGGCCCACACTCCGTCCGAGTGTCACCTAGCTAGGGGGCTCACACTTCGTCCGAGTGTCGCTTAGCTAGGGGGCACACACTCCGTCCGAGTGTCGCCTAGCTAGGGGGCCCACACTCCGTCTGAGTGTCGCCTAACTAGGGGGCCCACACTCCGTCCGAGTGTCGCCTAGATAGGGGGCCCACACTCCGTCCGAGTGTCGCCTAGCTAGGGGGCCCACACTCCGTCCGAGTGTCGCCTAGCTAGGGGGCCCACACTCCGTCCGAGTGTCACCTAGCTAGGGGGCCCACACTCCGTCCCAGTGTCACCTAGCTAGGGGGCCCACACTCCGTCCGAGTGTCGCCTAGCTAGAGGGCCCACACTCCGTCCGAGTGTCGCCTAGCTAGGGGGCCCACACTCCGTCCGAGTGTCGACTAAATAAAGGGCCCACACTCAGTCCGAGTGTCGCCTAGATAGGGGGCCAACACTCCGTTCGAGTGTCGCCTAGCTAGGGGGCCCACACTCTGTCCCAATGTCGCCTAGCTAGGGGGCTCTCCCTACATCCGAGTGTCGCCTAGCTAGGAGGACCACTCTCCGTCCGAGTACCACCTAGCTAGGGTACACACACTCCGTGTGCCACCTATCTAGGGGGCCCACATTCCGTCCGAGTTTCACCTAGCTAGGGGGCCCACACTCCGTCCAAGTGTCGCCTAGCTAGGGGGCTCACACTCCGTCCGAGTGTCACCTAGCTAGGGGGCCCACACTCCGTCTGAGTGTCGCCTAGCTAAGGGACCCACACTCGAAGTGCCGCCTAGCTAGGGGGCTCACACTCCGTCCGAGTGTCGCCTAGCTAGGGGGCTCACACTCCGTCCGAGTGTCGACTAGATAAAGGGCCCACACTCAGTTCGAGTGTCGCCTAGATAGGGGGCCCACACTCCGTTCGAGTGTCGCCTAGCTAGGGGGCCCACACTCTGTCCCAATGTCGCCTAGCTAGGGGGCTCTCCAGGGACCCACACTCCAAGTGCCGCCTAGCTAGGGGGCTCACACTCCGTCCGAGTGTCGCCTAGCTAGGAGGCTTACACTTCGTCCGAATTTCGCCTAGCTTGGGGATCCACACTCCATCCGAGTGTCGCATAGCTAGGGGGCCCACACTCTGTCCGAGTGTCTCCTAGCTAGGGCATCCACACTCTGAGTGCCGCCTATCTAGGGGGGCCCACACTCCGTACGAGCGTCGTCGAGCTAGGGGGCCCACACTCTTTCCGAATGAAGCCTAGCTAGGGGGCCCACACTCAGTTCGAGTGTCGCCTAGTTAGGGGGCCCACACTCTGACCGAGTGTCGCCTAGTTAGGGGGCCCACACTCTGACCAAGTGTCGCCTAACTAGGGGGCCCACACTCCGTCCGAGTGTCGCCTAGATAGGGGGCCCACACTCCGTCCGAGTGTCGCCTAGCTAGGGGGACCACACTCCGTCCGAGTGTCGCCTAGCTAGGGGGCCCACACTACGTCCGAGTGTCGCCTAGCTAGGGGGCCCACACTCCGTCCGAGTGTCACCTAGCTAGGGGGCTCACACTTCGTCCGAGTGTCGCTTAGCTAGGGGGCACACACTCCGTCCGACTGTCGCCTAGCTAGGGGGCCCACACTCCGTCTGAGTGTCGCCTAACTAGGGGGCCCACACTCCGTCCGAGTGTCGCCTAGATAGGGGGCCCACACTCCGTCCGAGTGTCGCCTAGCTAGGGGGCCCACACTCCGTCCGAGTGTCGCCTAGCTAGGGGGCCCACACTACGTCCGAGTGTCGCCTAGCTAGGGGGCCCACACTCCGTCCGAGTGTCACCTAGCTAGGGGGCTCACACTTCGTCCGAGTGTCGCTTAGCTAGGGGGCACACACTCCGTCCGACTGTCGCCTAGCTAGGGGGCCCACACTCCGTCTGAGTGTCGCCTAACTAGGGGGCCCACACTCCGTCCGAGTGTCGCCTAGATAGGGGGCCCACACTCCGTCCGAGTGTCGCCTAGCTAGGGGGCCCACACTCCGTCCGAGTGTCGCCTAGCTAGGGGGCCCACACTACGTCCGAGTGTCGCCTAGCTAGGGGGCCCACACTCCGTCCGAGTGTCGCCTAGCTAGGGGGCTCACACTTCGTCCGAGTGTCGCCTAGCTTGGGGACCCACACTCCATCCGAGTGTCGCCTAGCTAGTGGGCCCACACTCCGTCCAAGTGTCGCCTAGCTAGGGGGCCCACACTCCGTCCGAGTTTCCCCTAGTCACACTCCGTCCGAGAGTCGACTTGCTAGGGGGCCCACAACCAGTCCGAGTGTCGCCTAGCTAGAAAGCCGACACTCCGTCTGAGTGTCGCCTAGCTTGGGGGACCACACTCCCTCTGAGTGTCGCCTAGCTAGGGGGCCCACACTCCCTCTGAGTGTCGCCTAGCTAGTGGGCCCACACTCCGTCCAAGTGTCGCCTAGCTAGGGGGCACACACTCCGTCCGAGTGTCGCCTAGCTAGGGGCCACACAGTCTGTCCGAGTGTCCCCTAGCCACACTCCATACGAGTGTCCCCTAGCTAGGGGACCCACACTCCGTCCGAGTGTCGCATAGCTAGAGAGCCGACACTCCGTCTGAGTGTCGCCTCGCTAGGGGGCCGACACTCCATCCGAGTGTCGCTTAGCTAGGGGGCCCACACTCCGTCCGAGTGTCGCCTAGCTAGGAGGCCACATTCCGTCCGAGTGTCGCCTAGCTAGGGGGCCCACAATACGTCCGAGTGTTGTCTAGCAAGGGGGCCCTCACTCCGAATGTCGCCTAGCCAGAGCGCCGACACTCCGTCAAAGCGTCGCCTAGCTAGGAGGCACACACTCCATCCGAATGTCGCCTAGCTAGGGGGCCCACACTCCGTCCAAGTGCCGCCTGGCTAGGGGGCCCACACTGCGTCCGAGTGTCGCCTGGCTAGGGGGCCCACACTCCGTCCGAGTGTCGCCTGGCTAGGGGGCCCACACTCAATCCGAGTGTCGCATAGCTAAAGGGCCCACACTCCGTCCGATAGTCGCTAGGGGGCCCACACTCCGTCCGAGTGTCGCCTTGCTAGGGGGCCCACACTCTGTCCCAATGTCGCCTAGCTAGGGGGCTCTCCCTACATCCGAGTGTCGCCTAGCTAGGAGGACCACTCTCCGTCCGAGTACCACCTAGCTAGGGTACCCACACTCCGTGTGCCACCTAACTAGGGGGCCCACATTCCGTCCGAGTTTCACCTAGCTAGGGGGCCCACACTCCGTCCAAGTGTCGCCTAGCTAGGGGGCTCACACTCCGTCCGAGTGTCACCTAGCTAGGGGGCCCACACTCCGTCCGAGTGTCGACTAGATAAAGGGACCCACACTCAAAGTGCAGCCTAGCTAGGGGGCTCACACTCCGTCCGAGTGTTGCCTAGCTAGGGGGCCCACACTCCGTCCGAGTGTCGACTAGATAAAGGGCCCACACTCAGTTCGAGTGTCGCCTAGATAGGGGGCCCACACTCCGTTCGAGTGTCGCCTAGCTAGGGGGCCCACACTCGGTCCCAATGTCGCCTAGCTAGGGGGCTCTCCAGGGACACACACTCCAAGTGCCGCCTAGCTAGGGTGCTCATACTCCGTCCGAGTGTCGCCTAGCTAGGGGGCTCACACTTCGTCCGAATTTCGCCTAGCTTGGGGATCCACACTCCATCCGAGTGTCGCATAGCTAGGGGGCCCACACTCTGTCCGAGTGTCTCCTAGCTAGGGCATCCACACTCTGAGTGCCGCCTATCTAGGGGGGCCCACACTCCGTACGAGCGTCGTCGAGCTAGGGGGCCCACACTCTGTCCGAGTGAAGCCTAGCTAGGGGGCCCACACTCAGTTTGAGTGTCGCCTAGTTAGGGGGCCCACACTCTGACCGAGTGTCGCCTACTTAGGGGGCCCACACTCTGACCGAGTGTCGCCTAACTAGGGGGCCCACACTCCGTCCGAGTGTCGCCTAGATAGGGGGCCCACACTCCGTTCGAGTGTCGCCTAGCTAGGGGGCCCACACTCCGTCCGAGTGTCGCCTAGCTAGGGGGCCCACACTACGTCCGAGTGTCGCCTAGCTAGGGGTCCCACACTCCGTCCGAGTGTCGCCTAGCTAGGGGGCTCACACTTCGTCCGAGTGTCGCTTAGCTAGGGGGCACACACTCCGTCCGAGTGTCGCCTAGCTAGGGGGCCCACACTCCGTCTGAGTGTCGCCTAACTAGGGGGCCCACACTCCATCCGAGTGTCGCCTAGATAGGGGTCCCACACTCCGTCCGAGTGTCGCCTAGCTAGGGGGCCCACACTCCGTCCGAGTGTCGCCTAGCTAGGGGGCCCACACTACGTCCGAGTGTCGCCTAGCTAGGGGGCCCACACTCCGTCCGAGTGTCGCCTAGCTAGAAAGCCGACACTCCGTCTGAGTGTCGCCTAGCTTGGGGGACCACACTCCCTCTGAGTGTCGCCTAGCTAGGGGGCCCACACTCCCTCTGAGTGTCGCCTAGCTAGTGGGCCCACACTCCGTCCAAGTGTCGCCTAGCTAGGGGGCACACACTCCGTCCGAGTGTCGCCTAGCTAGGGGGCTCACACTTCGTCCGAGTGTCGCCTAGCTTGGGGACCCACACTCCATCCGAGTGTCGCCTAGCTAGTGGGCCCACACTCCGTCCAAGTGTCGCCTAGCTAGGGGGCCCACACTCCGTCCGAGTTTCCCCTAGCCACACTCCGTCCGAGAGTCGACTTGCTAGGGGGCCCACACTCAGTCCGAGTGTCGCCTAGCTAGAAAGCCGACACTCCGTCTGAGTGTCGCCTAGCTTGGGGGACCACACTCCCTCTGAGTGTCGCCTAGCTAGGGGGCCCACACTCCCTCTGAGTGTCGCCTAGCTAGTGGGCCCAAACTCCGTCCAAGTGTCGCCTAGCTAGGGGGCACACACTCCGTCCGAGTGTCGCCTAGCTAGGGGCCACACAGTCTGTCCGAGTGTCCCCTAGCCACACTCCATAAGAGTGTCGCCTAGCTAGGGGACCCACACTCCGTCCGAGTGTCGCATAGCTAGAGAGCCGACACTCCGTCTGAGTGTCGCCTCGCTAGGGGGCCGACACTCCATCCGAGTGTCGCCTAGCTAGGGAGCCCACACTCCGTCCGAGTGTCGCCTAGCTAGGAGGCCACATTCCGTCCGAGTGTCGCCTAGCTAGGGGGCCCACAATACGTCCGAGTGTTGTCTAGCAAGGGGGCCCTCACTCCGAATGTCGCCTAGCCAGAGCGCCGACACTCCGTCAAAGCGTCGCCTAGCTAGGAGGCACACACTCCATCCGAGTGTCGCCTAGCTAGGGGGCCCACACTCCGTCCAAGTGCCGCCTGGCTAGGGGGCCCACACTGCGTCCGAGTGTCGCCTGGCTAGGGAGCCCACACTCCGTCCGAGTGTCGCCTGGCTAGGGGGCCCACACTCAATCCGAGTGTCGCATAGCTAAAGGGCCCACACTCCGTCCGATAGTCGCTAGGGGGCCCACACTCTGTCCGAGTGACGCTAGGGGGCCCACACTCCGTCCGAGTGTCTCCTAGCTAGGGGGCCCACATTCCGTCCGATAGTGGCCTAGCTGAAGGGCCCACGCTCTGTCCGAGTGTCGCCTAGATAGGGGGCCCACACTCCGTTCAAGTGTCGCCTAGCTAGGAAGCACACATTCCTTCCGAGTGTCGCCTAGCTAGGGGGCCCACACTCCGCCCAAGTGCCGCCTGGCTAGGGGGCCCACACTCCGTCTGAGTGTCGCCTAGCTAGGGGGCGCACACTCCCTCCGATTGTCGCTTAGCTAGAGGGCCCACACTCCCTCTGAGTTTCGCCTAGCTTGTGGGCCCACACTCCGTCCAAGTGTCGCCTAGCTAGGGGGCACACACTCCGTCCGAGTGTCGCCTAGCTAGGGGACACACACTCTGTCCGAGTGTCCCCTAGCCACACTCCGTACGAGTGTTGCCTAGCTAAGGGACCCACACTCCGTCCGAGTGTCGCCTAGCTACAGAGCCGACACTCCGACTGAGTGTCGCCTCGCTAGGGGGCCCACACTTCGTCCAAGTGTCGCCTAGCTAGGGGGCCCACACTCCGTCCGAGTGTCGCCTAGATAGGGGGACCACACTCCGTTTGAGTGTTGCCTAGCTAGGGGGTCCACACTCTGTCCCAGAGACGCCTAGCTAGGGGGCTCTCCCTCCATCCGAGTGTCGCCTAGCTAGGAGGACCGCACTCCGTCCGAGTTAAACCTAGTTAGGGGACCCACACTCCGTATGCCGCCTATCTAGGGGGCCCACACTCCGTCCGAGTGTCACCTTGCTAGGGGGCCCACAGTCCGTCCAAGTGTCTCCTAGCTAGGGGGCACACAGTCCGTCCGAGTGTCGCCCAGCTAGGGGGTCAACACTCCGTCCGAGTGTCCCCTACCACACTCCGTCCGAGTGTCGCCTAGCTAGGGGACCCACACTCCGACCGAGTGTCGCCTAGCTAGAGAGCCGACACTCCGTCCGATTGTCGTCTAGCTAGGGGGCTCACACTCCGTCCAAGTGTCACCTAGCTAGGGGGCCCACACTACGTCCGAGTGTCGCCTAGCTAGGGGACTCACACTCTGTTCGAGTGTCGCCTAGCTAGGGGGCCCACACTCCATCCGAGTGTCGACTTGCTAGGGTCCCCACACTCCGTCCAAGTGTCCCCTAGCCACACTCCGTTCGAGTGTCGCCTAGCTAGAGGGCCCACACTCCGTCCGAGTGTCGCCTAGCTAGGGGGCCCAAACTCCGTCCAAGTGTCGCCTAGCTAGGGGGCCCACACTCTGTCCGAGTGTCGCCTAGCAAGGGAGCCCACACTCAGTCCGAGTGTCGCCTAGCAAGGGGGCCCACATACCGTCCGAGTGTCGCCCAGCTAGGGGGTCCACACTCCGTCCGAGTGTCCCCTAGCCACACTCCGTCCGAGTGTCGCCTAGCTAGGGGACCCACACTCCGACCGATTGTCGCCTAGCTAAAGAGCCGACATTCCGTCCGATTGTCGCCTAGCTAGGGGGCTCACACTCCGTCCAAGTGTCACCTAGCTAGGGGGCCCACACTCCGTCCGAGTGTCGCCTAGCTAGGGGGCCCACACTCCGTCCGAGTGTCGCCTAGCTAGGGGGCCCACACTCCGAGTGTCGCCTAGCTAGGTGGCCCACACTCTGTCCGAGTGTCGCCTAGCAAGGGAGCCCACACTCAGTCCGAGTGTCGCCTAGCAAGGGGGCCCACATTCCGTCAGAGTGTCGCCTAGCTAAGAGGACCACACTCCGTCCAAGTGTGGCCTAGCTAGGGGGCCCATACTCCGTCCAAGTGTTGCCTAGCTATGGGGCCCACACTCCATCCGACTGTCGCCTAGCTAGGGGGCCCACACTCCGTCCGAGTGTCACCTAGCTAGGGTGCCCATACTCAGTCCGAGTGTCGCCGAGCTAGGGGGGCCACACTCTGTCCAAGTGTAGCCTAGCTAGGGGGCCCACACTCCGTCCGAGTGTCGCCTAGCTTTGTGGCCCACTCTCCGTCCGAGTGTCGCCTAGCTAAGGGGCCCACACTCCGTCCGAGTGTCGCCTAGCTAGAGGGCCCACACTCCGTCCGAGTGTCGCCTAGATAGGGGGTCGACACTCCGTCCGAGTGTCGCCTAGCTAGGGGGCCCACACTCCGTCCGAGTGTCGCCTAGCTAGGGGGACCACACTCCGTCCGAGTGTCGCCTAGCTAGGGAGTCCACACTCCGTCCGAGTGTCGCCTAGATAGGGGGTCGACACTCCGTCCGAGTGTCGCCTAGCTAGGGGGCCCACAATCCGTCCGAGTGTCGCCTAGCTAGGGGTCCCACAATCCGTCCGAGTGTCGCCTAGCTAGGAGGCCCACACACCGTCCGAGTGTCACCTAGCTAGGGGGCCCACACTCCGTCTGAGTGTCGTCTAGCTAGGGGGCCCACACTTCGTCCGAGTGTCGCCTAGCTAGGGGGCCTACACTCCGTCCGAGTGTCGCCTAGATAGGGGGTCGACACTCCGTTCGAGTGTCGCCTAGCTAGGGGGCCCACAATCCGTCCGAGTGTCGCCTAGCTAGGGGGCCCACACTTCATCCCAGTGTCGCCTAGCTAGGGGGCCCACACTCCTTCCGAGTGTCACCTAGCTAGGGGGCCCACACTCCGTCCGAGTGTCGCCTAGCTAGGGGGCCCGCACTCCATCCGAGTGTCGCCTAGCTAGGGGGCCCACACTCCTTCCGAGTGTCGCCTAGCTAGGGGGCCCACACTCCGTCCGAGTGTCGCCTAGCTAGGGGCCCCACACTCCGTCCGAGTGTCGCCTAGCTAGGGGGCCCACACACCGTCCGAGTGTCGCCTAGCTAGGGGGCCCAGACTCCGTCCGAGTGTCGCCTAGCTAGGGGGCCCACACTCCGTTCGAGTGTCGCCTAGCTAGAGGGCCCAAACTATGTCCCAATGTCGCCTAGCTTGGGGGCTCTCCCTACATCAGAGTGTCGCCTAGCTAGGGGCCCCGCCATTCCGTCCGAGTGTCACCTGGCTAGGGGGCCCACACTCCGTCCAAGTGTCGCCTAGCTTGGGGGCCCACACTCCGTCCGAGTGTCGCCTAGCTAGGGGGCCCACACTCCGTCCGACTGTGGCCTAGCTAGGGGGTCCACACTCCGTCCGAGTATCACCTAGCTAAGGGAACCACTCTCGAAGTGCCGCCTAGCTAGGGGGCCCACACTCGGTCCGAGTGTCGCCTAGCTAGGGGGCTCACACTTCGTCTGAGTTTCGCCTAGCTTGGGGATCCATACTACCATCCGAGTGTCGCTTAGCTAGGGGTCCCACACTCTGTCCAAGTGTCGTCTTGCTAGGGGGCACACACTCCGTCCGAGTGTCGCCTAGCTAGGGGCCACACAGTTTGTCCAAGTGTCCCCTAGCCACACTCCGTACGAGTGTCGCCTAGCTAGGGGACCCACACTCCGTCCGAGTGTCGCCTAGCTAGAGAGCCGACACTCCCGTCTGAGTGTCGCCTCGCTAGGGGGCCCACACTCCATCCGAGTGTCGCCTAGCTAGGGGGCCCACACTCCGTACGAGTGTCGCCTATCTAGGAGGCCACACTCCGTCGGAGTGTCACCTAGATAGGGGGCCCACACTCCGTCCGAGTGTTGTCTAGCAAGGGGGCCCACACTCCGAATGTCGCCTAGCCAGAGCGCCGACACTCCATCAGAGTGTCGCCTAGCTAGGAGGCACACACTCCATCCGAGTGTTGCCTAGCTAGGGGGCCCACACTCCGTCCAAGTGCCGCCTGGCTAGGGGGCCCACACTCCGTCCGAGTGTCGCCTGGCAAGGGGCCCACACTCCGTCCGAGTGTCGCCTGGCCAGGGGGCCCACACTCCGTCCGAGTGTCGCATAGCTAAAGGGCCCACACTCCGTCCGAGTGACGCTAGGGGGCCCACACTCCGTCCGAGTGTCGCCTAGCTAGGGGGCCCACACTCTGTCCGAGTGTCGCCTAGCTAGGGGGCCCACACTCCATCCGAGAGTCGCCTTGCTAGGGGGCCCACACTCCATCGGAGTGTCGCCAAGATAGGGGACCCACACTCCGACCGAGTGTCGCCTAGCTAGAGAGCCGACATTCCGTCCAATTGTCGCCTAGCTAGGGGGCTCACACTCCGTCCAAGTGTCACCTAGCTAGGGGGCCCACACTACGTCTGAGTGTCGCCTAGCTAGGGGGCCTACACTCCGTTCGAGTGTCGCCTAGCTATGGGCCCCCACACTCCGTCCGAGAGTCGCCTAGCTAGGGGGCCCACACTCTGTCCGAGTGTCGCCTAGCAAGGGAGCCCACACTCAGTACGAGTGTCGCCTATCAAGGGGGCCCACATTCCGTCAGATTGTCGCCTAGCTAAGGGGCCCACATTCCGTCCAAGTGTGGCCTAGCTAGGGGGCCCATACTCCGTCCAAGTGTCGCCTAGCTAGGGGGCCCACACTCCATCCGACTGTCGCCTAGCTAGGCGGCCCACACTCCGTCCGAGTGTCGCCGAGCTAGGGGGCCCACACTCCGTCCGAGTGTCGCCTAGCTTGGGGGCCCACACTCCGTCCGAGTGTCGCCTAGCTAGGGGGCCCACAATCCGTCCGAATGTCGCCTAGCTAGGGGGCCTACACTCAGTCCGAGTGTCGCCGAGCTAGGGGGCCCACACTCCGTCCGAGTGTCGCCTAGCTGGGGGGACCACACTCCGTCCGAGTGTCGCCTAGCTAGGGGGCCCACAATCCGTCCGAGTGTCGCCAAGCTAAGGGGCCCACACACCGTCCGAGTGTCGCCTAGCTAGGGGGCCCACACTCCGTCCGAGTGTCGCCTAGCTAGGGGGCCCACACTCCGTCCGAGTGTCGCCTAGCTAGGGGGCCCACACTCTGTCTGAGTGTCACCTAGCTAGGGGGCCCACACTCCGTCCGAGTGTCGCCTAGCTAGGGGGCCCACACTCCTTCCGAGTGTCGCCTAGCTAGGGGGCCCACACTCCATCCGAGTGTCGCTTAGCTAGGGGGCCCACACTCCATCCGAGTGTCGCCTAGATAGGGGGTCGACACTCCGTCCGAGTGTCGCCTAGCTAGGGGTCCCACACTCCATCCTAGTGCCGCCTAGCTAGGGGGCCCACACTCCGTCCGAGTGTCACCTAGCTAGGGGGCCCACACTCCGTCCGAGTGTCGCCTAGCTAGGGGGCCCACACTCCGTCCGAGTGTCGCCTAACTAGGGGGCCCACACTCCGTCCGAGTGTCGCCTAGAAAGGGGGTTCACACTCCGTCCGAGTGTCGCCTAGCTAGGGGGCCCACACTCCTTCCGAGTGTCGCCTAGCTAGGGGGCCTACACTCCGTCCGAGTGTCGCCTAGCTAGGGGGCCCACACTCCGTCCGAGTGTCGCCTAGCTAGGGGGCCCACACTCCGTCCGAGTGTCGCCTAGATAGGGGGCCCACACTCCGTTCGAGTGTCGCCTAGCTAGGGGGCCAACACTCTGTCCCAATGTCGCCTAGCTAGGGGGCTCTCCCTACATCGGAGTGTCGCCTAGCTAGGAGGACCACTCTCCGTCCGAGTACCACCTAGCTAGGGTACCCACACTCCGTGTGCCACCTATCTAGGGGGCCCACATTCCGTCCGAGTTTCACCTAGCTAGGGGGCCCACATTCCTTCCGAGTGTCGCCTAGCTAGGGGGCCTACACTCCGTCCGAGTGTCGCCTAGCTAGGGGGCCCACACTCCGTCCGAGTGTCGCCTAGCTAGGGGGCCCACACTCCGTCCGAGTGTCGCCTAGATAGGGGGCCCACACTCCGTTCGAGTGTCCCTAGCTAGGGGGCCAACACTCTGTCCCAATGTCGCCTAGCTAGGGGGCTCTCCCTACATCGGAGTGTCGCCTAGCTAGGAGGACCACTCTCCGTCCGAGTACCACCTAGCTAGGGTACCCACACTCCGTGTGCCACCTATCTAGGGGGCCCACATTCCGTCCGAGTTTCACCTAGCTAGGGGGCCCACACTCCGTCCAAGTGTCGCCTAGCTAGGGGGCCCACACTACGTCCGAGTGTCGCCTAGATAGGGGGCCCACACTCCGTCCGAGTGTCGCCTAGGTAGGGGGCCCACACTCCGTCCGATTGTCGCCTAGCTAGGAGGCCCACACTACGTTCGAGTGTCACCTAGCTAGGGGGCCCACACTCCGTCCGAGTGTCGCCTAGCTAGGGGGCTCACACTTCGTCTGAGTGTCGCCTAGCTTGGGGACCCACACTCCGTCCGAGTGTCGCCTAGCTAGTGGGCCCACACTCCGTCCAAGTGTCAAACTAGAAACTGGGTCTGAGCAGAAAAAGTAAATTAATGTGCATGCAAAATGTAATTGCATATGAACACAAGACCTTTACACAGAGAAAACCAAAAGCAAAACACAAAACAAATATCCTGGAATAAAAAAGTAAAAAAAAAAATATATTGCAAAAATTGCATGAAGGTAGTAATAATAGTAATAATAAGGGTATTTAGTTAACATAATTTTGATCAAAATAATGTAGAAGCCATCCCGCCACGTCACGGCAACCCTTGTGGGACAGTCCTAACTCTTATATTTAAAACCTTTCCACTTGTCAAGTGACGTAAATGTGAACAAGGACAGAGGGACTGAACCACCAGTAATAGTATAGGCCAGACAGGATGGTTTCTCATTTGTTTCATTGTGCATTCTGTGCATATAAGGGTGTGACCGCCCTGTTTCTGAGTAGGAAAATCCATCCTGTCTGGCCTATATTATTACTGGTGGTTCAGTCCCTCTGTCCTTGTTCACATTTACGTCACTTGACAAGTGGAAAGGTTTTAAATACAAGAGTTAGGACTGTCCCACAAGGGTTGCCGTGACGTGGCGGGATGGCTTCTACATTATTTTGATCCAAATTATGTTAACTAAATACCCTTATTATTACTATTATTACTACCTTCATGCAATTTTTGCAATATATGTTTTTTTTTACTTTTTTATTCCAGGATATTTGTTTTGTGTTTTGCTTTTGGTTTTCTCCGTCCAAGTGTCGCCTAGCTAGGGGGCCCACACTCCGTCCGAGTTTCCCCTAGCCACACTCCGTCCGAGAGTCGACTTGCTAGGGGGCCCACACTCAGTCCGAGTGTCGCCTAGCTAGAAAGCCGACACTCCGTCTGAGTGTCGCCTAGCTTGGGGGACCACACTCCCTCTGAGTGTCGCCTAGCTAGGGGGCCCACACTCCGTCCGAGTTAAACCTATTTAGGGGACCCACACTCCGTCCAAGTGTCGCCTAGCTAGGGGGCCCACAGTCCGTCCAAGTGTCTCCTAGCTAGGGGGCACACACTCCGTCCGAGTGTCGCCCAGCTAGGGGGTCAACACTCCGTCCGAGTGTCGCCTAGCTAAAGGACCCACACTCCGACCGAGTGTCGCCTAGCTAGGGGGCCCACACTCCGTCCGACTGTGGCCTAGCTAGGGGGTCCACACTCCGTCCGAGTATCACCTAGCTAGGGGATCCACACTCGAAGTGCCGCCTGGCTTGGGGGCCCACACTCCGCCCGATTGTCGCCTAGCTAGGAGGCCCACACTCCGTCCGAGTGTCGCCTAGCTAGGGGGCCCACACTCCGTCCGAGTGTCGCCTAGCTAGGGGGCCCACACTCTGTCCGAGTGTCGCCTAGCTAGGGGACCCACACTCCGTCCGAGTGTCGCCTAGCTAGGGGGCCCACACTCCGTCCGAGTGTCGCCTAGCTAGGGGGCCCACACTCCGTCCGAGTGTCGCCTAGCTAGGGAGTCCACACTCCGTCCGAGTGTCGCCTAGATAGGGGGTCGACACTCCGTCCGAGTGTCGCCTAGCTAGGGGGCCCACAATCCGTCCGAGTGTCGCCTAGCTAGGGGGCCCACAATCCGTCCAAGTGTCGCCTAGCTAGGAGGCCCACACACCGTCCGAGTGTCGCCTAGCTAGGGGGCCCACACTCCGTCTGAGTGTCGCCTAGCTAGGGGGCCCACACTTCGTCTGAGTGTCGCCTAGCTAGGGGGCCCACACTCCGTCCGAGTGTCGCCTAGATAGGGGGTCGACACTCCGTTCGAGTGTCGCCTAGCTAGGGGGACCACAATCCGTCCGAGTGTCGCCTAGCTAGGGGGCCCACACTTCATCCTAGTGTCGCCTAGCTAGGGGGCCCACACTCCGTCTGAGTGTCACCTAGCTAGGGGGCCCACACTCCGTCCGAGTGTCGCCTAGCTAGGGGGCCCGCACTCCGAGTGTCGCCTAGCTAGGAGGCCCACACTCCTTCCGAGTGTCGCCTAGCTAGGGGGCCCACACTCCGTCCGAGTGTCGCCTAGCTAGGGGGCCCACACTCCGTCCGAATGTCGCCTAGCTATTGGGCCCACACACCGTCCGAGTGTCGCCTAGCTAGGGGGCCCAGACTCCGTCCTAGTGTCGCCTAGCTAGGGGGCCCCCACTCCGTCCGAGTGTCGCCTAGCTAGGGGGTCGACACTCCGTCCGAGTGTCGCCTAGCTATGGGGTCGACACTCCGTCCGAGTGTCGCCTAGCTAGGGGGCCCACAATCCGTCCGAGTGTCGCCTAGCAAGGGGACCCACACTCCATCCTAGTGTCGCCTAGCTAGGGGGCCCACACTCCGTCCGAGTGTCACCTAGCTAGGGGGCCCACACTCCGTCCGAGTGTCGCCTAGCTAGGGGGCCCATACTCAGTTCGAGTGTCGCCTAGTTAGGGGGCCCACACTCTGACCGAGTGTCGCCTAGCTAGGGGGCCCACACTCCGTCCGACTGTCGCCTAGATAGGGGGCCCACACTCCGTCCGAGTGTCGCCTAGATAGGGGGCCTACACTCCGTCCGAGTGTCGCCTAGCTAGGGGGCCCACACTCCGTCCGAGTGTCGCCTAGCTAGGGGGCCCACACTCTGTCCGAGTGTCGACTAGATAAATGGCCCACACTCCGTCCGAGTGTCGCCTAGATAGGGGACCCACACTCCGTTCGAGTGTCGCCTAGCTAGGGGGCCCAAACTATGTCTCAATGTCGCCTAGCTAGGGTGCTCTCCCTACATCAGAGTGTCGCCTAGCTAGGGGGCCCGCCATTCCGTCCGAGTGTCACCTGGCTAGGGGGCCCACACTCCGTCCAAGTGTCGCCTAGCTTGGGGGCCCACACTCCGTCCGAGTGTCGCCTAGCTAGGGGGCCCACACTCCGTCCGACTGTGGCCTAGCTAGGGGGTCCACACTCCGTCCGAGTATCACCTAGCTAAGGGAACCACTCTCGAAGTGCCGCCTAGCTAGGGGGCCCACACTCGGTCCGAGTGTCGCCTAGCTAGGGGGCTCACACTTCGTCTGAGTTTCGCCTAGCTTGGGGATCCATACTACCATCCCAGTGTCGCTTAGCTAGGGGTCCCACACTCTGTCCGAGTGTCGTCTTGCTAGGGGGCTCACACTCCGTCCGAGTGTCTCCTAGCTAGGTGGCCCACACTCCGTCCGAGTATCGCCTAGCTAGGGGATCCACACTCCGAGTGCTGTCTATCTAGGGGGCCCACACTCCGTCCGATTGTCGCCTAGCTAGGGGGCTCACACTCCGTCCAAGTGTCACCTAGCTAGGGGGCCCACACTACGTCCGAGTGTCGACTTGCTAGGGGCCCCACACTCCGCCCGAGTGTCCCCTAGCCACACTCCGTCCGAGTGTCGCCTAGCTAGGGGGCCCACACTCCGTCCGAGTGTGGCCTAGCTAGAGAGCCGACTCTCTGTCTGAGTGTCGCCTAGCTAGGGGGCCCAAACTCCGTCCAAGTGTCTCCTAGCTAGGGGGCCCACACTCTGTCCGAGTGTCGCCTAGCAAGGGAGCCCACACTCAGTCCGAGTGTCGCCTAGCAAGGGGGCCCACATTCCGTCCGAGTGTCGCCCAGCTAGGGGGTCCACACTCCGTCCGAGTGTCCCCTAGCCACATTCCGTCCGAGTGTCGCCTAGCTAGGGGACCCACACTCCGACCGAGTGTTGCCTAGCTAGAGAGCCGACACTCCGTCCAATTGTCGCCTAGCTAGGGGGCTCACACTCCGTCCAATTGTCGCCTAGCTAGGGGGCCCACAATCCGTTCGAGTGTCGCCTAGATAGGGGGCCCACACTCCGTCTGAGTGTCGTCTAGCTATGGGGCCCACACTCCGTCCGAGTATCGCCTAGCTAGGGGGCCCACACTCTGTCCGAGTGTCGCCTAACAAGGGAGCCCACACTCAGTACGAGTGTCGCCTAGCAAGGGGGCCCACATTCTGTCAGAGTGTCGCCTAGCTAAGGGGCCCACACTCCGTCCAAGTGTGGCCTAGCTAGGGGGCCCATACTCCGTCCAAGTGTCGCCTAGCTAGGGGGCCCACACTCCATCCGACAGTCGCCTAGCTAGGGGGCCCACACTCCGTCCGAGTGTCGCCGAGCTAGGGGGCCCACACTCCGTCCGAGTGTCGCCTAGCTTTGGGGCCCACACTCCGTCCGAGTGTCGCCTAGCTAGGGGGCCCACAATCCGTCCGAATGTCGCCTAGCTAGGGGGCCCACACTCAGGTCGAGTGTCGCCGAGCTAGGGGGCCCACACTCTGTCTGAGTGTCGCCTAGCTAGGGGGCCCACACTCCATCCGAGTGTCGCCTAGCTGGGGGGGCCCACATTCCATCCGAGTGTCGCCTAGCTTGGGGGCCCACACACCGTCCGAGTGTCGCCTAGCTAGGGGGCTCACATTCCGTCCGAGTGTCGCCTAGCTAGGGGGCCCACACTCCGTCCGAGTGTCGCCTAGATAGGGGGTCGACACTCCGTCCGAGTGTCGCCTAGCTAGGGGACCCACAATCCGTCCGAGTGTCGCCTAGCTAGGTGGACCACACTCCATCCTAGTGTCGCTTAGATAGGGGGCCCACACTCCGTCCAAGTGTCACCTATCTAGGGGGCCCACACTACGTCCGAGTGTCGCCTAGCTAGGGGACTCACACTCGGTCCGAGTGTCGCCTAGCTAGGGGGCCCACACTCCGTCCGAGTGTCGACTAGCTAAAGGGCCCACACTCCGTACGAGTGTCCCCTAGATAGGGGGACCACACTCCGTTTGAGTGTCGCCTAGCTAGGGGGCCCACACTGTCCCAGAGACGCCTAGCTAGGGGGCTCTCCCTCCATCCGAGTGTCGCCTAGCTAGGAGGACCCCGCACTCCGTCCGAGTAACACCTAGTTAGGGGACCCACACTCCGTGTGCCGCCTATCTAGGGGGCCCACACTCCGTCCGAGTGTCGCCTAGCTAGGGGGCGCACAGTCCGTCGTAGTGTCGCCTAGCTATGGGGCACACACTCCGTCCGAGTGTCGCCGAGCTAGGGGGTCCACACTCCGTCCGAGTGTCCCCTAGCCACACTCCGTCCGCGTGTCGCCTAGCTTGGGGACCCACACTCCGACCGAGTGTCGCCTAGCTAGAGAGCCGACACTCCGTCCGATTGTCGCCTAGCTAGGCGGCTCACACTCCGTTCAAGTGTCACCTAGCTAGGGGGCCAACACTACGTCCGAGTGTCGCCTAGCTAGGGGGCCCACACTCCGTCCGAGTGTCGCCTAGCTGGGGGGCCCACACTCTGTCCGAGTGTCGCCTAGCTAGGGGGCCCACAATCCGTCCGAGTGTCGCCAAGCTAAGGGGCCCACACACCGTCCGAGTGTCGCCTAGCTAGGGGGCTCACATTCCGTCCGAGTGTCGCCTAGCTGGGGGGCCCACACTCCGTCCGAGTGTCGCCTAGATAGGGGGTCGACACTCCGTCCGAGTGTCGCCTAGCTAGGGGGCCCACAATCCGTCCGAGTGTCGCCTAGCTAGGGGGCCCACACTCCATCCTAGTGTCGCCTTGCTAGGGGGCCCACACTCCGTCTGAGTGTCACCTAGCTAGGGGGCCCACACTCCGTCCGAGTGTCGCCTAGCTAGGGGGCCCACACTCCGTCTGAGTGTCACCTTGCTAGGGGGCCCACACTCCGTCCGAGTGTCACCAAGCTAGGGGGCCCACACTCCGTCCGAGTGTCGCCTAGCTAGGGGGCCCACACTCCATCCGAGTGTCGCCTAGCTAGGGGGCCCATACTCCATCCGAGTGTCGCCTAGATAGGGGACCCACACTCCGACCGAGTGTCGCCTAGCTAGAGAGCCGACACTCCGTCCAATTGTCGCCTAGCTAGGGGGCTCACACTCCGTCCAAGTGTCACCTAGCTAGGGGGCCCACACTACGTCTGAGTGTCGCCTAGCTAGGGGGCCCACACTCCGTTCGAGTGTCGCCTAGATAGGGGGCTCACACTTCGTCTGAGTGTCGCCTAGCTATGGGGCCCACACTCCGTCCGAGTGTCGTCTAGCTAGGGGGCCCACACTCTGTTCGAGTGTCGCCTAGCAAGGGAGCCCACACTCAGTACGAGTGTCGCCTAGCAAGGGGGCCCACATTCTGTCAGAGTGTCGCCTAGCTAAGGGGCCCACACTCCGTCCAAGTGTGGCCTAGCTAGGGGGCCCATACTCCGTTCAAGTGTCGCCTAGCTAGGGGGCACACACTCCATCGGACTGTCGCCTAGCTAGGCGGCCCACACTCCGTCCGAGTGTCGCCGAGCTAGGGGGCCCACACTCCGTCCGAGTGTCGCCTAGCTTGGGGGCCCACACTCCGTCCGACTGTCGCCTAGCTAGGGGGCCCACAATCCGTCCGAATGTCGCCTAGTTAAGGGGCCCACACTCAGTCCTAGTGTCGCCGAGCTAGGGGGCCCACACTCTGTCCGAGTGTCGCCTAGTTAGGGGGCCCACACTCCGTCCGAGTGTCGCCTAGCTGGGGGGCCCACACTCCGTCCGAGTGTCGCCTAGCTAGGGGGCCCACAATCCGTCCGAGTGTCGCCAAGCTAAGGGGCCCACACACCGTCCGAGTGTAGCCTAGCTAGGGGGCCCACACTCTGTCTGAGTGTCACCTAGCTAGGGGGCCCACACTCCGTCCGAGTGTCGCCTAGCTCGGGGGCCCACACTCCGTCTGAGTGTCACCTAGCTAGGGGGCCCACACTCCGTCCGAGTGTCGCCTAGCTAGAGGGCCCACACTCCGTCCGAGTGTCGCCTAGCTAGGGGTCCCACACTCCATCCGAGTGTCGCCTAGCTAGGGGGCCCACACTCCATCCGAGTGTCGCCTAGATAGGGGGTCGACACTCCGTCCGAGTTTCGCCTAGCTAGGGGGCCCACAATCTGTCCGAGTGTCGCCTAGCTAGGGGGCCCACACTCCATCCTAGTGCCGCCTAGCTAGGGGGCCCACACTCCGTCCGAGTGTCACCTAGCTAGGGGGCCCACACTCCGTCCGAGTGTCGCCTAGCTAGAGGGCCCACACTCCGTCCGAGTGTCGCCTAGCAAGGGAGCCCACACTCAGTACGAGTGTCGCCTAGCAAGGGGGCCCACATTCCGTCAGAGTGTCGCCTAGCTAAGGGGCCCACACTCCGTCCAAGTGTGGCCTAGCAAGGGGGCCCATACTCCGTCCAAGTGTCGCCCAGCTAGGGGGCCCACACTCCATCCGACTGTCACCTAGCTAGGAGGCCCACACTCCGTCCGAGTGTCGCCAAGCTAGGGGGCCCACACTCCGTCCGAGTGTCGCCTAGCTTGGGGGCCCACACTCCGTCCGAGTGTCGCCTAGCTAGGGGGCCCACAATCCGTCCGAATGTCGCCTAGCTAGGGGGCCCATAGTCAGTTCGAGTGTCGCCGAGCTAGGGGGCCCACACTCTGTCCGAGTGTCGCCTAGCTAGGGGGCCCACACTCCGTCCGAGTGTCGCCTAGCTGGGGGGCCCACACTCCGTCCGAGTGTCGCCTAGCTAGGGGGCCCACAATCCGTCCGAGTGTCGCCAAGCTAAGGGGCCCACACACCGTCCGAGTGTCGCCTAGCTAGGGGGCTCACATTCCCACCGAGTGTCGCCTAGCTAGGGGGCCCACACTCCGTCCGAGTGTCGCCTAGCTAGGGGGCCCACACTCCGTCCGAGTGTCGCCTAGCTAGGGGGCCCACACTACGTCCGAGTGTCGCCTAGCTAGGGGGCCCACACTCCGTCTCAGTGTCACCTAGCTAGGGGGCCCACACTCCGTCTGAGTGTCACCTAGCTAGGGGGCCCACACTCCGTCCGAGTGTCGCCTAGCTAGGGGGCCCACACTCCGTCCGAGTGTCGCCTAGCTAGGGGGCCCACACTCCATCCGAGTGTCGCCTAGCTAGGGGGCCCACACTCCGTCCGAGTGTCGCCTAGCTAGGGGGCCCACACTCCATCCGAGTGTCGCCTAGCTAGGGGGCCCACACTCCATCCGAGTGTCGCCTAGATAGGGGGTCGAAACTCCGTCCGAGTGTCGCCTAGCTAGGGGGCCCACAATTTGTCCGAGTGTCGCCTAGCTAGGGGGCCCACACTCCATCCTAGTGCCGCCTAGCTAGGGGGCCCACACTCCGTCCGAGTATCACCTAGCTATGGGGCCCACACTCCGTCCGAGTGTCGCCTAGCTAGGGGGCCCACACTCCGTCCGAGTGTCGCCTAGCTAGGGGGCCCACACTCCGTCCGAGTGTCGCCTAGAAAGGGGGTTCACACTCCGTCCGAGTGTCGCCTAGCTAGGGGGCCCACACTCCGTCCGAGTGTCGCCTAGCTAGGGGGCCTACACTCCGTCCGAGTGTCGCCTAGCTAGGGGGCCCACACTCCGTCTGAGTGTCGACTAAATAAAGGGCCCACACTCAGTCCGAGTGTCGCCTAGATAGGGGGCCAACACTCCGTTCGAGTGTCGCCTAGCTAGGGGGCCCACACTCTGTCCCAATGTCGCCTAGCTAGGGGGCTCTCTCTACATCCGAGTGTCGCCTAGCTAGGAGGACCACTCTCCGTCCGAGTACCACCTAGCTAGGGTACACACACTCCGTGTGCCACCTATCTAGGGGGCCCACATTCCGTTCGAGTTTCACCTAGCTAGGGGGCCCACACTCCGTCCAAGTGTCGCCTAGCTAGGGGGCTCACACTCCGTCCGAGTGTCGCCTAGCTAGGGGGCCCACACTCCGTCCGAGTGTCGCCTAGCTAAGGGACCCACACTCGAAGTGCCGCCTAGCTAGGGGGCTCACACTCCGTCCGAGTGTCGCCTAGCTAGGGGGCCCACACTCCGTCCGAGTGTCAACTAGATAAAGGGCCCACAGTCAGTTCGAGTGTCGCCTAGATAGGGGGCCCACACTCCGTTCGAGTGTCGCCTAGCTAGGGTGCCCACACTCTGTCCCAATGTCGCCTAGCTAGGGGGCTCTCCAGGGACCCACACTCCAAGTGCCGCCTAGCTAGGGGGCTCACACTCCGTCCGAGTGTCTTCTAGCTAGGGGGCTCACACTTCGTCCGAATTTCGCCTAGCTTGGGGATCCACACTCCATCCGAGTGTCGCATAGCTAGGGGGCCCACACTCTGTCCGAGTGTCTCCTAGCTAGGGCTTCCACACTCTGAGTGCCGCCTATCTAGGGGGGCCCACACTCCGTACGAGCGTCGTCGAGCTAGGGGGCCCACACTCTGTCCGAGTGAAGCCTAGCTAGGGGGCCCACACTCAGTTCGAGTGTCGCCTAGTTAGGGGGCCCACACTCTGACCGAGTGTCGCCTAGTTAGGGGACCCACACTCTGACCAAGTGTCGCCTAACTAGAGGGCCCACACTCCGTCCGAGTGTCGCCTAGATAGGGGGCCCACACTCCGTCCGAGTGTCGCCTAGCTAGGGGGCCCACACTCCGTCCGAGTGTCGCCTAGCTAGGGGGCCCACACTACGTCCGAGTGTCGCCTAGCTAGGGGGCCCACACTCTGTCCGAGTGTCGCCTAGCTAGGGGGCTCACACTTCGTCCGAGTGTCGCTTAGCTAGGGGGCACACACTCCGTCCGAGTGTCGCCTAGCTAGGGGGCCCACACTCCGTCTGAGTGTCGCCTAACTAGGGGGCCCACACTCCGTCCGAGTGTCGCCTAGATAGGGGGCCCACACTCCGTCCGAGTGTCGCCTAGCTAGGGGGCCCACACTCCGTCCGAGTGTCGCCTAGCTAGGGGGCCCACACTACGTCCGAGTGTCGCCTAGCTAGGGGGCCCACACTCCGTCCGAGTGTCGCCTAGCTAGGGGGCTCACACTTCGTCCGAGTGTCGCCTAGCTTGGGGACCCACACTCCATCCGAGTGTCGCCTAGCTAGTGGGCCCACACTCCGTCCAAGTGTCGCCTAGCTAGGGGGCCCACACTCCGTCCGAGTTTCCCCTAGCCACACTCCGTCCGAGAGTCGACTTGCTAGGGGGCCCACAACCAGTCCGAGTGTCGCCTAGCTAGAAAGCCGACACTCCGTCTGAGTGTCGCCTAGCTTGGGGGACCACACTCCCTCTGAGTGTCGCCTAGCTAGGGGTCCCACACTCCGTCCAAGTGTCGCCTAGCTAGGGGGCACACACTCCGTCCGAGTGTCGCCTAGCTAGGGGCCACACAGTCTGTCCGAGTGTCCCCTAGCCACACTCCATACGAGTGTCGCCTAGCTAGGGGACCCACACTCCGTCCGAGTGTCGCCTAGCTAGAGAGCCAACACTCCGTCTGAGTGTCGCCTCGCTAGGGGGCCCACACTCCGTCCAAGTGTCGCCTAGCTAGGGGGCCCACACTCCGTCCGAGTGTCGACTAGCTAAAGGGCCCACACTTCATCCGAGTGTCCCCTAGATAGGGGGACCACACTCCGTTTGAGTGTCGCCTAGCTAGGGGGCCCACACTCTGTCCCAGAGACGTCTAGCTAGGGGGCTCTCCCTCCATCCGAGTGTCGCCTAGCTAGGAGGACCGCACTCCGTCCGTGTAACACCTAGTTAGGGGACCCACACTCCGGGTGCCGCCTATCTAGGGGGCCCACACTCCGTCCGAGTGTCGCCTAGCTAGGGGGCCCACAGTCCGTCCAAGTGTCGCCTAGCTAGGGGGAAAACACTCCGTCCGAGTGTCGCCCAGCTAGGGGGTCCACACTCCGTCCGAGTGTCCACTAGCCACACTCCGTCAGCGTGTCGCCTAGCTAGGGGACCCACACTCCGACCGAGTGTCGCCTAGCTAGAGAGCCGACACTCCGTCCGATTGTCGCCTAGCTAGGGGGCTCACATTCCGTCCAAGTGTCACCTATCTAGGGGGCCCACACTACGTCCGAGTGTCGCCTAGCTAGGGGACTCACACTCGGTCCGAGTGTCGCCTAGCTAGGGGGCCCACACTCCGTCCGAGTGTCGACTAGCTAAAGGGTCCACACTCCATCCTAGTGTCGCCTTGCTAGGGGGCCCACACTCCGTCTGAGTGTCCCCTAGATAGGGGGAACACACTCCGTTTGAGTGTCGCCTAGCTAGGGGGCCCACACTCTGTCCCAGAGACGCCTAGCTAGGGGGCTCTCCCTCCATCCGAGTGTCGCCTAGCTAGGAGGACCCCGCACTCCGTCCGAGTAACACCTAGTTAGGGGACCCACACTCCGTGTGCCGCCTATCTAGGGGACCCACACTCCGTCCGAGTGTCGCCTAGCTAGGGGGCGCACAGTCCGTCGTAGTGTCGCCTAGCTATGGGGCACACACTCCGTCCGAGTGTCGCCGAGCTAGGGGGTCCACACTCCGTCTGAGTGTCCCCTAGCCACACTCCGTCCGCGTGTCGCCTAGCTTGGGGACCCACACTCCGACCGAGTGTCGCCTAGCTAGAGAGCCGACACTCCGTCCGATTGTCGCCTAGCTAGGCGGCTCACACTCCGTTCAAGTGTCACCTAGCTAGGGGGCCAACACTACGTCCGAGTGTCGCCTAGCTAGGGGGCCCACACTCCGTCCGAGTGTCGCCTAGCTGGGGGGCCCACACTCTGTCCGAGTGTCGCCTAGCTAGGGGGCCCACAATCCGTCCGAGTGTCGCCAAGCTAAGGGGCCCACACACCGTCCAAGTGTCGCCTAGCTAGGGGGCTCACATTCCGTCCGAGTGTCGCCTAGCTAGGGGGACCACACTCCGTCCGAGTGTCGCCTAGATAGGGGGTCGACACTCCGTCCGAGTGTCGCCTAGCTAGGGGGCCCACAATCCGTCCGAGTGTCGCCTAGCTAGGGGGCCCACACTCCATCCTAGTGTCGCCTTGCTAGGGGGCCCACACTCCGTCTGAGTGTCACCTAGCTAGGGGGCCCACACTCCGTCCGAGTGTCGCCTAGCTAGGGGGCCCACACTCCGTCTGAGTGTCACCTTGCTAGGGGCCCACACTCCGTCCGAGTGTCGCCAAGCTAGGGGGCCCACACTCCGTCCGAGTGTCGCCTAGCTAGGGGGCCCACACTCCATCCGAGTGTCGCCTAGCTAGGGGGCCCATACTCCATCCGAGTGTCGCCTAGATAGGGGACCCACACTCCGACCGAGTGTCGCCTAGCTAGAGAGCCGACACTCCGTCCAATTGTCGCCTAGCTAGGGGGCTCACACTCCGTCCAAGTGTCACCTAGCTAGGGGGCCCACACTACGTCTGAGTGTCGCCTAGCTAGGGGGCCCACACTCCGTTCGAGTGTCGCCTAGATAGGGGGCTCACACTTCGTCTGAGTGTCGCCTAGCTATGGGGCCCACACTCCGTCCGAGTGTCGTCTAGCTAGGGGGCCCACACTCTGTTCGAGTGTCGCCTAGCAAGGGAGCCCACACTCAGTACGAGTGTCGCCTAGCAAGGGGGCCCACATTCTGTCAGAGTGTCGCCTAGCTAAGGGGCCCACACTCCGTCCAAGTGTGGCCTAGCTAGGGGGCCCATACTCCGTTCAAGTGTCGCCTAGCTAGGGGGCACACACTCCATCCGACTGTCGCCTAGCTAGGCGGCCCACACTCCGTCCGAGTGTCGCCGAGCTAGGGGGCCCACACTCCGTCCGAGTGTCGCCTAGCTTGGGGGCCCACACTCCGTCCGACTGTCGCCTAGCTAGGGGGCCCACAATCCGTCCGAATGTCGCCTAGTTAGGGGGCCCACACTCAGTCCTAGTGTCGCCGAGCTAGGGGGCCCACACTCTGTCCGAGTGTCGCCTAGTTAGGGGGCCCACACTCCGTCCGAGTGTCGCCTAGCTGGGGGGCCCACACTCCGTCCGAGTGTCGCCTAGCTAGGGGGCCCACAATCCGTCCGAGTGTCGCCAAGCTAAGGGGCCCACACACCGTCCGAGTGTAGCCTAGCTAGGGGCCCACACTCTGTCTGAGTGTCACCTAGCTAGGGGGCCCACACTCCGTCCGAGTGTCGCCTAGCTAGAAAGCCGACACTCCGTCTGAGTGTCGCCTAGCTTGGGGGACCACACTCCCTCTGAGTGTCGCCTAGCTAGGGGGCCCACACTCCCTCTGAGTGTCGCCTAGCTAGTGGGCCCACACTCCGTCCAAGTGTCGCCTAGCTAGGGGGCACACACTCCGTCCGAGTGTCGCCTAGCTAGGGGCCACACAGTCTGTCCGAGTGTCCCCTAGCCACACTCCATACGAGTGTCGCCTAGCTAGGGGACCCACACTCCGTCCGAGTGTCGCATAGCTAGAGAGCCGACACTCCGTCTGAGTGTCGCCTCGCTAGGGGGCCGACACTCCATCCGAGTGTCGCCTAGCTAGGGGGCCCACACTCCGTCCGAGTGTCGCCTAGCTAGGAGGCCACATTCCGTCCGAGTGTCGCCTAGCTAGGGGGCCCACAATACGTCCTAGTGTTGTCTAGCAAGGGGGCCCTCACTCCGAATGTCGCCTAGCCAGAGCGCCGACACTCCGTCAAAGCGTCGCCTAGCTAGGAGGCACACACTCCATCCGAGTGTCGCCTAGCTAGGGGGCCCACACTCCGTCCAAGTGCCGCCTGGCTAGGTGGCCCACACTGCGTCCGAGTGTCGCCTGGCTAGGGGGCCCACACTCCGTCCGAGTGTCGCCTGGCTAGGGGGCCCACACTCAATCCGAGTGTCGCATAGCTAAAGGGCCCACACTCCGTCCGATAGTCGCTAGAGGGCCCACACTCCGTCCGAGTGTCGCCTAGCTAGGGGGCCTACACTACGTCCGAGTGTCGCCTAGCTAGGGGGCCCACACTCCGTCCAAGTGTCGCCTAGCTAGGGGGCCCACACTCCGTCCGAGTGTCGACTAGATAGGGGGCCAACACTCCTTTCGAGTGTCGCCTAGCTAGGGGGCCCACACTCTGTCCCAATGTCGCCTAGCTAGGGGGCTCTCCCTTCATCCGAGTGTCGCCTACCTAGGAGGACCACTCTCCGTCCGAGTACCACCTAGCTAGGGTACCCACACTCCGTGTGCCACCTATCTAGGGGGCCCACATTCCGTCCGAGTTTCACCTAGCTAGGGGGCTCACACTCTGTCCAAGTGTCGCCTAGCTAGGGGGCTCACACTCCGTCCGAGTGTCACCTAGCTAGGGGGCCCACACTCCGTCCGAGTGTCGCCTAGCTAAGGGACCCACACTCGAAGTGCCGCCTAGCTAGGGGGCTCACACTCCGTCCGAGTGTCGCCTAGCTAGGGGGCCCACACTCCGTCCGAGTGTCGACTAGATAAAGGGCCCACACTCAGTTCGAGTGTCGCCTAGATAGGGGGCCCACACTCCGTTCGAGTGTCGCCTAGCTAGGGGGCCCACACTCTGTCCCAATGTCGCCTAGCTAGGAGGCTCTCCAGGGACCCACACTCCAAGTGCCGCCTAGCTAGGGGGCTCACACTCCGTCCGAGTGTCACCTAGCTAGGGGGCTCACACTTCGTCCGAATTTCGCCTAGCTTGGGGATCCACACTCCATCCGAGTGTCGCATAGCTAGGGGGCCCACACTCTGTCCGAGTGTCTCCTAGCTAGGGCATCCACACTCTGAGTGCCGCCTATCTAGGGGGGCCCACACTCCGTACGAGCGTCGTCAAGCTAGGGGGCCCACACTCTGTCCGAGTGAAGCCTAGCTAGGGGGCCCACACTCAGTTCGAGTGTCGCCTAGTTAGGGGGCCCTCACTCTGACCGAGTGTCGCCTAGTTAGGGGGCCCACACTCTGACCGAGTGTCGCCTAACTAGGGGGCCCACATTCCGTCCGAGTGTCGCCTAGATAGGGGGCCCACACTCCGTCCGAGTGTCGCCTAGCTAGGGGGCCCACACTCCGTCCGAGTGTCGCCTAGCTAGGGGGCCCACACTACGTCCGAGTGTCGCCTAGCTAGGGGGCCCACACTCCGTCCGAGTGTCGCCTAGCTAGGGGGCTCACACTTCGTCCGAGTGTCGCTTAGCTAGGGGGCACACACTCCGTCCGAGTGTCGCCTAGCTAGGGGGCCCACACTCCGTCTGAGTGTCGCCTAACTAGGGGGCCCACACTCCGTCCGAGTGTCGCCTAGATAGGGGGCCCACACTCCGTCCGAGTGTCGCCTAGCTAGGGGGCCCACAGTCCGTCCGAGTGTCGCCTAGCTAGTGGGCCCACACTCCGTCCGTGTGTCGCCTAGCTAGGGGGCCCACACTCCATCCGAGTGTCGCCTAGCTAGGGGGCCCACACTCCGTCCGAGTGTCGCCTAGCTAGGGGGCCCACACTCCATCCGAGTGTCGCCTAGCTAGGGGGCCCACACTCCATCCGAGTGTCGCCTAGATAGGGGGTCGACACTCCGTCCGAGTGTCGCCTAGCTAGGGGGCCCACAATTTGTCCGAGTGTCGCCTAGCTAGGGGGCCCACACTCCATCCTAGTGCCGCCTAGCTAGGGGGCCCACACTCCGTCCGAGTATCACCTAGCTATGGGGCCCACACTCCGTCCGAGTGTCGCCTAGCTAGGGGGCCCACACTCCGTCCGAGTGTCGCCTAGCTAGGGGGCCCACACTCCGTCCGAGTGTCGCCTAGAAAGGGGGTTCACACTCCGTCCGAGTGTCGCCTAGCTAGGGGGCCCACACTCCGTCCGAGTGTCGCCTAGCTAGGGGGCCTACACTCCGTCCGAGTGTCGCCTAGCTAGGGGGCCCACACTCCGTCCGAGTGTCGACTAAATAAAGGGCCCACACTCAGTCCGAGTGTCGCCTAGATAGGGGGCCAACACTCCGTTCGAGTGTCGCCTAGCTAGGGGGCCCACACTCTGTCCCAATGTCGCCTAGCTAGGGGGCTCTCCCTACATCCGAGTGTCGCCTAGCTAGGAGGACCACTCTCCGTCCGAGTACCACCTAGCTAGGGTACACACACTCCGTGTGCCACCTATCTAGGGGGCCCACATTCCGTTCGAGTTTCACCTAGCTAGGGGGCCCACACTCCGTCCAAGTGTCGCCTAGCTAGGGGGCTCACACTCCGTCCGAGTGTCGCCTAGCTAGGGGGCTCACACTCCGTCCGAGTGTCGCCTAGCTAGGGGGCCCACACTCCGTCCGAGTGTCGCCTAGCTAAGGGACCCACACTCGAAGTGCCGCCTAGCTAGGGGGCTCACACTCCGTCCGAGTGTCGCCTAGCTAGGGGGCCCACACTCCGTCCGAGTGTCGACTAGATAAAGGGCCCACAGTCAGTTCGAGTGTCGCCTAGATAGGGGGCCCACACTCCGTTCGAGTGTCGCCTAGCTAGGGGGCCCACACTCTGTCCCAATGTCACCTAGCTAGGGGGCTCTCCAGGGACCCACACTCCAAGTGCCGCCTAGCTAGGGGGCTCACACTCCGTCCGAGTGTCGCCTAGCTAGGGGGCTCACACTTCGTCCGAATTTCGCCTAGCTTGGGGATCCACACTCCATCCGAGTGTCGCATAGCCAGGGGGCCCACACTCTGTCCGAGTGTCTCCTAGCTAGGGCATCCACACTCTGAGTGCCGCCTATCTAGGGGGGCCCACACTCCGTACGAGCGTCGTCGAGCAAGGGGGCCCACACTCAGTTCGAGTGTCGCCTAGTTAGGGGGCCCACACTCTGACCGAGTGTCGCCTAGTTAGGGGGCCCACACTCTGACCAAGTGTCGCCTAACTAGAGGGCCCACACTCCGTCCGAGTGTCACCTAGATAGGGGGCCCACACTCCGTCCGAGTGTCGCCTAGCTAGGGGGCCCACACTCCGTCCGAGTGTCACCTAGCTAGGGGGCCCACACTACGTCCGAGTGTCGCCTAGCTAGGGGGCCCACACTCCGTCCGAGTGTCGCCTAGCTAGGGGGCTCACACTTCGTCCGAGTGTCGCTTAGCTAGGGGGCACACACTCCGTCCGAGTATCGCCTAGCTAGGGGGCCCACACTCCGTCTGAGTGTCGCCTAACTAGGGGGCCCACACTCCGTCCGAGTGTCGCCTAGATAGGGGGCCCACACTCCGTCCGAGTGTCGCCTAGCTAGGGGGCCCACACTCCGTCCGAGTGTCGCCTAGCTAGGGGGCCCACACTACGTCCGAGTATCGCCTAGCTAGGGGGCCCACACTCCGTCCGAGTGTCGCCTAGCTAGGGGGCTCACACTTCGTCCGAGTGTCGCCTAGCTTGGGGACCCACACTCCATCCGAGTGTCGCCTAGCTAGTGGGCCCACACTCCGTCCAAGTGTCGCCTAGCTAGGGGGCCCACACTCCGTCCGAGTTTCCCCTAGCCACACTCCGTCCGAGAGTCGACTTGCTAGGGGGCCCACAACCAGTCCGAGTGTCGCCTAGCTAGAAAGCCGACACTCCGTCTGAGTGTCGCCTAGCTTGGGGGACCACACTCCCTCTGAGTGTCGCCTAGCTAGGGGTCCCACACTCCCTCTGAGTGTCGCCTAGCTAGTGGGCCCACACTCCGTCCAAGTGTCGCCTAGCTAGGGGGCACACACTCCGTCCGAGTGTCGCCTAGCTAGGGGCCACACAGTCTGTCCGAGTGTCCCCTAGCCACACTCCATACGAGTGTCGCCTAGCTAGGGGACCCACACTCCGTCCGAGTGTCGCATAGCTAGAGAGCCGACACTCCGTCTGAGTGTCGCCTCGCTAGGGTGCCGACACTCCATCCGAGTGTCGCCTAGCTAGGGGGCCCACACTCCGTCCGAGTGTTGCCTAGCTAGGAGGCCACATTCCGTCCGAGTGTCGCCTAGCTAGGGGGCCCACAATACGTCCTAGTGTTGTCTAGCAAGGGGGCCCTCACTCCGAATGTCGCCTAGCCAGAGCGCCGACACTCCGTCAAAGCGTCGCCTAGCTAGGAGGCACACACTCCATCCGAGTGTCGCCTAGCTAGGGGGCCCACACTCCGTCCAAGTGCCGCCTGGCTAGGGGGCCCACACTGCGTCCGAGTGTCGCCTGGCTAGGGGGCCCACACTCCGTCCGAGTGTCGCCTGGCTAGGGGGCCCACACTCAATCCGAGTGTCGCATAGCTAAAGGGCCCACACTCCGTCCGATAGTCGCTAGGGGGCCCACACTCCGTCCGAGTGTCGCCTAGCTAGGGGGCATACACTACGTCTGAGTGTCGCCTAGCTAGGGGGCCCACACTCCGTCCGAGTGTCGGCTAGCTAGGGGGCCCACACTCCGTCCGAGTGTCGACTAGATAGGGGGCCAACACTCCTTTCGAGTGTCGCCTAGCTAGGGGGCCCACACTCTGTCCCAATGTCGCCTAGCTAGGGGGCTCTCCCTTCATCCGAGTGTCGCCTACCTAGGAGTACCACTCTCCGTCCGAGTACCACCTAGCTAGGGTACCCACACTCCGTGTGCCACCTATCTAGGGGGCCCACATTCCGTCCGAGTTTCACCTAGCTAGGGGGCCCACACTCCGTCCAAGTGTCGCCTAGCTAGGGGGCTCACACTCCGTCCGAGTGTCACCTAGCTAGGGGGCCCACACTCCGTCCGAGTGTCGCCTAGCTAAGGGACCCACACTCGAAGTGCCGCCTAGCTAGGGGGCTCACACTCCGTCCGAGTGTCGCCTAGCTAGGGGGCCCACACTCCGTCCGAGTGTCGACTAGATAAAGGGCCCACACTCAGTTCGACTGTCGCCTATCTAGGGGGGCCCACACTCCGTACGAGCGTCGTCGAGCTAGGGGGCCCACACTCTGTCCGAGTGAAGCCTAGCTAGGGGGCCCACACTCAGTTCGAGTGTCGCCTAGTTAGGGGGCCCACACTCTGACCGAGTGTCGCCTAGTTACGGGGCCCACACTCTGACCAAGTGTCGCCTAACTAGAGGGCCCACACTCCGTCCGAGTGTCGCCTAGCTAGGGGGTCCACACTCCGTCCGAGTGTCGCCTAGCTAGGGGGCCCACACTACGTCCGAGTGTCGCCTAGCTAGGGGGCCCACACTCCGTCCGAGTGTCGCCTAGCTAGGGGGCTCACACTTCGTCCGAGTGTCGCTTAGCTAGGGGGCACACACTCCGTCCGAGTGTCGCCTAGCTAGGGGGCCCACACTCCGTCCGAGTTTCCCCTAGCCACACTCCGTCCGAGAGTCGACTTGCTAGGGGGCCCACACTCCGTCTGAGTGTCGCCTAACTAGGGGGCCCACACTCCGTCAGAGTGTCGCCTAGATAGGGGGCCCACACTCCGTCCGAGTGTCGCCTAGCTAGGGGGCCCACACTCCGTCCGAGTGTCGCCTAGCTAGGGGGCCCACACTACGTCCGAGTGTCGCCTAGCTAGGGGGCCCACACTCCGTCCGAGTGTCGCCTAGCTAGGGGGCCCACACTCTGTCCGAGTAAAGCCTAGCTAGGGGGCCCACACTCAGTTCGAGTGTCGCCTAGTTAGGGGGCCCACACTCTGACCGAGTGTCGCCTAGTTACGGGGCCCACACTCTGACCAAGTGTCGCCTAACTAGAGGGCCCACACTCCGTCCGAGTGTCGCCTAGCTAGGGGGTCCACACTCCGTCCGAGTGTCGCCTAGCTAGGGGGCCCACACTACGTCCGAGTGTCGCCTAGCTAGGGGGCCCACACTCCGTCCGAGTGTCGCCTAGCTAGGGGGCTCACACTTCGTCCGAGTGTCGCTTAGCTAGGGGGCACACACTCCGTCCGAGTGTCGCCTAGCTAGGGGGCCCACACTCCGTCCGAGTTTCCCCTAGCCACACTCCGTCCGAGAGTCGACTTGCTAGGGGGCCCACACTCCGTCTGAGTGTCGCCTAACTAGGGGGCCCACACTCCGTCCGAGTGTCGCCTAGATAGGGGGCCCACACTCCGTCCGAGTGTCGCCTAGCTAGGGGGCCCACACTCCGTCCGAGTGTCGCCTAGCTAGGGGGCCCACACTACGTCCGAGTGTCGCCTAGCTAGGGGGCCCACACTCCGTCCGAGTGTCGCCTAGCTAGGGGGCTCACACTTCGTCCGAGTGTCGCCTAGCTTGGGGACCCACACTCCATCCGAGTGTCGCCTAGCTAGTGGGCCCACACTCCGTCCAAGTGTCGCCTAGCTAGGGGGCCCACACTCCGTCCGAGTTTCCCCTAGCCACACTCCGTCCGAGAGTCGACTTGCTAGGGGGCCCACAACCAGTCCGAGTGTCGCCTAGCTAGAAAGCCGACACTACGTCTGAGTGTCGCCTAGCTTGGGGGACCACACTCCCTCTGAGTGTCGCCTAGCTTGGGGTCCCACACTCCCTCTGAGTGTCGCCTAGCTAGTGGGCCCACACTCCGTCCAAGTGTCGCCTAGCTAGGGGGCACACACTCCGTCCGAGTGTCGCCTAGCTAGGGGCCACACAGTCTGTCCGAGTGTCCCCTAGCCACACTCCATACGAGTGTCGCCTAGCTAGGGGACCCACACTCCGTCCGAGTGTCGCATAGCTAGAGAGCCGACACTCCGTCTGAGTGTCGCCTCGCTAGGGGGCCGACACTCCATCCGAGTGTCGCCTAGCTAGGGGGCCCACACTCCGTCCGAGTGTCGCCTAGCTAGGAGGCCACATTCCGTCCGAGTGTCGCCTAGCTAGGGGGCCCACAATACGTCCTAGTGTTGTCTAGCAAGGGGGCCCTCACTCCGAATGTCGCCTAGCCAGAGCGCCGACACTCCGTCAAAGCGTCGCCTAGCTAGGAGGCACACACTCCATCCGAGTGTCGCCTAGCTAGGGGGCCCACACTCCGTCCAAGTGCCGCCTGGCTAGGGGGCCCACACTGCGTCCGAGTGTCGCCTGGCTAGGGGGCCCACACTCCGTCCGAGTGTCGCCTGGCTAGGGGGCCCACACTCAATCCGAGTGTCGCATAGCTAAAGGGCCCACACTCCGTCCGATAGTCGCTAGGGGGCCCACACTCCGTCCGAGTGTCGCCTAGCTAGGGGGCCTACACTACGTCCGAGTGTCGCCTAGCTAGGGGGCCCACACTCCGTCCGAGTGTCGCCTAGCTAGGGGGCCCACACTCCGTCCGAGTGTCGACTAGATAGGGGGCCAACACTCCTTTCGAGTGTCGCCTAGCTAGGGGGCCCACACTCTGTCCCAATGTCGCCTAGCTAGGGGGCTCTCCCTTCATCCGAGTGTCGCCTACCTAGGAGGACCACTCTCCGTCCGAGTACCACCTAGGTAGGGTACCCACACTCCGTGTGCCACCTATCTAGGGGGCCCACATTCCGTCCGAGTTTCACCTAGCTAGGGGGCCCACACTCCGTCCAAGTGTCGCCTAGCTAGGGGGCTCACACTCCGTCCGAGTGTCACCTAGCTAGGGGGCCCACACTCCGTCCGAGTGTCGCCTAGCTAAGGGACCCACACTAGAAGTGCCGCCTAGCTAGGGGGCTCACACTCCGTCCGAGTGTCGCCTAGCTAGGGGGCCCACACTCCGTCCGAGTGTCGACTAGATGAAGGGCCCACACTCAGTTCGAGTGTCGCCTAGATAGGGGGCCCACACTCCGTTCGAGTGTCGCCTAGCTAGGGGGCCCACACTCTGTCCCAATGTCGCCTAGCTAGGTGGCTCTCCAGGGACCCACACTCCAAGTGCCGCCTAGCTAGGGGGCTCACACTCCGTCCGAGTGTCGCCTAGCTAGGGGGCTCACACTTCGTCCGAATTTCGCCTAGCTTGGGGATCCACACTCCATCCGAGTGTCGCATAGCTAGGGGGCCCACACTCTGTCCGAGTGTCTCCTAGCTAGGGCATCCACACTCTGAGTGCCGCCTATCTAGGGGGGGCCCACACTCCGTACGAGCGTCGTCAAGCTAGGGGGCCCACACTCTGTCCGAGTGAAGCCTAGCTAGGGGGCCCACACTCAGTTCGAGTGTCGCCTAGTTAGGGGGCCCTCACTCTGACCGAGTGTCGCCTAGTTAGGGGGCCCACACTCTGATAGAGTGTCGCCTAACTAGGGGGCCCACATTCCGTCCGAGTGTCGCCTAGATAGGGGGCCCACACTCCGTCCGAGTGTCGCCTAGCTAGGGGGCCCACACTCCGTCCGAGTGTCGCCTAGCTAGGGGGCCCACACTACGTCCGAGTGTCGCCTAGCTAGGGGGCCCACACTCCGTCCGAGTGTCGCCTAGCTAGGGGGCTCACACTTCGTCCGAGTGTCGCTTAGCTAGGGGGCACACACTCTGTCCGAGTGTCGCCTAGCTAGGGGGCCCACACTCCGTCTGAGTGTCGCCTAACTAGGGGGCCCACACTCCGTCCGAGTGTCGCCTAGATAGGGGGCCCACACTCCGTCCGAGTGTCGCCTAGCTAGGGGGCCCACAGTCCGTCCGAGTGTCGCCTAGCTAGGGGGCCCACACTACGTCCGAGTGTCGCCTAGCTAGGGGGCCCACACTCCGTCCGAGTGTCGCCTAGCTAGGGGGCTCACACTTCGTCCGAGTGTCGCCTAGCTTGGGGACCCACACTCCATCCGAGTGTCGCCTAGCTAGTGGGCCCACACTCCGTCCAAGTGTCGCCTAGCTAGGGGGCCCACACTCCGTCCGAGTTTCCCCTAGCCACACTCCGTCCGAGAGTCGACTTGCTAGGGGGCCCACACTCAGTCCGAGTGTCGCCTAGCTAGAAAGCCGACACTCCCTCTGAGTGTCGCCTAGCTTGGGGGACCACACTCCCTCTGAGTGTCGCCTAGCTAGGGGGCCCACACTCCCTCTGAGTGTCGCCTAGCTAGTGGGCCTACACTCCGTCCAAGTGTCGCCTAGCTAGGGGGCACACACTCCGTCCGAGTGTCGCCTAGCTAGGGGGCTCACACTTCGTCCGAATGTCGCCTAGCTTGGGGACCCACACTCCATCCGAGTGTCGCCTAGCTAGTGGGCCCACACTCCGTCCAAGTGTCGCCTAGCTAGGGGGCACACACTCCATCCGAGTTTCCCCTAGTCACACTCCGTCCGAGAGTCGACTTGCTAGGGGGCCCACACTCAGTCCGAGTGTCGCCTAGCTAGAAAGCCGACACTCCGTCTGAGTGTCGCCTAGCTTGGGGGACCACACTCCCTCTGAGTGTCGCCTAGCTAGGGGGACCACACTCCCTCTGAGTGTCGCCTAGCTAGGGGGCCCACACTCCCTCTGAGTGTCGCCTAGCTAGTGGGCCCACACTCCATCCAAGTGTCGCCTAGCTAGGGGGCACACACTCCGTCCGAGTGTCGCCTAGCTAGGGGCCACACAGTCTGTCCGAGTGTCCCCTAGCCACACTCCATACGAGTGTCGCCTAGCTAGGGGACCCACACTCCGTCCGAGTGTCGCATAGCTAGAGAGCCGACACTCCGTCCGAGTTTCCCCTAGCCACACTCCGTCCGAGAGTCGACTTGCTAGGGGGCCCACACTCAGTCCGAGTGTCGCCTAGCTAGAAAGCCGACACTCCGTCTGAGTGTCGCCTAGCTTGGGGGACCACACTCCCTCTGAGTGTCGCCTAGCTAGGGGGCCCACACTCCCTCTGAGTGTCGCTTAGCTAGGGGCCACACAGTCTGTCCGAGTGTCCCCTAGCCACACTCCATACGAGTGTCGCCTAGCTAGGGGACCCACACTCCGTCCGAGTGTCGCATAGCTAGAGAGCCGACACTCCGTCTGAGTGTCGCCTCGCTATGGGGCCGACACTCCATCCGAGTGTCGCCTAGCTAGGGGTCCCACACTCCGTCCGAGTGTCGCCTAGCTAGGAGGCCACATTCCGACCGAGTGTCGCCTAGCTAGGGGGCCCACAATACGTCCGAGTGTTGTCTAGCAAGGGGGCCCTCACTCCGAATGTCGCCTAGCCAGAGCGCCGACACTCCGTCAAAGCGTCGCCTAGCTAGGAGGCACACACTCCATCCGAGTGTCGCCTAGCTAGGGGGCCCACACTCCGTCCAAGTGCCGCCTGGCTAGGGGGCCCACACTGCGTCCGAGTGTCGCCTGGCTAGGGGGCCCACACTCCGTCCGAGTGTCGCCTGGCTAGGGGGCCCACACTCAATCCGAGTGTCGCATAGCTAAAGGGCCCACACTCCGTCCGATAGTCGCTAGGGGGCCCACACTCTGTCCGAGTGACGCTAAGGGGCCCACACTCCGTCCGAGTGTCTCCTAGCTAGGGGGCCCACATTCCGTCCGATAGTGGCCTAGCTGAAGGGCCCACGCTCTGTCCGAGTGTCGCCTAGATAGGGGGCCCACACTCCGTTCAAGTGTCGCCTAGCTAGGAAGCACACACTCCATCCGAGTGTCGCCTAGCTAGGGGGCCCACACTCCGTCCAAGTGCCGCCTGGCTAGGGGGCCCACACTCTGTCTGAGTGTCGCCTAGCTAGGGGGCGCACACTCCCTCCGAGTGTCGCTTAGCTAGGGGGCCCATACTCCCTCTGAGTTTCGCCTAGCTAGTGGGCCCACACTCAGTCCAAGTGTCGCCTAGCTAGGGGGCACACACTCCGTCCGAGTGTCGCCTAGCTAGGGGACACACACTCTGTCCGAGTGTCCCCTAGCCACACTCCGTACGAGTGTTGCCTAGCTATGGGACCCACACTCCGTCCGAGTGTCGCCTAGCTAGAGAGCCGACACTCCGTCCGAGTGTCGCCTCGCTAGGGGGCCCACACTCCGTCCAAGTGTCACCTAGCTAGGGGGCCCACACTCCGTCCGAGTGTCGCCTAGATAGGGGGACCACACTCCGTTTGAGTGTCGCCTAGCTAGGGGGTCCACACTCTGTCCCAGAGACGCCTAGCTAGGGGGCTCTCCCTCCATCCGAGTGTCGCCTAGCTAGGAGGACCGCACTCCGTCCGAGTTAAACCTAGTTAGGGGACCCACACTCCGTATGCCGCCTATCTAGGGGGCCCACACTCCGTCCGAGTGTCACCTAGCTAGGGGGCCCACAGTCCGTCCAAGTGTCTCCTAGCTAGGGGGCACACACTCCGTCCGAGTGTCGCACAGCTAGGGGGTCAACACTCCGTCCGAGTGTCCCCTACCACACTCCGTCCGAGTGTCGCCTAGCTAGGGGACCCACACTCCGACCGAGTGTCGCCTAGCTAGAGAGCCGACACTCCGTCCGATTGTCGTCTAGCTAGGGGGCTCACACTCCGTCCAAGTGTCACCTAGCTAGGGGGCCCACACTACGTCCGAGTGTCGCCTAGCTAGGGGACTCACACTCTGTCCGAGTGTCGCCTAGCTAGGGGGCCCACACTCCATCCGAGTGTCGACTTGCTAGGGTCCCCACACTCCGTCCAAGTGTCCCGTAGCCACACTCCGTCCGAGTGTCGCCTAGCTAGGGGGCCCACACTCCGTCCGAGTGTCGCCTAGCTAGGGGGCCCAAACTCCGTCCAAGTGTCGCCTAGCTAGGGGGCCCACACTCTGTCTGAGTGTCGCCTAGCAAGGGAGCCCACACTCAGTCCGAGTGTCGCCTAGCAAGGGGGCCCACATACCGTCCGAGTGTCGCCCAGCTAGGTGGTCCACACTCCGTCCGAGTGTCCCCTAGCCACACTCCGTCCGAGTGTCGCCTAGCTAGGGGACCCACACTCTGACCGAGTGTCGCCTAGCTAGAGAGCCGACACTCCGTCCGATTGTCGCCTAGCTAGGGGGCTCACACTCCGTCCAAGTGTCACCTAGCTAGGGGGCCCACACTCCGTCCGAGTGTCGACAGCCTAGCTAGGGGGCCCACACTCCGAGTGTCGCCTAGCTAGGGGGCCCACACTCTGTCCGAGTGTCGCCTAGCAAGGGAGCCCACACTCAGTCCGAGTGTCGCCTAGCAAGGGGGCCCACATTCCGTCAGAGTGTCGCCTAGCTAAGGGGCCCACACTCCGTCCAAGTGTGGCCTAGCTAGGGGGCCCATACTCCGTCCAAGTGTCGCCTAGCTATGGGGCCCACACTCCATCCGACTGTCGCCTAGCTAGGGGGCCCACACTCCGTCCGAGTGTCACATAGCTAGGGTGCCCATACTCAGTCCGAGTGTCGCCGAGCTAGGGGGCCCACACTCCGTCCGAGTGTCGCCTAGCTTTGGGGCCCACTCTCCGTCCGAGTGTCGCCTAGCTTTCGGGCCCACACTCCGTCCGAGTGTCGCCTAGCTAGGGGGCCCACACTCCGTCCGAGTGTCGCCTAGATAGGGGGCCCACACTCCGTCCGAGTGTCACCTAGATAGGGGGTCGACACTCCGTCCGAGTGTCGCCTAGCTAGGGGGCCCACACTCCGTCCGAGTGTCGCCTAGCTAGGGGGCCCACACTCCGTCCGAGTGTCGCCTAGCTAGGGAGTCCACACTCCGTCCGAGTGTCGCCTAGCTAGGGGGCCCACAATCCGTCCGAGTGTCGCCTAGCTAGGGGGCCCACAATCCGTCCGAGTGTCGCCTAGCTAGGGGGCCCACAATCCGTCCGAGTGTCGCCTAGCTAAGGGGCCCACACTCCGTCCGAGTGTCGTCTAGCTAGGGGGCCCACACTTCGTCCGAGTGTCGCCTAGCTAGGGGGCCCACAATCCGTCCGAGTATCGGCTAGATAGGGGGTCGACACTCCGTTCGAGTGTCGCCTAGCTAGGGGGCCCACAATCCGTCTGAGTGTCGCCTAGCTAGGGGGCGGGCCCACACTTCATCCTAGTGTCGCCTAGCTAGGGGGCCCACACTCCGTCTGAGTGTCACCTAGCTAGGGGGCCCACACTCCGTCCGAGTGTCGTCTAGCTAGGGGGCCCGCACTCCGTTCGAGAGTCGCCTAGCTAGGGGGCCCACACTCCTTCCGAGTGTCGCCTAGCTAGGGGCCCCACACTCCTTCCGAGTGTCGCCTAGCTAGGGGGCCCACACTCCGTCCGAGTGTCGCCTAGCTAGGGGGCCCACACACCGTCCGAGTGTCGCCTAGCTAGGGGGCCCAGACTCCGTCCGAGTGTCGCCTAGCTAGGGGGCCCACACTCTGTTCGAGTGTCGCCTAGCTAGGGGCCCAAACTATGTCCCAATGTCACCTAGCTAGGGGGCTCTCCCTACATCAGAGTGTCGCCTAGCTAGGGGGCCCGCCATTCCGTCCGAGTGTCACCTGGCTAGGGGGCCCACACTCCGTCCAAGTGTCGCCTAGCTTGGGGGCCCACACTCCGTCCGAGTGTCGCCTAGCTAGGGGACCCACAATCCGTCCGAGTGTCGCCTAGCTAGGTGGACCACACTCCATCCTAGTGTCGCTTAGATAGGGGGCCCACACTCCGTCTGAGTGTCACCTAGCTAGGGGGCCCACACTCCGTCCGAGTGTCGCCTAGCTAGGGGCCACACAGTCTGTCCAAGTGTCCCCTAGCCACACTCCGTACGAGTGTCGCCTAGCTAGGGGACCCACACTCCGTCTGAGTGTCGCCTCGCTAGGGGGCCCACACTCCATCCGAGTGTCGCCTAGCTAGGGGCCCACACTCCGTACGAGTGTCGCCTATCTAGGAGGCCACACTCCGTCGGAGTGTCGCCTAGCTAGGGGGCCCACACTCCGTCCGAGTGTTGTCTAGCAAGGGGGCCCACACTCCGAATGTCGCCTAGCCAGAGCGTCGACACTCCATCAGAGTGTCGCCTAGCTAGGAGGCACACACTCCATCCGAGTGTTGCCTAGCTAGGGGGCCCACACTCCGTCCAAGTGCCGCCTGGCTAGGGGGCCCACACTCCGTCCGAGTGTCGCCTGGCAAGGGGCCCACACTCCGTCCGAGTGTCGCCTGGCTAGGGGGCCCACACTCCGTCCGAGTGTCGCATAGCTAAAGGGCCCACACTCCGTCCGAGTGACGCTAGGGGGCCCACACTCCGTCCGAGTGTCGCCTAGCTAGGGGCCCACACTCTGTCCGAGTGTCGCCTAGCTAGGGGGCCCACACTCCATCCGAGAGTCGCCTTGCTACGGGGCCCACACTCCATCGGAGTGTCGCCAAGATAGGGGACCCACACTCCGACCGAGTGTCGCCTAGCTAGAGAGCCGACACTCCGTCCAATTGTCGCCTAGCTAGGGGGCTCACACTCCGTCCAAGTGTCACCTAGCTAGGGGGCCCACACTACGTCTGAGTGTCGCCTAGCTAGGGGGCCCACACTCCGTTCGAGTGTCGCCTAGATAGGGGGCCCACACTTCGTCTGAGTGTCGCCTAGCTATGGGGCCCACACTCCGTCCGAGAGTCGCCTAGCTAGGGGGACCACACTCTGTCCGAGTGTCGCCTTAGTAAGGGAGCCCACACTCAGTACGAGTGTCGCCTATCAAGGGGGCCCACATTCCGTCAGAGTGTCGCCTAGCTAAGGGGCCCACACTCCGTCCAAGTGTGGCCTAGCTAGGGGGCCCATACTCCGTCCAAGTGTCGCCTAGCTAGGGGGCCCACACTCCATCCGACTGTCGCCTAGCTAGGCGCCCCACACTCCGTCCGAGTGTCGCCGAGCTAGGGGGCCCACACTCCGTCCGAGTGTCGCCTAGCTTGGGGGCCCACACTCCGTCCGAGTGTCGCCTAGCTAGGGGGCCCACAATCCGTCCGAATGTCGCCTAGCTAGGGGGCCCACACTCAGTCCGAGTGTCGCCGAGCTAGGGGGCCCACACTCCGTCCGAGTGTCGCCTAGCTGGGGGGCCCACACTCCGTCCGAGTGTCGCCTAGCTAGGGGGCCCACAATCCGTCCGAGTGTCGCCAAGCTAAGGGGCCCACACACCGTCCGAGTGTCGCCTAGCTAGGGGGCCCACACTCCGTCCGAGTGTCGCCTAGCTAGGGGGCCCACACTCCGTCCGAGTGTCGCCTAGCTAGGGGGCCCACACTCCGTCCGAGTGTCGCCTAGCTAGGGGGCCCACACTCCGTCTGAGTGTCGCCTAGCTAGGGGGCCCACACTCCGTCCGAGTGTCGCCTAGCTAGGGGGTCCACACTCCGTCCGAGTGTCGCCTAGCTAGGGGGCCCAAACTCCGTCCGAGTGTCGCCTAGCTAGGGGGCCCACACTCCATCCGAGTGTCGCCTAGATAGGGGGTCGACACTCCGTCCGAGTGTCGCCTAGCTAGGGGGCCCACACTCCATCCTAGTGCCGCCTAGCTAGGGGGCCCACACTCCGTCCGAGTGTCACCTAGCTAGGGGGCCCACACTCCGTCCGAGTGTCGCCTAGCTAGGGGGCCCACACTCCGTCCGAGTGTCGCCTAACTAGGGGGACCACAATCCGTCCGAGTGTCACCTAGAAAGGGGGTTCACACTCCGTCCGAGTGTCGCCTAGCTAGGGGGCCCACACTCCTTCCGAGTGTCGCCTAGCTAGGGGGCCTAAACTCCGTCCGAGTGTCGCCTAGCTAGGGGGCCTAAACTCCGTCCGAGTGTCGCCTAGATAGGGGGCCCACACTCCGTTCGAGTGTCGCCTAGCTAGGGGGCCAACACTCTGTCCCAATTTCGCCTAGCTAGGGGGCTCTCCCTACATCGGAGTGTCGCCTAGCTAGGAGGACCACTCTCCGTCCGAGTACCACCAAGCTAGGGTACCCACACTCCGTGTGCCACCTATCTAGGGGGCCCACATTCCGTCCGAGTTTCACCTAGCTAGGGGGCCCACACTCCATCCAAGTGTCGCCTAGCTAGGGGGCTCACACTCCGTCCGAGTGTCGCCTAGCTAGGGGGACCACACTCCGTCCGAGTGTCGCCTAGCTAGGGGGCCCACACTCCGTCCGACTGTGGTCTAGCTAGGGGGTCCACACTCCGTCCGAGTATCACCTAGCTAAGGGACCCATACTCGAAGTGCCGCCTAGCTAGGGGGCTCACACTCCGTCCGAGTGTCGCCTAGCTAGGGGGCCCACACTCCGTCCGAGTGTCGACTAGATAAAGGGCCCACACTCAGTTCGAGTGTCGCCTAGATAGGGGGCCCACACTCCGTTCGAGTGTCGCCTAGCTAGGGGGCCCACACTCTGTCCCAATGTCGCCTACCTAGGGGGCTCTCCAGGGACCCACACTCGAAGTGCCGCCTAGCTAGGGGGCTCACACTCCGTCCGAGTGTCGCCTAGCTAGGGGGCTTACACTTCGTCCGAATTTCCCCTAGCTTGGGGATCCACACTCCATCCGAGTGTCGCATAGCTAGGGGGCCCACACTCTGTCCAAGTATCTCCTAGCTAGGGCATCCACACTCTGAGTGCCGCCTATCTAGGGGGGCCCACACTCCGTATGAGCGTCGTCGAGCTAGGGGGCCCACACTCCGTCCGAGTGAAGCCTAGCTAGGGGGCCCACACTCAGTTCGAGTGTCGCCTAGTTAGGGGGCCCACACTCTGACCGAGTGTCGCCTAGTTAGGGGGCCCACACTCTGACCGAGTTTCGACTAACTAGGGGGCCCACACTCCGTCCGAGTGTCGCCTAGCTAGGGGGCCCACACTCCGTCCGAGTGTCGCCTAGCTAGGGGGCCCACACTCCGTCCGAGTGTCGCCTAGCTAGGGGGCCCACACTACGTCCGAGTGTCGCCTAGCTAGGGGCCCACACTCCGTCCGAGTGTCGCCTAGCTAGGGGGCACACACTCCGTCCGAGTGTCGCCCAGCTAGGGGGGTCAACACTCCGTCCGAGTGTCCCCTACCACACTCCGTCCGAGTGTCGCCTAGCTAGGGGACCCACACTCCGACCGAGTGTCGCCTAGCTAGAGAGCCGACACTCCGTCCGATTGTCGTCTAGCTAGGGGGCTCACACTCCGTCCAAGTGTCACCTAGCTAGGGGGCCCACACTACGTCCGAGTGTCGCCTAGCTAGGGGACTCACACTCTGTCCGAGTGTCGCCTAGCTAGGGGGCCCACACTCCATCCGAGTGTCGACTTGCTAGGGTCCCCACACTCCGTCCAAGTGTCCCGTAGCCACACTCCGTCCGAGTGTCGCCTAGCTAGGGGGCCCACACTCCGTCCGAGTGTCGCCTAGCTAGGGGGCCCAAACTCCGTCCAAGTGTCGCCTAGCTAGGGGGCCCACACTCTGTCTGAGTGTCGCCTAGCAAGGGAGCCCACACTCAGTCCGAGTGTCGCCTAGCAAGGGGGCCCACAATACCGTCCGAGTGTCGCCCAGCTAGGTGGTCCACACTCCGTCCGAGTGTCCCCTAGCCACACTCCGTCCGAGTGTCGCCTAGCTAGGGGACCCACACTCTGACCGAGTGTCGCCTAGCTAGAGAGCCGACACTCCGTCCGATTGTCGCCTAGCTAGGGGGCTCACACTCCGTCCAAGTGTCACCTAGCTAGGGGGCCCACACTCCGTCCGAGTGTCGACAGCCTAGCTAGGGGGCCCACACTCCGAGTGTCGCCTAGCTAGGGGGCCCCACACTCTGTCCGAGTGTCGCCTAGCAAGGGAGCCCACACTCAGTCCGAGTGTCGCCTAGCAAGGGGGCCCACATTCCGTCAGAGTGTCGCCTAGCTAAGGGGCCCACACTCCGTCCAAGTGTGGCCTAGCTAGGGGGCCCTACTCCGTCCAAGTGTCGCCTAGCTATGGGGCCCACACTCCATCCGACTGTCGCCTAGCTAGGGGGCCCACACTCCGTCCGAGTGTCACATAGCTAGGGTGCCCATACTCAGTCCGAGTGTCGCCGAGCTAGGGGGGCCCACACTCCGTCCGAGTGTCGCCTAGCTTTGGGGCCCACTCTCCGTCCGAGTGTCGCCTAGCTTTCGGGCCCACACTCCGTCCGAGTGTCGCCTAGCTAGGGGGCCCACACTCCGTCCGAGTGTCGCCTAGATAGGGGGCCCACACTCCGTCCGAGTGTCACCTAGATAGGGGGTCGACACTCCGTCCGAGTGTCGCCTAGCTAGGGGGCCCACACTCCGTCCGAGTGTCGCCTAGCTAGGGGGCCCACACTCCGTCCGAGTGTCGCCTAGCTAGGGAGTCCACACTCCGTCCGAGTGTCGCCTAGCTAGGGGGCCCACAATCCGTCCGAGTGTCGCCTAGCTAGGGGGCCCACAATCCGTCCGAGTGTCGCCTAGCTAGGGGGCCCACAATCCGTCCGAGTGTCGCCTAGCTAGGGGGCCCACACTCCGTCCGAGTGTCGTCTAGCTAGGGGGCCCACACTTCGTCCGAGTGTCGCCTAGCTAGGGGGCCCACACTCCGTCCGAGTATCGGCTAGATAGGGGGTCGACACTCCGTTCGAGTGTCGCCTAGCTAGGGGGCCCACAATCCGTCTGAGTGTCGCCTAGCTAGGGGGCGGGCCCACACTTCATCCTAGTGTCGCCTAGCTAGGGGGCCCACACTCCGTCTGAGTGTCACCTAGCTAGGGGGCCCACACTCCGTCCGAGTGTCGTCTAGCTAGGGGGCCCGCACTCCGTTCGAGAGTCGCCTAGCTAGGGGGCCCACACTCCTTCCGAGTGTCGCCTAGCTAGGGGCCCCACACTCCTTCCGAGTGTCGCCTAGCTAGGGGGCCCACACTCCGTCCGAGTGTCGCCTAGCTAGGGGGCCCACACACCGTCCGAGTGTCGCCTAGCTAGGGGGCCCAGACTCCGTCCGAGTGTCGCCTAGCTAGGGGGCCCACACTCTGTTCGAGTGTCGCCTAGCTAGGGGCCCAAACTATGTCCCAATGTCACCTAGCTAGGGGGCTCTCCCTACATCAGAGTGTCGCCTAGCTAGGGGGCCCGCCATTCCGTCCGAGTGTCACCTGGCTAGGGGGCCCACACTCCGTCCAAGTGTCGCCTAGCTTGGGGGCCCACACTCCGTCCGAGTGTCGCCTAGCTAGGGGACCCACAATCCGTCCGAGTGTCGCCTAGCTAGGTGGACCACACTCCATCCTAGTGTCGCTTAGATAGGGGGCCCACACTCCGTCTGAGTGTCACCTAGCTAGGGGGCCCACACTCCGTCCGAGTGTCGCCTAGCTAGGGGCCACACAGTCTGTCCAAGTGTCCCCTAGCCACACTCCGTACGAGTGTCGCCTAGCTAGGGGACCCACACTCCGTCTGAGTGTCGCCTCGCTAGGGGGCCCACACTCCATCCGAGTGTCGCCTAGCTAGGGGCCCACACTCCGTACGAGTGTCGCCTATCTAGGAGGCCACACTCCGTCGGAGTGTCGCCTAGCTAGGGGGCCCACACTCCGTCCGAGTGTTGTCTAGCAAGGGGGCCCACACTCCGAATGTCGCCTAGCCAGAGCGTCGACACTCCATCAGAGTGTCGCCTAGCTAGGAGGCACACACTCCATCCGAGTGTTGCCTAGCTAGGGGGCCCACACTCCGTCCAAGTGCCGCCTGGCTAGGGGGCCCACACTCCGTCCGAGTGTCGCCTGGCAAGGGGCCCACACTCCGTCCGAGTGTCGCCTGGCTAGGGGGCCCACACTCCGTCCGAGTGTCGCATAGCTAAAGGGCCCACACTCCGTCCGAGTGACGCTAGGGGGCCCACACTCCGTCCGAGTGTCGCCTAGCTAGGGGCCCACACTCTGTCCGAGTGTCGCCTAGCTAGGGGGCCCACACTCCATCCGAGAGTCGCCTTGCTACGGGGCCCACACTCCATCGGAGTGTCGCCAAGATAGGGGACCCACACTCCGACCGAGTGTCGCCTAGCTAGAGAGCCGACACTCCGTCCAATTGTCGCCTAGCTAGGGGGCTCACACTCCGTCCAAGTGTCACCTAGCTAGGGGGCCCACACTACGTCTGAGTGTCGCCTAGCTAGGGGGCCCACACTCCGTTCGAGTGTCGCCTAGATAGGGGGCCCACACTTCGTCTGAGTGTCGCCTAGCTATGGGGCCCACACTCCGTCCGAGAGTCGCCTAGCTAGGGGGACCACACTCTGTCCGAGTGTCGCCTTAGTAAGGGAGCCCACACTCAGTACGAGTGTCGCCTATCAAGGGGGCCCACATTCCGTCAGAGTGTCGCCTAGCTAAGGGGCCCACACTCCGTCCAAGTGTGGCCTAGCTAGGGGGCCCATACTCCGTCCAAGTGTCGCCTAGCTAGGGGGCCCACACTCCATCCGACTGTCGCCTAGCTAGGCGCCCCACACTCCGTCCGAGTGTCGCCGAGCTAGGGGGCCCACACTCCGTCCGAGTGTCGCCTAGCTTGGGGGCCCACACTCCGTCCGAGTGTCGCCTAGCTAGGGGGCCCACAATCCGTCCGAATGTCGCCTAGCTAGGGGGCCCACACTCAGTCCGAGTGTCGCCGAGCTAGGGGGCCCACACTCCGTCCGAGTGTCGCCTAGCTGGGGGGCCCACACTCCGTCCGAGTGTCGCCTAGCTAGGGGGCCCACAATCCGTCCGAGTGTCGCCAAGCTAAGGGGCCCACACACCGTCCGAGTGTCGCCTAGCTAGGGGGCCCACACTCCGTCCGAGTGTCGCCTAGCTAGGGGGCCCACACTTCGTCCGAGTGTCGCCTAGCTAGGGGGCCCACACTCCGTCCGAGTGTCGCCTAGCTAGGGGGCCCACACTCCGTCTGAGTGTCGCCTAGCTAGGGGGCCCACACTCCGTCCGAGTGTCGCCTAGCTAGGGGGTCCACACTCCGTCCGAGTGTCGCCTAGCTAGGGGGCCCAAACTCCGTCCGAGTGTCGCCTAGCTAGGGGGCCCACACTCCATCCGAGTGTCGCCTAGATAGGGGGTCGACACTCCGTCCGAGTGTCGCCTAGCTAGGGGGCCCACACTCCATCCTAGTGCCGCCTAGCTAGGGGGCCCACACTCCGTCCGAGTGTCACCTAGCTAGGGGGCCCACACTCCGTCCGAGTGTCGCCTAGCTAGGGGGCCCACACTCCGTCCGAGTGTCGCCTAACTAGGGGGACCACAATCCGTCCGAGTGTCACCTAGAAAGGGGGTTCACACTCCGTCCGAGTGTCGCCTAGCTAGGGGGCCCACACTCCTTCCGAGTGTCGCCTAGCTAGGGGGCCTAAACTCCGTCCGAGTGTCGCCTAGCTAGGGGGCCTAAACTCCGTCCGAGTGTCGCCTAGATAGGGGGCCCACACTCCGTTCGAGTGTCGCCTAGCTAGGGGGCCAACACTCTGTCCCAATTTCGCCTAGCTAGGGGGCTCTCCCTACATCGGAGTGTCGCCTAGCTAGGAGGACCACTCTCCGTCCGAGTACCACCAAGCTAGGGTACCCACACTCCGTGTGCCACCTATCTAGGGGGCCCACATTCCGTCCGAGTTTCACCTAGCTAGGGGGCCCACACTCCATCCAAGTGTCGCCTAGCTAGGGGGCTCACACTCCGTCCGAGTGTCGCCTAGCTAGGGGGACCACACTCCGTCCGAGTGTCGCCTAGCTAGGGGGCCCACACTCCGTCCGACTGTGGTCTAGCTAGGGGGTCCACACTCCGTCCGAGTATCACCTAGCTAAGGGACCCATACTCGAAGTGCCGCCTAGCTAGGGGGCTCACACTCCGTCCGAGTGTCGCCTAGCTAGGGGGCCCACACTCCGTCCGAGTGTCGACTAGATAAAGGGCCCACACTCAGTTCGAGTGTCGCCTAGATAGGGGGCCCACACTCCGTTCGAGTGTCGCCTAGCTAGGGGGCCCACACTCTGTCCCAATGTCGCCTACCTAGGGGGCTCTCCAGGGACCCACACTCGAAGTGCCGCCTAGCTAGGGGGCTCACACTCCGTCCGAGTGTCGCCTAGCTAGGGGGCTTACACTTCGTCCGAATTTCCCCTAGCTTGGGGATCCACACTCCATCCGAGTGTCGCATAGCTAGGGGGCCCACACTCTGTCCAAGTATCTCCTAGCTAGGGCATCCACACTCTGAGTGCCGCCTATCTAGGGGGGCCCACACTCCGTATGAGCGTCGTCGAGCTAGGGGGCCCACACTCCGTCCGAGTGAAGCCTAGCTAGGGGGCCCACACTCAGTTCGAGTGTCGCCTAGTTAGGGGGCCCACACTCTGACCGAGTGTCGCCTAGTTAGGGGGCCCACACTCTGACCGAGTTTCGACTAACTAGGGGGCCCACACTCCGTCCGAGTGTCGCCTAGCTAGGGGGCCCACACTCCGTCCGAGTGTCGCCTAGCTAGGGGGCCCACACTCCGTCCGAGTGTCGCCTAGCTAGGGGGCCCACACTACGTCCGAGTGTCGCCTAGCTAGGGGGCCCACACTCCGTCCGAGTGTCGCCTAGCTAGGGGGCTCACACTTCGTCCGAGTGTCGCCTAGCTAGGGGGCCCACACTCCGTCCGAGTGTCGCCTAGCTAGGGGGCCCACACTCCGTCTTAGTGTCGCCTAACTAGGGTGCCCACACTCCGTCCGAGTGTCGCCTAGATAGGGGGCCCACAGTCCGTCCGAGTGTCGCCTAGCTAGGGGGCCCACACTCCGTCCGAGTGTCGCCTAGCTAGGAGGCCCACACTACGTCCGAGTGTCACCTAGCTAGGGGGCCCACACTCCGTCCGAGTGTCGCCTAGCTAGGGGGCTCAAACTTCGTCCGAGTGTCGCCTAGCTTGGGGACCCACTCTCCGTCCGAGTGTCGCCTAGCTAGTGGGCCCACACTCCGTCCAAGTGTCAAACTAGAAACTGGGTCTAAGCAGAAAAAGTAAATTAATGTGCATGCAAAATGTAATTGCATATGAACACAAGACCTTTACACAGAGAAAACCAAAAGCAAAACACAAAACAAATATCCTGGAATAAAAAAGTAAAAAAAAAAATATATTGCAAAAATTGCATGAAGGTAGTAATAATAGTAATAATAAGGGTATTTAGTTAACATAATTTTGATCAAAATAATGTAGAAGCCATCCCGCCACGTCACGGCAACCCTTGTGGGACAGTCCTAACTCTTATATTTAAAACCTTTCCACTTGTCAAGTGACGTAAATGTGAACAAGGACAGAGGGACTGAACCACCAGTAATAGTATAGGCCAGACAGGATGGTTTCTCATTTGTTTCATTGTGCATTCTGTGCATATAAGGGTGTGACCGCCCTGTTTCTGAGTTGGAAAATCCATCCTGTCTGGCCTATATTATTACTGGTGGTTCAGTCCCTCTGTCCTTGTTCACATTTACGTCACTTGACAAGTGGAAAGGTTTTAAATACAAGAGTTAGGACTGTCCCACAAGGGTTGCCGTGACGTGGCAGGATGGCTTCTACATTATTTTGATCCAAATTATGTTAACTAAATACCCTTATTATTACTATTATTACTACCTTCATGCAATTTTTGCAATATATTTTTTTTTTTACTTTTTTATTCCAGGATATTTGTTTTGTGTTTTGCTTTTGTTTTTCTCCGTCCAAGTGTCGCCTAGCTAGGGGGCCCACACTCCGTCCGAGTTTCCCCTAGCCACACTCCGTCCGAGAGTCGACTTGCTAGGGGGCCCACACTCAGTCCGAGTGTCGCCTAGCTAGAAAGCCGACACTCCGTCTGAGTGTCGCCTAGCTTGGGGGACCACACTCCCTCTGAGTGTCGGCTAGCTAGGGGGCCCACACTCCCTCTGAGTGTCGCCTAGCTAGTGGGCCCACACTCCGTCCAAGTGTCGCCTAGCTAGGGGGCACACACTCCGTCCGAGTGTCGCCTAGCTAGGGGCCACACAATCTGTCCGAGTGTCCCCTAGCCACACTCCATACGAGTGTCGCCTAGCTAGGAGGCCACACTCCGTCTGAGTGTCGCCTAGCTAGGGGGCCCACAATTCGTCCGAGTGTTGTCTAGCAAGGGGGCCCACACTCCGAATGTCGCCTAGCCAGAGCGCCGACACTCCGTCAAAGCGTCGCCTAGCTAGGAGGCACACACTCCATCCGAGTGTCGCCTAGCTAGGGGGCCCACACTCCGTCCAAGTGCCGCCTGGCTAGGGGGTCACACTGCGTCCGAGTGTCGCCTGGCTAGGGGGCCCACACTCCGTCCGAGTGTCGCCTGGCTAGGGGGCCCACACTCCGTCCGAGTGTCGCATAGCTAAAGGGCCCACACTCCGTCCGATAGTCGCTAGGGTGCCCACACTCTGTCCGAGTGACGCTAGGGGGCCCACACTCCGTCCGAGTGTCTCCTAGCTAGGGGGCCCACATTCCGTCCGATAGTGGCCTAGCTGAAGGGCCCACGCTCTGTCCGAGTGTCGCCTAGATAGGGGGCCCACACTCCGTTCAAGTGTCGCCTAGCTAGGAAGCACACACTCCATCCGAGTGTCGCCTAGCTAGGGGGCCCACAGTCAGTCCGAGTGTCGCCTAGCTAGAAAGCCGACACTCCGTCTGAGTGTCGCCTAGCTTGGGGGACCACAGTCCCTCTGAGTGTCGCCTAGCTAGGGGGCCCACACTCCCTCTGAGTGTTGCCTAGCTAGTGGGCCCACACTCCGTTCAAGTGTCGCCTAGCTAGGGGGCACACACTCCGTCCGAGTGTCGCCTAGCTAGGGGCCACACAATCTGTCCGAGTGTCCCCTAGCCACACTCCATACGAGTGTCGCCTAGCTAGGGGACCCACATTCCGTCCGAGTGTCGCATAGCTAGAGAGCCGACACTCCGTCTGAGTGTCGCCTCGCTAGGGGGCCGACACTCCATCCGAGTGTCGCCTAGCTAGGGGGCCCACACTCCGTCCGAGTGTCGCCTAGCTAGGAGGCCACACTCCGTCTGAGTGTTGCCTAGCTAGGGGGCCCACAATCCGTCCGAGTGTTGTCTAGCAAGGGGGCCCACACTCCGAATGTCGCCTAGCCAGAGCGCCGACACTCCGTCAAAGCGTCGCCTAGCTAGGAGGCACACACTCCATCCGAGTGTCGCCTAGCTAGGGGGCCCACACTCCGTCCAAGTGCCGCCTGGCTAGGGGGCCACACTGCGTCCGACTGTCGCCTGGCTAGGGGGCCCACACTCCGTCCGAGTGTCGCCTGGCTAGGGGGCCCACACTTCGTCCGAGTGTCGCATAGCTAAAGGGCCCACACTCCGTCCGATAGTCGCTAGGGGGCCCACACTCCGTCCGAGTGTCTCCTAGCTAGGGGGCCCACATTCCGTCCGATAGTGGCCTAGCTGAAGGGCCCACGCTCTGTCCGAGTGTCGCCTAGATAGGGGGCCCACACTCCGTCCAAGTGCCGCCTGGCTAGGGGGTCCACACTCCGTCTGAGTGTCGCCTAGCTAGGAAGCACACACTCCATCCGAGTGTCGCCTAGCTAGCGTGCCCACACTCCGTCCAAGTGCCGCCTGGCTAGGGGGTCCACACTCCGTCTGAGTGTCGCCTAGCTAAGGGGCGCACACTCCCTCCGCGTGTCGCTTAGCTAGGGGGCCCACACTGAGTGTCGCCTAACTAGTGGGCCCACACTCCGTCCAAGTGTCGCCTAGCTAGGGGCAACACACTCTGTCCGAGTGTCCCCTAGCCACACTCCGTACGAGTGTTGCCTAGCTAGGGGACCCACATTCCGTCCGAGTGTCGCCTAGCTAGAGAGCCGACACTACGTCTGAGTGTCGCCTCGCTAGGGGGCCCACACTCCGTCCGAGTGTCGCCTATCTGGGGGGCCCACACTCCGTCCGAGTGTCGCCTAGCTAGGGGGCCCACAATCCGTCCGAGTGTCGCCAAGCTAAGGGGCCCACACACCGTCCGAGTGTAGCCTAGCTAGGGGGCTCACATTCCGTCCGAGTGTCGCCTAGCTAGGGGGCCCACACTCCGTCCGAGTGTCGCCTATCTAGGGGGCCCACACTCCGTCCGAGTGTCGCCTAGCTAGGGGGCCCACACTACGTCCGAGTGTCGCCTAGCTAGGGGGCCCACACTCCGTCCGATTGTCGCCTAGCTAGGGGGCCCACACTCCGTCTGAGTGTCACCTAGCTAGGGGGCCCACACTCCGTCCGAGTGTCGCCTAGCTCGGGGGCCCACACTCCGTCTGAGTGTCACCTAGCTAGGGGGCCCACACTCCGTCCGAGTGTCGCCTAGCTAGAGGGCCCACACTCCGTCCGAGTGTCGCCTAGCTAGGGGGCCCACACTCCATCCGAGTGTCGCCTAGCTAGGGGGCCCACACTCCATCCGAGTGTCGCCTAGATAGGGGGTCGACAGTCCGTCCGAGTGTCGCCTAGCTAGGGGGCCCACAATCTGTCCGAGTGTCGCCTAGCTAGGGGGCCCACACTCCATCCTAGTGCCGCCTAGCTAGGGGGCCCACACTCCGTTCGAGTGTCACCTAGCTAGGGGGCCCACACTCCGTCCGAGTGTCGCCTAGCTAGGGGGCCCACACTCCGTCCGAGTGTCGCCTAGCTAGAGGGCCCACACTCCGTCCGAGTGTCGACTAGCTAAAGGGCCCACACTCCGTCCGAGTGTCGCCTAGATAGGGGGACCACACTCCGTTTGAGTGTCGCCTAGCTAGGGGGTCCACACTCTGTCCCAGAGACGCCTAGCTAGGGGGCTCTCCATCCGAGTGTCGCCTAGCTAGGAGGACCGCACTCCGTCCGAGTTAAACCTAGTTAGGGGACCCACACTCCGTCCGAGTGTCACCTAGCTAGGGGGCCCACAGTCCGTAAAAGTGTCTCCTAGCTAGGGGGCACACACTCCGTCCGAGTGTCGCCCAGCTAGGGGGTCAACACTCCGTCCGAGTGTCGCCTAGCTAGGGGACCCACACTCCGACCGAGTGTCGCCTAGCTAGGGGGTCCACACTCCGTCCGAGTATCACCTAGCTAGGGGACCCACACTCGAAGTGCCACCTGGCTTGGGGGCCCACACTCCGCCCGAGTGTCGCCTAGCTAGGAGGCCCACACTCCGTCCGAGTGTCGCCTAGCTAGGGGGCTCACATTCCGTCCGAGTGTCGCCTAGCTAGGGGGCCCACACTCCGTCCGAGTGTCGCCTAGATAGGAGGTCGACACTCCGTCCGAGTGTCGCCTAGCTAGGGGGCCCACAATCCGTCCGAGTGTCGCCTAGCTAGGGGGCCCACACTCCATCCTAGTGTCACCTTGCTAGGGGGTCCACACTCCGTCCGAGTGTCGCCTAGCTAGGGGGCCCACACTCCGTCTGAGTGTCACCTTGCTAGGGGGCCCACACTCCGTCCGAGTGTCGCCTAGCTAGGGGGCCCACACTCCGTCCGAGTGTCGCCTAGCTAGGGGGCCCACACTCCATCCGAGTGTCGCCTAGCTAGGGGGCCCATACTCCATCCGAGTGTCGCCTAGATAGGGGACCCACACTCCGACCGAGTGTCGCCTAGCTAGAGAGCCGACACTCCGTCCAATTGTCGCCTAGCTAGGGGGCTCACACTCCGTCCAAGTGTCACCTAGCTAGGGGGCCCACACTACGTCTGAGTGTCGCCTAGCTAGGGGGCCCACACTTTGTTCGAGTGTCGCCTAGATAGGGGGCCCACACTTCGTCTGAGTGTCGCCTAGCTATGGGGCCCACACTCCGTCCGAGTGTCGTCTAGCTAGGGTGCCCACACTCTGTCCGAGTGTTGCCTAGCAAGGGAGCCCACACTCAGTACGAGTGTCGCCTAGCAAGGGGGCCCACATTCCGTCAGAGTGTCGCCTAGCTAAGGGGCCCACACTCCGTCCAAGTGTGGCCTAGCTCGGGGTCCCATACTCTGTCCAAGTGTCGCCTAGCTAGGGGGCACACACTCCATCCGACTGTCGCCTAGCTAGGCGGCCCACACTCTGTCCGAGTGTCGCCGAGCTAGGGGGCCCACACTCCGTCCGAGTGTCGCCTAGCTTGGGGACCCACACTCCGTCCGAGTGTCGCCTAGCTAGGGGGCCCACAATCCGTCCGAATGTCGCCTAGCTAGGGGGCCCACACTCAGTCCGAGTGACGCCGAGCTAGGGGGCCCACACTCTGTCCGAGTGTCGCCTAGCTAGGGGGCCCACACTCCGTCCGAGTGTCGCCTATCTGGGGGGCCCACACTCCGTCCGAGTGTCGCCTAGCTAGGGGGGCCCACAATCGGTCCGAGTGTCGCCAAGCTAAGGGGCCCACACACCGTCCGAGTGTAGCCTAGCTAGGGGGCTCACATTCCGTCCGAGTGTCGCCTAGCTAGGGGGCCCACACTCCGTCCGAGTGTCGCCTAGCTAGGGGGCCCACACTCCGTCCGAGTGTCGCCTAGCTAGGGGGACAACACTACGTCCGAGTGTCGCGTAGCTAGGGGGCCCACACTCCGTCCGAGTGTCGCCTAGCAAGGGGGCCCGCACTCCGTCCGAGTGTCACCTAGCTAGGGGGCCCACACTCCGTCCGAGTGTCGCCTAGCTCGGGGGCCCATACTCCGTCTGAGTGTCACCTAGCTAGGGGGCCCACACTCCGTCCGAGTGTCGCCTAGCTAGAGGGCCCACACTCCGTCCGAGTGTCGCCTAGCTAGGGGACCCACACTCCATCCGAGTGTCGCCTAGCTAGGGGGCCCACACTCCATCCGAGTGTCGCCTAGATAGGGGGTCGACACTCCGTCCGAGTGTCGCCTAGCTAGGGGGCCCACAATCTGTCCGAGTGTCGCCTAGCTAGGGGGCCCACACTCCATCCTAGTGCCGCCTAGCTAGGGGGCCCACACTCCGTCCGAGTGTCACCTAGCTAGGGGGCCCACACTCCGTCCGAGTGTCGCCTAGCTAGGGGGCCCACACTCCGTCCGAGTGTCGCCTAGCAAGGGAGCCCACACTCAGTACGAGTGTCGCCTAGCAAGGCGGCCCACATTCCGTCCGAGTGTCGCCTAGCTAAAGGGCCCATACTCCGTCCGTGTGTCGCCTAGCTAGGGGGCCCACACTCCGTCCGAGTGTCGACTAAATAAAGGGCCCACACTCAGTCCGAGTGTCGCCTAGATAGGGGGCCAACACTCCGTTCGAGTGTCGCCTAGCTAGGGGGCCCACACTCTGTCCCAATGTCGCCTAGCTAGGGGGCTCTCCCTACATCCGAGTGTCGCCTAGCTAGGAGGACCACTCTCCGTCCGAGTACCACCTAGCTAGGGTACACACACTCCGTGTGCCACCTATCTAGGGGGCCCACATTTCGTCCGAGTTTCACCTAGCTAGGGGGCCCACACTCCGTCCAAGTGTCGCCTAGCTAGGGGGCTCACACTCCGTCCGAGTGTCGCCTAGCTAGGGGGCCCACACTCCGTCCGAGTGTCGCCTAGCTAAGGGACCCACACTCGATGTGCCGCCTAGCTAGGGGGCTCACACTCCGTCCGAGTGTCGCCTAGCTAGGGGGCCCACACTCCGTCCTAGTGTCGACTACATAAAGGGCCCACACTCAGTTCGAGTGTAGCCTAGATAGGGGGCCCACACTCCGTTCGAGTGTCGCCTAGCTAGGGGGCCCACACTCTGTCCCAATGTCGCCTAGCTAGGGGGCTCTCCAGGGACCCACACTCCAAGTGCCGCCTAGCTAGGGGGCTCACACTCCGTCCGAGTGTCGCCTAGCTAGGGGGCTCACACTTCGTCCGAATTTCGCCTAGCTTGGGGATCCACACTCCATCCGAGTGTCGCATAGCTAGGGGGCCCACACTCTGTCCGAGTGTCTCCTAGCTAGGGCATCCACACTCTGAGTGCCGCCTATCTAGGGGGGCCCACACTCCGTACGAGCGTCGTCGAGCTAGGGGGCCCACACTCTGTCCGAGTGAAGCCTAGCTAGGGGGCCCACACTCAGTTCGAGTGTCGCCTAGTTAGGGGGCCCACACTCTGACCGAGTGTCGCCTAGTTAGGGGGCCCACACTCTGACCAAGTGTCGACTAACTAGGGGGCCCACACTCCGTCCGAGTGTCGCCTTGATAGGGGGCCCACACTCCGTCCGAGTGTCGCCTCGCTAGGGGGCCCACACTCCGTCCGAGTGTCGCCTAGATAGGGGGCCCACACTACGTCCAAGTGTCGCCTAGCTAGGGGGCCCACACTCCGTCCGAGTGTCACCTAGCTAGGGGGCTCACACTTCGTCCGAGTGTCGCTTAGCTAGGGGGCACACACTCCGTCCGAGTGTCGCCTAGCTAGGGGGCCCACACTCCGTCTGAGTGTCGCCTAACTAGGGGGCCCACACTCCGTCCGAGTGTCGCCTAGATAGGGGGCCCACACTCCGTCCGAGTGTCGCCTAGCTAGGGGGCCCACACTCCGTCCGAGTGTCGCCTAGCTAGGGGGCCCACACTCCGTCCGAGTGTCACCTAGCTAGGGGGCCCACACTCCGTCCCAGTGTCACCTAGCTAGGGGGCCCACACTCCGTCCGAGTGTCGCCTAGCTAGAGGGCCCACACTCCGTCCGAGTGTCGCCTAGCTAGGGGGCCCACACTCCGTCCGAGTGTCGACTAAATAAAGGGCCCACACTCAGTCCGAGTGTCGCCTAGATAGGGGGCCAACACTCCGTTCGAGTGTCGCCTAGCTAGGGGGCCCACACTCTGTCCCAATGTCGCCTAGCTAGGGGGCTCTCCCTACATCCGAGTGTCGCCTAGCTAGGAGGACCACTCTCCGTCCGAGTACCACCTAGCTAGGGTACACACACTCCGTGTGCCACCTATCTAGGGGGCCCACATTCCGTCCGAGTTTCACCTAGCTAGGGGGCCCACACTCCGTCCAAGTGTCGCCTAGCTAGGGGGCTCACACTCCGTCCGAGTGTCACCTAGCTAGGGGGCCCACACTCCGTCTGAGTGTCGCCTAGCTAAGGGACCCACACTCGAAGTGCCGCCTAGCTAGGGGGCTCACACTCCGTCCGAGTGTCGCCTAGCTAGGGGGCTCACACTCCGTCCGAGTGTCGACTAGATAAAGGGCCCACACTCAGTTCGAGTGTCGCCTAGATAGGGGGCCCACACTCCGTTCGAGTGTCGCCTAGCTAGGGGGCCCACACTCTGTCCCAATGTCGCCTAGCTAGGGGGCTCTCCAGGGACCCACACTCCAAGTGCCGCCTAGCTAGGGGGCTCACACTCCGTCCGAGTGTCGCCTAGCTAGGAGGCTTACACTTCGTCCGAATTTCGCCTAGCTTGGGGATCCACACTCCATCCGAGTGTCGCATAGCTAGGGGGCCCACACTCTGTCCGAGTGTCTCCTAGCTAGGGCATCCACACTCTGAGTGCCGCCTATCTAGGGGGGCCCACACTCCGTACGAGCATCGTCGAGCTAGGGGGCCCACACTCTTTCCGAATGAAGCCTAGCTAGGGGGCCCACACTCAGTTCGAGTGTCGCCTAGTTAGGGGGCCCACACTCTGACCGAGTGTCGCCTAGTTAGGGGGCCCACACTCTGACCAAGTGTCGCCTAACTAGGGGGCCCACACTCCGTCCGAGTGTCGCCTAGATAGGGGGCCCACACTCCGTCCGAGTGTCGCCTAGCTAGGGGGACCACACTCCGTCCGAGTGTCGCCTAGCTAGGGGGCCCACACTACGTCCGAGTGTCGCCTAGCTAGGGGGCCCACACTCCGTCCGAGTGTCACCTAGCTAGGGGGCTCACACTTCGTCCGAGTGTCGCTTAGCTAGGGGGCACACACTCCGTCCGACTGTCGCCTAGCTAGGGGGCCCACACTCCGTCTGAGTGTCGCCTAACTAGGGGGCCCACACTCCGTCCGAGTGTCGCCTAGATAGGGGGCCCACACTCCGTCCGAGTGTCGCTTAGCTAGGGGGCCCACACTCCGTCCGAGTGTCGCCTAGCTAGGGGGCCCACACTACGTCCGAGTGTCGCCTAGCTAGGGGGCCCACACTCCGTCCGAGTGTCACCTAGCTAGGGGGCTCACACTTCGTCCGAGTGTCGCTTAGCTAGGGGGCACACACTCCGTCCGACTGTCGCCTAGCTAGGGGGCCCACACTCCGTCTGAGTGTCGCCTAACTAGGGGGCCCACACTCCGTCCGAGTGTCGCCTAGATAGGGGGCCCACACTCCGTCCGAGTGTCGCCTAGCTAGGGGGCCCACACTCCGTCCGAGTGTCGCCTAGCTAGGGGGCCCACACTACGTCCGAGTGTCGCCTAGCTAGGGGGCCCACACTCCGTCCGAGTGTCGCCTAGCTAGGGGGCTCACACTTCGTCCGAGTGTCGCCTAGCTTGGGGACCCACACTCCATCCGAGTGTCGCCTAGCTAGTGGGCCCACACTCCGTCCAAGTGTCGCCTAGCTAGGGGGCCCACACTCCGTCCGAGTTTCCCCTAGTCACACTCCGTCCGAGAGTCGACTTGCTAGGGGGCCCACAACCAGTCCGAGTGTCGCCTAGCTAGAAAGCCGACACTCCGTCTGAGTGTCGCCTAGCTTGGGGGACCACACTCCCTCTGAGTGTCGCCTAGCTAGGGGGCCCACACTCCCTCTGAGTGTCGCCTAGCTAGTGGGCCCACACTCCGTCCAAGTGTCGCCTAGCTAGGGGGCACACACTCCGTCCGAGTGTCGCCTAGCTAGGGGCCACACAGTCTGTCCGAGTGTCCCCTAGCCACACTCCATACGAGTGTCCCCTAGCTAGGGGACCCACACTCCGTCCGAGTGTCGCATAGCTAGAGAGCCGACACTCCGTCTGAGTGTCGCCTCGCTAGGGGGCCGACACTCCATCCGAGTGTCGCTTAGCTAGGGGGCCCACACTCCGTCCGAGTGTCGCCTAGCTAGGAGGCCACATTCCGTCCGAGTGTCGCCTAGCTAGGGGGCCCACAATACGTCCGAGTGTTGTCTAGCAAGGGGGCCCTCACTCCGAATGTCGCCTAGCCAGAGCGCCGACACTCCGTCAAAGCGTCGCCTAGCTAGGAGGCACACACTCCATCCGAATGTCGCCTAGCTAGGGGGCCCACACTCCGTCCAAGTGCCGCCTGGCTAGGGGGCCCACACTGCGTCCGAGTGTCGCCTGGCTAGGGGGCCCACACTCCGTCCGAGTGTCGCCTGGCTAGGGGGCCCACACTCAATCCGAGTGTCGCATAGCTAAAGGGCCCACACTCCGTCCGATAGTGGCTAGGGGGCCCACACTCCGTCCGAGTGTCGCCTTGCTAGGGGGCCCACACTCTGTCCCAATGTCGCCTAGCTAGGGGGCTCTCCCTACATCCGAGTGTCGCCTAGCTAGGAGGACCACTCTCCGTCCGAGTACCACCTAGCTAGGGTACCCACACTCCGTGTGCTACCTAACTAGGGGGCCCACATTCCGTCCGAGTTTCACCTAGCTAGGGGGCCCACACTCCGTCCAAGTGTCGCCTAGCTAGGGGGCTCACACTCCGTCCGAGTGTCACCTAGCTAGGGGGCCCACACTCCGTCCGAGTGTCGACTAGATAAAGGGACCCACACTCAAAGTGCAGCCTAGCTAGGGGGCTCACACTCCGTCCGAGTGTTGCCTAGCTAGGGGGCCCACACTCCGTCCGAGTGTCGACTAGATAAAGGGCCCACACTCAGTTCGAGTGTCGCCTAGATAGGGGGCCCACACTCCGTTCGAGTGTCGCCTAGCTAGGGGGCCCACACTCGGTCCCAATGTCGCCTAGCTAGGGGGCTCTCCAGGGACACACACTCCAAGTGCCGCCTAGCTAGGGTGCTCATACTCCGTCCGAGTGTCGCCTAGCTAGGGGGCTCACACTTCGTCCGAATTTCGCCTAGCTTGGGGATCCACACTCCATCCGAGTGTCGCATAGCTAGGGGGCCCACACTCTGTCCGAGTGTCTCCTAGCTAGGGCATCCACACTCTGAGTGCCGCCTATCTAGGGGGGCCCACACTCCGTACGAGCGTCGTCGAGCTAGGGGGCCCACACTCTGTCCGAGTGAAGCCTAGCTAGGGGGCCCACACTCAGTTTGAGTGTCGCCTAGTTAGGGGGCCCACACTCTGACCGAGTGTCGCCTACTTAGGGGGCCCACACTCTGACCGAGTGTCGCCTAACTAGGGGGCCCACACTCCGTCCGAGTGTCGCCTAGATAGGGGGCCCACACTCCGTTCGAGTGTCGCCTAGCTAGGGGGCCCACACTCCGTCCGAGTGTCGCCTAGCTAGGGGGCCCACACTACGTCCGAGTGTCGCCTAGCTAGGGGTCCCACACTCCGTCCGAGTGTCGCCTAGCTAGAAAGCCGACACTCCGTCTGAGTGTCGCCTAGCTTGGGGGACCACACTCCCTCTGAGTGTCGCCTAGCTAGGGGGCCCACACTCCCTCTGAGTGTCGCCTAGCTAGTGGGCCCAAACTCCGTCCAAGTGTCGCCTAGCTAGGGGGCACACACTCCGTCCGAGTGTCGCCTAGCTAGGGGCCACACAGTCTGTCCGAGTGTCCCCTAGCCACACTCCATAAGAGTGTCGCCTAGCTAGGGGACCCACACTCCGTCCGAGTGTCGCATAGCTAGAGAGCCGACACTCCGTCTGAGTGTCGCCTCGCTAGGGGGCCGACACTCCATCCGAGTGTCGCCTAGCTAGGGAGCCCACACTCCGTCCGAGTGTCGCCTAGCTAGGAAGCCACATTCCGTCCGAGTGTCGCCTAGCTAGGGGGCCCACAATACGTCCGAGTGTTGTCTAGCAAGGGGGCCCTCACTCCGAATGTCGCCTAGCCAGAGCGCCGACACTCCGTCAAAGCGTCGCCTAGCTAGGAGGCACACACTCCATCCGAGTGTCGCCTAGCTAGGGGGCCCACACTCCGTCCAAGTGCCGCCTGGCTAGGGGGCCCACACTGCGTCCGAGTGTCGCCTGGCTAGGGAGCCCACACTCCGTCCGAGTGTCGCCTGGCTAGGGGGCCCACACTCAATCCGAGTGTCGCATAGCTAAAGGGCCCACACTCCGTCCGATAGTCGCTAGGGGGCCCACACTCTGTCCGAGTGACGCTAGGGGGCCCACACTCCGTCCGAGTGTCTCCTAGCTAGGGGGCCCACATTCCGTCCGATAGTGGCCTAGCTGAAGGGCCCACGCTCTGTCCGAGTGTCGCCTAGATAGGGGGCCCACACTCCGTTCAAGTGTCGCCTAGCTAGGAAGCACACATTCCTTCCGAGTGTCGCCTAGCTAGGGGGCCCACACTCCGCCCAAGTGCCGCCTGGCTAGGGGGCCCACACTCCGTCTGAGTGTCGCCTAGCTAGGGGGCGCACACTCCCTCCGATTGTCGCTTAGCTAGAGGGCCCACACTCCCTCTGAGTTTCGCCTAGCTTGTGGGCCCACACTCCGTCCAAGTGTCGCCTAGCTAGGGGGCACACACTCCGTCCGAGTGTCGCCTAGCTAGGGGACACACACTCTGTCCGAGTGTCCCCTAGCCACACTCCGTACGAGTGTTGCCTAGCTAAGGGACCCACACTCCGTCCGAGTGTCGCCTAGCTACAGAGCCGACACTCCGACTGAGTGTCGCCTCGCTAGGGGGCCCACACTTCGTCCAAGTGTCGCCTAGCTAGGGGGCCCACACTCCGTCCGAGTGTCGCCTAGATAGGGGGACCACACTCCGTTTGAGTGTTGCCTAGCTAGGGGGTCCACACTCTGTCCCAGAGACGCCTAGCTAGGGGGCTCTCCCTCCATCCGAGTGTCGCCTAGCTAGGAGGACCGCACTCCGTCCGAGTTAAACCTAGTTAGGGGACCCACACTCCGTATGCCGCCTATCTAGGGGGCCCACACTCCGTCCGAGTGTCACCTTGCTAGGGGGCCCACAGTCCGTCCAAGTGTCTCCTAGCTAGGGGGCACACAGTCCGTCCGAGTGTCGCCCAGCTAGGGGGTCAACACTCCGTCCGAGTGTCCCCTACCACACTCCGTCCGAGTGTCGCCTAGCTAGGGGACCCACACTCCGACCGAGTGTCGCCTAGCTAGAGAGCCGACACTCCGTCCGATTGTCGTCTAGCTAGGGGGCTCACACTCCGTCCAAGTGTCACCTAGCTAGGGGGCCCACACTACGTCCGAGTGTCGCCTAGCTAGGGGACTCACACTCTGTTCGAGTGTCGCCTAGCTAGGGGGCCCACACTCCATCCGAGTGTCGACTTGCTAGGGTCCCCACACTCCGTCCAAGTGTCCCCTAGCCACACTCCGTTCGAGTGTCGCCTAGCTAGAGGGCCCACACTCCGTCCGAGTGTCGCCTAGCTAGGGGGCCCAAACTCCGTCCAAGTGTCGCCTAGCTAGGGGGCCCACACTCTGTCCGAGTGTCGCCTAGCAAGGGAGCCCACACTCAGTCCGAGTGTCGCCTAGCAAGGGGGCCCACATACCGTCCGAGTGTCGCCCAGCTAGGGGGTCCACACTCCGTCCGAGTGTCCCCTAGCCACACTCCGTCCGAGTGTCGCCTAGCTAGGGGACCCACACTCCGACCGATTGTCGCCTAGCTAAAGAGCCGACATTCCGTCCGATTGTCGCCTAGCTAGGGGGCTCACACTCCGTCCAAGTGTCACCTAGCTAGGGGGCCCACACTCCGTCCGAGTGTCGCCTAGCTAGGGGGCCCACACTCCGTCCGAGTGTCGCCTAGCTAGGGGGCCCACACTCCGAGTGTCGCCTAGCTAGGTGGCCCACACTCTGTCCGAGTGTCGCCTAGCAAGGGAGCCCACACTCAGTCCGAGTGTCGCCTAGCAAGGGGGCCCACATTCCGTCAGAGTGTCGCCTAGCTAAGAGGACCACACTCCGTCCAAGTGTGGCCTAGCTAGGGGGCCCATACTCCGTCCAAGTGTTGCCTAGCTATGGGGCCCACACTCCATCCGACTGTCGCCTAGCTAGGGGGCCCACACTCCGTCCGAGTGTCACGTAGCTAGGGTGCCCATACTCAGTCCGAGTGTCGCCGAGCTAGGGGGGCCACACTCCGTCCAAGTGTAGCCTAGCTAGGGGGCCCACACTCCGTCCGAGTGTCGCCTAGCTTTGTGGCCCACTCTCCGTCCGAGTGTCGCCTAGCTAAGGGGCCCACACTCCGTCCGAGTGTCGCCTAGCTAGAGGGCCCACACTCCGTCCGAGTGTCGCCTAGATAGGGGGTCGACACTCCGTCCGAGTGTCGCCTAGCTAGGGGGCCCACACTCCGTCCGAGTGTCGCCTAGCTAGGGGGACCACACTCCGTCCGAGTGTCGCCTAGCTAGGGAGTCCACACTCCGTCCGAGTGTCGCCTAGATAGGGGGTCGACACTCCGTCCGAGTGTCGCCTAGCTAGGGGGCCCACAATCCGTCCGAGTGTCGCCTAGCTAGGGGTCCCACAATCCGTCCGAGTGTCGCCTAGCTAGGAGGCCCACACACCGTCCGAGTGTCACCTAGCTAGGGGGCCCACACTCCGTCTGAGTGTCGTCTAGCTAGGGGGCCCACACTTCGTCCGAGTGTCGCCTAGCTAGGGGGCCTACACTCCGTCCGAGTGTCGCCTAGATAGGGGGTCGACACTCCGTTCGAGTGTCGCCTAGCTAGGGGGCCCACAATCCGTCCGAGTGTCGCCTAGCTAGGGGGCCCACACTTCATCCCAGTGTCGCCTAGCTAGGGGGCCCACACTCCTTCCGAGTGTCACCTAGCTAGGGGGCCCACACTCCGTCCGAGTGTCGCCTAGCTAGGGGGCCCGCACTCCATCCGAGTGTCGCCTAGCTAGGGGGCCCACACTCCTTCCGAGTGTCGCCTAGCTAGGGGGCCCACACTCCGTCCGAGTGTCGCCTAGCTAGGGGCCCCACACTCCGTCCGAGTGTCGCCTAGCTAGGGGGCCCACACACCGTCCGAGTGTCGCCTAGCTAGGGGGCCCAGACTCCGTCCGAGTGTCGCCTAGCTAGGGGGCCCACACTCCGTTCGAGTGTCGCCTAGCTAGAGGGCCCAAACTATGTCCCAATGTCGCCTAGCTTGGGGGCTCTCCCTACATCAGAGTGTCGCCTAGCTAGGGGCCCCGCCATTCCGTCCGAGTGTCACCTGGCTAGGGGGCCCACACTCCGTCCAAGTGTCGCCTAGCTTGGGGGCCCACACTCCGTCCGAGTGTCGCCTAGCTAGGGGGCCCACACTCCGTCCGACTGTGGCCTAGCTAGGGGGTCCACACTCCGTCCGAGTATCACCTAGCTAAGGGAACCACTCTCGAAGTGCCGCCTAGCTAGGGGGCCCACACTCGGTCCGAGTGTCGCCTAGCTAGGGGGCTCACACTTCGTCTGAGTTTCGCCTAGCTTGGGGATCCATACTACCATCCGAGTGTCGCTTAGCTAGGGGTCCCACACTCTGTCCAAGTGTCGTCTTGCTAGGGGGCACACACTCCGTCCGAGTGTCGCCTAGCTAGGGGCCACACAGTTTGTCCAAGTGTCCCCTAGCCACACTCCGTACGAGTGTCGCCTAGCTAGGGGACCCACACTCCGTCCGAGTGTCGCCTAGCTAGAGAGCCGACACTCCCGTCTGAGTGTCGCCTCGCTAGGGGGCCCACACTCCATCCGAGTGTCGCCTAGCTAGGGGGCCCACACTCCGTACGAGTGTCGCCTATCTAGGAGGCCACACTCCGTCGGAGTGTCACCTAGATAGGGGGCCCACACTCCGTCCGAGTGTTGTCTAGCAAGGGGGCCCACACTCCGAATGTCGCCTAGCCAGAGCGCCGACACTCCATCAGAGTGTCGCCTAGCTAGGAGGCACACACTCCATCCGAGTGTTGCCTAGCTAGGGGGCCCACACTCCGTCCAAGTGCCGCCTGGCTAGGGGGCCCACACTCCGTCCGAGTGTCGCCTGGCAAGGGGCCCACACTCCGTCCGAGTGTCGCCTGGCCAGGGGGCCCACACTCCGTCCGAGTGTCGCATAGCTAAAGGGCCCACACTCCGTCCGAGTGACGCTAGGGGGCCCACACTCCGTCCGAGTGTCGCCTAGCTAGGGGGCCCACACTCTGTCCGAGTGTCGCCTAGCTAGGGGGCCCACACTCCATCCGAGAGTCGCCTTGCTAGGGGGCCCACACTCCATCGGAGTGTCGCCAAGATAGGGGACCCACACTCCGACCGAGTGTCGCCTAGCTAGAGAGCCGACATTCCGTCCAATTGTCGCCTAGCTAGGGGGCTCACACTCCGTCCAAGTGTCACCTAGCTAGGGGGCCCACACTACGTCTGAGTGTCGCCTAGCTAGGGGGCCCACACTCCGTTCGAGTGTCGCCTAGCTATGGGCCCCCACACTCCGTCCGAGAGTCGCCTAGCTAGGGGGCCCACACTCTGTCCGAGTGTCGCCTAGCAAGGGAGCCCACACTCAGTACGAGTGTCGCCTATCAAGGGGGCCCACATTCCGTCAGATTGTCGCCTAGCTAAGGGGCCCACATTCCGTCCAAGTGTGGCCTAGCTAGGGGGCCCATACTCCGTCCAAGTGTCGCCTAGCTAGGGGGCCCACACTCCATCCGACTGTCGCCTAGCTAGGCGGCCCACACTCCGTCCGAGTGTCGCCGAGCTAGGGGGCCCACACTCCGTCCGAGTGTCGCCTAGCTTGGGGGCCCACACTCCGTCCGAGTGTCGCCTAGCTAGGGGGCCCACAATCCGTCCGAATGTCGCCTAGCTAGGGGGCCTACACTCAGTCCGAGTGTCGCCGAGCTAGGGGGCCCACACTCCGTCCGAGTGTCGCCTAGCTGGGGGGACCACACTCCGTCCGAGTGTCGCCTAGCTAGGGGGCCCACAATCCGTCCGAGTGTCGCCAAGCTAAGGGGCCCACACACCGTCCGAGTGTCGCCTAGCTAGGGGGCCCACACTCCGTCCGAGTGTCGCCTAGCTAGGGGGCCCACACTCCGTCCGAGTGTCGCCTAGCTAGGGGGCCCACACTCTGTCTGAGTGTCACCTAGCTAGGGGGCCCACACTCCGTCCGAGTGTCGCCTAGCTAGGGGGCCCACACTCCTTCCGAGTGTCGCCTAGCTAGGGGGCCCACACTCCATCCGAGTGTCGCTTAGCTAGGGGGCCCACACTCCATCCGAGTGTCGCCTAGATAGGGGGTCGACACTCCGTCCGAGTGTCGCCTAGCTAGGGGTCCCACACTCCATCCTAGTGCCGCCTAGCTAGGGGGCCCACACTCCGTCCGAGTGTCACCTAGCTAGGGGGCCCACACTCCGTCCGAGTGTCGCCTAGCTAGGGGGCCCACACTCCGTCCGAGTGTCGCCTAACTAGGGGGCCCACACTCCGTCCGAGTGTCGCCTAGAAAGGGGGTTCACACTCCGTCCGAGTGTCGCCTAGCTAGGGGGCCCACACTCCTTCCGAGTGTCGCCTAGCTAGGGGGCCTACACTCCGTCCGAGTGTCGCCTAGCTAGGGGGCCCACACTCCGTCCGAGTGTCGCCTAGCTAGGGGGCCCACACTCCGTCCGAGTGTCGCCTAGATAGGGGGCCCACACTCCGTTCGAGTGTCGCCTAGCTAGGGGGCCAACACTCTGTCCCAATGTCGCCTAGCTAGGGGGCTCTCCCTACATCGGAGTGTCGCCTAGCTAGGAGGACCACTCTCCGTCCGAGTACCACCTAGCTAGGGTACCCACACTCCGTGTGCCACCTATCTAGGGGGCCCACATTCCGTCCGAGTTTCACCTAGCTAGGGGGCCCACATTCCTTCCGAGTGTCGCCTAGCTAGGGGGCCTACACTCCGTCCGAGTGTCGCCTAGCTAGGGGGCCCACACTCCGTCCGAGTGTCGCCTAGCTAGGGGGCCCACACTCCGTCCGAGTGTCGCCTAGATAGGGGGCCCACACTCCGTTCGAGTGTCCCTAGCTAGGGGGCCAACACTCTGTCCCAATGTCGCCTAGCTAGGGGGCTCTCCCTACATCGGAGTGTCGCCTAGCTAGGAGGACCACTCTCCGTCCGAGTACCACCTAGCTAGGGTACCCACACTCCGTGTGCCACCTATCTAGGGGGCCCACATTCCGTCCGAGTTTCACCTAGCTAGGGGGCCCACACTCCGTCCAAGTGTCGCCTAGCTAGGGGGCCCACACTACGTCCGAGTGTCGCCTAGATAGGGGGCCCACACTCCGTCCGAGTGTCGCCTAGGTAGGGGGCCCACACTCCGTCCGATTGTCGCCTAGCTAGGAGGCCCACACTACGTTCGAGTGTCACCTAGCTAGGGGGCCCACACTCCGTCCGAGTGTCGCCTAGCTAGGGGGCTCACACTTCGTCTGAGTGTCGCCTAGCTTGGGGACCCACACTCCGTCCGAGTGTCGCCTAGCTAGTGGGCCCACACTCCGTCCAAGTGTCAAACTAGAAACTGGGTCTGAGCAGAAAAAGTAAATTAATGTGCATGCAAAATGTAATTGCATATGAACACAAGACCTTTACACAGAGAAAACCAAAAGCAAAACACAAAACAAATATCCTGGAATAAAAAAGTAAAAAAAAAAATATATTGCAAAAATTGCATGAAGGTAGTAATAATAGTAATAATAAGGGTATTTAGTTAACATAATTTTGATCAAAATAATGTAGAAGCCATCCCGCCACGTCACGGCAACCCTTGTGGGACAGTCCTAACTCTTATATTTAAAACCTTTCCACTTGTCAAGTGACGTAAATGTGAACAAGGACAGAGGGACTGAACCACCAGTAATAGTATAGGCCAGACAGGATGGTTTCTCATTTGTTTCATTGTGCATTCTGTGCATATAAGGGTGTGACCGCCCTGTTTCTGAGTAGGAAAATCCATCCTGTCTGGCCTATATTATTACTGGTGGTTCAGTCCCTCTGTCCTTGTTCACATTTACGTCACTTGACAAGTGGAAAGGTTTTAAATACAAGAGTTAGGACTGTCCCACAAGGGTTGCCGTGACGTGGCGGGATGGCTTCTACATTATTTTGATCCAAATTATGTTAACTAAATACCCTTATTATTACTATTATTACTACCTTCATGCAATTTTTGCAATATATGTTTTTTTTTACTTTTTTATTCCAGGATATTTGTTTTGTGTTTTGCTTTTGGTTTTCTCCGTCCAAGTGTCGCCTAGCTAGGGGGCCCACACTCCGTCCGAGTTTCCCCTAGCCACACTCCGTCCGAGAGTCGACTTGCTAGGGGGCCCACACTCAGTCCGAGTGTCGCCTAGCTAGAAAGCCGACACTCCGTCTGAGTGTCGCCTAGCTTGGGAGACCACACTCCCTCTGAGTGTCGCCTAGCTAGGGGGCCCACACTCCGTCCGAGTTAAACCTATTTAGGGGACCCACACTCCGTCCAAGTGTCGCCTAGCTAGGGGGCCCACAGTCCGTCCAAGTGTCTCCTAGCTAGGGGGCACACACTCCGTCCGAGTGTCGCCCAGCTAGGGGGTCAACACTCCGTCCGAGTGTCGCCTAGCTAAAGGACCCACACTCCGACCGAGTGTCGCCTAGCTAGGGGGCCCACACTCCGTCCGACTGTGGCCTAGCTAGGGGGTCCACACTCCGTCCGAGTATCACCTAGCTAGGGGATCCACACTCGAAGTGCCGCCTGGCTTGGGGGCCCACACTCCGCCCGATTGTCGCCTAGCTAGGAGGCCCACACTCCGTCCGAGTGTCGCCTAGCTAGGGGGCCCACACTCTGTCCGAGTGTCGCCTAGCTAGGGGACCCACACTCCGTCCGAGTGTCGCCTAGCTAGGGGGCCCACACTCCGTCCGAGTGTCGCCTAGCTAGGGGGCCCACACTCCGTCCGAGTGTCGCCTAGCTAGGGAGTCCACACTCCGTCCGAGTGTCGCCTAGATAGGGGGTCGACACTCCGTCCGAGTGTCGCCTAGCTAGGGGGCCCACAATCCGTCCGAGTGTCGCCTAGCTAGGGGGCCCACAATCCGTCCAAGTGTCGCCTAGCTAGGAGGCCCACACACCGTCCGAGTGTCGCCTAGCTAGGGGGCCCACACTCCGTCTGAGTGTCGCCTAGCTAGGGGGCCCACACTTCGTCTGAGTGTCGCCTAGCTAGGGGGCCCACACTCCGTCCGAGTGTCGCCTAGATAGGGGGTCGACACTCCGTTCGAGTGTCGCCTAGCTAGGGGGACCACAATCCGTCCGAGTGTCGCCTAGCTAGGGGGCCCACACTTCATCCTAGTGTCGCCTAGCTAGGGGGCCCACACTCCGTCTGAGTGTCACCTAGCTAGGGGGCCCACACTCCGTCCGAGTGTCGCCTAGCTAGGGGGCCCGCACTCCGAGTGTCGCCTAGCTAGGAGGCCCACACTCCTTCCGAGTGTCGCCTAGCTAGGGGGCCCACACTCCGTCCGAGTGTCGCCTAGCTAGGGGGCCCACACTCCGTCCGAATGTCGCCTAGCTATTGGGCCCACACACCGTCCGAGTGTCGCCTAGCTAGGGGGCCCAGACTCCGTCCTAGTGTCGCCTAGCTAGGGGGCCCCCACTCCGTCCGAGTGTCGCCTAGCTAGGGGGTCGACACTCCGTCCGAGTGTCGCCTAGCTATGGGGTCGACACTCCGTCCGAGTGTCGCCTAGCTAGGGGGCCCACAATCCGTCCGAGTGTCGCCTAGCAAGGGGACCCACACTCCATCCTAGTGTCGCCTAGCTAGGGGGCCCACACTCCGTCCGAGTGTCACCTAGCTAGGGGGCCCACACTCCGTCCGAGTGTCGCCTAGCTAGGGGGCCCATACTCAGTTCGAGTGTCGCCTAGTTAGGGGGCCCACACTCTGACCGAGTGTCGCCTAGCTAGGGGGCCCACACTCCGTCCGACTGTCGCCTAGATAGGGGGCCCACACTCCGTCCGAGTGTCGCCTAGATAGGGGGCCTACACTCCGTCCGAGTGTCGCCTAGCTAGGGGGCCCACACTCCGTCCGAGTGTCGCCTAGCTAGGGGGCCCACACTCTGTCCGAGTGTCGACTAGATAAATGGCCCACACTCCGTCCGAGTGTCGCCTAGATAGGGGACCCACACTCCGTTCGAGTGTCGCCTAGCTAGGGGGCCCAAACTATGTCTCAATGTCGCCTAGCTAGGGTGCTCTCCCTACATCAGAGTGTCGCCTAGCTAGGGGGCCCGCCATTCCGTCCGAGTGTCACCTGGCTAGGGGGCCCACACTCCGTCCAAGTGTCGCCTAGCTTGGGGGCCCACACTCCGTCCGAGTGTCGCCTAGCTAGGGGGCCCACACTCCGTCCGACTGTGGCCTAGCTAGGGGGTCCACACTCCGTCCGAGTATCACCTAGCTAAGGGAACCACTCTCGAAGTGCCGCCTAGCTAGGGGGCCCACACTCGGTCCGAGTGTCGCCTAGCTAGGGGGCTCACACTTCGTCTGAGTTTCGCCTAGCTTGGGGATCCATACTACCATCCCAGTGTCGCTTAGCTAGGGGTCCCACACTCTGTCCGAGTGTCGTCTTGCTAGGGGGCTCACACTCCGTCCGAGTGTCTCCTAGCTAGGTGGCCCACACTCCGTCCGAGTATCGCCTAGCTAGGGGATCCACACTCCGAGTGCTGTCTATCTAGGGGGCCCACACTCCGTCCGATTGTCGCCTAGCTAGGGGGCTCACACTCCGTCCAAGTGTCACCTAGCTAGGGGGCCCACACTACGTCCGAGTGTCGACTTGCTAGGGGCCCCACACTCCGCCCGAGTGTCCCCTAGCCACACTCCGTCCGAGTGTCGCCTAGCTAGGGGGCCCACACTCCGTCCGAGTGTGGCCTAGCTAGAGAGCCGACTCTCTGTCTGAGTGTCGCCTAGCTAGGGGGCCCAAACTCCGTCCAAGTGTCTCCTAGCTAGGGGGCCCACACTCTGTCCGAGTGTCGCCTAGCAAGGGAGCCCACACTCAGTCCGAGTGTCGCCTAGCAAGGGGGCCCACATTCCGTCCGAGTGTCGCCCAGCTAGGGGGTCCACACTCCGTCCGAGTGTCCCCTAGCCACATTCCGTCCGAGTGTCGCCTAGCTAGGGGACCCACACTCCGACCGAGTGTTGCCTAGCTAGAGAGCCGACACTCCGTCCAATTGTCGCCTAGCTAGGGGGCTCACACTCCGTCCAATTGTCGCCTAGCTAGGGGGCCCACAATCCGTTCGAGTGTCGCCTAGATAGGGGGCCCACACTCCGTCTGAGTGTCGTCTAGCTATGGGGCCCACACTCCGTCCGAGTATCGCCTAGCTAGGGGGCCCACACTCTGTCCGAGTGTCGCCTAACAAGGGAGCCCACACTCAGTACGAGTGTCGCCTAGCAAGGGGGCCCACATTCTGTCAGAGTGTCGCCTAGCTAAGGGGCCCACACTCCGTCCAAGTGTGGCCTAGCTAGGGGGCCCATACTCCGTCCAAGTGTCGCCTAGCTAGGGGGCCCACACTCCATCCGACAGTCGCCTAGCTAGGGGGCCCACACTCCGTCCGAGTGTCGCCGAGCTAGGGGGCCCACACTCCGTCCGAGTGTCGCCTAGCTTTGGGGCCCACACTCCGTCCGAGTGTCGCCTAGCTAGGGGGCCCACAATCCGTCCGAATGTCGCCTAGCTAGGGGGCCCACACTCAGGTCGAGTGTCGCCGAGCTAGGGGGCCCACACTCTGTCTGAGTGTCGCCTAGCTAGGGGGCCCACACTCCATCCGTGTGTCGCCTAGCTGGGGGGGCCCACATTCCATCCGAGTGTCGCCTAGCTTGGGGGCCCACACACCGTCCGAGTGTCGCCTAGCTAGGGGGCTCACATTCCGTCCGAGTGTCGCCTAGCTAGGGGGCCCACACTCCGTCCGAGTGTCGCCTAGATAGGGGGTCGACACTCCGTCCGAGTGTCGCCTAGCTAGGGGACCCACAATCCGTCCGAGTGTCGCCTAGCTAGGTGGACCACACTCCATCCTAGTGTCGCTTAGATAGGGGGCCCACACTCCGTCCAAGTGTCACCTATCTAGGGGGCCCACACTACGTCCGAGTGTCGCCTAGCTAGGGGACTCACACTCGGTCCGAGTGTCGCCTAGCTAGGGGGCCCACACTCCGTCCGAGTGTCGACTAGCTAAAGGGCCCACACTCCGTACGAGTGTCCCCTAGATAGGGGGACCACACTCCGTTTGAGTGTCGCCTAGCTAGGGGGCCCACACTGTCCCAGAGACGCCTAGCTAGGGGGCTCTCCCTCCATCCGAGTGTCGCCTAGCTAGGAGGACCCCGCACTCCGTCCGAGTAACACCTAGTTAGGGGACCCACACTCCGTGTGCCGCCTATCTAGGGGGCCCACACTCCGTCCGAGTGTCGCCTAGCTAGGGGGCGCACAGTCCGTCGTAGTGTCGCCTAGCTATGGGGCACACACTCCGTCCGAGTGTCGCCGAGCTAGGGGGTCCACACTCCGTCCGAGTGTCCCCTAGCCACACTCCGTCCGCGTGTCGCCTAGATTGGGGACCCACACTCCGACCGAGTGTCGCCTAGCTAGAGAGCCGACACTCCGTCCGATTGTCGCCTAGCTAGGCGGCTCACACTCCGTTCAAGTGTCACCTAGCTAGGGGGCCAACACTACGTCCGAGTGTCGCCTAGCTAGGGGGCCCACACTCCGTCCGAGTGTCGCCTAGCTGGGGGGCCCACACTCTGTCCGAGTGTCGCCTAGCTAGGGGGCCCACAATCCGTCCGAGTGTCGCCAAGCTAAGGGGCCCACACACCGTCCGAGTGTCGCCTAGCTAGGGGGCTCACATTCCGTCCGAGTGTCGCCTAGCTGGGGGGCCCACACTCCGTCCGAGTGTCGCCTAGATAGGGGGTCGACACTCCGTCCGAGTGTCGCCTAGCTAGGGGGCCCACAATCCGTCCGAGTGTCGCCTAGCTAGGGGGCCCACACTCCATCCTAGTGTCGCCTTGCTAGGGGGCCCACACTCCGTCTGAGTGTCACCTAGCTAGGGGGCCCACACTCCGTCCGAGTGTCGCCTAGCTAGGGGGCCCACACTCCGTCTGAGTGTCACCTTGCTAGGGGGCCCACACTCCGTCCGAGTGTCACCAAGCTAGGGGGCCCACACTCCGTCCGAGTGTCGCCTAGCTAGGGGGCCCACACTCCATCCGAGTGTCGCCTAGCTAGGGGGCCCATACTCCATCCGAGTGTCGCCTAGATAGGGGACCCACACTCCGACCGAGTGTCGCCTAGCTAGAGAGCCGACACTCCGTCCAATTGTCGCCTAGCTAGGGGGCTCACACTCCGTCCAAGTGTCACCTAGCTAGGGGGCCCACACTACGTCTGAGTGTCGCCTAGCTAGGGGGCCCACACTCCGTTCGAGTGTCGCCTAGATAGGGGGCTCACACTTCGTCTGAGTGTCGCCTAGCTATGGGGCCCACACTCCGTCCGAGTGTCGTCTAGCTAGGGGGCCCACACTCTGTTCGAGTGTCGCCTAGCAAGGGAGCCCACACTCAGTACGAGTGTCGCCTAGCAAGGGGGCCCACATTCTGTCAGAGTGTCGCCTAGCTAAGGGGCCCACACTCCGTCCAAGTGTGGCCTAGCTAGGGGGCCCATACTCCGTTCAAGTGTCGCCTAGCTAGGGGGCACACACTCCATCGGACTGTCGCCTAGCTAGGCGGCCCACACTCCGTCCGAGTGTCGCCGAGCTAGGGGGCCCACACTCCGTCCGAGTGTCGCCTAGCTTGGGGGCCCACACTCCGTCCGACTGTCGCCTAGCTAGGGGGCCCACAATCCGTCCGAATGTCGCCTAGTTAAGGGGCCCACACTCAGTCCTAGTGTCGCCGAGCTAGGGGGCCCACACTCTGTCCGAGTGTCGCCTAGTTAGGGGGCCCACACTCCGTCCGAGTGTCGCCTAGCTGGGGGGCCCACACTCCGTCCGAGTGTCGCCTAGCTAGGGGGCCCACAATCCGTCCGAGTGTCGCCAAGCTAAGGGGCCCACACACCGTCCGAGTGTAGCCTAGCTAGGGGGCCCACACTCTGTCTGAGTGTCACCTAGCTAGGGGGCCCACACTCCGTCCGAGTGTCGCCTAGCTCGGGGGCCCACACTCCGTCTGAGTGTCACCTAGCTAGGGGGCCCACACTCCGTCCGAGTGTCGCCTAGCTAGAGGGCCCACACTCCGTCCGAGTGTCGCCTAGCTAGGGGTCCCACACTCCATCCGAGTGTCGCCTAGCTAGGGGGCCCACACTCCATCCGAGTGTCGCCTAGATAGGGGGTCGACACTCCGTCCGAGTGTCGCCTAGCTAGGGGGCCCACAATCTGTCCGAGTGTCGCCTAGCTAGGGGGCCCACACTCCATCCTAGTGCCGCCTAGCTAGGGGGCCCACACTCCGTCCGAGTGTCACCTAGCTAGGGGGCCCACACTCCGTCCGAGTGTCGCCTAGCTAGAGGGCCCACACTCCGTCCGAGTGTCGCCTAGCAAGGGAGCCCACACTCAGTACGAGTGTCGCCTAGCAAGGGGGCCCACATTCCGTCAGAGTGTCGCCTAGCTAAGGGGCCCACACTCCGTCCAAGTGTGGCCTAGCAAGGGGGCCCATACTCCGTCCAAGTGTCGCCCAGCTAGGGGGCCCACACTCCATCCGACTGTCACCTAGCTAGGAGGCCCACACTCCGTCCGAGTGTCGCCAAGCTAGGGGGCCCACACTCCGTCCGAGTGTCGCCTAGCTTGGGGGCCCACACTCCGTCCGAGTGTCGCCTAGCTAGGGGGCCCACAATCCGTCCGAATGTCGCCTAGCTAGGGGGCCCATAGTCAGTTCGAGTGTCGCCGAGCTAGGGGGCCCACACTCTGTCCGAGTGTCGCCTAGCTAGGGGGCCCACACTCCGTCCGAGTGTCGCCTAGCTGGGGGGCCCACACTCCGTCCGAGTGTCGCCTAGCTAGGGGGCCCACAATCCGTCCGAGTGTCGCCAAGCTAAGGGGCCCACACACCGTCCGAGTGTCGCCTAGCTAGGGGGCTCACATTCCCACCGAGTGTCGCCTAGCTAGGGGGCCCACACTCCGTCCGAGTGTCGCCTAGCTAGGGGGCCCACACTCCGTCCGAGTGTCGCCTAGCTAGGGGGCCCACACTACGTCCGAGTGTCGCCTAGCTAGGGGGCCCACACTCCGTCTCAGTGTCACCTAGCTAGGGGGCCCACACTCCGTCTGAGTGTCACCTAGCTAGGGGGCCCACACTCCGTCCGAGTGTCGCCTAGCTAGGGGGCCCACACTCCGTCCGAGTGTCGCCTAGCTAGGGGGCCCACACTCCATCCGAGTGTCGCCTAGCTAGGGGGCCCACACTCCGTCCGAGTGTCGCCTAGCTAGGGGGCCCACACTCCATCCGAGTGTCGCCTAGCTAGGGGGCCCACACTCCATCCGAGTGTCGCCTAGATAGGGGGTCGAAACTCCGTCCGAGTGTCGCCTAGCTAGGGGGCCCACAATTTGTCCGAGTGTCGCCTAGCTAGGGGGCCCACACTCCATCCTAGTGCCGCCTAGCTAGGGGGCCCACACTCCGTCCGAGTATCACCTAGCTATGGGGCCCACACTCCGTCCGAGTGTCGCCTAGCTAGGGGGCCCACACTCCGTCCGAGTGTCGCCTAGCTAGGGGGCCCACACTCCGTCCGAGTGTCGCCTAGAAAGGGGGTTCACACTCCGTCCGAGTGTCGCCTAGCTAGGGGGCCCACACTCCGTCCGAGTGTCGCCTAGCTAGGGGGCCTACACTCCGTCCGAGTGTCGCCTAGCTAGGGGGCCCACACTCCGTCTGAGTGTCGACTAAATAAAGGGCCCACACTCAGTCCGAGTGTCGCCTAGATAGGGGGCCAACACTCCGTTCGAGTGTCGCCTAGCTAGGGGGCCCACACTCTGTCCCAATGTCGCCTAGCTAGGGGGCTCTCTCTACATCCGAGTGTCGCCTAGCTAGGAGGACCACTCTCCGTCCGAGTACCACCTAGCTAGGGTACACACACTCCGTGTGCCACCTTTCTAGGGGGCCCACATTCCGTTCGAGTTTCACCTAGCTAGGGGGCCCACACTCCGTCCAAGTGTCGCCTAGCTAGGGGGCTCACACTCCGTCCGAGTGTCGCCTAGCTAGGGGGCCCACACTCCGTCCGAGTGTCGCCTAGCTAAGGGACCCACACTCGAAGTGCCACCTAGCTAGGGGGCTCACACTCCGTCCGAGTGTCGCCTAGCTAGGGGGCCCACACTCCGTCCGAGTGTCAACTAGATAAAGGGCCCACAGTCAGTTCGAGTGTCGCCTAGATAGGGGGCCCACACTCCGTTCGAGTGTCGCCTAGCTAGGGTGCCCACACTCTGTCCCAATGTCGCCTAGCTAGGGGGCTCTCCAGGGACCCACACTCCAAGTGCCGCCTAGCTAGGGGGCTCACACTCCGTCCGAGTGTCTTCTAGCTAGGGGGCTCACACTTCGTCCGAATTTCGCCTAGCTTGGGGATCCACACTCCATCCGAGTGTCGCATAGCTAGGGGGCCCACACTCTGTCCGAGTGTCTCCTAGCTAGGGCTTCCACACTCTGAGTGCCGCCTATCTAGGGGGGCCCACACTCCGTACGAGCGTCGTCGAGCTAGGGGGCCCACACTCTGTCCGAGTGAAGCCTAGCTAGGGGGCCCACACTCAGTTCGAGTGTCGCCTAGTTAGGGGGCCCACACTCTGACCGAGTGTCGCCTAGTTAGGGGACCCACACTCTGACCAAGTGTCGCCTAACTAGAGGGCCCACACTCCGTCCGAGTGTCGCCTAGATAGGGGGCCCACACTCCGTCCGAGTGTCGCCTAGCTAGGGGGCCCACACTCCGTCCGAGTGTCGCCTAGCTAGGGGGCCCACACTACGTCCGAGTGTCGCCTAGCTAGGGGGCCCACACTCTGTCCGAGTGTCGCCTAGCTAGGGGGCTCACACTTCGTCCGAGTGTCGCTTAGCTAGGGGGCACACACTCCGTCCGAGTGTCGCCTAGCTAGGGGGCCCACACTCCGTCTGAGTGTCGCCTAACTAGGGGGCCCACACTCCGTCCGAGTGTCGCCTAGATAGGGGGCCCACACTCCGTCCGAGTGTCGCCTAGCTAGGGGGCCCACACTCCGTCCGAGTGTCGCCTAGCTAGGGGGCCCACACTACGTCCGAGTGTCGCCTAGCTAGGGGGCCCACACTCCGTCCGAGTGTCGCCTAGCTAGGGGGCTCACACTTCGTCCGAGTGTCGCCTAGCTTGGGGACCCACACTCCATCCGAGTGTCGCCTAGCTAGTGGGCCCACACTCCGTCCAAGTGTCGCCTAGCTAGGGGGCCCACACTCCGTCCGAGTTTCCCCTAGCCACACTCCGTCCGAGAGTCGACTTGCTAGGGGGCCCACAACCAGTCCGAGTGTCGCCTAGCTAGAAAGCCGACACTCCGTCTGAGTGTCGCCTAGCTTGGGGGACCACACTCCCTCTGAGTGTCGCCTAGCTAGGGGTCCCACACTCCGTCCAAGTGTCGCCTAGCTAGGGGGCACACACTCCGTCCGAGTGTCGCCTAGCTAGGGGCCACACAGTCTGTCCGAGTGTCCCCTAGCCACACTCCATACGAGTGTCGCCTAGCTAGGGGACCCACACTCCGTCCGAGTGTCGCCTAGCTAGAGAGCCAACACTCCGTCTGAGTGTCGCCTCGCTAGGGGGCCCACACTCCGTCCAAGTGTCGCCTAGCTAGGGGGCCCACACTCCGTCCGAGTGTCGACTAGCTAAAGGGCCCACACTTCATCCGAGTGTCCCCTAGATAGGGGGACCACACTCCGTTTGAGTGTCGCCTAGCTAGGGGGCCCACACTCTGTCCCAGAGACGTCTAGCTAGGGGGCTCTCCCTCCATCCGAGTGTCGCCTAGCTAGGAGGACCGCACTCCGTCCGTGTAACACCTAGTTAGGGGACCCACACTCCGGGTGCCGCCTATCTAGGGGGCCCACACTCCGTCCGAGTGTCGCCTAGCTAGGGGGCCCACAGTCCGTCCAAGTGTCGCCTAGCTAGGGGGAAAACACTCCGTCCGAGTGTCGCCCAGCTAGGGGGTCCACACTCCGTCCGAGTGTCCACTAGCCACACTCCGTCAGCGTGTCGCCTAGCTAGGGGACCCACACTCCGACCGAGTGTCGCCTAGCTAGAGAGCCGACACTCCGTCCGATTGTCGCCTAGCTAGGGGGCTCACATTCCGTCCAAGTGTCACCTATCTAGGGGGCCCACACTACGTCCGAGTGTCGCCTAGCTAGGGGACTCACACTCGGTCCGAGTGTCGCCTAGCTAGGGGGCCCACACTCCGTCCGAGTGTCGACTAGCTAAAGGGTCCACACTCCGTACGAGTGTCCCCTAGATAGGGGGAACACACTCCGTTTGAGTGTCGCCTAGCTAGGGGGCCCACACTCTGTCCCAGAGACGCCTAGCTAGGGGGCTCTCCCTCCATCCGAGTGTCGCCTAGCTAGGAGGACCCCGCACTCCGTCCGAGTAACACCTAGTTAGGGGACCCACACTCCGTGTGCCGCCTATCTAGGGGACCCACACTCCGTCCGAGTGTCGCCTAGCTAGGGGGCGCACAGTCCGTCGTAGTGTCGCCTAGCTATGGGGCACACACTCCGTCCGAGTGTCGCCGAGCTAGGGGGTCCACACTCCGTCTGAGTGTCCCCTAGCCACACTCCGTCCGCGTGTCGCCTAGCTTGGGGACCCACACTCCGACCGAGTGTCGCCTAGCTAGAGAGCCGACACTCCGTCCGATTGTCGCCTAGCTAGGCGGCTCACACTCCGTTCAAGTGTCACCTAGCTAGGGGGCCAACACTACGTCCGAGTGTCGCCTAGCTAGGGGGCCCACACTCCGTCCGAGTGTCGCCTAGCTGGGGGGCCCACACTCTGTCCGAGTGTCGCCTAGCTAGGGGGCCCACAATCCGTCCGAGTGTCGCCAAGCTAAGGGGCCCACACACCGTCCAAGTGTCGCCTAGCTAGGGGGCTCACATTCCGTCCGAGTGTCGCCTAGCTAGGGGGACCACACTCCGTCCGAGTGTCGCCTAGATAGGGGGTCGACACTCCGTCCGAGTGTCGCCTAGCTAGGGGGCCCACAATCCGTCCGAGTGTCGCCTAGCTAGGGGGCCCACACTCCATCCTAGTGTCGCCTTGCTAGGGGGCCCACACTCCGTCTGAGTGTCACCTAGCTAGGGGGCCCACACTCCGTCCGAGTGTCGCCTAGCTAGGGGGCCCACACTCCGTCTGAGTGTCACCTTGCTAGGGGCCCACACTCCGTCCGAGTGTCGCCAAGCTAGGGGGCCCACACTCCGTCCGAGTGTCGCCTAGCTAGGGGGCCCACACTCCATCCGAGTGTCGCCTAGCTAGGGGGCCCATACTCCATCCGAGTGTCGCCTAGATAGGGGACCCACACTCCGACCGAGTGTCGCCTAGCTAGAGAGCCGACACTCCGTCCAATTGTCGCCTAGCTAGGGGGCTCACACTCCGTCCAAGTGTCACCTAGCTAGGGGGCCCACACTACGTCTGAGTGTCGCCTAGCTAGGGGGCCCACACTCCGTTCGAGTGTCGCCTAGATAGGGGGCTCACACTTCGTCTGAGTGTCGCCTAGCTATGGGGCCCACACTCCGTCCGAGTGTCGTCTAGCTAGGGGGCCCACACTCTGTTCGAGTGTCGCCTAGCAAGGGAGCCCACACTCAGTACGAGTGTCGCCTAGCAAGGGGGCCCACATTCTGTCAGAGTGTCGCCTAGCTAAGGGGCCCACACTCCGTCCAAGTGTGGCCTAGCTAGGGGGCCCATACTCCGTTCAAGTGTCGCCTAGCTAGGGGGCACACACTCCATCCGACTGTCGCCTAGCTAGGCGGCCCACACTCCGTCCGAGTGTCGCCGAGCTAGGGGGCCCACACTCCGTCCGAGTGTCGCCTAGCTTGGGGGCCCACACTCCGTCCGACTGTCGCCTAGCTAGGGGGCCCACAATCCGTCCGAATGTCGCCTAGTTAGGGGGCCCACACTCAGTCCTAGTGTCGCCGAGCTAGGGGGCCCACACTCTGTCCGAGTGTCGCCTAGTTAGGGGGCCCACACTCCGTCCGAGTGTCGCCTAGCTGGGGGGCCCACACTCCGTCCGAGTGTCGCCTAGCTAGGGGGCCCACAATCCGTCCGAGTGTCGCCAAGCTAAGGGGCCCACACACCGTCCGAGTGTAGCCTAGCTAGGGGCCCACACTCTGTCTGAGTGTCACCTAGCTAGGGGGCCCACACTCCGTCCGAGTGTCGCCTAGCTAGAAAGCCGACACTCCGTCTGAGTGTCGCCTAGCTTGGGGGACCACACTCCCTCTGAGTGTCGCCTAGCTAGGGGGCCCACACTCCCTCTGAGTGTCGCCTAGCTAGTGGGCCCACACTCCGTCCAAGTGTCGCCTAGCTAGGGGGCACACACTCCGTCCGAGTGTCGCCTAGCTAGGGGCCACACAGTCTGTCCGAGTGTCCCCTAGCCACACTCCATACGAGTGTCGCCTAGCTAGGGGACCCACACTCCGTCCGAGTGTCGCATAGCTAGAGAGCCGACACTCCATCCGAGTGTCGCCTAGCTAGGGGGCCCACACTCCGTCCGAGTGTCGCCTAGCTAGGAGGCCACATTCCGTCCGAGTGTCGCCTAGCTAGGGGGCCCACAATACGTCCTAGTGTTGTCTAGCAAGGGGGCCCTCACTCCGAATGTCGCCTAGCCAGAGCGCCGACACTCCGTCAAAGCGTCGCCTAGCTAGGAGGCACACACTCCATCCGAGTGTCGCCTAGCTAGGGGGCCCACACTCCGTCCAAGTGCCGCCTGGCTAGGTGGCCCACACTGCGTCCGAGTGTCGCCTGGCTAGGGGGCCCACACTCCGTCCGAGTGTCGCCTGGCTAGGGGGCCCACACTCAATCCGAGTGTCGCATAGCTAAAGGGCCCACACTCCGTCCGATAGTCGCTAGAGGGCCCACACTCCGTCCGAGTGTCGCCTAGCTAGGGGGCCTACACTACGTCCGAGTGTCGCCTAGCTAGGGGGCCCACACTCCGTCCAAGTGTCGCCTAGCTAGGGGGCCCACACTCCGTCCGAGTGTCGACTAGATAGGGGGCCAACACTCCTTTCGAGTGTCGCCTAGCTAGGGGGCCCACACTCTGTCCCAATGTCGCCTAGCTAGGGGGCTCTCCCTTCATCCGAGTGTCGCCTACCTAGGAGGACCACTCTCCGTCCGAGTACCACCTAGCTAGGGTACCCACACTCCGTGTGCCACCTATCTAGGGGGCCCACATTCCGTCCGAGTTTCACCTAGCTAGGGGGCTCACACTCTGTCCAAGTGTCGCCTAGCTAGGGGGCTCACACTCCGTCCGAGTGTCACCTAGCTAGGGGGCCCACACTCCGTCCGAGTGTCGCCTAGCTAAGGGACCCACACTCGAAGTGCCGCCTAGCTAGGGGGCTCACACTCCGTCCGAGTGTCGCCTAGCTAGGGGGCCCACACTCCGTCCGAGTGTCGACTAGATAAAGGGCCCACACTCAGTTCGAGTGTCGCCTAGATAGGGGGCCCACACTCCGTTCGAGTGTCGCCTAGCTAGGGGGCCCACACTCTGTCCCAATGTCGCCTAGCTAGGGGGCTCTCCAGGGACCCACACTCCAAGTGCCGCCTAGCTAGGGGGCTCACACTCCGTCCGAGTGTCACCTAGCTAGGGGGCTCACACTTCGTCCGAATTTCGCCTAGCTTGGGGATCCACACTCCATCCGAGTGTCGCATAGCTAGGGGGCCCACACTCTGTCCGAGTGTCTCCTAGCTAGGGCATCCACACTCTGAGTGCCGCCTATCTAGGGGGGCCCACACTCCGTACGAGCGTCGTCAAGCTAGGGGGCCCACACTCTGTCCGAGTGAAGCCTAGCTAGGGGGCCCACACTCAGTTCGAGTGTCGCCTAGTTAGGGGGCCCTCACTCTGACCGAGTGTCGCCTAGTTAGGGGGCCCACACTCTGACCGAGTGTCGCCTAACTAGGGGGCCCACATTCCGTCCGAGTGTCGCCTAGATAGGGGGCCCACACTCCGTCCGAGTGTCGCCTAGCTAGGGGGCCCACACTCCGTCCGAGTGTCGCCTAGCTAGGGGGCCCACACTACGTCCGAGTGTCGCCTAGCTAGGGGGCCCACACTCCGTCCGAGTGTCGCCTAGCTAGGGGGCTCACACTTCGTCCGAGTGTCGCTTAGCTAGGGGGCACACACTCCGTCCGAGTGTCGCCTAGCTAGGGGGCCCACACTCCGTCTGAGTGTCGCCTAACTAGGGGGCCCACACTCCGTCCGAGTGTCGCCTAGATAGGGGGCCCACACTCCGTCCGAGTGTCGCCTAGCTAGGGGGCCCACAGTCCGTCCGAGTGTCGCCTAGCTAGTGGGCCCACACTCCGTCCGTGTGTCGCCTAGCTAGGGGGCCCACACTCCATCCGAGTGTCGCCTAGCTAGGGGGCCCACACTCCGTCCGAGTGTCGCCTAGCTAGGGGGCCCACACTCCATCCGAGTGTCGCCTAGCTAGGGGGCCCACACTCCATCCGAGTGTCGCCTAGATAGGGGGTCGACACTCCGTCCGAGTGTCGCCTAGCTAGGGGGCCCACAATTTGTCCGAGTGTCGCCTAGCTAGGGGGCCCACACTCCATCATAGTGCCGCCTAGCTAGGGGGCCCACACTCCGTCCGAGTATCACCTAGCTATGGGGCCCACACTCCGTCCGAGTGTCGCCTAGCTAGGGGGCCCACACTCCGTCCGAGTGTCGCCTAGCTAGGGGGCCTACACTCCGTCCGAGTGTCGCCTAGCTAGGGGGCCCACACTCCGTCCGAGTGTCGACTAAATAAAGGGCCCACACTCAGTCCGAGTGTCGCCTAGATAGGGGGCCAACACTCCGTTCGAGTGTCGCCTAGCTAGGGGGCCCACACTCTGTCCCAATGTCGCCTAGCTAGGGGGCTCTCCCTACATCCGAGTGTCGCCTAGCTAGGAGGACCACTCTCCGTCCGAGTACCACCTAGCTAGGGTACACACACTCCGTGTGCCACCTATCTAGGGGGCCCACATTCCGTTCGAGTTTCACCTAGCTAGGGGGCCCACACTCCGTCCAAGTGTCGCCTAGCTAGGGGGCTCACACTCCGTCCGAGTGTCGCCTAGCTAGGGGGCCCACACTCCGTCCGAGTGTCGCCTAGCTAAGGGACCCACACTCGAAGTGCCGCCTAGCTAGGGGGCTCACACTCCGTCCGAGTGTCGCCTAGCTAGGGGGCCCACACTCCGTCCGAGTGTCGACTAGATAAAGGGCCCACAGTCAGTTCGAGTGTCGCCTAGATAGGGGGCCCACACTCCGTTCGAGTGTCGCCTAGCTAGGGGGCCCACACTCTGTCCCAATGTCACCTAGCTAGGGGGCTCTCCAGGGACCCACACTCCAAGTGCCGCCTAGCTAGGGGGCTCACACTCCGTCCGAGTGTCGCCTAGCTAGGGGGCTCACACTTCGTCCGAATTTCGCCTAGCTTGGGGATCCACACTCCATCCGAGTGTCGCATAGCCAGGGGGCCCACACTCTGTCCGAGTGTCTCCTAGCTAGGGCATCCACACTCTGAGTGCCGCCTATCTAGGGGGGCCCACACTCCGTACGAGCGTCGTCGAGCAAGGGGGCCCACACTCAGTTCGAGTGTCGCCTAGTTAGGGGGCCCACACTCTGACCGAGTGTCGCCTAGTTAGGGGGCCCACACTCTGACCAAGTGTCGCCTAACTAGAGGGCCCACACTCCGTCCGAGTGTCACCTAGATAGGGGGCCCACACTCCGTCCGAGTGTCGCCTAGCTAGGGGGCCCACACTCCGTCCGAGTGTCACCTAGCTAGGGGGCCCACACTACGTCCGAGTGTCGCCTAGCTAGGGGGCCCACACTCCGTCCGAGTGTCGCCTAGCTAGGGGGCTCACACTTCGTCCGAGTGTCGCTTAGCTAGGGGGCACACACTCCGTCCGAGTATCGCCTAGCTAGGGGGCCCACACTCCGTCTGAGTGTCGCCTAACTAGGGGGCCCACACTCCGTCCGAGTGTCGCCTAGATAGGGGGCCCACACTCCGTCCGAGTGTCGCCTAGCTAGGGGGCCCACACTCCGTCCGAGTGTCGCCTAGCTAGGGGGCCCACACTACGTCCGAGTATCGCCTAGCTAGGGGGCCCACACTCCGTCCGAGTGTCGCCTAGCTAGGGGGCTCACACTTCGTCCAAGTGTCGCCTAGCTTGGGGACCCACACTCCATCCGAGTGTCGCCTAGCTAGTGGGCCCACACTCCGTCCAAGTGTCGCCTAGCTAGGGGGCCCACACTCCGTCCGAGTTTCCCCTAGCCACACTCCGTCCGAGAGTCGACTTGCTAGGGGGCCCACAACCAGTCCGAGTGTCGCCTAGCTAGAAAGCCGACACTCCGTCTGAGTGTCGCCTAGCTTGGGGGACCACACTCCCTCTGAGTGTCGCCTAGCTAGGGGTCCCACACTCCCTCTGAGTGTCGCCTAGCTAGTGGGCCCACACTCCGTCCAAGTGTCGCCTAGCTAGGGGGCACACACTCCGTCCGAGTGTCGCCTAGCTAGGGGCCACACAGTCTGTCCGAGTGTCCCCTAGCCACACTCCATACGAGTGTCGCCTAGCTAGGGGACCCACACTCCGTCCGAGTGTCGCATAGCTAGAGAGCCGACACTCCGTCTGAGTGTCGCCTCGCTAGGGTGCCGACACTCCATCCGAGTGTCGCCTAGCTAGGGGGCCCACACTCCGTCCGAGTGTTGCCTAGCTAGGAGGCCACATTCCGTCCGAGTGTCGCCTAGCTAGGGGGCCCACAATACGTCCTAGTGTTGTCTAGCAAGGGGGCCCTCACTCCGAATGTCGCCTAGCCAGAGCGCCGACACTCCGTCAAAGCGTCGCCTAGCTAGGAGGCACACACTCCATCCGAGTGTCGCCTAGCTAGGGGGCCCACACTCCGTCCAAGTGCCGCCTGGCTAGGGGGCCCACACTGCGTCCGAGTGTCGCCTGGCTAGGGGGCCCACACTCCGTCCGAGTGTCGCCTGGCTAGGGGGCCCACACTCAATCCGAGTGTCGCATAGCTAAAGGGCCCACACTCCGTCCGATAGTCGCTAGGGGGCCCACACTCCGTCCGAGTGTCGCCTAGCTAGGGGGCATACACTACGTCTGAGTGTCGCCTAGCTAGGGGGCCCACACTCCGTCCGAGTGTCGGCTAGCTAGGGGGCCCACACTCCGTCCGAGTGTCGACTAGATAGGGGGCCAACACTCCTTTCGAGTGTCGCCTAGCTAGGGGGCCCACACTCTGTCCCAATGTCGCCTAGCTAGGGGGCTCTCCCTTCATCCGAGTGTCGCCTACCTAGGAGTACCACTCTCCGTCCGAGTACCACCTAGCTAGGGTACCCACACTCCGTGTGCCACCTATCTAGGGGGCCCACATTCCGTCCGAGTTTCACCTAGCTAGGGGGCCCACACTCCGTCCAAGTGTCGCCTAGCTAGGGGGCTCACACTCCGTCCGAGTGTCACCTAGCTAGGGGGCCCACACTCCGTCCGAGTGTCGCCTAGCTAAGGGACCCACACTCGAAGTGCCGCCTAGCTAGGGGGCTCACACTCCGTCCGAGTGTCGCCTAGCTAGGGGGCCCACACTCCGTCCGAGTGTCGACTAGATAAAGGGCCCACACTCAGTTCGACTGTCGCCTAGATAGGGGGCCCACACTCCGTTCGAGTGTCGCCTAGCTAGGGGGCCCACACTCTGTCCCAATGTCGCCTAGCTAGGGGGCTCTCCAGGGACCCACACTCCAAGTGCCGCCTAGCTAGGGGGCTCACACTCCGTCCGAGTGTCGCCTAGCTAGGGGGCTCACACTTCGTCCGAATTTCGCCTAGCTTGGGGATCCACACTCCATCCGAGTGTCGCATAGCTAGGGGGCCCACACTCTGTCCGAGTGTCTCCTAGCTAGGGCATCCACACTCTGAGTGCCGCCTATCTAGGGGGGCGCACACTCCGTACGAGCGTCGTCAAGCTAGGGGGCCCACACTCAGTTCGAGTGTCGCCTAGTTAGGGGGCCCTCACTCTGACCGAGTGTCGCCTAGTTAGGGGGCCCACACTCTGACCGAGTGTCGCCTAACAAGGGGGCCCACATTCCGTCCGAGTGTCGCCTAGATAGGGGGCCCACACTCCGTCCGAGTGTCGCCTAGCTAGGGGGCCCACACTACGTCCGAGTGTCGCCTAGCTAGGGGGCCCACACTCCGTCCGAGTGTCGCCTAGCTAGGGGGCTCACACTTCGTCCGAGTGTCGCTTAGCTAGGGGGCACACACTCCGTCCGAGTGTCGCCTAGCTAGGGGGCCCACACTCCGTCTGAGTGTCGCCTAACTAGGGGGCCCACACTCCGTCCGAGTGTCGCCTAGATAGGGGGCCCACACTCCGTCCGAGTGTCGCCTAGCTAGGGGGCCCACAGTCCGTCCGAGTGTCGCCTAGCTAGGGGGCCCACACTACGTCCGAGTGTCGCCTAGCTAGGGGGCCCACACTCCGTCCGAGTGTCGCCTAGCTAGGGGGCTCACACTTCGTCCGAGTGTCGCCTAGCTTGGGGACCCACACTCCATCCGAGTATCGCCTAGCTAGTGGGCCCACACTCCGTCCAAGTGTCGCCTAGCTAGGGGGCCCACACTCCGTCCGAGTTTCCCCTAGCCACACTCCGTCCGAGAGTCGACTTGCTAGGGGGCCCACACTCAGTCCGAGTGTCGCCTAGCTAGAAAGCCGACACTCCGTCTGAGTGTCGCCTAGCTTGGGGGACCACACTCCCTCTGAGTGTCGCCTAGCTAGGGGGCCCACACTCCCTCTGAGTGTCGCCTAGCTAGTGGGCCCACACTCCGTCCAAGTGTCGCCTAGCTAGGGGGCACACACTCCGTCCGAGTGTCGCCTAGCTAGGGGGCTCACACTTCGTCCGAGTGTCGCCTAGCTTGGGGACCCACACTCCATCCGAGTGTCGCCTAGCTAGTGGGCCCACACTCCGTCCAAGTGTCGCCTAGCTAGGGGGCACACACTCCGTCCGAGTTTCCCCTAGCCACACTCCGTCCGAGAGTCGACTTGCTAGGGGGCCCACACTCAGTCCGAGTGTCGCCTAGCTAGAAAGCCGACACTCCGTCTGAGTGTCGCCTAGCTTGGGGGACCACACTCCCTCTGAGTGTCGCCTAGCTAGGGGGCCCACACTCCCTCTGAGTGTCGCCTAGCTAGTGGGCCCACACTCCGTAGAAGTGTCGCCTAGCTAGGGGGCACACACTCCGTCCGAGTGTCGCCTAGATAGGGGCCACACAGTCTGTCCGAGTGTCCCCTAGCCACACTCCATACGAGTGTCGCCTAGCTAGGGGACCCACACTCCGTCCGAGTGTCGCATAGCTAGAGAGCCGACACTCCGTCTGAGTGTCGCCTCGCTAGGGGGCCGACACTCCATCCGAGTGTCGCCTAGCTAGGGGGCCCACACTCCGTCCGAGTGTCGCCTAGCTAGGGGGCCCACACTCCGTCCGAGTGTCGCCTAGAAAGGGGGTTCACACTCCGTCCGAGTGTCGCCTAGCTAGGGGGCCCACACTCCGTCCGAGTGTCGCCTAGCTAGGGGGCCTACACTCCGTCCGAGTGTCGCCTAGCTAGGGGGCCCACACTCCGTCCGAGTGTCGACTAAATAAAGGGCCCACACTCAGTCCGAGTGTCGCCTAGATAGGGGGCCAACACTCCGTTCGAGTGTCGCCTAGCTAGGGGGCCCACACTCTGTCCCAATGTCGCCTAGCTAGGGGGCTCTCCCTACATCCGAGTGTCGCCTAGCTAGGAGGACCACTCTCCGTCCGAGTACCACCTAGCTAGGGTACACACACTCCGTGTGCCACCTATCTAGGGGGCCCACATTCCGTTCGAGTTTCACCTAGCTAGGGGGCCCACACTCCGTCCAAGTGTCGCCTAGCTAGGGGGCTCACACTCCGTCCGAGTGTCGCCTAGCTAGGGGGCCCACACTCCGTCCGATTGTCGCCTAGCTAAGGGACCCACACTCGAAGTGCCGCCTAGCTAGGGGGCTCACACTCCGTCCGAGTGTCGCCTAGCTAGGGGGCCCACACTCCGTCCGAGTGTCGACTAGATAAAGGGCCCACAGTCAGTTCAAGTGTCGCCTAGATAGGGGGCCCACACTCCGTTCGAGTGTCGCCTAGCTAGGGGGCCCACACTCTGTCCCAATGTCGCCTAGCTAGGGGGCTCTCCAGGGACCCACACTCCAAGTGCCGCCTAGCTAGGGGGCTCACACTCCGTCCGAGTGTCGCCTAGCTAGGGGGCTCACACTTCGTCCGAATTTCGCCTAGCTTGGGGATCCACACTCCATCCGAGTGTCGCATAGCCAGGGGGCCCACACTCTGTCCGAGTGTCTCCTAGCTAGGGCATCCACACTCTGAGTGCCGCCTATCTAGGGGGGCCCACACTCCGTACGAGCGTCGTCGAGCTAGGGGGCCCACACTCTGTCCGAGTGAAGCCTAGCTAGGGGGCCCACACTCAGTTCGAGTGTCGCCTAGTTAGGGGGCCCACACTCTGACCGAGTGTCGCCTAGTTACGGGGCCCACACTCTGACCAAGTGTCGCCTAACTAGAGGGCCCACACTCCGTCCGAGTGTCGCCTAGCTAGGGGGTCCACACTCCGTCCGAGTGTCGCCTAGCTAGGGGGCCCACACTACGTCCGAGTGTCGCCTAGCTAGGGGGCCCACACTCCGTCCGAGTGTCGCCTAGCTAGGGGGCTCACACTTCGTCCGAGTGTCGCTTAGCTAGGGGGCACACACTCCGTCCGAGTGTCGCCTAGCTAGGGGGCCCACACTCCGTCCGAGTTTCCCCTAGCCACACTCCGTCCGAGAGTCGACTTGCTAGGGGGCCCACACTCCGTCTGAGTGTCGCCTAACTAGGGGGCCCACACTCCGTCCGAGTGTCGCCTAGATAGGGGGCCCACACTCCGTCCGAGTGTCGCCTAGCTAGGGGGCCCACACTCCGTCCGAGTGTCGCCTAGCTAGGGGGCCCACACTACGTCCGAGTGTCGCCTAGCTAGGGGGCCCACACTCCGTCCGAGTGTCGCCTAGCTAGGGGGCCCACACTCTGTCCGAGTAAAGCCTAGCTAGGGGGCCCACACTCAGTTCGAGTGTCGCCTAGTTAGGGGGCCCACACTCTGACCGAGTGTCGCCTAGTTACGGGGCCCACACTCTGACCAAGTGTCGCCTAACTAGAGGGCCCACACTCCGTCCGAGTGTCGCCTAGCTAGGGGGTCCACACTCCGTCCGAGTGTCGCCTAGCTAGGGGGCCCACACTACGTCCGAGTGTCGCCTAGCTAGGGGGCCCACACTCCGTCCGAGTGTCGCCTAGCTAGGGGGCTCACACTTCGTCCGAGTGTCGCTTAGCTAGGGGGCACACACTCCGTCCGAGTGTCGCCTAGCTAGGGGGCCCACACTCCGTCCGAGTTTCCCCTAGCCACACTCCGTCCGAGAGTCGACTTGCTAGGGGGCCCACACTCCGTCTGAGTGTCGCCTAACTAGGGGGCCCACACTCCGTCCGAGTGTCGCCTAGATAGGGGGCCCACACTCCGTCCGAGTGTCGCCTAGCTAGGGGGCCCACACTCCGTCCGAGTGTCGCCTAGCTAGGGGGCCCACACTACGTCCGAGTGTCGCCTAGCTAGGGGGCCCACACTCCGTCCGAGTGTCGCCTAGCTAGGGGGCTCACACTTCGTCCGAGTGTCGCCTAGCTTGGGGACCCACACTCCATCCGAGTGTCGCCTAGCTAGTGGGCCCACACTCCGTCCAAGTGTCGCCTAGCTAGGGGGCCCACACTCCGTCCGAGTTTCCCCTAGCCACACTCCGTCCGAGAGTCGACTTGCTAGGGGGCCCACAACCAGTCCGAGTGTCGCCTAGCTAGAAAGCCGACACTACGTCTGAGTGTCGCCTAGCTTGGGGGACCACACTCCCTCTGAGTGTCGCCTAGCTAGGGGTCCCACACTCCCTCTGAGTGTCGCCTAGCTAGTGGGCCCACACTCCGTCCAAGTGTCGCCTAGCTAGGGGGCACACACTCCGTCCGAGTGTCGCCTAGCTAGGGGCCACACAGTCTGTCCGAGTGTCCCCTAGCCACACTCCATACGAGTGTCGCCTAGCTAGGGGACCCACACTCCGTCCGAGTGTCGCATAGCTAGAGAGCCGACACTCCGTCTGAGTGTCGCCTCGCTAGGGGGCCGACACTCCATCCGAGTGTCGCCTAGCTAGGGGGCCCACACTCCGTCCGAGTGTCGCCTAGCTAGGAGGCCACATTCCGTCCGAGTGTCGCCTAGCTAGGGGGCCCACAATACGTCCTAGTGTTGTCTAGCAAGGGGGCCCTCACTCCGAATGTCGCCTAGCCAGAGCGCCGACACTCCGTCAAAGCGTCGCCTAGCTAGGAGGCACACACTCCATCCGAGTGTCGCCTAGCTAGGGGGCCCACACTCCGTCCAAGTGCCGCCTGGCTAGGGGGCCCACACTGCGTCCGAGTGTCGCCTGGCTAGGGGGCCCACACTCCGTCCGAGTGTCGCCTGGCTAGGGGGCCCACACTCAATCCGAGTGTCGCATAGCTAAAGGGCCCACACTCCGTCCGATAGTCGCTAGGGGGCCCACACTCCGTCCGAGTGTCGCCTAGCTAGGGGGCCTACACTACGTCCGAGTGTCGCCTAGCTAGGGGGCCCACACTCCGTCCGAGTGTCGCCTAGCTAGGGGGCCCACACTCCGTCCGAGTGTCGACTAGATAGGGGGCCAACACTCCTTTCGAGTGTCGCCTAGCTAGGGGGCCCACACTCTGTCCCAATGTCGCCTAGCTAGGGGGCTCTCCCTTCATCCGAGTGTCGCCTACCTAGGAGGACCACTCTCCGTCCGAGTACCACCTAGGTAGGGTACCCACACTCCGTGTGCCACCTATCTAGGGGGCCCACATTCCGTCCGAGTTTCACCTAGCTAGGGGGCCCACACTCCGTCCAAGTGTCGCCTAGCTAGGGGGCTCACACTCCGTCCGAGTGTCACCTAGCTAGGGGGCCCACACTCCGTCCGAGTGTCGCCTAGCTAAGGGACCCACACTAGAAGTGCCGCCTAGCTAGGGGGCTCACACTCCGTCCGAGTGTCGCCTAGCTAGGGGGCCCACACTCCGTCCGAGTGTCGACTAGATAAAGGGCCCACACTCAGTTCGAGTGTCGCCTAGATAGGGGGCCCACACTCCGTTCGAGTGTCGCCTAGCTAGGGGGCCCACACTCTGTCCCAATGTCGCCTAGCTAGGTGGCTCTCCAGGGACCCACACTCCAAGTGCCGCCTAGCTAGGGGGCTCACACTCCGTCCGAGTGTCGCCTAGCTAGGGGGCTCACACTTCGTCCGAATTTCGCCTAGCTTGGGGATCCACACTCCATCCGAGTGTCGCATAGCTAGGGGGCCCACACTCTGTCCGAGTGTCTCCTAGCTAGGGCATCCACACTCTGAGTGCCGCCTATCTAGGGGGGGCCCACACTCCGTACGAGCGTCGTCAAGCTAGGGGGCCCACACTCTGTCCGAGTGAAGCCTAGCTAGGGGGCCCACACTCAGTTCGAGTGTCGCCTAGTTAGGGGGCCCTCACTCTGACCGAGTGTCGCCTAGTTAGGGGGCCCACACTCTGATAGAGTGTCGCCTAACTAGGGGGCCCACATTCCGTCCGAGTGTCGCCTAGATAGGGGGCCCACACTCCGTCCGAGTGTCGCCTAGCTAGGGGGCCCACACTCCGTCCGAGTGTCGCCTAGCTAGGGGGCCCACACTACGTCCGAGTGTCGCCTAGCTAGGGGGCCCACACTCCGTCCGAGTGTCGCCTAGCTAGGGGGCTCACACTTCGTCCGAGTGTCGCTTAGCTAGGGGGCACACACTCTGTCCGAGTGTCGCCTAGCTAGGGGGCCCACACTCCGTCTGAGTGTCGCCTAACTAGGGGGCCCACACTCCGTCCGAGTGTCGCCTAGATAGGGGGCCCACACTCCGTCCGAGTGTCGCCTAGCTAGGGGGCCCACAGTCCGTCCGAGTGTCGCCTAGCTAGGGGGCCCACACTACGTCCGAGTGTCGCCTAGCTAGGGGGCCCACACTCCGTCCGAGTGTCGCCTAGCTAGGGGGCTCACACTTCGTCCGAGTGTCGCCTAGCTTGGGGACCCACACTCCATCCGAGTGTCGCCTAGCTAGTGGGCCCACACTCCGTCCAAGTGTCGCCTAGCTAGGGGGCCCACACTCCGTCCGAGTTTCCCCTAGCCACACTCCGTCCGAGAGTCGACTTGCTAGGGGGCCCACACTCAGTCCGAGTGTCGCCTAGCTAGAAAGCCGACACTCCCTCTGAGTGTCGCCTAGCTTGGGGGACCACACTCCCTCTGAGTGTCGCCTAGCTAGGGGGCCCACACTCCCTCTGAGTGTCGCCTAGCTAGTGGGCCTACACTCCGTCCAAGTGTCGCCTAGCTAGGGGGCACACACTCCGTCCGAGTGTCGCCTAGCTAGGGGGCTCACACTTCGTCCGAATGTCGCCTAGCTTGGGGACCCACACTCCATCCGAGTGTCGCCTAGCTAGTGGGCCCACACTCCGTCCAAGTGTCGCCTAGCTAGGGGGCACACACTCCGTCCGAGTTTCCCCTAGTCACACTCCGTCCGAGAGTCGACTTGCTAGGGGGCCCACACTCAGTCCGAGTGTCGCCTAGCTAGAAAGCCGACACTCCGTCTGAGTGTCGCCTAGCTTGGGGGACCACACTCCCTCTGAGTGTCGCCTAGCTAGGGGGACCACACTCCCTCTGAGTGTCGCCTAGCTAGGGGGCCCACACTCCCTCTGAGTGTCGCCTAGCTAGTGGGCCCACACTCCATCCAAGTGTCGCCTAGCTAGGGGGCACACACTCCGTCCGAGTGTCGCCTAGCTAGGGGCCACACAGTCTGTCCGAGTGTCCCCTAGCCACACTCCATACGAGTGTCGCCTAGCTAGGGGACCCACACTCCGTCCGAGTGTCGCATAGCTAGAGAGCCGACACTCCGTCCGAGTTTCCCCTAGCCACACTCCGTCCGAGAGTCGACTTGCTAGGGGGCCCACACTCAGTCCGAGTGTCGCCTAGCTAGAAAGCCGACACTCCGTCTGAGTGTCGCCTAGCTTGGGGGACCACACTCCCTCTGAGTGTCGCCTAGCTAGGGGGCCCACACTCCCTCTGAGTGTCGCTTAGCTAGGGGCCACACAGTCTGTCCGAGTGTCCCCTAGCCACACTCCATACGAGTGTCGCCTAGCTAGGGGACCCACACTCCGTCCGAGTGTCGCATAGCTAGAGAGCCGACACTCCGTCTGAGTGTCGCCTCGCTATGGGGCCGACACTCCATCCGAGTGTCGCCTAGCTAGGGGTCCCACACTCCGTCCGAGTGTCGCCTAGCTAGGAGGCCACATTCCGACCGAGTGTCGCCTAGCTAGGGGGCCCACAATACGTCCGAGTGTTGTCTAGCAAGGGGGCCCTCACTCCGAATGTCGCCTAGCCAGAGCGCCGACACTCCGTCAAAGCGTCGCCTAGCTAGGAGGCACACACTCCATCCGAGTGTCGCCTAGCTAGGGGGCCCACACTCCGTCCAAGTGCCGCCTGGCTAGGGGGCCCACACTGCGTCCGAGTGTCGCCTGGCTAGGGGGCCCACACTCCGTCCGAGTGTCGCCTGGCTAGGGGGCCCACACTCAATCCGAGTGTCGCATAGCTAAAGGGCCCACACTCCGTCCGATAGTCGCTAGGGGGCCCACACTCTGTCCGAGTGACGCTAAGGGGCCCACACTCCGTCCGAGTGTCTCCTAGCTAGGGGGCCCACATTCCGTCCGATAGTGGCCTAGCTGAAGGGCCCACGCTCTGTCCGAGTGTCGCCTAGATAGGGGGCCCACACTCCGTTCAAGTGTCGCCTAGCTAGGAAGCACACACTCCATCCGAGTGTCGCCTAGCTAGGGGGCCCACACTCCGTCCAAGTGCCGCCTGGCTAGGGGGCCCACACTCTGTCTGAGTGTCGCCTAGCTAGGGGGCGCACACTCCCTCCGAGTGTCGCTTAGCTAGGGGGCCCATACTCCCTCTGAGTTTCGCCTAGCTAGTGGGCCCACACTCAGTCCAAGTGTCGCCTAGCTAGGGGGCACACACTCCGTCCGAGTGTCGCCTAGCTAGGGGACACACACTCTGTCCGAGTGTCCCCTAGCCACACTCCGTACGAGTGTTGCCTAGCTATGGGACCCACACTCCGTCCGAGTGTCGCCTAGCTAGAGAGCCGACACTCCGTCCGAGTGTCGCCTCGCTAGGGGGCCCACACTCCGTCCAAGTGTCACCTAGCTAGGGGGCCCACACTCCGTCCGAGTGTCGCCTAGATAGGGGGACCACACTCCGTTTGAGTGTCGCCTAGCTAGGGGGTCCACACTCTGTCCCAGAGACGCCTAGCTAGGGGGCTCTCCCTCCATCCGAGTGTCGCCTAGCTAGGAGGACCGCACTCCGTCCGAGTTAAACCTAGTTAGGGGACCCACACTCCGTATGCCGCCTATCTAGGGGGCCCACACTCCGTCCGAGTGTCACCTAGCTAGGGGGCCCACAGTCCGTCCAAGTGTCTCCTAGCTAGGGGGCACACACTCCGTCCGAGTGTCGCCCAGCTAGGGGGTCAACACTCCGTCCGAGTGTCCCCTACCACACTCCGTCCGAGTGTCGCCTAGCTAGGGGACCCACACTCCGACCGAGTGTCGCCTAGCTAGAGAGCCGACACTCCGTCCGATTGTCGTCTAGCTAGGGGGCTCACACTCCGTCCAAGTGTCACCTAGCTAGGGGGCCCACACTACGTCCGAGTGTCGCCTAGCTAGGGGACTCACACTCTGTCCGAGTGTCGCCTAGCTAGGGGGCCCACACTCCATCCGAGTGTCGACTTGCTAGGGTCCCCACACTCCGTCCAAGTGTCCCGTAGCCACACTCCGTCCGAGTGTCGCCTAGCTAGGGGGCCCACACTCCGTCCGAGTGTCGCCTAGCTAGGGGGCCCAAACTCCGTCCAAGTGTCGCCTAGCTAGGGGGCCCACACTCTGTCTGAGTGTCGCCTAGCAAGGGAGCCCACACTCAGTCCGAGTGTCGCCTAGCAAGGGGGCCCACATACCGTCCGAGTGTCGCCCAGCTAGGTGGTCCACACTCCGTCCGAGTGTCCCCTAGCCACACTCCGTCCGAGTGTCGCCTAGCTAGGGGACCCACACTCTGACCGAGTGTCGCCTAGCTAGAGAGCCGACACTCCGTCCGATTGTCGCCTAGCTAGGGGGCTCACACTCCGTCCAAGTGTCACCTAGCTAGGGGGCCCACACTCCGTCCGAGTGTCGACAGCCTAGCTAGGGGGCCCACACTCCGAGTGTCGCCTAGCTAGGGGGCCCACACTCTGTCCGAGTGTCGCCTAGCAAGGGAGCCCACACTCAGTCCGAGTGTCGCCTAGCAAGGGGGCCCACATTCCGTCAGAGTGTCGCCTAGCTAAGGGGCCCACACTCCGTCCAAGTGTGGCCTAGCTAGGGGGCCCATACTCCGTCCAAGTGTCGCCTAGCTATGGGGCCCACACTCCATCCGACTGTCGCCTAGCTAGGGGGCCCACACTCCGTCCGAGTGTCACATAGCTAGGGTGCCCATACTCAGTCCGAGTGTCGCCGAGCTAGGGGGCCCACACTCCGTCCGAGTGTCGCCTAGCTTTGGGGCCCACTCTCCGTCCGAGTGTCGCCTAGCTTTCGGGCCCACACTCCGTCCGAGTGTCGCCTAGCTAGGGGGCCCACACTCCGTCCGAGTGTCGCCTAGATAGGGGGCCCACACTCCGTCCGAGTGTCACCTAGATAGGGGGTCGACACTCCGTCCGAGTGTCGCCTAGCTAGGGGGCCCACACTCCGTCCGAGTGTCGCCTAGCTAGGGGGCCCACACTCCGTCCGAGTGTCGCCTAGCTAGGGAGTCCACACTCCGTCCGAGTGTCGCCTAGCTAGGGGGCCCACAATCCGTCCGAGTGTCGCCTAGCTAGGGGGCCCACAATCCGTCCGAGTGTCGCCTAGCTAGGGGGCCCACAATCCGTCCGAGTGTCGCCTAGCTAGGGGGCCCACACTCCGTCCGAGTGTCGTCTAGCTAGGGGGCCCACACTTCGTCCGAGTGTCGCCTAGCTAGGGGGCCCACACTCCGTCCGAGTATCGGCTAGATAGGGGGTCGACACTCCGTTCGAGTGTCGCCTAGCTAGGGGGCCCACAATCCGTCTGAGTGTCGCCTAGCTAGGGGGCGGGCCCACACTTCATCCTAGTGTCGCCTAGCTAGGGGGCCCACACTCCGTCTGAGTGTCACCTAGCTAGGGGGCCCACACTCCGTCCGAGTGTCGTCTAGCTAGTGGGCCCGCACTCCGTTCGAGAGTCGCCTAGCTAGGGGGCCCACACTCCTTCCGAGTGTCGCCTAGCTAGGGGCCCCACACTCCTTCCGAGTGTCGCCTAGCTAGGGGGCCCACACTCCGTCCGAGTGTCGCCTAGCTAGGGGGACCACACTCCATCCTAGTGTCGCCTAGCTAGGGGACCCACAATCCGTCCGAGTGTCGCCTAGCTAGGTGGACCACACTCCATCCTAGTGTCGCCTAGCTAGGTGGACCACACTCCATCCTAGTGTCGCTTAGATAGGGGGCCCGCCATTCCGTCCGAGTGTCACCTGGCTAGGGGGCCCACACTCCGTCCAAGTGTCGCCTAGCTTGGGGGCCCACACTCCGTCCGAGTGTCGCCTAGCTAGGGGACCCACAATCCGTCCGAGTGTCGCCTAGCTAGGTGGACCACACTCCATCCTAGTGTCGCCTAGCTAGGTGGACCACACTCCATCCTAGTGTCGCTTAGATAGGGGGCCCACACTCCGTCTGAGTGTCACCTAGCTAGGGGGCCCACACTCCGTCCGAGTGTCGCCTAGCTAGGGGCCACACAGTCTGTCCAAGTGTCCCCTAGCCACACTCCGTACGAGTGTCGCCTAGCTAGGGGACCCACACTCCGTCTGAGTGTCGCCTCGCTAGGGGGCCCACACTCCATCCGAGTGTCGCCTAGCTAGGGGCCCACACTCCGTACGAGTGTCGCCTATCTAGGAGGCCACACTCCGTCGGAGTGTCGCCTAGCTAGGGGGCCCACACTCCGTCCGAGTGTTGTCTAGCAAGGGGGCCCACACTCCGAATGTCGCCTAGCCAGAGCGTCGACACTCCATCAGAGTGTCGCCTAGCTAGGAGGCACACACTCCATCCGAGTGTTGCCTAGCTAGGGGGCCCACACTCCGTCCAAGTGCCGCCTGGCTAGGGGGCCCACACTCCGTCCGAGTGTCGCCTGGCAAGGGGCCCACACTCCGTCCGAGTGTCGCCTGGCTAGGGGGCCCACACTCCGTCCGAGTGTCGCATAGCTAAAGGGCCCACACTCCGTCCGAGTGACGCTAGGGGGCCCACACTCCGTCCGAGTGTCGCCTAGCTAGGGGCCCACACTCTGTCCGAGTGTCGCCTAGCTAGGGGGCCCACACTCCATCCGAGAGTCGCCTTGCTACGGGGCCCACACTCCATCGGAGTGTCGCCAAGATAGGGGACCCACACTCCGACCGAGTGTCGCCTAGCTAGAGAGCCGACACTCCGTCCAATTGTCGCCTAGCTAGGGGGCTCACACTCCGTCCAAGTGTCACCTAGCTAGGGGGCCCACACTACGTCTGAGTGTCGCCTAGCTAGGGGGCCCACACTCCGTTCGAGTGTCGCCTAGATAGGGGGCCCACACTTCGTCTGAGTGTCGCCTAGCTATGGGGCCCACACTCCGTCCGAGAGTCGCCTAGCTAGGGGGACCACACTCTGTCCGAGTGTCGCCTTAGTAAGGGAGCCCACACTCAGTACGAGTGTCGCCTATCAAGGGGGCCCACATTCCGTCAGAGTGTCGCCTAGCTAAGGGGCCCACACTCCGTCCAAGTGTGGCCTAGCTAGGGGGCCCATACTCCGTCCAAGTGTCGCCTAGCTAGGGGGCCCACACTCCATCCGACTGTCGCCTAGCTAGGCGCCCCACACTCCGTCCGAGTGTCGCCGAGCTAGGGGGCCCACACTCCGTCCGAGTGTCGCCTAGCTTGGGGGCCCACACTCCGTCCGAGTGTCGCCTAGCTAGGGGGCCCACAATCCGTCCGAATGTCGCCTAGCTAGGGGGCCCACACTCAGTCCGAGTGTCGCCGAGCTAGGGGGCCCACACTCCGTCCGAGTGTCGCCTAGCTGGGGGGCCCACACTCCGTCCGAGTGTCGCCTAGCTAGGGGGCCCACAATCCGTCCGAGTGTCGCCAAGCTAAGGGGCCCACACACCGTCCGAGTGTCGCCTAGCTAGGGGGCCCACACTCCGTCCGAGTGTCGCCTAGCTAGGGGGCCCACACTCCGTCCGAGTGTCGCCTAGCTAGGGGGCCCACACTCCGTCCGAGTGTCGCCTAGCTAGGGGGCCCACACTCCGTCTGAGTGTCGCCTAGCTAGGGGGCCCACACTCCGTCCGAGTGTCGCCTAGCTAGGGGGTCCACACTCCGTCCGAGTGTCGCCTAGCTAGGGGGCCCAAACTCCGTCCGAGTGTCGCCTAGCTAGGGGGCCCACACTCCATCCGAGTGTCGCCTAGATAGGGGGTCGACACTCCGTCCGAGTGTCGCCTAGCTAGGGGGCCCACACTCCATCCTAGTGCCGCCTAGCTAGGGGGCCCACACTCCGTCCGAGTGTCACCTAGCTAGGGGGCCCACACTCCGTCCGAGTGTCGCCTAGCTAGGGGGCCCACACTCCGTCCGAGTGTCGCCTAACTAGGGGGACCACAATCCGTCCGAGTGTCACCTAGAAAGGGGGTTCACACTCCGTCCGAGTGTCGCCTAGCTAGGGGGCCCACACTCCTTCCGAGTGTCGCCTAGCTAGGGGGCCTAAACTCCGTCCGAGTGTCGCCTAGCTAGGGGGCCTAAACTCCGTCCGAGTGTCGCCTAGATAGGGGGCCCACACTCCGTTCGAGTGTCGCCTAGCTAGGGGGCCAACACTCTGTCCCAATTTCGCCTAGCTAGGGGGCTCTCCCTACATCGGAGTGTCGCCTAGCTAGGAGGACCACTCTCCGTCCGAGTACCACCAAGCTAGGGTACCCACACTCCGTGTGCCACCTATCTAGGGGGCCCACATTCCGTCCGAGTTTCACCTAGCTAGGGGGCCCACACTCCATCCAAGTGTCGCCTAGCTAGGGGGCTCACACTCCGTCCGAGTGTCGCCTAGCTAGGGGGACCACACTCCGTCCGAGTGTCGCCTAGCTAGGGGGCCCACACTCCGTCCGACTGTGGTCTAGCTAGGGGGTCCACACTCCGTCCGAGTATCACCTAGCTAAGGGACCCATACTCGAAGTGCCGCCTAGCTAGGGGGCTCACACTCCGTCCGAGTGTCGCCTAGCTAGGGGGCCCACACTCCGTCCGAGTGTCGACTAGATAAAGGGCCCACACTCAGTTCGAGTGTCGCCTAGATAGGGGGCCCACACTCCGTTCGAGTGTCGCCTAGCTAGGGGGCCCACACTCTGTCCCAATGTCGCCTACCTAGGGGGCTCTCCAGGGACCCACACTCGAAGTGCCGCCTAGCTAGGGGGCTCACACTCCGTCCGAGTGTCGCCTAGCTAGGGGGCTTACACTTCGTCCGAATTTCCCCTAGCTTGGGGATCCACACTCCATCCGAGTGTCGCATAGCTAGGGGGCCCACACTCTGTCCAAGTATCTCCTAGCTAGGGCATCCACACTCTGAGTGCCGCCTATCTAGGGGGGCCCACACTCCGTATGAGCGTCGTCGAGCTAGGGGGCCCACACTCCGTCCGAGTGAAGCCTAGCTAGGGGGCCCACACTCAGTTCGAGTGTCGCCTAGTTAGGGGGCCCACACTCTGACCGAGTGTCGCCTAGTTAGGGGGCCCACACTCTGACCGAGTTTCGACTAACTAGGGGGCCCACACTCCGTCCGAGTGTCGCCTAGCTAGGGGGCCCACACTCCGTCCGAGTGTCGCCTAGCTAGGGGGCCCACACTCCGTCCGAGTGTCGCCTAGCTAGGGGGCCCACACTACGTCCGAGTGTCGCCTAGCTAGGGGGCCCACACTCCGTCCGAGTGTCGCCTAGCTAGGGGGCTCACACTTCGTCCGAGTGTCGCCTAGCTAGGGGGCCCACACTCCGTCCGAGTGTCGCCTAGCTAGGGGGCCCACACTCCGTCTTAGTGTCGCCTAACTAGGGTGCCCACACTCCGTCCGAGTGTCGCCTAGATAGGGGGCCCACAGTCCGTCCGAGTGTCGCCTAGCTAGGGGGCCCACACTCCGTCCGAGTGTCGCCTAGCTAGGAGGCCCACACTACGTCCGAGTGTCACCTAGCTAGGGGGCCCACACTCCGTCCGAGTGTCGCCTAGCTAGGGGGCTCAAACTTCGTCCGAGTGTCGCCTAGCTTGGGGACCCACTCTCCGTCCGAGTGTCGCCTAGCTAGTGGGCCCACACTCCGTCCAAGTGTCAAACTAGAAACTGGGTCTAAGCAGAAAAAGTAAATTAATGTGCATGCAAAATGTAATTGCATATGAACACAAGACCTTTACACAGAGAAAACCAAAAGCAAAACACAAAACAAATATCCTGGAATAAAAAAGTAAAAAAAAAAATATATTGCAAAAATTGCATGAAGGTAGTAATAATAGTAATAATAAGGGTATTTAGTTAACATAATTTTGATCAAAATAATGTAGAAGCCATCCCGCCACGTCACGGCAACCCTTGTGGGACAGTCCTAACTCTTATATTTAAAACCTTTCCACTTGTCAAGTGACGTAAATGTGAACAAGGACAGAGGGACTGAACCACCAGTAATAGTATAGGCCAGACAGGATGGTTTCTCATTTGTTTCATTGTGCATTCTGTGCATATAAGGGTGTGACCGCCCTGTTTCTGAGTTGGAAAATCCATCCTGTCTGGCCTATATTATTACTGGTGGTTCAGTCCCTCTGTCCTTGTTCACATTTACGTCACTTGACAAGTGGAAAGGTTTTAAATACAAGAGTTAGGACTGTCCCACAAGGGTTGCCGTGACGTGGCAGGATGGCTTCTACATTATTTTGATCCAAATTATGTTAACTAAATACCCTTATTATTACTATTATTACTACCTTCATGCAATTTTTGCAATATATTTTTTTTTTTACTTTTTTATTCCAGGATATTTGTTTTGTGTTTTGCTTTTGTTTTTCTCCGTCCAAGTGTCGCCTAGCTAGGGGGCCCACACTCCGTCCGAGTTTCCCCTAGCCACACTCCGTCCGAGAGTCGACTTGCTAGGGGGCCCACACTCAGTCCGAGTGTCGCCTAGCTAGAAAGCCGACACTCCGTCTGAGTGTCGCCTAGCTTGGGGGACCACACTCCCTCTGAGTGTCGGCTAGCTAGGGGGCCCACACTCCCTCTGAGTGTCGCCTAGCTAGTGGGCCCACACTCCGTCCAAGTGTCGCCTAGCTAGGGGGCACACACTCCGTCCGAGTGTCGCCTAGCTAGGGGCCACACAATCTGTCCGAGTGTCCCCTAGCCACACTCCATACGAGTGTCGCCTAGCTAGGAGGCCACACTCCGTCTGAGTGTCGCCTAGCTAGGGGGCCCACAATTCGTCCGAGTGTTGTCTAGCAAGGGGGCCCACACTCCGAATGTCGCCTAGCCAGAGCGCCGACACTCCGTCAAAGCGTCGCCTAGCTAGGAGGCACACACTCCATCCGAGTGTCGCCTAGCTAGGGGGCCCACACTCCGTCCAAGTGCCGCCTGGCTAGGGGGTCACACTGCGTCCGAGTGTCGCCTGGCTAGGGGGCCCACACTCCGTCCGAGTGTCGCCTGGCTAGGGGGCCCACACTCCGTCCGAGTGTCGCATAGCTAAAGGGCCCACACTCCGTCCGATAGTCGCTAGGGTGCCCACACTCTGTCCGAGTGACGCTAGGGGGCCCACACTCCGTCCGAGTGTCTCCTAGCTAGGGGGCCCACATTCCGTCCGATAGTGGCCTAGCTGAAGGGCCCACGCTCTGTCCGAGTGTCGCCTAGATAGGGGGCCCACACTCCGTTCAAGTGTCGCCTAGCTAGGAAGCACACACTCCATCCGAGTGTCGCCTAGCTAGGGGGCCCACAGTCAGTCCGAGTGTCGCCTAGCTAGAAAGCCGACACTCCGTCTGAGTGTCGCCTAGCTTGGGGGACCACAGTCCCTCTCAGTGTCGCCTAGCTAGGGGGCCCACACTCCCTCTGAGTGTTGCCTAGCTAGTGGGCCCACACTCCGTTCAAGTGTCGCCTAGCTAGGGGGCACACACTCCGTCCGAGTGTCGCCTAGCTAGGGGCCACACAATCTGTCCGAGTGTCCCCTAGCCACACTCCATACGAGTGTCGCCTAGCTAGGGGACCCACATTCCGTCCGAGTGTCGCATAGCTAGAGAGCCGACACTCCGTCTGAGTGTCGCCTCGCTAGGGGGCCGACACTCCATCCGAGTGTCGCCTAGCTAGGGGGCCCACACTCCGTCCGAGTGTCGCCTAGCTAGGAGGCCACACTCCGTCTGAGTGTTGCCTAGCTAGGGGGCCCACAATCCGTCCGAGTGTTGTCTAGCAAGGGGGCCCACACTCCGAATGTCGCCTAGCCAGAGCGCCGACACTCCGTCAAAGCGTCGCCTAGCTAGGAGGCACACACTCCATCCGAGTGTCGCCTAGCTAGGGGGCCCACACTCCGTCCAAGTGCCGCCTGGCTAGGGGGCCACACTGCGTCCGACTGTCGCCTGGCTAGGGGGCCCACACTCCGTCCGAGTGTCGCCTGGCTAGGGGGCCCACACTTCGTCCGAGTGTCGCATAGCTAAAGGGCCCACACTCCGTCCGATAGTCGCTAGGGGGCCCACACTCCGTCCGAGTGTCTCCTAGCTAGGGGGCCCACATTCCGTCCGATAGTGGCCTAGCTGAAGGGCCCACGCTCTGTCCGAGTGTCGCCTAGATAGGGGGCCCACACTCCGTCCAAGTGCCGCCTGGCTAGGGGGTCCACACTCCGTCTGAGTGTCGCCTAGCTAGGAAGCACACACTCCATCCGAGTGTCGCCTAGCTAGCGTGCCCACACTCCGTCCAAGTGCCGCCTGGCTAGGGGGTCCACACTCCGTCTGAGTGTCGCCTAGCTAAGGGGCGCACACTCCCTCCGCGTGTCGCTTAGCTAGGGGGCCCACACTGAGTGTCGCCTAACTAGTGGGCCCACACTCCGTCCAAGTGTCGCCTAGCTAGGGGCAACACACTCTGTCCGAGTGTCCCCTAGCCACACTCCGTACGAGTGTTGCCTAGCTAGGGGACCCACATTCCATCCGAGTGTCGCCTAGCTAGAGAGCCGACACTACGTCTGAGTGTCGCCTCGCTAGGGGGCCCACACTCCGTCCGAGTGTCGCCTATCTGGGGGGCCCACACTCCGTCCGAGTGTCGCCTAGCTAGGGGGCCCACAATCCGTCCGAGTGTCGCCAAGCTAAGGGGCCCACACACCGTCCGAGTGTAGCCTAGCTAGGGGGCTCACATTCCGTCCGAGTGTCGCCTAGCTAGGGGGCCCACACTCCGTCCGAGTGTCGCCTATCTAGGGGGCCCACACTCCGTCCGAGTGTCGCCTAGCTAGGGGGCCCACACTACGTCCGAGTGTCGCCTAGCTAGGGGGCCCACACTCCGTCCGAGTGTCGCCTAGCTAGGGGGCCCACACTCCGTCTGAGTGTCACCTAGCTAGGGGGCCCACACTCCGTCCGAGTGTCGCCTAGCTCGGGGGCCCACACTCCGTCTGAGTGTCACCTAGCTAGGGGGCCCACACTCCGTCCGAGTGTCGCCTAGCTAGAGGGCCCACACTCCGTCCGAGTGTCGCCTAGCTAGGGGGCCCACACTCCATCCGAGTGTCGCCTAGCTAGGGGGCCCACACTCCATCCGAGTGTCGCCTAGATAGGGGGTCGACAGTCCGTCCGAGTGTCGCCTAGCTAGGGGGCCCACAATCTGTCCGAGTGTCGCCTAGCTAGGGGGCCCACACTCCATCCTAGTGCCGCCTAGCTAGGGGGCCCACACTCCGTTCGAGTGTCACCTAGCTAGGGGGCCCACACTCCGTCCGAGTGTCGCCTAGCTAGGGGGCCCACACTCCGTCCGAGTGTCGCCTAGCTAGAGGGCCCACACTCCGTCCGAGTGTCGACTAGCTAAAGGGCCCACACTCCGTCCGAGTGTCGCCTAGATAGGGGGACCACACTCCGTTTGAGTGTCGCCTAGCTAGGGGGTCCACACTCTGTCCCAGAGACGCCTAGCTAGGGGGCTCTCCATCCGAGTGTCGCCTAGCTAGGAGGACCGCACTCCGTCCGAGTTAAACCTAGTTAGGGGACCCACACTCCGTCCGAGTGTCACCTAGCTAGGGGGCCCACAGTCCGTCCAAGTGTCTCCTAGCTAGGGGGCACACACTCCGTCCGAGTGTCGCCCAGCTAGGGGGTCAACACTCCGTCCGAGTGTCGCCTAGCTAGGGGACCCACACTCCGACCGAGTGTCGCCTAGCTAGGGGGTCCACACTCCGTCCGAGTATCACCTAGCTAGTGGACCCACACTCGAAGTGCCACCTGGCTTGGGGGCCCACACTCCGCCCGAGTGTCGCCTAGCTAGGAGGCCCACACTCCGTCCGAGTGTCGCCTAGCTAGGGGGCTCACATTCCGTCCGAGTGTCGCCTAGCTAGGGGGCCCACACTCCGTCCGAGTGTCGCCTAGATAGGAGGTCGACACTCCGTCCGAGTGTCGCCTAGCTAGGGGGCCCACAATCCGTCCGAGTGTCGCCTAGCTAGGGGGCCCACACTCCATCCTAGTGTCACCTTGCTAGGGGGTCCACACTCCGTCCGAGTGTCGCCTAGCTAGGGGGCCCACACTCCGTCTGAGTGTCACCTTGCTAGGGGGCCCACACTCCGTCCGAGTGTCGCCTAGCTAGGGGGCCCACACTCCGTCCGAGTGTCGCCTAGCTAGGGGGCCCACACTCCATCCGAGTGTCGCCTAGCTAGGGGGCCCATACTCCATCCGAGTGTCGCCTAGATAGGGGACCCACACTCCGACCGAGTGTCGCCTAGCTAGAGAGCCGACACTCCGTCCAATTGTCGCCTAGCTAGGGGGCTCACACTCCGTCCAAGTGTCACCTAGCTAGGGGGCCCACACTACGTCTGAGTGTCGCCTAGCTAGGGGGCCCACACTTTGTTCGAGTGTCGCCTAGATAGGGGGCCCACACTTCGTCTGAGTGTCGCCTAGCTATGGGGCCCACACTCCGTCCGAGTGTCGTCTAGCTAGGGTGCCCACACTCTGTCCGAGTGTTGCCTAGCAAGGGAGCCCACACTCAGTACGAGTGTCGCCTAGCAAGGGGGCCCACATTCCGTCAGAGTGTCGCCTAGCTAAGGGGCCCACACTCCGTCCAAGTGTGGCCTAGCTCGGGGTCCCATACTCTGTCCAAGTGTCGCCTAGCTAGGGGGCACACACTCCATCCGACTGTCGCCTAGCTAGGCGGCCCACACTCTGTCCGAGTGTCGCCGAGCTAGGGGGCCCACACTCCGTCCGAGTGTCGCCTAGCTTGGGGACCCACACTCCGTCCGAGTGTCGCCTAGCTAGGGGGCCCACAATCCGTCCGAATGTCGCCTAGCTAGGGGGCCCACACTCAGTCCGAGTGACGCCGAGCTAGGGGGCCCACACTCTGTCCGAGTGTCGCCTAGCTAGGGGGCCCACACTCCGTCCGAGTGTCGCCTATCTGGGGGGCCCACACTCCGTCCGAGTGTCGCCTAGCTAGGGGGGCCCACAATCGGTCCGAGTGTCGCCAAGCTAAGGGGCCCACACACCGTCCGAGTGTAGCCTAGCTAGGGGGCTCACATTCCGTCCGAGTGTCGCCTAGCTAGGGGGCCCACACTCCGTCCGAGTGTCGCCTAGCTAGGGGGCCCACACTCCGTCCGAGTGTCGCCTAGCTAGGGGGACAACACTACGTCCGAGTGTCGCGTAGCTAGGGGGCCCACACTCCGTCCGAGTGTCGCCTAGCAAGGGGGCCCGCACTCCGTCCGAGTGTCACCTAGCTAGGGGGCCCACACTCCGTCCGAGTGTCGCCTAGCTCGGGGGCCCATACTCCGTCTGAGTGTCACCTAGCTAGGGGGCCCACACTCCGTCCGAGTGTCGCCTAGCTAGAGGGCCCACACTCCGTCCGAGTGTCGCCTAGCTAGGGGACCCACACTCCATCCGAGTGTCGCCTAGCTAGGGGGCCCACACTCCATCCGAGTGTCGCCTAGATAGGGGGTCGACACTCCGTCCGAGTGTCGCCTAGCTAGGGGGCCCACAATCTGTCCGAGTGTCGCCTAGCTAGGGGGCCCACACTCCATCCTAGTGCCGCCTAGCTAGGGGGCCCACACTCCGTCCGAGTGTCACCTAGCTAGGGGGCCCACACTCCGTCCGAGTGTCGCCTAGCTAGGGGGCCCACACTCCGTCCGAGTGTCGCCTAGCAAGGGAGCCCACACTCAGTACGAGTGTCGCCTAGCAAGGCGGCCCACATTCCGTCCGAGTGTCGCCTAGCTAAAGGGCCCATACTCCGTCCGTGTGTCGCCTAGCTAGGGGGCCCACACTCCGTCCGAGTGTCGACTAAATAAAGGGCCCACACTCAGTCCGAGTGTCGCCTAGATAGGGGGCCAACACTCCGTTCGAGTGTCGCCTAGCTAGGGGGCCCACACTCTGTCCCAATGTCGCCTAGCTAGGGGGCTCTCCCTACATCCGAGTGTCGCCTAGCTAGGAGGACCACTCTCCGTCCGAGTACCACCTAGCTAGGGTACACACACTCCGTGTGCCACCTATCTAGGGGGCCCACATTCCGTCCGAGTTTCACCTAGCTAGGGGGCCCACACTCCGTCCAAGTGTCGCCTAGCTAGGGGGCTCACACTCCGTCCGAGTGTCGCCTAGCTAGGGGGCCCACACTCCGTCCGAGTGTCGCCTAGCTAAGGGACCCACACTCGATGTGCCGCCTAGCTAGGGGGCTCACACTCCGTCCGAGTGTCGCCTAGCTAGGGGGCCCACACTCCGTCCGAGTGTCGACTACATAAAGGGCCCACACTCAGTTCGAGTGTAGCCTAGATAGGGGGCCCACACTCCGTTCGAGTGTCGCCTAGCTAGGGGGCCCACACTCTGTCCCAATGTCGCCTAGCTAGGGGGCTCTCCAGGGACCCACACTCCAAGTGCCGCCTAGCTAGGGGGCTCACACTCCGTCCGAGTGTCGCCTAGCTAGGGGGCTCACACTTCGTCCGAATTTCGCCTAGCTTGGGGATCCACACTCCATCCGAGTGTCGCATAGCTAGGGGGCCCACACTCTGTCCGAGTGTCTCCTAGCTAGGGCATCCACACTCTGAGTGCCGCCTATCTAGGGGGGCCCACACTCCGTACGAGCGTCGTCGAGCTAGGGGGCCCACACTCTGTCCGAGTGAAGCCTAGCTAGGGGGCCCACACTCAGTTCGAGTGTCGCCTAGTTAGGGGGCCCACACTCTGACCGAGTGTCGCCTAGTTAGGGGGCCCACACTCTGACCAAGTGTCGACTAACTAGGGGGCCCACACTCCGTCCGAGTGTCGCCTTGATAGGGGGCCCACACTCCGTCCGAGTGTCGCCTCGCTAGGGGGCCCACACTCCGTCCGAGTGTCGCCTAGATAGGGGGCCCACACTACGTCCAAGTGTCGCCTAGCTAGGGGGCCCACACTCCGTCCGAGTGTCACCTAGCTAGGGGGCTCACACTTCGTCCGAGTGTCGCTTAGCTAGGGGGCACACACTCCGTCCGAGTGTCGCCTAGCTAGGGGGCCCACACTCCGTCTGAGTGTCGCCTAACTAGGGGGCCCACACTCCGTCCGAGTGTCGCCTAGATAGGGGGCCCACACTCCGTCCGAGTGTCGCCTAGCTAGGGGGCCCACACTCCGTCCGAGTGTCGCCTAGCTAGGGGGCCCACACTCCGTCCGAGTGTCACCTAGCTAGGGGGCCCACACTCCGTCCCAGTGTCACCTAGCTAGGGGGCCCACACTCCGTCCGAGTGTCGCCTAGCTAGAGGGCCCACACTCCGTCCGAGTGTCGCCTAGCTAGGGGGCCCACACTCCGTCCGAGTGTCGACTAAATAAAGGGCCCACACTCAGTCCGAGTGTCGCCTAGATAGGGGGCCAACACTCCGTTCGAGTGTCGCCTAGCTAGGGGGCCCACACTCTGTCCCAATGTCGCCTAGCTAGGGGGCTCTCCCTACATCCGAGTGTCGCCTAGCTAGGAGGACCACTCTCCGTCCGAGTACCACCTAGCTAGGGTACACACACTCCGTGTGCCACCTATCTAGGGGGCCCACATTCCGTCCGAGTTTCACCTAGCTAGGGGGCCCACACTCCGTCCAAGTGTCGCCTAGCTAGGGGGCTCACACTCCGTCCGAGTGTCACCTAGCTAGGGGGCCCACACTCCGTCTGAGTGTCGCCTAGCTAAGGGACCCACACTCGAAGTGCCGCCTAGCTAGGGGGCTCACACTCCGTCCGAGTGTCGCCTAGCTAGGGGGCTCACACTCCGTCCGAGTGTCGACTAGATAAAGGGCCCACACTCAGTTCGAGTGTCGCCTAGATAGGGGGCCCACACTCCGTTCGAGTGTCGCCTAGCTAGGGGGCCCACACTCTGTCCCAATGTCGCCTAGCTAGGGGGCTCTCCAGGGACCCACACTCCAAGTGCCGCCTAGCTAGGGGGCTCACACTCCGTCCGAGTGTCGCCTAGCTAGGAGGCTTACACTTCGTCCGAATTTCGCCTAGCTTGGGGATCCACACTCCATCCGAGTGTCGCATAGCTAGGGGGCCCACACTCTGTCCGAGTGTCTCCTAGCTAGGGCATCCACACTCTGAGTGCCGCCTATCTAGGGGGGCCCACACTCCGTACGAGCGTCGTCGAGCTAGGGGGCCCACACTCTTTCCGAATGAAGCCTAGCTAGGGGGCCCACACTCAGTTCGAGTGTCGCCTAGTTAGGGGGCCCACACTCTGACCGAGTGTCGCCTAGTTAGGGGGCCCACACTCTGACCAAGTGTCGCCTAACTAGGGGGCCCACACTCCGTCCGAGTGTCGCCTAGATAGGGGGCCCACACTCCGTCCGAGTGTCGCCTAGCTAGGGGGACCACACTCCGTCCGAGTGTCGCCTAGCTAGGGGGCCCACACTACGTCCGAGTGTCGCCTAGCTAGGGGGCCCACACTCCGTCCGAGTGTCACCTAGCTAGGGGGCTCACACTTCGTCCGAGTGTCGCTTAGCTAGGGGGCACACACTCCGTCCGACTGTCGCCTAGCTAGGGGGCCCACACTCCGTCTGAGTGTCGCCTAACTAGGGGGCCCACACTCCGTCCGAGTGTCGCCTAGATAGGGGGCCCACACTCCGTCCGAGTGTCGCCTAGCTAGGGGGCCCACACTCCGTCCGAGTGTCGCCTAGCTAGGGGGCCCACACTACGTCCGAGTGTCGCCTAGCTAGGGGGCCCACACTCCGTCCGAGTGTCACCTAGCTAGGGGGCTCACACTTCGTCCGAGTGTCGCTTAGCTAGGGGGCACACACTCCGTCCGACTGTCGCCTAGCTAGGGGGCCCACACTCCGTCTGAGTGTCGCCTAACTAGGGGGCCCACACTCCGTCCGAGTGTCGCCTAGATAGGGGGCCCACACTCCGTCCGAGTGTCGCCTAGCTAGGGGGCCCACACTCCGTCCGAGTGTCGCCTAGCTAGGGGGCCCACACTACGTCCGAGTGTCGCCTAGCTAGGGGGCCCACACTCCGTCCGAGTGTCGCCTAGCTAGGGTGCTCACACTTCGTCCGAGTGTCGCCTAGCTTGGGGACCCACACTCCATCCGAGTGTCGCCTAGCTAGTGGGCCCACACTCCGTCCAAGTGTCGCCTAGCTAGGGGGCCCACACTCCGTCCGAGTTTCCCCTAGTCACACTCCGTCCGAGAGTCGACTTGCTAGGGGGCCCACAACCAGTCCGAGTGTCGCCTAGCTAGAAAGCCGACACTCCGTCTGAGTGTCGCCTAGCTTGGGGGACCACACTCCCTCTGAGTGTCGCCTAGCTAGGGGGCCCACACTCCCTCTGAGTGTCGCCTAGCTAGTGGGCCCACACTCCGTCCAAGTGTCGCCTAGCTAGGGGGCACACACTCCGTCCGAGTGTCGCCTAGCTAGGGGCCACACAGTCTGTCCGAGTGTCCCCTAGCCACACTCCATACGAGTGTCCCCTAGCTAGGGGACCCACACTCCGTCCGAGTGTCGCATAGCTAGAGAGCCGACACTCCGTCTGAGTGTCGCCTCGCTAGGGGGCCGACACTCCATCCGAGTGTCGCTTAGCTAGGGGGCCCACACTCCGTCCGAGTGTCGCCTAGCTAGGAGGCCACATTCCGTCCGAGTGTCGCCTAGCTAGGGGGCCCACAATACGTCCGAGTGTTGTCTAGCAAGGGGGCCCTCACTCCGAATGTCGCCTAGCCAGAGCGCCGACACTCCGTCAAAGCGTCGCCTAGCTAGGAGGCACACACTCCATCCGAATGTCGCCTAGCTAGGGGGCCCACACTCCGTCCAAGTGCCGCCTGGCTAGGGGGCCCACACTGCGTCCGAGTGTCGCCTGGCTAGGGGGCCCACACTCCGTCCGAGTGTCGCCTGGCTAGGGGGCCCACACTCAATCCGAGTGTCGCATAGCTAAAGGGCCCACACTCCGTCCGATAGTCGCTAGGGGGCCCACACTCCGTCCGAGTGTCGCCTTGCTAGGGGGCCCACACTCTGTCCCAATGTCGCCTAGCTAGGGGGCTCTCCCTACATCCGAGTGTCGCCTAGCTAGGAGGACCACTCTCCGTCCGAGTACCACCTAGCTAGGGTACCCACACTCCGTGTGCCACCTAACTAGGGGGCCCACATTCCGTCCGAGTTTCACCTAGCTAGGGGGCCCACACTCCGTCCAAGTGTCGCCTAGCTAGGGGGCTCACACTCCGTCCGAGTGTCACCTAGCTAGGGGGCCCACACTCCGTCCGAGTGTCGACTAGATAAAGGGACCCACACTCAAAGTGCAGCCTAGCTAGGGGGCTCACACTCCGTCCGAGTGTTGCCTAGCTAGGGGGCCCACACTCCGTCCGAGTGTCGACTAGATAAAGGGCCCACACTCAGTTCGAGTGTCGCCTAGATAGGGGGCCCACACTCCGTTCGAGTGTCGCCTAGCTAGGGGGCCCACACTCGGTCCCAATGTCGCCTAGCTAGGGGGCTCTCCAGGGACACACACTCCAAGTGCCGCCTAGCTAGGGTGCTCATACTCCGTCCGAGTGTCGCCTAGCTAGGGGGCTCACACTTCGTCCGAATTTCGCCTAGCTTGGGGATCCACACTCCATCCGAGTGTCGCATAGCTAGGGGGCCCACACTCTGTCCGAGTGTCTCCTAGCTAGGGCATCCACACTCTGAGTGCCGCCTATCTAGGGGGGCCCACACTCCGTACGAGCGTCGTCGAGCTAGGGGGCCCACACTCTGTCCGAGTGAAGCCTAGCTAGGGGGCCCACACTCAGTTTGAGTGTCGCCTAGTTAGGGGGCCCACACTCTGACCGAGTGTCGCCTACTTAGGGGGCCCACACTCTGACCGAGTGTCGCCTAACTAGGGGGCCCACACTCCGTCCGAGTGTCGCCTAGATAGGGGGCCCACACTCCGTTCGAGTGTCGCCTAGCTAGGGGGCCCACACTCCGTCCGAGTGTCGCCTAGCTAGGGGGCCCACACTACGTCCGAGTGTCGCCTAGCTAGGGGTCCCACACTCCGTCCGAGTGTCGCCTAGCTAGGGGGCTCACACTTCGTCCGAGTGTCGCTTAGCTAGGGGGCACACACTCCGTCCGAGTGTCGCCTAGCTAGGGGGCCCACACTCCGTCTGAGTGTCGCCTAACTAGGGGGCCCACACTCCATCCGAGTGTCGCCTAGATAGGGGTCCCACACTCCGTCCGAGTGTCGCCTAGCTAGGGGGCCCACACTCCGTCCGAGTGTCGCCTAGCTAGGGGGCCCACACTACGTCCGAGTGTCGCCTAGCTAGGGGGCCCACACTCCGTCCGAGTGTCGCCTAGCTAGAAAGCCGACACTCCGTCTGAGTGTCGCCTAGCTTGGGGGACCACACTCCCTCTGAGTGTCGCCTAGCTAGGGGGCCCACACTCCCTCTGAGTGTCGCCTAGCTAGTGGGCCCACACTCCGTCCAAGTGTCGCCTAGCTAGGGGGCACACACTCCGTCCGAGTGTCGCCTAGCTAGGGGGCTCACACTTCGTCCGAGTGTCGCCTAGCTTGGGGACCCACACTCCATCCGAGTGTCGCCTAGCTAGTGGGCCCACACTCCGTCCAAGTGTCGCCTAGCTAGGGGGCCCACACTCCGTCCGAGTTTCCCCTAGCCACACTCCGTCCGAGAGTCGACTTGCTAGGGGGCCCACACTCAGTCCGAGTGTCGCCTAGCTAGAAAGCCGACACTCCGTCTGAGTGTCGCCTAGCTTGGGGGACCACACTCCCTCTGAGTGTCGCCTAGCTAGGGGGCCCACACTCCCTCTGAGTGTCGCCTAGCTAGTGGGCCCAAACTCCGTCCAAGTGTCGCCTAGCTAGGGGGCACACACTCCGTCCGAGTGTCGCCTAGCTAGGGGCCACACAGTCTGTCCGAGTGTCCCCTAGCCACACTCCATAAGAGTGTCGCCTAGCTAGGGGACCCACACTCCGTCCGAGTGTCGCATAGCTAGAGAGCCGACACTCCGTCTGAGTGTCGCCTCGCTAGGGGGCCGACACTCCATCCGAGTGTCGCCTAGCTAGGGAGCCCACACTCCGTCCGAGTGTCGCCTAGCTAGGAGGCCACATTCCGTCCGAGTGTCGCCTAGCTAGGGGGCCCACAATACGTCCGAGTGTTGTCTAGCAAGGGGGCCCTCACTCCGAATGTCGCCTAGCCAGAGCGCCGACACTCCGTCAAAGCGTCGCCTAGCTAGGAGGCACACACTCCATCCGAGTGTCGCCTAGCTAGGGGGCCCACACTCCGTCCAAGTGCCGCCTGGCTAGGGGGCCCACACTGCGTCCGAGTGTCGCCTGGCTAGGGAGCCCACACTCCGTCCGAGTGTCGCCTGGCTAGGGGGCCCACACTCAATCCGAGTGTCGCATAGCTAAAGGGCCCACACTCCGTCCGATAGTCGCTAGGGGGCCCACACTCTGTCCGAGTGACGCTAGGGGGCCCACACTCCGTCCGAGTGTCTCCTAGCTAGGGGGCCCACATTCCGTCCGATAGTGGCCTAGCTGAAGGGCCCACGCTCTGTCCGAGTGTCGCCTAGATAGGGGGCCCACACTCCGTTCAAGTGTCGCCTAGCTAGGAAGCACACATTCCTTCCGAGTGTCGCCTAGCTAGGGGGCCCACACTCCGCCCAAGTGCCGCCTGGCTAGGGGGCCCACACTCCGTCTGAGTGTCGCCTAGCTAGGGGGCGCACACTCCCTCCGATTGTCGCTTAGCTAGAGGGCCCACACTCCCTCTGAGTTTCGCCTAGCTTGTGGGCCCACACTCCGTCCAAGTGTCGCCTAGCTAGGGGGCACACACTCCGTCCGAGTGTCGCCTAGCTAGGGGACACACACTCTGTCCGAGTGTCCCCTAGCCACACTCCGTACGAGTGTTGCCTAGCTAAGGGACCCACACTCCGTCCGAGTGTCGCCTAGCTACAGAGCCGACACTCCGACTGAGTGTCGCCTCGCTAGGGGGCCCACACTTCGTCCAAGTGTCGCCTAGCTAGGGGGCCCACACTCCGTCCGAGTGTCGCCTAGATAGGGGGACCACACTCCGTTTGAGTGTTGCCTAGCTAGGGGGTCCACACTCTGTCCCAGAGACGCCTAGCTAGGGGGCTCTCCCTCCATCCGAGTGTCGCCTAGCTAGGAGGACCGCACTCCGTCCGAGTTAAACCTAGTTAGGGGACCCACACTCCGTATGCCGCCTATCTAGGGGGCCCACACTCCGTCCGAGTGTCACCTTGCTAGGGGGCCCACAGTCCGTCCAAGTGTCTCCTAGCTAGGGGGCACACAGTCCGTCCGAGTGTCGCCCAGCTAGGGGGTCAACACTCCGTCCGAGTGTCCCCTACCACACTCCGTCCGAGTGTCGCCTAGCTAGGGGACCCACACTCCGACCGAGTGTCGCCTAGCTAGAGAGCCGACACTCCGTCCGATTGTCGTCTAGCTAGGGGGCTCACACTCCGTCCAAGTGTCACCTAGCTAGGGGGCCCACACTACGTCCGAGTGTCGCCTAGCTAGGGGACTCACACTCTGTTCGAGTGTCGCCTAGCTAGGGGGCCCACACTCCATCCGAGTGTCGACTTGCTAGGGTCCCCACACTCCGTCCAAGTGTCCCCTAGCCACACTCCGTTCGAGTGTCGCCTAGCTAGAGGGCCCACACTCCGTCCGAGTGTCGCCTAGCTAGGGGGCCCAAACTCCGTCCAAGTGTCGCCTAGCTAGGGGGCCCACACTCTGTCCGAGTGTCGCCTAGCAAGGGAGCCCACACTCAGTCCGAGTGTCGCCTAGCAAGGGGGCCCACATACCGTCCGAGTGTCGCCCAGCTAGGGGGTCCACACTCCGTCCGAGTGTCCCCTAGCCACACTCCGTCCGAGTGTCGCCTAGCTAGGGGACCCACACTCCGACCGATTGTCGCCTAGCTAAAGAGCCGACATTCCGTCCGATTGTCGCCTAGCTAGGGGGCTCACACTCCGTCCAAGTGTCACCTAGCTAGGGGGCCCACACTCCGTCCGAGTGTCGCCTAGCTAGGGGGCCCACACTCCGTCCGAGTGTCGCCTAGCTAGGGGGCCCACACTCCGAGTGTCGCCTAGCTAGGTGGCCCACACTCTGTCCGAGTGTCGCCTAGCAAGGGAGCCCACACTCAGTCCGAGTGTCGCCTAGCAAGGGGGCCCACATTCCGTCAGAGTGTCGCCTAGCTAAGAGGACCACACTCCGTCCAAGTGTGGCCTAGCTAGGGGGCCCATACTCCGTCCAAGTGTTGCCTAGCTATGGGGCCCACACTCCATCCGACTGTCGCCTAGCTAGGGGGCCCACACTCCGTCCGAGTGTCACCTAGCTAGGGTGCCCATACTCAGTCCGAGTGTCGCCGAGCTAGGGGGGCCACACTCCGTCCAAGTGTAGCCTAGCTAGGGGGCCCACACTCCGTCCGAGTGTCGCCTAGCTTTGTGGCCCACTCTCCGTCCGAGTGTCGCCTAGCTAAGGGGCCCACACTCCGTCCGAGTGTCGCCTAGCTAGAGGGCCCACACTCCGTCCGAGTGTCGCCTAGATAGGGGGTCGACACTCCGTCCGAGTGTCGCCTAGCTAGGGGGCCCACACTCCGTCCGAGTGTCGCCTAGCTAGGGGGACCACACTCCGTCCGAGTGTCGCCTAGCTAGGGAGTCCACACTCCGTCCGAGTGTCGCCTAGATAGGGGGTCGACACTCCGTCCGAGTGTCGCCTAGCTAGGGGGCCCACAATCCGTCCGAGTGTCGCCTAGCTAGGGGTCCCACAATCCGTCCGAGTGTCGCCTAGCTAGGAGGCCCACACACCGTCCGAGTGTCACCTAGCTAGGGGGCCCACACTCCGTCTGAGTGTCGTCTAGCTAGGGGGCCCACACTTCGTCCGAGTGTCGCCTAGCTAGGGGGCCTACACTCCGTCCGAGTGTCGCCTAGATAGGGGGTCGACACTCCGTTCGAGTGTCGCCTAGCTAGGGGGCCCACAATCCGTCCGAGTGTCGCCTAGCTAGGGGGCCCACACTTCATCCCAGTGTCGCCTAGCTAGGGGGCCCACACTCCTTCCGAGTGTCACCTAGCTAGGGGGCCCACACTCCGTCCGAGTGTCGCCTAGCTAGGGGGCCCGCACTCCATCCGAGTGTCGCCTAGCTAGGGGGCCCACACTCCTTCCGAGTGTCGCCTAGCTAGGGGGCCCACACTCCGTCCGAGTGTCGCCTAGCTAGGGGCCCCACACTCCGTCCGAGTGTCGCCTAGCTAGGGGGCCCACACACCGTCCGAGTGTCGCCTAGCTAGGGGGCCCAGACTCCGTCCGAGTGTCGCCTAGCTAGGGGGCCCACACTCCGTTCGAGTGTCGCCTAGCTAGAGGGCCCAAACTATGTCCCAATGTCGCCTAGCTTGGGGGCTCTCCCTACATCATAGTGTCGCCTAGCTAGGGGCCCCGCCATTCCGTCCGAGTGTCACCTGGCTAGGGGGCCCACACTCCGTCCAAGTGTCGCCTAGCTTGGGGGCCCACACTCCGTCCGAGTGTCGCCTAGCTAGGGGGCCCACACTCCGTCCGACTGTGGCCTAGCTAGGGGGTCCACACTCCGTCCGAGTATCACCTAGCTAAGGGAACCACTCTCGAAGTGCCGCCTAGCTAGGGGGCCCACACTCGGTCCGAGTGTCGCCTAGCTAGGGGGCTCACACTTCGTCTGAGTTTCGCCTAGCTTGGGGATCCATACTACCATCCGAGTGTCGCTTAGCTAGGGGTCCCACACTCTGTCCAAGTGTCGTCTTGCTAGGGGGCACACACTCCGTCCGAGTGTCGCCTAGCTAGGGGCCACACAGTTTGTCCAAGTGTCCCCTAGCCACACTCCGTACGAGTGTCGCCTAGCTAGGGGACCCACACTCCGTCCGAGTGTCGCCTAGCTAGAGAGCCGACACTCCCGTCTGAGTGTCGCCTCGCTAGGGGGCCCACACTCCATCCGAGTGTCGCCTAGCTAGGGGGCCCACACTCCGTACGAGTGTCGCCTATCTAGGAGGCCACACTCCGTCGGAGTGTCACCTAGATAGGGGGCCCACACTCCGTCCGAGTGTTGTCTAGCAAGGGGGCCCACACTCCGAATGTCGCCTAGCCAGAGCGCCGACACTCCATCAGAGTGTCGCCTAGCTAGGAGGCACACACTCCATCCGAGTGTTGCCTAGCTAGGGGGCCCACACTCCGTCCAAGTGCCGCCTGGCTAGGGGGCCCACACTCCGTCCGAGTGTCGCCTGGCAAGGGGCCCACACTCCGTCCGAGTGTCGCCTGGCCAGGGGGCCCACACTCCGTCCGAGTGTCGCATAGCTAAAGGGCCCACACTCCGTCCGAGTGACGCTAGGGGGCCCACACTCCGTCCGAGTGTCGCCTAGCTAGGGGGCCCACACTCTGTCCGAGTGTCGCCTAGCTAGGGGGCCCACACTCCATCCGAGAGTCGCCTTGCTAGGGGGCCCACACTCCATCGGAGTGTCGCCAAGATAGGGGACCCACACTCCGACCGAGTGTCGCCTAGCTAGAGAGCCGACATTCCGTCCAATTGTCGCCTAGCTAGGGGGCTCACACTCCGTCCAAGTGTCACCTAGCTAGGGGGCCCACACTACGTCTGAGTGTCGCCTAGCTAGGGGGCCCACACTCCGTTCGAGTGTCGCCTAGCTATGGGCCCCCACACTCCGTCCGAGAGTCGCCTAGCTAGGGGGCCCACACTCTGTCCGAGTTTCGCCTAGCAAGGGAGCCCACACTCAGTACGAGTGTCGCCTATCAAGGGGGCCCACATTCCGTCAGATTGTCGCCTAGCTAAGGGGCCCACATTCCGTCCAAGTGTGGCCTAGCTAGGGGGCCCATACTCCGTCCAAGTGTCGCCTAGCTAGGGGGCCCACACTCCATCCGACTGTCGCCTAGCTAGGCGGCCCACACTCCGTCCGAGTGTCGCCGAGCTAGGGGGCCCACACTCCGTCCGAGTGTCGCCTAGCTTGGGGGCCCACACTCCGTCCGAGTGTCGCCTAGCTAGGGGGCCCACAATCCGTCCGAATGTCGCCTAGCTAGGGGGCCTACACTCAGTCCGAGTGTCGCCGAGCTAGGGGGCCCACACTCCGTCCGAGTGTCGCCTAGCTGGGGGGACCACACTCCGTCCGAGTGTCGCCTAGCTAGGGGGCCCACAATCCGTCCGAGTGTCGCCAAGCTAAGGGGCCCACACACCGTCCGAGTGTCGCCTAGCTAGGGGGCCCACACTCCGTCCGAGTGTCGCCTAGCTAGGGGGCCCACACTCCGTCCGAGTGTCGCCTAGCTAGGGGGCCCACACTCTGTCTGAGTGTCACCTAGCTAGGGGGCCCACACTCCGTCCGAGTGTCGCCTAGCTAGGGGGCCCACACTCCTTCCGAGTGTCGCCTAGCTAGGGGGCCCACACTCCATCCGAGTGTCGCTTAGCTAGGGGGCCCACACTCCATCCGAGTGTCGCCTAGATAGGGGGTCGACACTCCGTCCGAGTGTCGCCTAGCTAGGGGTCCCACACTCCATCCTAGTGCCGCCTAGCTAGGGGGCCCACACTCCGTCCGAGTGTCACCTAGCTAGGGGGCCCACACTCCGTCCGAGTGTCGCCTAGCTAGGGGGCCCACACTCCGTCCGAGTGTCGCCTAACTAGGGGGCCCACACTCCGTCCGAGTGTCGCCTAGAAAGGGGGTTCACACTCCGTCCGAGTGTCGCCTAGCTAGGGGGCCCACACTCCTTCCGAGTGTCGCCTAGCTAGGGGGCCTACACTCCGTCCGAGTGTCGCCTAGCTAGGGGGCCCACACTCCGTCCGAGTGTCGCCTAGCTAGGGGGCCCACACTCCGTCCGAGTGTCGCCTAGATAGGGGGCCCACACTCCGTTCGAGTGTCGCCTAGCTAGGGGGCCAACACTCTGTCCCAATGTCGCCTAGCTAGGGGGCTCTCCCTACATCGGAGTGTCGCCTAGCTAGGAGGACCACTCTCCGTCCGAGTACCACCTAGCTAGGGTACCCACACTCCGTGTGCCACCTATCTAGGGGGCCCACATTCCGTCCGAGTTTCACCTAGCTAGGGGGCCCACATTCCTTCCGAGTGTCGCCTAGCTAGGGGGCCTACACTCCGTCCGAGTGTCGCCTAGCTAGGGGGCCCACACTCCGTCCGAGTGTCGCCTAGCTAGGGGGCCCACACTCCGTCCGAGTGTCGCCTAGATAGGGGGCCCACACTCCGTTCGAGTGTCCCTAGCTAGGGGGCCAACACTCTGTCCCAATGTCGCCTAGCTAGGGGGCTCTCCCTACATCGGAGTGTCGCCTAGCTAGGAGGACCACTCTCCGTCCGAGTACCACCTAGCTAGGGTACCCACACTCCGTGTGCCACCTATCTAGGGGGCCCACATTCCGTCCGAGTTTCACCTAGCTAGGGGGCCCACACTCCGTCCAAGTGTCGCCTAGCTAGGGGGCCCACACTACGTCCGAGTGTCGCCTAGATAGGGGGCCCACACTCCGTCCGAGTGTCGCCTAGGTAGGGGGCCCACACTCCGTCCGATTGTCGCCTAGCTAGGAGGCCCACACTACGTTCGAGTGTCACCTAGCTAGGGGGCCCACACTCCGTCCGAGTGTCGCCTAGCTAGGGGGCTCACACTTCGTCTGAGTGTCGCCTAGCTTGGGGACCCACACTCCGTCCGAGTGTCGCCTAGCTAGTGGGCCCACACTCCGTCCAAGTGTCAAACTAGAAACTGGGTCTGAGCAGAAAAAGTAAATTAATGTGCATGCAAAATGTAATTGCATATGAACACAAGACCTTTACACAGAGAAAACCAAAAGCAAAACACAAAACAAATATCCTGGAATAAAAAAGTAAAAAAAAAAATATATTGCAAAAATTGCATGAAGGTAGTAATAATAGTAATAATAAGGGTATTTAGTTAACATAATTTTGATCAAAATAATGTAGAAGCCATCCCGCCACGTCACGGCAACCCTTGTGGGACAGTCCTAACTCTTATATTTAAAACCTTTCCACTTGTCAAGTGACGTAAATGTGAACAAGGACAGAGGGACTGAACCACCAGTAATAGTATAGGCCAGACAGGATGGTTTCTCATTTGTTTCATTGTGCATTCTGTGCATATAAGGGTGTGACCGCCCTGTTTCTGAGTAGGAAAATCCATCCTGTCTGGCCTATATTATTACTGGTGGTTCAGTCCCTCTGTCCTTGTTCACATTTACGTCACTTGACAAGTGGAAAGGTTTTAAATACAAGAGTTAGGACTGTCCCACAAGGGTTGCCGTGACGTGGCGGGATGGCTTCTACATTATTTTGATCCAAATTATGTTAACTAAATACCCTTATTATTACTATTATTACTACCTTCATGCAATTTTTGCAATATATGTTTTTTTTTACTTTTTTATTCCAGGATATTTGTTTTGTGTTTTGCTTTTGGTTTTCTCCGTCCAAGTGTCGCCTAGCTAGGGGGCCCACACTCCGTCCGAGTTTCCCCTAGCCACACTCCGTCCGAGAGTCGACTTGCTAGGGGGCCCACACTCAGTCCGAGTGTCGCCTAGCTAGAAAGCCGACACTCCGTCTGAGTGTCGCCTAGCTTGGGGGACCACACTCCCTCTGAGTGTCGCCTAGCTAGGGGGCCCACACTCCGTCCGAGTTAAACCTATTTAGGGGACCCACACTCCGTCCAAGTGTCGCCTAGCTAGGGGGCCCACAGTCCGTCCAAGTGTCTCCTAGCTAGGGGGCACACACTCCGTCCGAGTGTCGCCCAGCTAGGGGGTCAACACTCCGTCCGAGTGTCGCCTAGCTAAAGGACCCACACTCCGACCGAGTGTCGCCTAGCTAGGGGGCCCACACTCCGTCCGACTGTGGCCTAGCTAGGGGGTCCACACTCCGTCCGAGTATCACCTAGCTAGGGGATCCACACTCGAAGTGCCGCCTGGCTTGGGGGCCCACACTCCGCCCGATTGTCGCCTAGCTAGGAGGCCCACACTCCGTCCGAGTGTCGCCTAGCTAGGGGGCCCACACTCCGTCCGAGTGTCGCCTAGCTAGGGGGCCCACACTCTGTCCGAGTGTCGCCTAGCTAGGGGACCCACACTCCGTCCGAGTGTCGCCTAGCTAGGGGGCCCACACTCCGTCCGAGTGTCGCCTAGCTAGGGGGCCCACACTCCGTCCGAGTGTCGCCTAGCTAGGGAGTCCACACTCCGTCCGAGTGTCGCCTAGATAGGGGGTCGACACTCCGTCCGAGTGTCGCCTAGCTAGGGGGCCCACAATCCGTCCGAGTGTCGCCTAGCTAGGGGGCCCACAATCCGTCCAAGTGTCGCCTAGCTAGGAGGCCCACACACCGTCCGAGTGTCGCCTAGCTAGGGGGCCCACACTCCGTCTGAGTGTCGCCTAGCTAGGGGGCCCACACTTCGTCTGAGTGTCGCCTAGCTAGGGGGCCCACACTCCGTCCGAGTGTCGCCTAGATAGGGGGTCGACACTCCGTTCGAGTGTCGCCTAGCTAGGGGGACCACAATCCGTCCGAGTGTCGCCTAGCTAGGGGGCCCACACTTCATCCTAGTGTCGCCTAGCTAGGGGGCCCACACTCCGTCTGAGTGTCACCTAGCTAGGGGGCCCACACTCCGTCCGAGTGTCGCCTAGCTAGGGGGCCCGCACTCCGAGTGTCGCCTAGCTAGGAGGCCCACACTCCTTCCGAGTGTCGCCTAGCTAGGGGGCCCACACTCCGTCCGAGTGTCGCCTAGCTAGGGGGCCCACACTCCGTCCGAATGTCGCCTAGCTATTGGGCCCACACACCGTCCGAGTGTCGCCTAGCTAGGGGGCCCAGACTCCGTCCTAGTGTCGCCTAGCTAGGGGGCCCCCACTCCGTCCGAGTGTCGCCTAGCTAGGGGGTCGACACTCCGTCCGAGTGTCGCCTAGCTATGGGGTCGACACTCCGTCCGAGTGTCGCCTAGCTAGGGGGCCCACAATCCGTCCGAGTGTCGCCTAGCAAGGGGACCCACACTCCATCCTAGTGTCGCCTAGCTAGGGGGCCCACACTCCGTCCGAGTGTCACCTAGCTAGGGGGCCCACACTCCGTCCGAGTGTCGCCTAGCTAGGGGGCCCATACTCAGTTCGAGTGTCGCCTAGTTAGGGGGCCCACACTCTGACCGAGTGTCGCCTAGCTAGGGGGCCCACACTCCGTCCGACTGTCGCCTAGATAGGGGGCCCACACTCCGTCCGAGTGTCGCCTAGATAGGGGGCCTACACTCCGTCCGAGTGTCGCCTAGCTAGGGGGCCCACACTCCGTCCGAGTGTCGCCTAGCTAGGGGGCCCACACTCTGTCCGAGTGTCGACTAGATAAATGGCCCACACTCCGTCCGAGTGTCGCCTAGATAGGGGACCCACACTCCGTTCGAGTGTCGCCTAGCTAGGGGGCCCAAACTATGTCTCAATGTCGCCTAGCTAGGGTGCTCTCCCTACATCAGAGTGTCGCCTAGCTAGGGGGCCCGCCATTCCGTCCGAGTGTCACCTGGCTAGGGGGCCCACACTCCGTCCAAGTGTCGCCTAGCTTGGGGGCCCACACTCCGTCCGAGTGTCGCCTAGCTAGGGGGCCCACACTCCGTCCGACTGTGGCCTAGCTAGGGGGTCCACACTCCGTCCGAGTATCACCTAGCTAAGGGAACCACTCTCGAAGTGCCGCCTAGCTAGGGGGCCCACACTCGGTCCGAGTGTCGCCTAGCTAGGGGGCTCACACTTCGTCTGAGTTTCGCCTAGCTTGGGGATCCATACTACCATCCCAGTGTCGCTTAGCTAGGGGTCCCACACTCTGTCCGAGTGTCGTCTTGCTAGGGGGCTCACACTCCGTCCGAGTGTCTCCTAGCTAGGTGGCCCACACTCCGTCCGAGTATCGCCTAGCTAGGGGATCCACACTCCGAGTGCTGTCTATCTAAGGGGCCCACACTCCGTCCGATTGTCGCCTAGCTAGGGGGCTCACACTCCGTCCAAGTGTCACCTAGCTAGGGGGCCCACACTACGTCCGAGTGTCGACTTGCTAGGGGCCCCACACTCCGCCCGAGTGTCCCCTAGCCACACTCCGTCCGAGTGTCGCCTAGCTAGGGGGCCCACACTCCGTCCGAGTGTGGCCTAGCTAGAGAGCCGACTCTCTGTCTGAGTGTCGCCTAGCTAGGGGGCCCAAACTCCGTCCAAGTGTCTCCTAGCTAGGGGGCCCACACTCTGTCCGAGTGTCGCCTAGCAAGGGAGCCCACACTCAGTCCGAGTGTCGCCTAGCAAGGGGGCCCACATTCCGTCCGAGTGTCGCCCAGCTAGGGGGTCCACACTCCGTCCGAGTGTCCCCTAGCCACATTCCGTCCGAGTGTCGCCTAGCTAGGGGACCCACACTCCGACCGAGTGTTGCCTAGCTAGAGAGCCGACACTCCGTCCAATTGTCGCCTAGCTAGGGGGCTCACACTCCGTCCAATTGTCGCCTAGCTAGGGGGCCCACAATCCGTTCGAGTGTCGCCTAGATAGGGGGCCCACACTCCGTCTGAGTGTCGTCTAGCTATGGGGCCCACACTCCGTCCGAGTATCGCCTAGCTAGGGGGCCCACACTCTGTCCGAGTGTCGCCTAACAAGGGAGCCCACACTCAGTACGAGTGTCGCCTAGCAAGGGGGCCCACATTCTGTCAGAGTGTCGCCTAGCTAAGGGGCCCACACTCCGTCCAAGTGTGGCCTAGCTAGGGGGCCCATACTCCGTCCAAGTGTCGCCTAGCTAGGGGGCCCACACTCCATCCGACAGTCGCCTAGCTAGGGGGCCCACACTCCGTCCGAGTGTCGCCGAGCTAGGGGGCCCACACTCCGTCCGAGTGTCGCCTAGCTTTGGGGCCCACACTCCGTCCGAGTGTCGCCTAGCTAGGGGGCCCACAATCCGTCCGAATGTCGCCTAGCTAGGGGGCCCACACTCAGGTCGAGTGTCGCCGAGCTAGGGGGCCCACACTCTGTCTGAGTGTCGCCTAGCTAGGGGGCCCACACTCCATCCGAGTGTCGCCTAGCTGGGGGGGCCCACATTCCATCCGAGTGTCGCCTAGCTTGGGGGCCCACACACCGTCCGAGTGTCGCCTAGCTAGGGGGCTCACATTCCGTCCGAGTGTCGCCTAGCTAGGGGGCCCACACTCCGTCCGAGTGTCGCCTAGATAGGGGGTCGACACTCCGTCCGAGTGTCGCCTAGCTAGGGGACCCACAATCCGTCCGAGTGTCGCCTAGCTAGGTGGACCACACTCCATCCTAGTGTCGCTTAGATAGGGGGCCCACACTCCGTCTGAGTGTCACCTAGCTAGGGGCCCACACTCCGTCCGAGTGTCGCCTAGCTAGGGGCCACACAGTCTGTCCAAGTGTCCCCTAGCCACACTCTGTACGAGTGACGCCTAGCTAGGGGACCCACACTCCGTCCGAGTGTCGCCTAGCTAGAGAGCCGACACTCCGTCTGAGTGTCGCCTCGCTAGGGGGCCCACACTCCATCCGAGTGTCGCCTAGCTAGGGGGCCCACACTCCGTACGAGTGTCGCCTATCTAGGAGGCCACACTCCGTCCGAGTGTTGTCTAGCAAGGGGGCCCACACTCCGAATGTCGCCTAGCCAGAGCGCCGACACTCCATCAGAGTGTCGCCTAGCTAGGAGGCACACACTCCATCCGAGTGTTGCCTAGCTAGGGGGCCCACACTCCGTCCAAGTGCCGCCTGGCTAGGGGGCCCAGACTCCGTCCGAGTGTCGCCTGGCAAGGGGCCCACACTCCGTCCGAGTGTCGCCTGGCTAGGGGGCCCACACTCCGTCCGAGTGTCGCATAGCTAAAAGGCCCACACTCCGTCCGAGTGACGCTAGGGGGCCCACACTCCGTCCGAGTGTCGCCTAGCTTGGGGGCCCACACTCTGTCCGAGTGTCGCCTAGCTAGGGGGCCCACACTCCATCCGAGTGTCGCCTTGCTAGGTGGCCCACACTCCATCCGAGTGTCGCCTAGATAGGGGACCCACACTCCGACCGAGTGTCGCCTAGCTAGAGAGCCGACACTCCGTCCAATTGTCGCCTAGCTAAGGGGCCCACACTCCGTCCAAGTGTGGCCTAGCTAGGGGGCCCATACTCCGTCCAAGTGTCGCCTAGCTAGGAGGCCCACACTCCATCCGACAGTCGCCTAGCTAGGGGGCCCACACTCCGTCCGAGTGTCGCCGAGCTAGGGGGCCCACACTCCGTCCGAGTGTCGCCTAGCTTTGGGGCCCACACTCCGTCCGAGTGTCGCCTAGCTAGGGGGCCCACAATCCGTCCGAATGTCGCCTAGCTAGGGGGCCCACACTCAGGTCGAGTGTCGCCGAGCTAGGGGGCCCACACTCTGTCTGAGTGTCGCCTAGCTAGGGGGCCCACACTCCATCCGAGTGTCGCCTAGCTGGGGGGGCCCACATTCCATCCGAGTGTCGCCTAGCTTGGGGGCCCACACACCGTCCGAGTGTCGCCTAGCTAGGGGGCTCACATTCCGTCCGAGTGTCGCCTAGCTAGGGGGCCCACACTCCGTCCGAGTGTCGCCTAGATAGGGGGTCGACACTCCGTCCGAGTGTCGCCTAGCTAGGGGACCCACAATCCGTCCGAGTGTCGCCTAGCTAGGTGGACCACACTCCATCCTAGTGTCGCTTAGATAGGGGGCCCACACTCCGTCTGAGTGTCACCTAGCTAGGGGCCCACACTCCGTCCGAGTGTCGCCTAGCTAGGGGCCACACAGTCTGTCCAAGTGTCCCCTAGCCACACTCTGTACGAGTGACGCCTAGCTAGGGGACCCACACTCCGTCCGAGTGTCGCCTAGCTAGAGAGCCGACACTCCGTCTGAGTGTCGCCTCGCTAGGGGGCCCACACTCCATCCGAGTGTCGCCTAGCTAGGGGGCCCACACTCCGTACGAGTGTCACCTATCTAGGAGGCCACACTCCGTCCGAGTGTTGTCTAGCAAGGGGGCCCACACTCCGAATGTCGCCTAGCCAGAGCGCCGACACTCCATCAGAGTGTCGCCTAGCTAGGAGGCACACACTCCATCCGAGTGTTGCCTAGCTAGGGGGCCCACACTCCGTCCAAGTGCCGCCTGGCTAGGGGGCCCAGACTCCGTCCGAGTGTCGCCTGGCAAGGGGCCCACACTCCGTCCGAGTGTCGCCTGGCTAGGGGGCCCACACTCCGTCCGAGTGTCGCATAGCTAAAAGGCCCACACTCCGTCCGAGTGACGCTAGGGGGCCCACACTCCGTCCGAGTGTCGCCTAGCTAGGGGGCCCACACTCTGTCCGAGTGTCGCCTAGCTAGGGGGCCCACACTCCATCCGAGTGTCGCCTTGCTAGGTGGCCCACACTCCATCCGAGTGTCGCCTAGATAGGGGACCCACACTCCGACCGAGTGTCGCCTAGCTAGAGAGCCGACACTCCGTCCAATTGTCGCCTAGCTAGGGGGCTCACACTCCGTCCAAGTGTCACCTAGCTAGGGGGCCCACACTACGTCTGAGTGTCGCCTAGCTAGGGGGCCCACACTCCGTTCGAGTGTCGCCTAGATAGGGGGCCCACACTTCGTCTGAGTGTCGCCTAGCTATGGGGCCCACACTCCGTCCGAGAGTCGCCTAGCTAGGGGGCCCACACTCTGTCCGAGTGTCGCCTAGCAAGGGAGCCCACACTCAGTACGAGTGTCGCCTATCAAGGGGGCCCACATTCCGTCAGAGTGTCGCCTAGCTAAGGGGCCCACACTCCGTCCAAGTGTGGCCTAGCTAGGGGGCCCATACTCCGTCCAAGTGTCGCCTAGCTAGGGGGCCCACACTCCATCCGACTGTCGCCTAGCTAGGCGGCCCACACTCCGTCCGAGTGTCGCCGAGCTAGGGGGCCCACACTCCGTCCGAGTGTCGCCTAGCTTGGGGGCCCACACTCCGTCCGAGTGTCGCCTAGCTAGGGGGCCCAAAATCCGTCCGAATGTCGCCTAGCTAGGGGGCCCACACTCAGTCCGAGTGTCGCCGAGCTAGGGGGCCCACACTCCGTCCGAGTGTCGCCTAGCTGGGGGGCCCACACTCCGTCCGAGTGTCGCCTAGCTAGGGGGACCACAATCCGTCCGAGTGTCGCCAAGCTAAGGGGCCCACACACCGTCCGAGTGTCGCCTAGCTAGGGGGCCCACACTCCGTCCGAGTGTCGCCTAGCTAGGGGGCCCACACTTCGTCCGAGTGTCGCCTAGCTAGGGGGCCCACACTCCGTCTGAGTGTCACCTAGCTAGGGGGCCCACACTCCATCCAAGTGTCGCCTAGCTAGGGGGCCCACACTCCGTCCGAGTGTCGCCTAGCTAGGGGGCCCACACTCCATCCGAGTGTCGCCTAGCTAGAGGGCCCACACTCCATCCGAGTGTCGCCTAGATAGGGGGTCGACACTCCGTCCGAGTGTCGCCTAGCTAGGGGGCCCACACTCCATCCTAGTGCCGCCTAGCTAGGGGGCCCACACTCCGTCCGAGTGTCACCTAGCTAGGGGGCCCACACTCCGTCCGAGTGTCGCCTAGCTAGGGGGCCCACACTCCGTCCGAGTGTCGCCTAACTAGGGGGCCCACACTCCGTCCGAGTGTCGCCTAGAAAGGGGGTTCACACTCCGTCCGAGTGTCGCCTAGCTAGGGGGCCACACTCCTTCCGAGTGTCGCCTAGCTAGGGGGCCTACACTCCGTCCTAGTGTCGCCTAGCTAGGGGGCCCACACTCCGTCCGAGTGTCGCCTAGCTACGGGGCCCACACTCCGTCCGAGTGTCGCCTAGATAGGGGGCCCACACTCCGTTCGAGTGTCGCCTAGCTAGGGGGCCAACACTCCGTCCGAGTGTCGCCTAGCTGGGGGGCCCACACTCCGTCCGAGTGTCGCCTAGCTAGGGGGACCACAATCCGTCCGAGTGTCGCCAAGCTAAGGGGCCCACACACCGTCCGAGTGTCGCCTAGCTAGGGGGCCCACACTCCGTTCGAGTGTCGCCGAGCTAGGGGGCCCACACTCCGTCCGAGTGTCGCCTAGCTGGGGGGCCCACACTCCGTCCGAGTGTCGCCTAGCTAGGGGGACCACAATCCGTCCGAGTGTCGGCAAGCTAAGGGGCCCACACACCGTCCGAGTGTCGCCTAGCTAGGGGGCCCACACTCCGTCCGAGTGTCGCCTAGCTAGGGGGCCCACACTTCGTCCGAGTGTCGCCTAGCTAGGGGGCCCACACTCCGTCTGAGTGTCACCTAGCTAGGGGGCCCACACTCCGTCCGAGTGTCGCCTAGCTAGGGGGCCCACACTCCGTCCGAGTGTCGCCTAGCTAGGGGGCCCACACTCCATCCGAGTGTCGCCTAGCTAGGGGGCCCACACTCCATCCGAGTGTCGCCTAGATAGGGGGTCGACACTCCGTCCGAGTGTCGCCTAGCTAGGGGGCCCACACTCCATCCTAGTGCCGCCTAGCTAGGGGGCCCACACTCCGTCCGAGTGTCACCTAGCTAGGGGGCCCACACTCCGTCCGAGTGTCGCCTAGCTAGGGGGCCCACACTCCGTCCGAGTGTCGCCTAACTAGGGGGCCCACACTCCGTCCGAGTGTCGCCTAGAAAGGGGGTTCACACTCCGTCCGAGTGTCGCCTAGCTAGGGGGCCACACTCCTTCCGAGTGTCGCCTAGCTAGGGGGCCTACACTCCGTCCGAGTGTCGCCTAGCTAGGGGGCCCACACTCCGTCCGAGTGTCGACTAGCTACGGGGCCCACACTCCGTCCGAGTGTCGCCTAGATAGGGGGCCCACACTCCGTTCGAGTGTCGCCTAGCTAGGGGGCCAACACTCTGTCCCAATGTCGCCTAGCTAGGGGGCTCTCCCTACATCGGAGTGTCGCCTAGCTAGGAGGACCACTCTCCGTCCGAGTACCACCTAGCTAGGGTACCCACACTCCGTGTGCCACCTATCTAGGGGGCCCACATTCCGTCCGAGTTTCACCTAGCTAGGGGGCCCACACTCCGTCCAAATGTCGCCTAGCTAGGGGGCCCACAATCCGTCCGAGTGTCGCCTAGCAAGGGGACCCACACTCCATCCAAGTGTCGCCTAGCTAGGGGGCCCACACTTCGTCCGAGTGTCGCCTAGCTAGGGGGCCCACACTCCGTCCGAGTGTCGCCTAGATAGGGGGTCGACACTCCGTTCGAGTGTCGCCTAGCTAGGGGGACCACAATCCGTCCGAGTGTCGCCTAGCTAGGGGGCCCACACTTCATCCTAGTGTCGCCTAGCTAGGGGGCCCACACTCCGTCTGAGTGTCACCTAGCTAGGGGGCCCACACTCCGTCCGAGTGTCGCCTAGCTAGGGGGCCCGCACTCCGAGTGTCGCCTAGCTAGGAGGCCCACACTCCTTCCGAGTGTCGCCTAGCTAGGGGGCCCACACTCCGTCCGAGTGTCGCCTAGCTAGGGGGCCCACACTCCGTCCGAATGTCGCCTAGCTATTGGGCCCACACACCGTCCGAGTGTCGCCTAGCTAGGGGGCCCAGACTCCGTCCTAGTGTCGCCTAGCTAGGGGGCCCCCACTCCGTCCGAGTGTCGCCTAGCTAGGGGGTCGACACTCCGTCCGAGTGTCGCCTAGCTATGGGGTCGACACTCCGTCCGAGTGTCGCCTAGCTAGGGGGCCCACAATCCGTCCGAGTGTCGCCTAGCAAGGGGACCCACACTCCATCCTAGTGTCGCCTAGCTAGGGGGCCCACACTCCGTCCGAGTGTCACCTAGCTAGGGGGCCCACACTCCGTCCGAGTGTCGCCTAGCTAGGGGGCCCACACTCAGTTCGAGTGTCGCCTAGGTAGGGGGCCCACACTCTGACCGAGTGTCGCCTAGCTAGGGGGCCCACACTCCGTCCGAGTGTCGCCTAGATAGGGGGCCCACACTCCGTCCGAGTGTCGCCTAGCTAGGGGGCCTACACTCCGTCCGAGTGTCGCCTAGCTAGGGGGCCCACACTCCGTCCGAGTGTCGCCTAGCTAGGGGGCCCACACTCTGTCCGAGTGTCGACTAGATAAATGGCCCACACTCCGTCCGAGTGTCGCCTAGATAGGGGACCCACACTCCGTTCGAGTGTCGCCTAGCTAGGGGGCCCAAACTATGTCTCAATGTCGCCTAGCTAGGGGGCTCTCCCTACATCAGAGTGTCGCCTAGCTAGGGGGCCCGCCATTCCGTCCGAGTGTCACCTGGCTAGGGGGCCCACACTCCGTCCAAGTGTCGCCTAGCTTGGGGGCCCACACTCCGTCCGAGTGTCGCCTAGCTAGGGGGCCCACACTCCGTCCGACTGTGGCCTAGCTAGGGGGCCCACACTCCGTCCGAGTATCACCTAGCTAAGGGAACCACTCTCGAAGTGCCGCCTAGCTAGGGTGCCCACACTCGGTCCGAGTGTCGCCTAGCTAGGGGGCTCACACTTCGTCTGAGTTTCGCCTAGCTTGGGGATCCATACTACCATCCCAGTGTCGCTTAGCTAGGGGTCCCACACTCTGTCCGAGTGTCGTCTTGCTAGGGGGCTCACACTCCGTCCGAGTGTCTCCTAGCTAGGTGGCCCACACTCCGTCCGAGTATCGCCTAGCTAGGGGATCCACACTCCGAGTGCTGTCTATCTAGGGGGCCCACACTCCGTCCGATTGTCGCCTAGCTAGGGGGCTCACACTCCGTCCAAGTGTCACCTAGCTAGGGGGCCCACACTACGTCCGAGTGTCGACTTGCTAGGGGCCCCACACTCTGCCCGAGTGTCCCCTAGCCACACTCCGTCCGAGTGTCGCCTAGCTAGGGGGCCCAGACTCCGTCCAAGTGTGGCCTAGCTAGAGAGCCGACTCTCTGTCTGAGTGTCGCCTAGCTAGGGGGCCCAAACTCCGTCCAAGTGTCTCCTAGCTAGGGGGCCCACACTCTGTCCGAGTGTCGCCTAGCAAGGGAGCCCACACTCAGTCCGAGTGTCGCCTAGCAAGGGGGCCCACATTCCGTCCGAGTGTCGCCCAGCTAGGGGGTCCACACTCCGTCCGAGTGTCCCCTAGCCACATTCCGTCCGAGTGTCGCCTAGCTAGGGGACCCACACTCCGACCGAGTGTTGCCTAGCTAGAGAGCCGACACTCCGTCCAATTGTCGCCTAGCTAGGGGGCTCACACTCCGTCCAATTGTCGCCTAGCTAGGGGGCCCACAATCCGTTCGAGTGTCGCCTAGATAGGGGGCCCACACTCCGTCTGAGTGTCGCCTAGCTATGGGGCCCACACTCCGTCCGAGTGTCGCCTAGCTAGGGGGCCCACACTCTGTCCGAGTGTCGCCTAACAAGGGAGCCCACACTCAGTACGAGTGTCGCCTAGCAAGGGGGCCCACATTCTGTCAAAGTGTCGCCTAGCTAAGGGGCCCACATTCCGTCCAAGTGTGGCCTAGCTAGGGGGCCCATACTCCGTCCAAGTGTCGCCTAGCTAGGGGGCCCACACTCCATCCGACAGTCGCCTAGCTAGGGGGCCCACACTCCGTCCGAGTGTCGCCGAGCTAGGGGGCCCACACTCCGTCCGAGTGTCGCCTAGCTTTGGGGCCCACACTCCGTCCGAGTGTCGCCTAGCTAGGGGGCCCACAATCCGTCCGAATGTCGCCTAGCTAGGGGGCCCACACTCAGGTCGAGTGTCGCCGAGCTAGGTGGCCCACACTCTGTCTGAGTGTCGCCTAGCTAGGGGGCCCACACTCCATCCGAGTGTCGCCTAGCTGGGGGGGCCCACATTCCATCCGAGTGTCGCCTAGCTTGGGGGCCAACACACCGTCCGAGTGTCGCCTAGCTAGGGGGCTCACATTCCGTCCGAGTGTCGCCTAGCTAGGGGGCCCACACTCCGTCCGAGTGTCGCCTAGATAGGGGGTCGACACTCCGTCCGACTGTCGCCTAGCTAGGGGACCCACAATCCGTCCGAGTGTCGCCTAGCTAGGTGGACCACACTCCATCCTAGTGTCGCTTAGATAGGGGGCCCACACTCCGTCTGAGTGTCACCTAGCTAGGGGCCCACACTCCGTCCGAGTGTCGCCTAGCTAGGGGCCACACAGTCTGTCCAAGTGTCCCCTAGCCACACTCTGTACGAGTGACGCCTAGCTAGGGGACCCACACTCCGTCCGAGTGTCGCCTAGCTAGAGAGCCGACACTCCGTCTGAGTGTCGCCTCGCTAGGGGGCCCACACTCCATCCGAGTGTCGCCTAGCTAGGGGGCCCACACTACGTACGAGTGTCGCCTATCTAGGAGGCCACACTCCGTCCGAGTGTTGTCTAGCAAGGGGGCCCACACTCCGAATGTCGCCTAGCCAGAGCGCCGACACTCCATCAGAGTGTCGCCTAGCTAGGAGGCACACACTCCATCCGAGTGTTGCCTAGCTAGGGGGCCCACACTCCGTCCAAGTGCCGCCTGGCTAGGGGGCCCAGACTCCGTCCGAGTGTCGCCTGGCAAGGGGCCCACACTCCGTCCGAGTGTCGCCTGGCTAGGGGGCCCACACTCCGTCCGAGTGTCGCATAGCTAAAGGGCCCACACTCCGTCCGAGTGACGCTAGGGGGCCCACACTCCGTCCAAGTGTCGCCTAGCTAGGGGGCCCACACTCTGTCCGAGTGTCGCCTAGCTAGGGGGCCCACACTCCATCCGAGTGTCGCCTTGCTAGGTGGCCCACACTCCATCCGAGTGTCGCCTAGATAGGGGACCCACACTCCGACCGAGTGTCGCCTAGCTAGAGAGCCGACACTCCGTCCAATTGTCGCCTAGCTAGGGGGCTCACACTCCGTCCAAGTGTCACCTAGCTAGGGGGCCCACACTACGTCTGAGTGTCGCCTAGCTAGGGGGCCCACACTCCGTTCGAGTGTCGCCTAGATAGGGGGCCCACACTTCGTCTGAGTGTCGCCTAGCTATGGGGCCCACACTCCGTCCGAGAGTCGCCTAGCTAGGGGGCCCACACTCTGTCCGAGTGTCGCCTAGCAAGGGAGCCCACACTCAGTACGAGTGTCGCCTATCAAGGGGGCCCACATTCCGTCAGAGTGTCGCCTAGCTAAGGGGCCCACACTCCGTCCAAGTGTGGCCTAGCTAGGGGGCCCATACTCCGTCCAAGTGTCGCCTAGCTAGGGGGCCCACACTCCATCCGACTGTCGCCTAGCTAGGCGGCCCACACTCCGTCCGAGTGTCGCCGAGCTAGGGGGCCCACACTCCGTCCGAGTGTCGCCTAGCTTGGGGGCCCACACTCCGTCCGAGTGTCGCCTAGCTAGGGGGCCCAAAATCCGTCCGAATGTCGCCTAGCTAGGGGGCCCACACTCAGTCCGAGTGTCGCCGAGCTAGGGGGCCCACACTCCGTCCGAGTGTCGCCTAGCTGGGGGGCCCACACTCCGTCCGAGTGTCGCCTAGCTAGGGGGACCACAATCCGTCCGAGTGTCGCCAAGCTAAGGGGCCCACACACCGTCCGAGTGTCGCCTAGCTAGGGGGCCCACACTCCGTCCGAGTGTCGCCTAGCTAGGGGGCCCACACTTCGTCCGAGTGTCGCCTAGCTAGGGGGCCCACACCCTGTCTGAGTGTCACCTAGCTAGGGGGCCCACACTCCGTCCGAGTGTCGCCTAGCTAGGGGGCCCACACTCCGTCCGAGTGTCGCCTAGCTAGGGGGCCCACACTCCATCCGAGTGTCGCCTAGCTAGGGGGCCCACACTCCATCCGAGTGTCGCCTAGATAGGGGGTCGACACTCCGTCCGAGTGTCGCCTAGCTAGGGGGCCCACACTCCATCCTAGTGCCGCCTAGCTAGGGGGCCCACACTCCGTCCGAGTGTCACCTAGCTAGGGGGCCCACACTCCGTCCGAGTGTCGCCTAGCTAGGGGGCCCACACTCCGTCCGAGTGTCGCCTAACTAGGGGGCCCACACTCCGTCCGAGTGTCGCCTAGAAAGGGGGTTCACACTCCGTCCGAGTGTCGCCTAGCTAGGGGGCCACACTCCTTCCGAGTGTCGCCTAGCTAGGGGGCCTACACTCCGTCCGAGTGTCGCCTAGCTAGGGGGCCCACACTCCGTCCGAGTGTCGCCTAGCTACGGGGCCCACACTCCGTCCGAGTGTCGCCTAGATAGGGGGCCCACACTCCGTTCTAGTGTCGCCTAGCTAGGGGGCCAACACTCTGTCCCAATGTCGCCTAGCTAGGAGGCTCTCCCTACATCGGAGTGTCGCCTAGCTAGGAGGACCACTCTCCGTCCGAGTACCACCTAGCTAGGGTACCCACACTCCGTGTGCCACCTATCTAGGGGGCCCACATTCCGTCTGAGTTTCACCTAGCTAGGGGGCCCACACTCCGTCCAAGTGTCGCCTAGCTAGGGGGCTCACACTCCGTCCGAGTATCGCCTAGCTAGGGGGCCCACACTCCGTCCGACTGTGGTCTAGCTAGGGGGTCCACACTCCGTCCGAGTATCACCTAGCTAAGGGACCCACACTCGAAGTGCCGCCTAGCTAGGGGGCTCACACTCCGTCCGAATGTCGCCTAGCTAGGGGGCCCACACTCTGTCCGAGTGTCGACTAGATAAAGGGCCCACACTCAGTTCGAGTGTCGCCTAGATAGGGGGCCCACACTCCGTTCGAGTGTCGCCTAGCTAGGGGGCCCACACTCTGTCCCAATGTCGCCTAGCTAGGGGGCTCTCCAGGGACCCTCACTCGAAGTGCCGCCTAGCTAGGGGGCTCACACTCCGTCCGAGTGTCGCCTAGCTAGGGGGCTCACACTTCGTCCGAATTTCCCCTAGCTTGGGGATCCACACTCCATCCGAGTGTCGCATAGCTAGGGGGCCCACACTCTGTCCGAGTATCTCCTAGCTAGGGCATCCACACTCTGAGTGCCGCCTATCTAGGGGGGCCCACACTCCGTACGAGCGTCGTCGAGCTAGGGGGCCCACACTCCGTCTGAGTGTCGCCTAGTTAGGAGGCCCACACTCTGACCGAGTGTCGCCTAGCTAGGGGGCCCACACTCCGTCCGAGTGTCGCCTAGATAGGGGGCCCACACTCCGTCTGAGTGTCGCCTAGCTAGGGGTCCCACACTCCGTCCGAGTGTTGCCTAGCAAGGGGGCCCACACTCAGTCCGAGTGTCGCCTAGCAAGGGGGCCCACACTCCGTCAGAGTGTCGCCTAGCTAGGGGGCCCACACTCCGTCTGAGTGTCGCCTAGCTAGGGGGCCCACACTCCGTCCGAGTGTCGCCTAGCTAGGGGGCCCACACTCCGTCCGAGTGTCGCCTAGCTAGGGGGCCCACACTCCGTCCGAGTGTCGCCTAGCTAGGGGGCCCACACTCCGTCCGAGTGTCGCCTAGCTAGGGGGCCCACACTCCGTCCGAGTGTCGCCTGGCTAGCCGGCCCACAATCCGTCCGAGTGTCGCCTTTAACTAGGCCATGCTCCGACGGAATGTGGGCCCCCTAGCTAGGAGACAATCGGATGGAGTGTGGGCCCCCTAGCGATACTCAAACGGAGTGTGGGCCCCCTAACCAGGTGACACTCGGACGGAGTATGGGCCCCCTAGCTACGCGACACTCGGACGGAGTGTGGCCCCCTAGCGACACTCGGACGGACTGTGGGCCCCCTAGCGACAATCGGACGGAGTGTGGGCCCTTTAGCTAGGCAACACTCGGACGGAGTGTGGTCCCCCTAGCGACACTCGGACAGAGTGTGGTCCCCCTAGCCAGGCGACACTCGGACGGAGTGTGGGCCCCCCAGCCAGGCGGCACTTTAACGGAGTGTGGGCCTCCTAGCTAGGCAACACTCAGACGGAGTGTGGGCCCCTTAGCTTGGCGATACTCGGACGAAGTGTGGGCTCCCTGGCAAGGCAACACTCAGACGGAGTGTGGGCCCCCTAGCTTGGCGACACTCGGACGGACTATGGGCCCCCTTGCTAGGCGACACTCGGACGGAGAGTCGACTCTCTAGCTAGGCCACACTCGGACGAAGTGTGGGCCCCCTAGCTAGGCGACACTCGGACGGAGTGTGGCAAGGGGACACTCGGACGGCGTGTGGGGCCCCAAGCAAGGCGACACTCGGACGGAGTGTGGGCCCCCTAATTAGGCGACACTCGGACGGAGTGTGGGCCCCCTAGCTAGGTGACACTAGGACGGAGTATGGCTTGGGGACACTTGGACGGATTGTGGGGCCCCTAGCAAGGCGACACTTGGACGGAGTGTGGGGCTCCTAGCAAGTCGACACTCGGACGGAGTGTGGGCTCCCTAGCTAGGCGACACTTGGACGGAGTGTGGCAAGGGGACACTCGGACGGCGTGTGGGGCCCCAAGCAAGGCGACACTCGGACGGAGTGTGGGCCCCCTAATTAGGCGACACTCGGACGGAGTGTGGGCCCCCTAGCTAGGTGACACTAGGACGGAGTATGGCTAGGGGACACTTGGACGGATTGTGGGGCCCCTAGCAAGGCGACACTCGGACGGAGTGTGGGACTCCTAGCAAGTCGACACTCGGACGGAGTGTGGGCTCCCTAGCTAGGCGACACTTGGACGGAGTGTGGGCCCCCTAGCCAGGCGACACTCGGAGGGAGTGTGGGCCCCCTAGCCAGGCGACACTCGGACGGAGTGTGGGCCACCTATCTAGGTGACACTCGGACGGAGTGCGGGCCCCCTAGCTTGGCGAAACTCTGACGGAGTGTGGGCCCCCTAGCTAGACGTCACTCGGACGGAGTTTGGGCCCCCTAGCTAGGCGACACTTGGACAGAATGTGGGCCCTCTAGCCAGGCGACACTCGAATGGAGGGAGAGCCCCCTAGCTAGGCGACACTGGGACAGAGTGTGGGCCCCCTAGCTAGGCGACACTCAAACGGAGTGTGGTCCCCCTATCTAGGCGACACTCGGACGGAGTGTGGGCCCTTTAGCTAGTCGACACTCGGACGGAGTGTGGGCCCCCTAGCAAGGCGACACTTGGACGGAGTGTGGGCCCCCTATCTAGGTGACACTCAGATGGAGTGTGGGCCCCCTAGCTAGGCGACACTCGGACGGAGTGTGGTCCCCCTAGCTAGGCGACTCTCGGACGGAGTGTGGGCCCCCTAGATAGGTGTCACTTGGGCGGAGTGTGGGCCCCCTAGCTAGGTGACACTTCGACGGACTGTGGGCCCCCTAGCTAGGCGACACTCGGACGGAGAGTCGACTCTCTGGCTAGGCCACACAAGGACGGAGTGTGGGCCCCCTAGCTAGGGGACATTCGGACGGAGTGTGGCTAGGGGACACTTGGACGGAGTGTGGGGCCCCAAGCAAGGCGACATTCGGACGGAGTGTGGGGCCCCTAGCAAGTCGACACTCGGACAGAGTGTGGGCCCCCTAGCTAGGCGACACTCGGACGGAGTATGGGCCCCCTAATTAGGCGACACTCGGACGGAGTGTGGGCCCCCTAGCTAGGCGACACTCGGACGGAGTGTGGCTAGGGGACAATTGGACGGATTGTGGGGCCCCTAGCAAGGCGACACTCGGACGGAGTGTGGGGCCCCTAGCAAGTCGACACTCGGACAGAGTGTGGGCCCCCTAGCTAGGCGACACTCGGACGGAGTATGGGTCCCCTAGCTAGGCGACACTTAGACGGAGTGTGAGTCCGCTAGCTAGGTGACAATCGGACGGAGTGTGAGCCCCCTAGCTAGGCGACACTCGGACGGAGTGTGGCTAGGGGACACTTGGACGGAGTGTGGGCCCCCTAGCTGGGCGACTCTCGGACGGAGTGTGGGCCTCCTAGGTAGGCGACACTTGGACAAAGTGTGGGCCCCCTAGCTAGGCGACACTCGGACGGAGTGTGGGCCCCCTAGATAGGTGGCACACGGAGTGTAGGTCCCCTAGCTAGGTTTTAATCGGACGGAGTGTGGTCCTCCTAGCTAGGCGACACTCGGATGGAGGGAGAGCCCCCTAGCTAGGCGTCTCTTGGGACAGAGTGTGGGCCCCCTAGCTAGACTACATTCAAACGGAGTGTGGTCCCCCTATCTAGGCGACACTCGGACGGAGTGTGGGCCCATTAGCTAGTCGACACTCGGACGGAGTGTGGGCCCCCTAGCTAGGTGACACTTGGACGGAGTTTGGGCCCCCTAGCCAGGCGACACTCGGACGAAGTGTGGACCCCCTAGCCAGGCGACACTCGGACGGAGTGTGGGCCCCCTATCTAGGTGACACTCGGACTGAGTGTTGGCCCCCTAGCTAGGCAACACTCAGATGGAGTGTGGGCCCCCTATCTAGGCGACATTCGGACGGAGTGTAGGTCCCCAAGCTAGGCGACACTCGGACGAAGTGCGAGCCCCCTAGATAGGCGAGACTCGGACGGAGCGTGGGCCCTCTGCTAGGCGACACTCGGATGGAGTGTGGGGCCCCAAGCAAGGCGACATTCGGACGGAGTGTGGGGCCCCTAGCAAGTCGACACTCGGACAGAGTGTGGGCCCCCTAGCTAGGCGACACTCGGACGGAGTATGGGCCCCCTAATTAGGCGACACTCGGACGGAGTGTGGGCCCCCTAGCTAGGCGACACTCGGACGGAGTGTGGCTAGGGGACACTTGGACGGATTGTGGGGCCCCTAGCAAGGTGACACTCGGACGGAGTGTGGGGCCCCTAGCAAGTCGACACTCGGACAGAGTGTGGGCCCCCTAGCTAGGCGACACTCGGACGGAGTATGGGTCCCCTAGCTAGGCGACACTTGGACGGAGTGTGAGCCCGCTAGCTAGGTGACAATCGGACGGAGTGTGAGCCCCCTAGCTAGGCAACACTCGGACGGAGTGTGGCTAGGGGACACTCGGACGGAGTGTGGGCCCCCTAGCTGGGCGACTCTCGGACGGAGTGTGGGCCTCCTAGGTAGGCGACACTTGGACGAAGTGTGGGCCCCCTAGCTAGGCGACACTCGGACGGAGTGTGGGCCCCCTAGATAGGTGGCACACGGAGTGTGGGTCCCCTAGCTAGGTTTTAATCAGACGGAGTGTGGTCCTCCTAGCTAGGCGACACTCGGATGGAGGGAGAGCCCCCTAGCTAGGCGTCTCTTGGGACAGAGTGTGGGCCCCCTAGCTAGACAACATTCAAACGGAGTGTGGTCCCCCTATCTAGGCGACACTCGGACGGAGTGTGGGCCCATTAGCTAGTCGACACTCGGACGGAGTGTGGGCCCCCTAGCTAGGTGACACTTGGACGGAGTTTGGGCCTCCTAGCCAGGCGACACTCGGACGAAGTGTGGACCCCCTAGCCAGGCGACACTCGGACGGAGTGTGGGCCCCCTATCTAGGTGACACTCGGACTGAGTGTGGGTCCACTAGCTAGGCAACACTCTGATGGAGTGTGGGCCCCCTATCTAGGCGACATTCGGACGGAGTGTGGGTGCCCAAGCTAGGCGACACTCGGACGAAGTGCGAGCCCCCTAGATAGGTGAGACTCGGACGGAGCGTGGGCCCTCTGCTAGGCGACACTCGGACGGAGTGTGGGCCCCCCAGCTAGGCGACACTCGGACGGAGTGTGGGCCCTCTAGCTAGGCGACACTTGATCGGAGTGTTGGCCCCCTAGCTAGGTGACACTCTGATGGAGTGTGGCCCCCTTGCTAGGCGACACTCGGACTGAGTGTGGGCCCCCTTGCTAGGCGACACTCGGACGGAGTTTGTGCCCCCTAGCTAGGCGACACTTGGACGGAGTTTGGGCCCCCTAGCTAGGCGACACTCAGAGGGAGTGTGGGCCCCCTAGCTAAGTGACACTCGGACAGAGTGTGGGCCCCCTAGCTAGGCAACACTCGGAAGAAGAGTTTTGGCCCCCTAGCGACACTCGGACGGAGTGTGGGCCAACTAGCGACAATCGGAGTGTGGGCCCCCTAGCCTGGCGGCACTTGGACGGAGTGTGGGCCTCCAGCTAGGCGACACTCAGATGGAGTGTGTGCCTCCTAGCTAGGCGACACTCTGACGGAGTGTGGGCGCCCTGGCTAGGCGACACTCGGAGTGTGGTCCCCCTTGCTAGACAACACTCGGACTGAGTTTGGGCCCCCTAGCTTGGAGACACTCGGACGGAGTGTGGCCTCCTAGCTAGGCGACACTCGGATGAAGTGTGGGCCCCCTAGCTAGGCGACACTCGGACGGAGTGTGGGCCCCCTAGCTAGGCGACACTCGGACGGAGTGTGGGTCCCCTAGCTAGGTGACACTCGGACGGAGAGTGGCTAGGGGGCACTCGGACGGAGTGTGTGGCCCCTTGCCAGGTGACACTCGGACGCAGTGTGGGCCCCCTAGCTATGCGACACTTGGACGGAGTGGGGGTCCCCTAGCTAGGCGACAGTCGGAGGGAGTGTGGACCCCCTAGCTAGGCAACACTCGGAGTGTGGGCCCCCTAGCGACACTCGGACCGAGTGTGGGCCCGCTACCTCGGTGACACTCGGACGGAGTGTGGGCCCCCTAGCTAGGCGACACTCGGACGTACTGTGGGCCCCCTATCTAGGCAACACTCGGACGGAGTGTGGGCCCCCTAGCTAGACGACACTCGGACGGAGTGTGGGCCCCCTAGCTTGGAGACACTCGGACAGAGTGTGGCCTCCTAGCTAGGCGACACTCGGATGAAGTGTGGGCCTCCTAGCTATGCGACACTCGGACAAAGTGTGGGCCCCCTAGCTAGGCGACAATCGGACGGAGTGTGGGTCCCCTAGCTAGGTGACACTCGGACGGAGTGTGGCTAGGGGGCAATCGGACGGAGTGTGTGGCCCCTTGCTTGGTGACACTCGGACGGAGTGTGGGCCCCCTAGCTAGGCGACACTCGGACGTAGTGTGGGCCCCCTAGCTAGGCAACACTCGGACGGAGTGTGGGCCCCCTAGCTAGGCGACACTCGGACGGAGTGTGGGCCCCCTAGCTAGGCGACACTCGAATGGAGTGTGGGCCCCCTAGATAGGCGGCACTCGGATGAAGTGTGCGTCCCCTAGCTAGGCGACACTCGGACGGAGTGTGAGCCCCCTAGCTAGGCGACACTCGGACGTAGTGTGGGCCCCCTAGCTAGACAACACTCGGACGGAGTGTGGGCCCCCTAGCTAGGCGACACTCGGACGGAGTGTGGGCCCCCTAGCTAGGCGACACTCGGACGGAGTGTGGGCCCCCTAGATAGGCGGCACTCGGAGTGTGGGTCCCCTAGCTAGGTGACACTCAGATGAAGTTTGCCCTCTTAGCTTGGCGACACTCGGATGGAGGGAGAGCCCCCTAGCTAGGCCACACTTGAACGGAGTGTGGGCACCCTATCTAGGCGACACTCGGACGGACTGTGGGCCCTTCAGCTAGGCCATGCTCGGACTGAGTGTGGGCCCCCTAGCTAGGAGACACTCGGACGGAGTGTGGGCCCCCTAGCGATACTCGGAGTGTGGGCCCCCGAGCTAGGCCACACTCGGATGGAGTGTGGGCCCCCTAGCGACACTCGGATGGAGTGTGGGCCCCCTAGCGACAATCGGATGGAGTGTGGGCCCTTTAGCTAGGCGACACTTGGACGGAGTGTGGGCCCCCTAGCGACATTCGGTAGGAGTGTGGGCCCCCTAGCCAGGCGACACTTGGAAGGAGTGTGGGCTCCCTAGCTAGGCGGCACTTCGAGTGTGGGTCCCCTAGCTAGGTGATACTCGGACGGAGTGTTGGCCTCCTAGCTAGGCGACACTCGGACGGATTGTGGCCCCCCCAAGCTAGGCGACACTCAGTGTGGACCCCCTAGCTAGGCCACAGTTGGACGGAGTGTGGGCCCCCTAGCTAGGCGACACTCGGACAGCTAGGCGACACTCAGACGGAGTGTGTGCCCCCTAGCTAGGCGACACTCGGACGGAGTGTGGCTAGGGGACACTCAGACGGAGTGTGGGCCCCCTACCTAGGCGATACTCGGACGGAGTGTGGGCCCCCTAGCTAGGCGACACTCGGACGGAGTGTGGGCCCCCTAGCTAGGCGACACTCGGACAAAATGTGGACCCCCTAGCTAGGCGACACTCGCACGGAGTGTGGGCCCCCTAGCTAGGCGACACTCGGACGGAGTGTGGGCCCCCTAGCTAGGCGACACTCGGATGGAGTGTGGGTCCCCAAGCTAGGCGACACTCGGACGGAGTGTGGCTAAGGGACACTCGGACGGAGTGTGTGGCCCCTTGCTAGGCGACACTCGGACGGAGTGTGGGCCCCCTAGCTAGGCGACACTTGGACGGAGTGTGTGCCCCCTAGCTAGGCGACACTCAGAGGGAGTGTGGGCCCCCTAGCTAGGCGACACTCGGAAGAAGTGTGGACCCCCTAGCTAGGCGACACTCGGAGTGTGGGCCCCCTAGCTAGGTGACACTCGGAGTGTGGGCCCGCTAGCTAGGCGACACTCAGACGGAGTGTCGGCTCTCTAGCTAGGCGACACTCGGACGGAGTGTGGGTCCCCTAGCTAGGCGACACTTGGACGGAGTGTGGCTAGTGGACACTCGGACGGAGTGTGTGGCCCCTAGATAGGCGACACTCGGACGGAATGTGGGCCCCCTAGCTAGGCGACACTCGGACGGAGTGTGGGCCCCCTAGCTAGGCGACACTCGGACGGAGTGTGGGCCCCCTAGCTAGGCGACACTCGGACGGAGTGTGGGCCCCCCAGCTAGGCGACACTCGGACGGAGTGTGGGCCCCCTAGCTAGGCGACACTCAGACGGAGTGTCGGCTCTCTAGCTAGGCGACACTCGGGCGGAGTGTGGGTCCCCTAGCTAGGCGACACTCGAACGGAGTGTGGGCCCCCTAGCTAGGCGACACTTGGACGGAGTGTGGGCCCCCTAGCTAGGCGACACTCAGAGGGAGTGTGGGCCCCCTAACTAAGCGACACTCGGATGAAGTGTGGGTCCCCAAGCTAGGCGACACTCGGACGGAGTGTGAGCCCCCTAGCTAGGCGACACTCGGACAGAGTGTGAGCCCCCTAGATAGGCGACACTCGGATGGAGTGTGGTCCCCCTAGCTAGGCGACACTCGGACGGAGTGTGGGCCCCCTAGCTAGGCGACACTCGGACGGAGTGTGGTCCCCCTAGCTAGGCGACACTCGGACGGAGTGTGGGCCCCCTAGCTAGGCGACACTCGGACGGAGCGTGGGCCCCCTAGCTAGGCGGCTCTTCGAGTGTGGGTCCCCTAGCTAGGTGATACTCGGACGGAGTGTGGGCCTCCTAGCTAGGCGACACTCGGACGGATTGTGGCCCCCCAAGCTAGGCCACACTCAGTGTGGACCCCCTAGCTAGGCCACAGTTGGACGGAGTGTGGGCCCCCTAGCTAGGCGACACTCGGACAGCTAGGCGACACTCAGACGGAGTGTGTGCCCCCTAGCTAGGCGACACTCGGACGGAGTGTGGCTAGGGGACACTCAGACGGAGTGTGAGCCCCCTATCTAGGCGATACTCGGACGGAGTGTGGGCCCCCTAGCTAGGCGACACTCGGACGGAGTGTGGGCCCCCTAGCTAGGCGACACTCGGACGAAATGTGGACCCCCTAGCTAGGCGACACTCGCACGGAGTGTGGGCCCCCTAGCTAGGCGACACTCGGACGGAGTGTGGGCCCCCTAGCTAGGCGACACTCGGATGGAGTGTGGGTCCCCAAGCTAGGCGACACTCGGACAAAGTGTGAGCCCCCTAGCTAGGCGACACTTGGACGGAGTGTGGGCCCCCTAGCTAGGCGACACTCGGACGGAGTGTGGGCCCCCTAGCTAGGCGACACTCGGACGGATTGTGGGCCCCCTAGATTGGCGGCACACGGAGTGTGGGTCCCCTAGCTAGGTGGTACTCGGACGGAGTGTGGTCCTCCTAGCTAGGCGACACTCGGATGGAGAGAGAGCCCTCTAGCTAGGCGACACTGGGACAGAGTGTGGGTCCCCTAGCTAGGCAACACTCGAACGGAGTGTGGGTCCCCTATCTAGGTGACCCTCGGACGGAGTGTGGGCTTTTTAGCTAGTCGACACTCGGATGGAGTTTGGGCCTCCTAGCTAGGCGACACTTGAACGGAGTGTGGGCCCCCTAGCCAGGCGACACTCGGACGGAGTGTGGGCCCCCTAGCTAGGCGACACTTGGACGGAGTGTGGGCCCCCTAGCTAGGCGACACTTGGACGGAGTGTGGGCCCTCTAGCTAGGCGACACTGACGGAGTGTGGGCCCCCTCGCTAGGCGACATTCGGACTGAGTGTGGGCACCCTTGCTAGGCGACACTCGGACGGAGTGTGGGCCCCCTAGCTAGGCGACACTTGGATGGAGTGTGGGCCCCCTAGCTAGGCGACACTCGGACTGAGTGTGGGCCCCCTAGCTAGGCGACACTCGGACGGAGTGTGGGCCCCCTAGCTAGGCGACACTCTGACGGAGTGTGGGCCCTCTAGCTAGGCCACACTCGGACGGATTGTGGGGCCCCTAGCTAGGCGACACTCGGACGGAGTGTGGGCACCCTAGCTAGGCGACACTCGGACGGAGTGAGGACCCCCTAGCTAGGCGACACTCGGACGTAGTGTGGGCCCCCTAGCTAGGCTACACTCGGACGGAGTGTGGGCCCCCTAGCTAGGCGACACTCGGACGGAGTGTGGGCCCCCTAGATAGGCGGCACTCGGAGTGTGGGTCCCCTAGCTAGGTGATACTCAGACGGAGTTTGCCCTCTTAGCTAGACGACACTCGGATGGAGGGAGAGCCCCCTAGCTAGGCGACACTTGGACGGTGTGTGGGCCCCCTAGCTTGGCGACACTCGGATGGAGGGAGAGCCCCCTAGCTAGGCCACACTTGAACGGAGTGTGGGCCCCCTATCTAGGCGACACTCGGACGGAGTGTGGGCCCTTCTGCTTGGCCACACTCGGACGGACTGTGGGCCCCCTAGCTAGGAGACACTCGGACGGATTGTGGGCCCCCTAGCGATACTCGGAGTGTGGGCCCCCTAGCTAGGTGACACTCGGATGGAGTTTGGTCCCCCTAGCGACACTCGGATGGAGTGTGGGCCCCCTAGCGACAATCGGTCGGAGTGTGGGCCCTTTAGCTAGTCGACACTTGGACGGAGTGTGGGCCCCCTAGCGACACTCGGAAGGAGTGTGGGCCCCCTAGCCAGGCGACACTCGGACGGAGTGTGGGCCCCCTAGCCTGGCGGCACTTGGACGGAGTGTGGGCCTCCTAGCTATGCGACACTCAGATGGAGTGTGTGCCTCCTAGCTAGGCGACACTCTGACGGAGTGTGGGCGCCCTGGCTAGACAACACTCGGAGTGTGGGCCCCCTTGCTAGACAACACTCGGACAGAGTGTGGGCCCCCTAGCTTGTCGACACTCGGACGGAGTGTGGCCTCCTAGCTAGGCGACACTCGGATGGAGTGTGGGCCCCCTAGCTAGGCGACACTCGGACGGAGTGTGGGCCCCCTAGCTAGGCGACATTCGGACGGAGTGTGGGCCCCCTAGCTAGGTGACACTTGGACGGAGTGTGGGCCCCCTAGCTAGGCGACACTCAGACGGAGTTTGGGCCCCCTAGATAGGTGGTGTAACGGGGTCTACCAAGCTGGGGTACCTCTTTCAGTACCATCCCGTGTTTTCGGAGGTCCGCTCAGCGTTGGCTGGAGTCTGAATGAATGACCTTTCATGGTCTTTTACTAGGCATTGCTCCCACTAGCCAGTTTCCTACTCCACACTGATGAGGGGCAATACCACGAAACAGCTGTCTGTGGATGGATACCATGTTTTGGCATAGGTGGTTTCCTTCACTGGAGACTGCCCTTCCCGTGGTTGTTCCTTCCCGGTGAAAGACCTGGCTAGTCACTGCCTGCATTGAGAAACATGTGATGGTGTCTCCGCGGCTTATATATTTGCATGTTTTACATATTTCCCATAAGGGATGGGAGCAGTGCTCTAGAATCACTGCGTTGAGAAACACGTGATGGTGTCTCCGCAGTGTCGGATGTTGATCTCCATGAGGTCATTCATCCTTCTCTTTTCATGGTCTGTTACTAGGCATTGCTCCCACTAGCCAGTTTCCTACTCCACACTGATGAGGGGCAATACCCCGAAACAGCTGTCTGTGGATGGATACCATGTTTTGGCATAGGTGGTTTCCTTCACTGGAGACTGCCCTTCCCGTGGTTGTTCCTTCCCGGTGAAAGACCTGGCTAGTCACTGCCTGCGTTGAGAAACATGTGATGGTGTCTCCGCGGCTTATATATTTGCATGTTTTACATATTTCCCATAAGGGATGGGAGCAGTGCTCTAGAATCACTGCGTTGAGAAACACGTGATGGTGTCTCCGCAGTGTCGGATGTTGATCTCCATGAGGTCATTCATCCTTCTCTTTTCATGAATGAATGACGCTGGCTGGAATTCCTTGGTTACATGGGCGCATATAAAAGATCACTGCTTCTCCATGTATTTCCAGTCTGACATCACTTTACTCACAGGACACAGAATATATCACACAGATACAGAGGGCCGGCCAATAGAAAAGCGGCAGGCCAGACATACATTACAAAAGCTGCAGGTGGCTGGAGCCTGCCGATGTTTACTGTGGGAATTACAAAGGTGGGGGGAGGGCGGACAAAAGGAGAATATCGTGTCCCCTCTGCCCAGGGGTGCAGCCTGTGAACTGATGCATTAGGGACATGCATCTCACATGGAACCTATTATACATACATATAACTGCACAACATATTCTGGGTGCAGAGTGGTTCTGTAACACGGCTCCCCTTTTCAGCGACGCGATCGGCAAACACTGTCTGATCCTCAATGGATCGGTTTGGGGATGACCGAAGTTTATGGGGTTGGTGCAAGTTCCGTTTGTCGACTTAGTCCATCGGCGTTACCGTTTTGTTTGCCGGGTCTGTGGTGGATGGTGAAGTCCAGAGGTTGTAGGGCTAAACTCCACCGCAGCAATGTGGCGTTGTCTCCGGAGACCCGATTAAGCCAGACTAGGGGATTATGGTCCTTTAGGAGGGAAAACTGTCGTCCATACAAACATGGTTGCAACTTCTTGAGTGCCCATACTACCGCCAGGCACTCCTTCTCGATGGCCGCATAGCTTACTTCACGGGGCAGTAGTTTCCGACTCAGTTAAGCTACCGGGTGTTCTTGGCCGTCCGGCCGGACTTGGCTCAATACTGCCCCCAATCCAAACATAGAAGCGTCTGTGTGAACAAGGAAACGTTTAGTTGGATCGGGTGCGGCCAATACAGGGGTATTGGTGAGGGCGTCCTTTAGTTGGCGGAAGGCTTCCTCACACTCTGAGGTCCAGTTTACCTGGCGGGGTTGCTTCTTACGGGTCAGATCAGTGAGGGGCTTGGCTATGCTGCTGTAATTGGGAACAAATTTCCTGTAATACCCCGCTGTCCCTAGAAACGCCATGACCTGGGGTTTAGTGCGTTGGATGGGCCACTTGGCTATGGCCTCAATCTTGGCTGGTTCTGATCGCTGTTTCCCACTTCCCACCCAATGCCCTAAATACTGAACCTCTGCTTTGCCCATGTGACACTTGTTTGGGTTCAGGGTGATTCCGGCCTAGTGGATCCTGTCCAATACTGTCTCTAGGTGATTTAGATGCTCTTCCCATGCCGCACTGTAGATGGCGATGTCGTCCAGGTAGGCACAAGCATAGTCCTGGAGACCATCCAGAAGCCGGTCAGCCAGCCTTTGGAAGGTCGCCGGGGCATTCTTCATCCCGAATGGCATAACTCGAAACTGGAATAAGCCGAACGGGGTGACAAATGCCGACTTGGGAATAGCGTCAGGACTAAGGGGAATCTGCCAGTAGCCTTTGCATAGATCGATGGTGGTCAAATACTTTGCCCCCGCCAGCCGGTCTAACAACTCATCCACACATGGCATGGGGTATGCATCCGTCACTGTTTTCTCATTGAGCCTACGATAGTCTACACAAAACCGTGTAGTCCCATCCTTCTTGGGCACTAACACTACGGGGGATGCCCAGGGACTATCTGACTCTTCAATGACCCCTAAACGCAGCATCTCTTGTATCTCTTGTCACATCCCCTCTCGTACAGACTCAGGGACGCGGAAGGGGTTTTGTCGCAGGGGGTCTGATCCTGGGTCTCAACCTTGTGTTGTGCCAGGCGAGTGTACCCTGGTCTCCCTGAAAACATCCTCTGTCGCTGCCTCAACAACTCCTCCGCCTGCTGTCTCTCCCGGGGGCCTAGGTCTTCACCCAAGTGTACTTGGTGTTACAGAACCACTCAGCACCCAGGATATGTTGTGCAGTTATATGCATATATAATAGGTTCTATGTGAGATGCATGTCCCTAATGTATCAGCAGTGTCCGCCCTCCCCCCACCTTTATAATTCCCACAGTAAACATCCGCAGGCTCCGGCCACCTGCGGCTTTTGTAATACATGTCTGGCCTGACGCTTGTCTACTGGCCGGCCCTCTGTATCTGTGTGATATATTCTGTGTCCTGTGAGTAAAGTGTTGTCAGACTGGAAATACATGGAGAAGCAGTGATCTTTTATATGCGCCCATGCACTCAGAGGAATTCCAGCCAGCGTCCTTCTTTCAGACTTCAGCCAACGCAGAGCGGACTTCCGAAAACACGGGGTGGTACTGAAAGAGGTACCCCAGCCTGGGTAGATCCCGTTACACTGGTGGCAGACAGCGGGATATGATACCCCTTCTACAGGAGGAAAGGAATGAATGGAAAACAACTACCAGAAGTTAAAGAGGACTACATTAAAAGATCTGGTGGAAGCCCGAGGGTTGATCGCCAGCAACAAAACAAAAGAGGATTTGATAGCAGCCATCATGGAACACGACAGTGCAGCGCCCCCCAATGTGAACGTGGAGGAGACCGAATTCCAGAGGGAGGTAAAGAACAGACTGGCGTTCTATGGCCCAAACCCTGCAGTAGAGATCATACGAGAGGTGATGGCTGATGTGCGTACTGATCTGAAGGAAAAGATGGCTGAGTGGACCAGGATAGAGCTAGCCAAGATGGAGATGGCAGAACGGACCAAAGTGGAGCTGGCCAAGATGGAGATGGCAGAGCGGAGAGAGGAGAGTCAGCGAGCAGGGGGAGCTCTGGCCTTCGACCAGGTACCTTCAACAGTAAGCCGCAAAAAGATCCAGTACAATGCCTTCCGACAGTTGGGGGAGGCAGAGGAAGACATTGATGGCTTTCTGCAGGACTTTGAGCGGCAGTGTGCCCTTCATCAAGTAAAGCCGGAGGAGCGGGTTCAGATTCTGGCCAGCAAGTTGACAGGCCGGGCAGCGGACGCCTATCGCACGGTACCTGATGAGGACTGTATGGACTATGAGCGGATCAAAGAAGTGATCTTGGCCCGGTATGCGCTGACACCAGAGGCCTACCGCCAAAAGTTCCACGGACTTATAAAACGCGTAACCGATACCCACACTGAATGGGCCTGTAAATTACGGCGGTCACTGCTACAGTGGGTACAAGGGAGCCAAGCAACCACTAAGGAGGACGTCCTCCAGCTCTTCCTGTTAGAACGATTCTTTAATGGACTAAACCCCGAGACACAGGAATGGCTTCTGGACAGGCGGCCAACGACTCTTGAGGAAGCCGCTCGTCTGGCCGATGAACATCATGATGCCAGGAGGCCGCAGTTGTCCGGATCAAAGGTGGTCAATAGGGGCCCGCCCATGGACCAGGAGGGCCCCAAACCACCGAAGATTGTAGGGGGACCAGCTAGAAACCCAGCCTACCACAGTCCCCCGTCAGCTGGGCCACCTGCAAAGACAATGTCCCAACCGGACTCAGCATACTCAGCGGCCAAAGGCGGGAACAGCTACCTTCAGCCGGGCTGCTGTACACTGCTACCAAGGCGAAGCTGACCCGGCATTGGGGGCTACGATTAACCAAGGGGTGGAAGAGATGGAGGAAGTGCTGCATGAAGTAGACCCCATGCAGGCAGCCCGGGCAGATAATCGACAACAGCATCGACAGGTCGTGTGGGTTAATGGGAAACGTGTGCAGGGACTAAGAGATTCCGGGGCAACTTTGACCCTTGTGAAGCCTCATCTCGTCCGGAACCAAGAGAAGACGGACCGGACAGTGGCAGTCCGTGTAGCAGGGGGAGCCATACATCGACTGCCCACTGCCAGGATTCACCTGAACTGGGGAGTCGGGGATGGCCTTGTTGAGGTTGGCTTGATGGAGGATTTGCCTGCAGACGTCTTGCTGGGAAATGACTTGGGGCCATGTTGTCTGCATTCTCGGTGGCCACTCTGGCTGAGACATATCCTGTGACCACCCGGAGACAAGCTCGAGCTGCGGAGGCGGAATCACACTCAGAGGAGGCCCAGGTAAAACATCCCAGCCCTGCACGTATTCCCATAGCCAGACACATTTCTTGGGCCACCCCAGATGAATTTAAGAGGGAGTTACTTGAGGATCCTTCATTAGAGGGATATCGTGGGAAGGCACAGGAGGGGAGAGGAGTACTGGAAGGGGAACAGTTTGTATGGAAGCAGGGACTCCTCTACCGGATCACAGAGCAGCACCACACAGGGACGAGTCCCACTATAAAACGACAGCTGGTAGTTCCCAAGAAGTATAGGCAGGAGCTACTGCGAATCTCTCATGATATACCCTTGGCCGGGCACTTCGGCGTCAGTCGCACCAGGCATTGTCTGACACAAAACTTCTTTTGGCCGGGGGTAACCTATGATGTTCGTCAGTACTGCCAGACCTGTGACAGTTGTCAGCGAATTGGCAAGAGGGGGGATCGATGCAAGGCCAAATTACGCCCCCTCCCCATTGTGGAGGAACCATTTAGCAGAGTAGCGGTCGATCTGATAGGGCCATTAGCCAAACCCAGTCCGTCAGGGAAAAGGTATATATTGACAGTAGTAGTTTATGCCACACGGTATCCAGAGGCGGTTGCGTTACCTAACATACTGGCAGAGACGGTGGCGGCTGCCCTGCTCCAGGTTTTCTCACGGGTTGGATTTCCCCGGGAGATTATCTCGGACCAGAGTACCCAGTTTACAGCAGAGGTGACCAACCAACTGTGGAAGCTGTGCGGCGTAAAGTCCACTAGAAGCGCCCCGTACCACCCGCAAACCAATGGGTTGTGTGAATGCTTTAACGGGACATTAAAACAGCTCATTGGGACTTTTACCAGGGCATACAGGGACTGGGAGAAATTCTTGCCACACCTCCTATTTGCCTATCGGGAGGTGCCCCAAGAATCCACGGGGTTCTCCCCGTTCGAGCTGGTATACGGTAGGCGGGTAAGGGGACTGTAACTGGGTCATCCAAGCTGGGGTACCTCTTTCAGTACCACCCCGTGTTTTCAGAGGTCTGCTTTGTGTTGGCTGGAGTCTGAATGAATGACGCTGGCTGGAATCCCTGGGTTACATGGACGCATATAAAAGATCACTTCTTCTCCATGTAGTTCCAGTCTGACAACTCTTTACTCACAGGACACAGAATATATCACACAGATACAGAGGGCAGGCCAGACATGCATTACAAAAGCCGCAGGTGGCCAGAGCCTGCCAATGTTTACTGTGGAAATTACAAAGGTGGGGGGAGGGCGGACAAAAGGGGGAATGCTGATGCATTAGGGACATGCATCTCTCATAGAACCTATTATTAGAGTTGAGCGAAACGGGTCGAAAAAATTCAAAAGTCGCCGACTTTTGGCAAAGTCGGGTTTCATGAAACGAAACCCGACCCTAGGATGAGGTCGGCCACGAGGTCGGCGACTTACGCGCCAATGTCGCGTTTCAAAAGTTTGTTTTGCGCTCTTTTTCAGCCAATCAGGATCCACGGACACTGTGGGCAATGTGATGACATAGGCACGGGTCACCACCATCTTTCAGAAGGGCATGCAAGTGATTGGCTTGCTTTGGTGGGCGTCACAGGGGGTATAAAATGGCGTGCACGCCGACCGCCATCTTACTTCTGCCGATCTCAGTATAGGGAGAGGTTGCTGCTGATTCTGTAGGGAGAGCGTTAGGCAGGGAAGAAGACCAAAAAACTGCTTCTGCTGCTAGCGATTGTGCCTGTACAACACACCAGTCACTGTGTGTGCAGTGCAAGGGGAGGCTATATAGTGGTGTATCAGTGGTGTTGGTTGTTGGGCTGCCTTCTAAGGCTTCCTGACAGGCTGGCATTGCTGTTTACCCACTGCACCGCAAACTGCTTTTTTAAAAGCAATCCAATCTCCCTTATCCTCTAGTCACTTTGGTCACAGCTGTGCCATCGAGCCTGTCACATAGCGCTCAGATATTCATTGGGCCTCAAACTGCTTTTTTAAAAGCAAACCCAATTTTTTTTTTTGTCCTTCTGAGAAGAAAAAAAAACTGCTTCTGCTGCTGATAGCAATTTGGCCTGCACAACACACCAGTAACTGTGTGTGCAGTGCAAGGGGAGGCTATATTGTGGTGTATCAGTGGTGTTGGTTGTTGGGCTGCCTTTTAAGGCTTCCTGACAGGCTGGCATTGCTGTTTACCCACTGCTCCGCAAACTGCTTTTTTAAAAGCAATCCAATCTCCCTTATCCTCTAGTCACTTAGGTCACAGCTGTGCCATCGAGCCTGTCACATAGCGCTCAGATATCAGTGGGCCTCACACAATCCAAAAGTGTCCAGTGTCCAAAAGTGTGTGCAGAGATTCAAAATCTCACTTATCCTCTAGTCACTTAGGTCACAGCTGTGCCATCAAGCCTGTCACATAGCGCTCAGATATCAGTGGGCCTCACACAATCCAAAAGTGTCCAGTGTCCAAAAGTGTGTGCAGAGATTCAAAATCTCACTTATCCTCTAGTCACTTAGGTCACAGCTGTGCCATCGAGCCTGTCACATAGCGCTCAGATATCAGTGGGCCTCACACAATCCAAAAGTGTCCAGTGTCCAAAAGTGTGTGCAGAGATTCAAAATCTCACTTATCCTCTAGTCACTTAGGTCACAGCTGTGCCATTGAGCCTGTCACATAGCGCTCAGATATCAGTGGGCCTCACACAATCCAAAAGTGTCCAGTGTCCAAAAGTGTGTGCAGAGATTCAAAATCTCACTTATCCTCTAGTCACTTAGGTCACAGCTGTGCCATCGAGCCTGTCACATAGCGCTCAGATATTCATTGGGCCTCACACAATCCAAAAGTGTCCAGTGTCCAAAAGTGTGTGCAGAGATTCAAAATCTCACTTATCCTCTAGTCACTTAGGTCACAGCTGTGCCATCGAGCCTGTCACATAGCGCTCAGATATTCATTGGGCCTCACACAATCCAAAAGTGTCCAGTGTCCAAAAGTGTGTGCAGAGATTCAAAATCTCACTTATCCTCTAGTCACTTAGGTCACAGCTGTGCCATCGAGCCTGTCACATAGCGCTCAGATATTCATTGGGCCTCACACAATCCAAAAGTGTCCAGTGTCCAAAAGTGTGTGCAGAGATTCAAAATCTCACTTATCCTCTAGTCACTTAGGTCACAGCTGTGCCATCGAGCCTGTCACATAGCGCTCAGATATCAGTGGGCCTCACACAATCCAAAAGTGTCCAGTGTCCAAAAGTGTGTGCAGAGATTCAAAATCTCACTTATCCCCTAGTCACTTAGGTCACAGCTGTGCCATCGAGCCTGTCACATAGCGCTCAGATATTCATTGGGCCTCACACAATCCAAAAGTGTCCAGTGTCCAAAAGTGTGTGCAGAGATTCAAAATCTCACTTATCCTCTAGTCACTTACGTCACAGCTGTGCCATCGAGCCTGTCACATAGCGCTCAGATATCAGTGGGCCTCACACAATCCAAAAGTGTCCAGTGTCCAAAAGTGTGTGCAGAGATTCAAAATCTCACTTATCCTCTAGTCACTTAGGTCACAGCTGTGCCATCGAGCCTGTCACATAGCGCTCAGATATTCATTGGGCCTCACACAATCCAAAAGTGTCCAATGTCCAAAAGTGTGTGCAGAGATTCAAAATCTCACTTATCCTCTAGTCACTTAGGTCACAGCTGTGCCATCGAGCCTGTCACATAGCGCTCAGATATCAGTGGGCCTCACACAATCCAAAAGTGTCCAGTGTCCAAAAGTGTGTGCAGAGATTCAAAATCTCACTTATCCTCTAGTCACTTAGGTCACAGCTGTGCCATCGAGCCTGTCACATAGCGCTCAGATATTCATTGGGCCTCACACAATCCAAAAGTGTCCAGTGTCCAAAAGTGTGTGCAGAGATTCAAAATCTCACTTATCCTCTAGTCACTTAGGTCACAGCTGTGCCATCGAGCCTGTCACATAGCGCTCAGATATTCATTGGGCCTCACACAATCCAAAAGTGTCCAGTGTCCAAAAGTGTGTGCAGAAATTCAAAATCTCCCCTGTCCTATAGACACCTTGTACCTTGTTTTACATACTATATAGTTTGTTGGATTTTGTCTACATTTCTACCAAAAATGAGGAAGGCTGGTGGAAGAGGCCTTGGAATTGGGCGGGGGTTGGCAGCTGGTAATGATGGTGTTGGTGGTGGATCTGATGGTAGTGGCAAGAGCAAAATAGGACCGAATGCAGGAGGTGTTGAGCCTGCGTCATCGTCTGGCTACATAAGGCCTCGAACGCTTAGTTTTCTAGGAGTTGGCAAACCGCTTTTAAAGCCAGAGCATCAGGAAAAAGTTTTGTCTTACATTGCTGACTCAGCCTCCAGCTCTATCGCCTCCTCTTCTTCAGTTGTAAAAAGTAAAAGCACTGAGTCGTCATTGGAGGCTCATGTTCATGAACCACACCTTTCCTTGTGTCCTTCACCCCAACCAAGATTGAAGGATGACACAGGCCATACTACTGATTACTCCATGGAGCTGTTTTCACATACCATGCCTGGATTATCAAGTCAAATGGTGAATTACCCAGGCTAAGATGAATCTGACATGGAGTGCACTGATGCACAGCCGCTGATGGATGATTCTGCTGGTACATTCACTCAGAGCACTACATTGTCCTCGCAGTGTACAGAGCCAGATTCTGACCCTGATGAGACTCAGGTGCCCCTTCCCGCACACTATACCACCATACACGGTGACACAGAGGAAGGTGCACATGACATAGAAGAGGAGGTGATGGATGACCCAGTTGTTGACCCAGATTGGCATCCATTGGGGGAAGAGGGTGCTGCTTCCAATAGCTCAGATGAGGAGCATCCACAGCAGACATCGACATCGCAACAGCTGTTATCTGGCAGGCCCGGAGCACTCCAAAGACAGGTTCCAAACATCAAAAGAGTTGCTGGACAGCTTGTCCAGAGGGTCAAAAGATCACAGCGTGCTAGGCCGCAAAATGTCTGCCAAAGTAGGAAGAGTGCAGTGTGGCACTTTTTTGAACAAAATCCTCATGATAAGGCCAAGGTTATCTGTAAGAAGTGCGCAAAGACCTTTAGCCGAGGGAAAAATCTGAAAAATTTGAATACCAGTTGCATGCTTAGACATTTAACCAGCATGCAATTGCAAGCGTGGACACAACACCAAACCTCAAGTGCCACATGTGCAACTGATCACAACGAAGGTAGTCATCAACGCTACATTGTTTCCCCCACTGTAAGCCCACCGGTTAGCACAGCAGCAAATGTTGAGGTGTCGTTGCAAGGCCACAGCAGTCAGGGAATCCCACTGTTATATCAACGAAAGACTGATTCTAGGCCATCAGAAAGAACACCAACTCCATCACCATCATCAACCCTCTCTCAGTCCGCCCTGTCCACCGCTACTTCCACCATATGCAGCTCTCAAGTCCAGCTCACCCTCCCAGACACTATGAGTAGGTCAAGAAAGTACTCAGTCTCTCATCCGCGTACACTGGGTTTGAACGCCCACATTGCCAAACTAATCTCGTTTGAGATGATGCCCTTTCGGTTGGTGGAAAGCACAGCTTTCCGCGAACTCATGGCCTATGCAGTACCACGCTATGACCTACCCAGTCGCGACTTCTTCTCTCGCAAAGCCATCCCAGCCCTCCACCATCATGTGAAAGACCGCATTGTCCATGCACTCAAGCAGTCAGTGAGCGGAAAGGTGCACCTCACAACTGACGCATGGTCCAGTCGGCATGGCCAGGGCCGTTACGTGTCCATCACTGCGCACTGGGTTAATGTGGTGGATGCAGGGTCCACAGGGGACAGCGGTGGTGGGACAGTGCTGCCTAGCCCACGGAATAGGAAACAGTTTGCTGTAGGCGTTCCACCCTCCTCCTCCTCCTCCTCCTCCAGAAGCGAAAGCTCGTCCACAGAGCGCAGTCGTACGAGCACTCCATCTGCAGCTGCCACTGTTGCACACGATGTGTCCCCCTATCGAGCAGCTAGTGGAAAGCGTCAGCAGGCTGTGTTGCAGATGATGTGTTGGGGCGACAGACATACCGCCGAGGTGCTGGCCGAGTACTTGAAGCGACAAACTGAGTCATGGCTGGGCAGTGTACATCTTGAGGCAGGCAAGGTAGTTAGTGATAACGGCCGTAATTTTGTGGCAGCCATAGCCCTTTCAAAACTCAGCCACATACCTTGCTTGGCTCACACCTTGAACCTGGTGGTACAGTGCTTCCTCAAAAATTATCCGGAGTTAACAGCCCTGCTCCAGAAGGTGCGAAGACTGTGCGCGCACATCCGCCGGTCGCCTGTACACTCCGTTCGTATGCAGAAGCTGCAGCGATTGCTCCACCTTCCCAACCACCGCCTCATTATCGACATTGCAACAAGGTGGAACTCCACCCTGCACATGGTGGAGCGGCTGTGCGAGCAGAGGCAGGCCATAATGCATTTGTGGGAGGATACACGGCCAGGCACTTTGAGAGCAGACATGGAGTTGACAGGTGTGCAGTGGTCGAAGCTGAAAGACCTCTGTAAAGTCCTTCAGTGTTTTGAGGAATGCACATGGCTGGTAAGCGCAGACAACGCCATCCTAAGCATGAGCATCCCACTTATGCGTCTGCTCATGCAAACTTTGACGCACCTTAAGGAGCAGGCGTCTGCAGCCAATGTTGATGAGGAGGAAGAGGAGGAGGGAATCCTTGATGACATTCAGCCATTGTCTGCTCAGGGACCTCTCCTGGACGAGGTGGAGGAAGAAGAGGAGGAGGATGATGATGGGGATGATTACTTAGGGGAGGAGGATGCATCTCGTGGGGCAAGTGAAAATGTTGGCGTGGCAAGGTCTTGTACAGGGTTTGTGCGTGACTGGAGGGATGTGGATTTGCCAGAAAGTGCTCCTCCAACCAGCAATCGCAGTGCATCATTGACACCGGGAACATTGGCCCACATGTCAGATTATGCCTTGCGGATCCTAAAAAGGGACCCCCGCATTGTCAAAATGATGAACGATGACGACTACTGGTTGGCCAGCATCCTAGATCCACGCTATAAAGGCAAATTACAAAACATCATGCCACAGGAGAACCTTGACCTAATATTGGCTAATAAACAAGCAACTCTGGTAAATCGGTTGCTTGAGGCATTCCCAGCACACAGCAGCGGTGATGGTTCTCACACGAGCCGTACGGGCCGGGGGCAGCTTGGCAGAGGTGTTCGTGGTGCACACAGCAGAAGTGGCGTTGGAGACAGGGGTTTCATGACAATGTTGTGGACTGATTTTTCAAATACCGCTCACACAACTGGTAATACTGCATCGATGGAAAGTGACAGGAGACAGCAGTTGTCAACCATGGTTACAAACTACTTTTCCTCCCATATCGATGTTCTCCCACACAGGACATTCCCCTTTGACTATTGGGCCGCTAAACTGGACACCTGGCCTGAATTGGCACAATATGCCTTACAGGAGCTCGCTTGCCCAGCTGCAAGTGTGCTATCGGAAAGAGTCTTCAGTGCAGCTGGATCAATCCTGACAGAAAAAAGGACCCGTCTGTCAACCCAAAATGTGGATGATCTAACCTTCATTAAAATGAACCATGCATGGGTTTCCAAGGATTTTGTCCCACCTTCCCCTGATGACACATAGGGTGACAGAAAAATGGCTTGCTTTGGTCCACCTCTTCCTGGGACTTGACCTATTTCGCCTTTTGCATCAGCTGAATGTCCAACATCAACATATGCCACTTTCTAAAACTCCCTATCTGTGCTGCCTCCCCCCCATGGCTGGGGTCACCACCTAGCGCACGACACCGTGCGTGTGCCGTTGCCCTGGACAGGTGGGTAGGCCGACTCTTGGGCGCGGCCACTGGCACAGGGTCCCTCATAGTGCAATCAAGTGTTTCTGACGGTGGTGGTGCACACCCGCCGTCAGACACACCGCTGTACTATGAGGGGCCCAGTGCCAGTACCGACGCCCACGAGTGGGCCCCCCTTGCTTGGGCAGGGCCCCAGCATTTGCAATCTTTACCTCTCCCTGCTCCTCCGCTGTGTAATCTGGGCCGTCAAATCCATACTGTGCCTGACACTGTCTGAGCCTGCCTCCTGAGACATATATTTTGAATGTGTACGCTATCCATACATGTTATCCGGGGATACGGTACCCTTTCTAACCTTTGTGCAATCACGTGCAATCCATACTGGGCCTAACACCATCTGAGCCTGCCTCCTGAGACATATATTTTGAATGTGTACGCTATCCATACATGTTATCCGGGGATACGGTACCCTTTCTAACCTTTGTGCAATCACGTGCAATCCATACTGGGCCTAACACCGTCTGAGCCTGCCTCCTGAGACATATATTTTGAATGTGTACGCTATCCATACATGTTATCCGGGGATACGGTACCCTTTCTAATCTTTGTGCAATCACGTGCAATCCATACTGGGCCTAACACCGTCTGAGCCTGCCTCCTGAGACATATATTTTGAATGTGTACGCTATCCATACATGTTATCCGGGGATACGGTACCCTTTCTAACCTTTGTGCAATCACGTGCAATCCATACTGGGCCTAACACCGTCTGAGCCTGCCTCCTGAGACATATATTTTGAATGTGTACGCTATCCATACATGTTATCCGGGGATACGCTACCCTTTCTAACCTTTGTGCAATCACGTGCAATCCATACTGGGCCTAACACCATCTGAGCCTGCCTCCTGAGACATATATTTTGAATGTGTACGCTATCCATACATGTTATCCGGGGATACGGTACCCTTTCTAACCTTTGTGCACTCACGTGCAATCCATACTGGGCCTAACACCGTCTGAGCCTGCCTCCTGAGACATATATTTTGAATGTGTACGCTATCCATACATGTTATCCGGGGATACGGTACCCTTTCTAACCTTTGTGCAATCACGTGCAATCCATACTGGGCCTAACACCGTCTGAGCCTGCCTCCTGAGACATATATTTTGAATGTGTACGCTATCCATACATGTTATCCGGGGATACGGTACCCTTTCTAACCTTTGTGCAATCACGTGCAATCCATACTGGGCCTAACACCGTCTGAGCCTGCCTCCTGAGACATATATTTTGAATGTGTACGCTATCCATACATGTTATCCGGGGATACGGTACCCTTTCTAACCTTTGTGCAATCACGTGCAATCCATTCTGGGCCTAACACCGTCTGAGCCTGCCTCCTGAGACATATATTTTGAATGTGTACGCTATCCATACATGTTATCCGGGGATACGGTACCCTTTCTAACCTTTGTGCAATCACGTGCAATCCATACTGGGCCTAACACCGTCTGAGCCTGCCTCCTGAGACATATATTTTGAATGTGTACGCTATCCATACATGTTATCCGGGGATACGGTACCCTTTCTAACCTTTGTGCACTCACGTGCAATCCATACTGGGCCTAACACCGTCTGAGCCTGCCTCCTGAGACATATATTTTGAATGTGTACGCTATCCATACATGTTATCCGGGGATACGGTGCCCTTTCTAACCTTTGTGCAATCGCGTGCAATCCATACTGGGCCCAACACTGTCTGAGCCTGCCTCCTGAGACATATATTTTGAATGTGTACGCTATCCATACATGTTATCTGGGGATACGGTACCCTTTCTAACCTTTGTGCAATCACGTGTAATCCATACTGGGCGTGAGAACGGCTGGCGAGCTGTTAAGCAAGCTACAGCACCTGTGGTTTGCACACGTAAGTTTTTCATTTTTTCAGGAATGACGGTTAGGCCTAATTCCGGAACTGCAGTTGACCTGCACTTACTGGGAAATCATTGTTCGCGGGTAATAATTGTAATCAGTGATCCCCATCACTAACGTTGTTCAGCGGGTTATCTGCACCTGTAAGCGACAAACGCTGGCCTTTTCAGTGTAGCGCACATGCAGCCACGGACATGTAAGGGCATGACACACCAGTTATTGGCCAATCTCATGTTCCAGAGCCTCACGTGTCCCTCTAGTAAGCCGGACTCGGACCGCGGGGCATGACGGAGTCTCGTTCGTTAACGGAATTAAGCTTGCAATGTGTGCATCTGTTCTGTAGCTGGCATGGTTGAGGTTTCCCAGGTGGAGTCGAATTTAACCGTAGGCTCCACTCCTGGTGGTGCCCTTCTGGACATTCCTTTAAGGTTCAGCTTTGCAACCATACTGCCCACGTAAAACAAACACTTTGCCTTCATGAACGCTGTTTGGAGGGTCATGACTCGTGGGAATAACGCCGCCCAATCAGTTAACCTGCTAGAGAGATCCTTCGTTGCTCCCAAGCATGACATCACACTCCCTAGGAGGAAGGTAATGCCACTGTGGCGACCGTACTCCTGGGGGCGACACAAGTGCACTGATGCCCAGCCACTGCTCGATGAATCTGCTGGTATATTGACCCAGACCACTACATTCCCCTCGCACGCTACACGGCCTGAATCTGACCCTGATGAAACTCAGGTTACCCTTCCCATATACAGTTCCATCTTACACGGTGACAAAGAGGAAGCTGCAGAAGAAAGTGCAGGTTCGGCCCACCCGCCATCAGACACACCACCGTACTATCAGGGGCCCTGTGCCAGTGCCGTCGCCAACGAGTGGGCCCCCCCTGCTTGCTCAGGATCACAGCACTTGCAAGGTTGAAATACTGTGCAGTGAGATGGAAGATGGGGACGACGAGGAGTCCAGACTAGTACAGGGATTCCCTAGCGAGGAGACTTATTTGATTGTTTTCAATGTTGGGACAGCAATTTTTGGGGAGCACGTTACTCTGGAGAATGATAGATGGGGCCCACCATACACTGGAACATTCCAAAGGTGGACATCAGACACTGGAGCAGCATTTACAGGGCCCATTATACACTAGAGCATTAGAAATGGGGCCCATTATGTTTGGAGCATTATTTGGGCCCATAAGACAGTGGAGCTTCATCCATGGGGACCAACATATACTGTAGCATTATGTGGAGCTCATCATATACTGTTTCAAACATTATATGGGACCAATGATTCTGTATGGAGAAATAGATGGGCCTCGTCATGAGATGTAAAAAGTGAAGTATTTTTCATTGTACTATACCGCTATTTCTCTGCCGTATCGGAGCATGATCATTGATGAGTTGTGGTATGTGTTAAAGGGGCGCTCTTTCGCCCAGGGCACATGAAAACCTGGAGCCAGCCCTCCCCCCCCACAACTTTAGCCAAATAACCCCCATTTTTCAGTGCGTAACTTGTATTATGAAGTTAATTAAGGTTGACAAGCTTAAGTAAGAAGAATTGATGCTTTTGGCATTCAAATGGGCACTGTAGGTGTGTTTCCTGTCCTCCTCTCACTGCCGACTTTTATTCCCCATTGACTTACATTGGGTTTCGTGTTTCGGGACGACCCCGACTTTTCCCTATAATCGGACGATCTTGCTCGACCCGACTTTTGGAAAAGTCGGGTTTCACGAAACGAAACGCGACCCTAAAAAAACAAAAGTCGCTCAACTCTACCTATTATACATCCATAAAACTGCACAACATATTCTGGGGGCTAAGTGGTTCTGTAACACGGCTCCCCTTTTCAGCGACGTGATCGGCATACACAGTCTGATCCTCAACGGATCGGATTGGGGATGACCAAAGTTTATGGGGTTGGTACAAGTTCCGTTTGTCGACTTAGTCCATCGGCGTTACCGTTTTCTTTGCCGGGTCTGTAGTGGATGGTGAAGTCCAGAGGTTGTAGGGCTAAACTCCACCACAGCAATCTGGCGTTGTCTCTGGAGACCCGATTAAGCCAGACTAGGGGATTATGGTCCGTTAGAAGGGAAAACTGTCGTCCATACAAATATGGTTGCAACTTCTTGAGTGTCCATACTACCGCCAGGCACTCCTTCTCGATGGCCGCATAGCTTACTTCACGGGGCAGTAGTTTCCGACTCAGGTAAGCTACCGGGTGTTCTTGGCCGTCCGGCCTGACCTGTCTCAGTACTGCCCCCAATCCAAACATAGAAGCGTCCGTATGAACAAGGAAACGTTTAGTTGGATCGGGTGCGGCCAATACAGGGGTATTGGTGAGGGCGTCCTTTAGTTGGCGGAAGGCTTCCTCACACTCTGAGGTCCAGGTGCCTGGCGTGGTTGGTTCTTACAGGTCAAATCAGTGAGGGGCTTGGCTACGCTGCTGTAATTGGGAACGAATTTCCTGTAATACCCCGCTGTCCCTAGAAACGCCATGACCTGGGTTTTAGTGCGTGGGATGGGCCATTTGGCTATGGCCTCAATCTTGGCTGGTTCTGGTCGCTGTTTCCCACTTCCCACCCAATGCCCTAAATACTGAACCTCTGCTTTGCCCACGTGACACTTGTTTGGGTTCAGGGTGATTCCGGCCTGGTGGTTCCTGTCCAATACTGTCTCTAGGTGATTTAGATGCTCTTCCCATGTCGCACTGTAGATGGCGATGTCGTCCAGGTAGGCACAAGCATAGTCCTGGAGACCATCCAGAAGCCGGTCAGCCAGCCTTTGGAAGGTCGCCGAGGCATTCTTCATCCCGAATGGCATAACTCGAAACTGGAATAAGCCGAATGGGGTGACAAATGCCGACTTGCGAATAGCGTCAGGGCTAAGGGGAATCTGCCAGTAGCCTTTGCATAGATCGATGGTGGTCAAATACTTTGCCCCCGCCAGCCGGTCTAACAACTCATCCACACGCGGCATGGGATATGCATCCGTCACTGTTTTCTCATTGAGCTTACGATAGTCTACACAAAACCGTGTAGTCCCATCCTTCTTGGGCACTAACACTACGGGGGATGCCTAGGGACTATCTGAATCTTCAATGACCCCTAAACGCAACATCTCTTGTATCTCTTGTCGCATCCCCTCTCGTACAGACTCAGGGACGCAGAAGGGGTTTTGTCGCAGGGGGGTCTGATCCTGGGTCTCAACCTTGTGTTGTGCCAGGTGAGTGTACCCCGGTCTCTCTGAAAACATCCTCTGTCGCAGCCTCAACAACGCCTCCACCTGCTGTCTCTCCCGGGGGCCTAGGTCTTCACCCAAGTGTACCTGGTCCCATGTTTTAGACTGAGTCCTTTCCCCTAAGACATCCGGCAAGGGAAGTCCGGCTAAATCCTCTGCTTCAGGTGCACAGATGGCCACTACCTCTTCAGGACGCTCCCGGTAGGGCTTCAGCATATTCACGTGGAACATGCGGATAACCCTGGGGTCGTCACAATCGGCGACATTATAGGTTGTGTCGGCTATTTTCCCCACTACCTGGTAGGGCCCCTGCCATGCAGCTTGAAACTTATTCTGCTTAGTGGGCTCTAACACCAGGACCTTCTGTCCTATTTCCAAAGTGCGCTCTCTGGCCCTCCGATCATACCATATGCGCTGGCGCCGCTGGGTCACCTGCATGTTCTCACGTACAGCCTGAGTCAGCTCCTGTAGGCGGTCCCGGAATTCCAGCACATAGGGTACAATAGGTACCCCTTCTATGAGGTCCTCCCCTTCCCAGTGTTCCAGCACTAAGTCTAGGGGTCCCCTTACCCGTCTCCCATATACCAGCTCGAACGGGGAGAACCCCATGGATTCTTGGGGCACCTCCCGATAGGCAAACAGGAGGTGTGGCAAGAATTTCTCCCAGTCTCTGTAGGTCCTGGTAAAAGTCCCAATGAGCTGTTTTAATGTCCCGTTAAAGCGTTCACACAACCCATTGGTTTGCGGGTGGTACGGGGCGCTTCTAATGGACTTTACGCCGCACAGCTTCCACAGTTGGTTGGTCACCTCTGCTGTAAACTGGGTACCCTGGTCTGAGATAATCTCCCAGGGAAATCCAACCCGTGAGAAAACCTGGAGCAGGGCAGCCGCCACCGTCTCTGCCAGTATGTTAGGTAACGCAACCACCTCTGGATACCGTGTGGCATAATCTACCACGGTCAATATATACTTTTTCCCGGACGGACTGGGTTTGGCTAACGGCCCTATCAGATCGACCGCTACTTGGCTAAATGGTTCCTCCACAATGGGGAGGGGGCGTAATTTGGCCTTGCATCGATCCCCCCTCTTGCCAATGCGCTGACAACTGTCACAGGTCTGGCAGTACTGACGAACATCATAGGTTACCCCCGGCCAAAAGAAGTTTTGTGTCAGACGATGCCTGGTGCGACTGACGCCGAAGTGCCCGGCCAAGGGTATATCATGAGAGATTCGCAGTAGCTCCTGCCTATACTTCTTGGGAACTACCAGCTGTTGTTTTATAGTGGGCTCGTCCCTGTGTGGTGCTGCTCTGTGATCCGGTAGAGGAGTCCCTGCTTCCATACAAACTGTTCCCCTTCCAGTACTCCTCTCCCCTCCTGTGCCTTCCCACGATATCCCTCTAATGAAGGATCCTCAAGTAACTCCCTCTTAAGTTCATCTGGAGTGGCCCAAGAAATGTGTCTGGCTATGGGAATACGTGCAGGGCTGGGATGTCTTACCCGGGCCTCCTCTGAGTGTGAGTCCGCCTCCGCAGCTCGAGCTTGTCTCCGGGTGGTCACAGGATAGGTCTCAGCCTGAGGGGCCACCGAGAATGCAGACAACATGGGCCCCAAGTCATTTCCCAGCAAGACGTCTGCAGGCAAATCCTCCATCAAGCCGACCTCAACAAGGCCATCCCCGACTCCCCAGTTCAGGTGAATCCTGGCAGTGGGTAGTCGATGTATAGCTCCCCCTGCTACACGGACTGCCACTGCCCGGTCCGTCTTCTCTTGGTCCCGGACAAGATGAGGCTTCACAAGGGTCAAAGTTGCTCCGGAATCTCTTAGTCCCTGCATAAGTTTCCCATTAACCCACACGACCTGTCGATGCTGTTGTCGATTATCTGCCCGGGCTGCCTGCACGGGGTCTACTTCATGCAGCACTTCCTCCATCTCTTCCACCCCTTGGTAAGTTGTAGCCCCCAATGCCGGGTCAGCTTCGCCATGGTAGCAGTGTATAGCAGCCCGGCTGAAGGTAGCTGTTCCCGCCTTTGGCCACTGGGTATGCTGAGTCCGGATGGGGCATTGTCTTTGCAGGTGGCCCAGCTGACGGCAGGTGTGACATTGCGCCCCAGGGGGACTGTGGTAGGCCGGGTTTCTAGCTGGTCCCCCTACAATCTTCGGTGGTTTGGGGCCCTCCAGGTCCATGGGCGGGCCCCTAGTGACCACCTTTGATCCGGAGAACTGCGGCCTCCTGGCATCATGATGTTCATCGGTCAGACGAGCGGCTTCCTCAAGAGTCGTTGGCCGCCTGTCCCGAAGCCATTCCTGTGTCTCGGGGTTTAGTCCATTAAAGAATCGTTCTAACAGGAAGAGCTGGAGGACGTCCTCCTTAGTGGTTGCTTGGCTCCCTTGTACCCACTGTAGCAGTGACCGCCGTAATTTACAGGCCCAATCAGCGTGGGTATCGGTTACGCGTTTTATAAGTCCGCGGAACTTTTGGCGATAGGCCTCTGGTGTCAGCGCATACCGGGCCAAGATCACTTCTTTGATCCACTCATAGTCCATACATTCCTCATCAGGTACCGTGCAATAGGCGTCCGCTGCTCAGCCTGTCAGCTTGCTGGCCAGAATCTGAACCCGTTCCTCCGGCTTCACTTGGTGAAGGGCACACTGCCGCTCAAAGTCCTGCAGAAAGCCATCAATGTCTTCCTCTGCCTCCCCCAACTGTCGGAAGGCATTATACTGGATTTTTTGTGGCTTACTGTTGAAGGTACCCGGTCGAAGGCCAGAGCTCCCCCTGCTCGCTGGCTCTCCTCTCTCCGCTCTGCCATCTCCATCTTGGCCAGCTCCACTTTGGTCCGCTCTGCCATCTCCATCTTGGCTAGCTCTATCCTGGTCCGCTCGGCCATCCTTTCCTTCAGATCAGTACGCACATCAGCCATCACCTCTCGTATGATCTCTACCGCAGGGTTTGGGCAAGTACCGAGTATTGGCGAGCACGTTCGCTCATCTGTGATCACAAGTGTTCGATGATGATACGTGGAGGAAGGCCTCATTAAAAAGTAGGCCCAATGTAAAGAAGCGGGTCTCCTAGACTTGTAATGCCCATACACGAAGTGCATGGACTGACAAACATTTCCCCATGGGGGGTACATTTTTGTAAAATATTTTATGGGCATCATAGACACCCTTGCCAAAAATTGGACTGGCTGTAGCAGCGCAAAACACGTTAAGCCTGGTGATCTAGTGGTGGAGAATGAGGAGACATTAGAATGATAAATCATACTGAAATCAAACAAATGAATAAGGCTAGTTTCACACTAGCGTTTATTCGACGCAGTGCACGGCGCCGCTAAGCCCCGCCCCCTGCCGGCTCCCTGCCCGCCCCATCCGCTCCTCACCGCCTACTATCGTACATGGACGCTTGCGATCTGCGCACCCTATCTTTTGCATAGGATGCACAGTTCGTGCGCTGGCCGTGCGCTAGTAGGATTTTGGCGTGCGCTGCGCACTTTTGAAGGTGCGCCCGTGCGCGCCGAACGCAGCATGTTGCATTTCGGCACGCACGGCGCACCTTCAAAAGTGCACAGCGCACGCCAAAATCCTACTAGCGCACGATCTGCGCACCCTATGCTAAAGATAGGGTGCGCAGATCGCAAGCGTCCATGTGCGATAGTAGGCGGCGATGACCGGATGGGGTGGGCAGGGAGCCGGCAGGGGGCGGGGCTTAGCGGCGCCGTGCACTGCGTCGAATAAACGCTAGTGTGAAACTAGCCTTAAGGATGTGAATCCACCTATGAAAGAAAATAACAAATGGGAGGGGTGAACACAGGTTCATAGATATGAAGCCAGAATGTGTCCAACGAGATATGTTGGTCCCTAGCAACAGCTCAGAAACAGGGATAAAAATAAAAATATAATATATTAGTATTTCAATATTTTTATATTGGAGAGGTATACACTAGGTCATAAGAGGATGTTCCAGAGATAGGAAAAATGGAAAATATAACAATAAATCGTAAGAATATACGTACATCTCATTTTTATGACATTTCCCCCTGGGGGAGTAACATTTGTTTTGGTTTCAAATTAGTAACGGGCATCAGAAAAACACCCTTGCACAAAAATTCTGTGACTTTTGCAGCACGGAATACATTCACCCTGATGTGCTACTGGTTGTAGATGATGAGGATGAGGATAAGGAGGAGGATAACACCAAACAGACCAAATCAGGAAGCATATACCCATGTGTGGTTGTGAAGAGGTGCATGAGAATACACCTCCACAAAAAAGACAATGTTTTTGAGGTTATGTTTCGCTGTATTCATTCGGTGGTGTATAGAAGTCTTGTTGGGGTGATATGCCTCCTTCCTCTGCATGTCCTCTTGCCAGGTTGGGTCTGTCACTTTGTCACCCATCACCTTGTCTTCCACATCCGCACCCTGCTCCTCCTCCTGACTTTCTGGCAATTGTGTCTCTGTAACGCCTCAGTGAGGCAAGCTATAAGAGTGGACCCTCTGGACCGTGGAAGAGATTGCCCAGGACGAGCCAACCAAGTGAAGACCGACCCCTATACAGGGATCATCAGGGACAGGCCTAGGGATCTCTAATACCACGGTAGCCGGTATCAAGAGGGGCGGCTCAGATAGCGGTAGAGACATGGAATGGAAGGGTAACTGAGGAGACTGACAAACACCGGGGTACTAGGAATGGACATACGGAACAGTGCACAGTAGTATAGCAGAGCATGTGCCAGGAGGCACAACAGAGCACCAGGCAGAGTACAGGGACTGAGCTTGTGCCAGGAGGCACGACAGGGTACAAGGCAGAGTACAGGGACTGACCTTGTACCAGGAGGCACAACAGAGTACAAGGCAGTCCTGGAGCCTCCAGCAGTGCGAGGAGCAAGGCAGGACCAAAGGACAGGAACGGAGGAGCAGGCAGCAGCGGGCACGAGGTAACAGTGGCGCGACCAGCCGTGGGGGAAGAGCGGCCAGTGGTGGTAACAGTACACCCCTCCTTACACCCCCCCTACTCCGGACTGGTGAGGAACCTGTTTAAAATCCAGGGTGCATCGATGTTCTCCAATGGCTCCCAGGATCTCTCCTCAGGGCCAAAACCCTTCCAATCAAGAAAAAAGTTCTTCCACAAACATTTTTCATATCTAGAATATCTCTTACTTCAAAGGTGTTCTCAGCACTAACAGGTTGAGGAGTAGAACTAGAGGCAGAATGGAAACGATTAAAAATCGCAGGTTTCAGCAGAGACACATGGAAGGTGTTGGGGACACGGAGCGGGGCAGGCAACCTCAATTTGTAAGCAACATCGTTGACTTGTCTTAGAATCTCGAAAGGGCCAATGTAGCGTGGACCCAATTTGTAAGATGGCATCTTGAGTCGGCTATATCTCGAGGAGAGCCAGACTTTGTCACCCGGACTGAAAGGAGGACAGTCAAGTCGCCTCTTGTCAGCATGCTTCTTCATCCTTCCTGACACTTTGTCGAGTGATTTTTTAACATCCTCCCAGATCTTGGAAAATTCTTGAGACCAGCAGTCGGCCACTGGTATCCCCGAGGCAGAAGACACTGGAAGAGGCATGCCCGGATGTTGCCCAAAAACAATGAAAAAGGGAGTCTTAGCTGAGGACTCGCTGGAGTGATAATTAAAGGCAAATTCTGCCCAAGGAAGCAGACTTACCCAGTCATCTTGGTGAGCGTTGGTAAAGTGTCAAAGGTAGATAGCCAAAACTTGATTAGTCCGCTCTACCTGACCATTGGACTGTGGATGGTAGGCCGAGGAGAAGTTCAGTGACACCCTCATGAGTCCGCACAGCGCCCTCCAAAAGCGAGAAGTAAATTGAACCCCCCTGTCGGATACGATATGCCGAGGAAATCCGTGGAGTCTGAAAATATGCTCTATAAAATTCTTTGCCAACTCAGGAGCTGAAGGTAGACCAGACAGGGGGACAAAATGAGCCATCTTTGAGAACCGATCCACAACCACGAGAATAACAGTGCAACCAGCTTGAGAATCGATCCACAACCACGAGAATAACAGTGCAACGAGCTGAATTTGGAAGGTCGGTAATGAAATCCATGGCAATAAGTTGCCAAGGAGCAGACGGAACTGGAAGTGGAAGGAGGATACCATGAGGTAATTGTCGAGGAACTTTGTTTTTGGCACAGGAAGGGCACGAGGCGATGAAGTCCTTAATATCCTGGCGCAGGGTGGGCCACCAGTAGTAGCGAGCGATAAGAAGGAAAGTCTTCTTTACTCCGGCATGCCCAGTCATCTTGGAAGAATGTCCCCAGAGTAACACTCTCCTCTGGTTGTTCTCAGCTACAAAGGTCTTACCGGGCGACGGGACAGTCATCTTTAAAGAAGCCACTGTGATGACTTTAGAAGGATCCACAATGTACGCCGGTTCCGCCTCCACATCCTCCAGCTGAAAGGACCTAGAAAATGCGTCCGCCTTGGCATTCCTGTCGCCCGGCCGGAAGCTAAGCTCGAAATCAAACCGAGCGAAGAACAGGGACCACCTGGCCTGACAAAGGTTAAGTCTCTGTGCGGATTGAAGATAGGTCAGATTCTTGTGGTCGGTGAAAATTACAAATGGATGTACGGAACCTCCGAGGAGATATCGCCACTTCCAGCGCAAGCTTAATGGCCAACAGCTCGCGGTCTCTGATGGTATAGTTACGTTCCACTGCCGAAAACGCTTTGGAGAAGCCACAAGGAACCAAGCGACCCTCCGAAGTCCTCTGTGAGAGCACAGCACTGACCCCCAGAGAAGAAGCGTCCACTTCCAGAATAAAGGGTTTATTAGACTCAGGATGATGTAGTACAGGAGCCGTAGAAAAAGAGCGTTTTAAGAGAAGAAAGGCGTCCTCTGCTTCCGGAGTCCAAGCCTTGGAGCAGGCACCTTTACGGGTGAGCGATAAGATAGGCTTAGTTACAGTGGAGAAATGGGGAATGAACTGCCTGTAGTAATTTGCAAAAACATGTAAATCAAGAGCCGCGGAGACACCATCACATGTTTCTCAACGCAAGCAATGACTAGCCAGGTCTTTCACCGGGAAGGAACAACCACGGGAAGGGCAGTCTCCAATGAAGGAAACCACCTATGCCAAAACATGGTATCCATCCACAGACAGCTGTTTCGGGGTATTGCCCCTCATCAGTGTGGAGTAGGAAACTGGCTAGTAGGAGCAATGCCTAGTAAAAGACTGTGAAAAATGAGGATGAATGAACTCATGGAGATCAACATCCAACACTGCGGAGACACCATCATATGTTTCTCAACGCAAGCAATGACTAGCCAGGTCTTTCACCGGGAAGAAACAACCACGGGAAGGGCAGTCTCCAATGAAAGAAACCACCTATGCCAAAACATGGTATCCATCCACAGACAGCTGTTTCGGGGTATTGCCCCTCATCAGTGTGGAGTAGGAAACTGGCTAGTAGGAGCAATGCCTAGTAAAAGACTGTGAAAAATGAGGATGAATGAACTCATGGAGATCAACATCCAACAGTAGTAGTAATTTGCAAAGCCGAGAAATCGCTGAATAGCCTTCACTCCGCAGGGTCGGGACCTGTTGAGGACAGCAGACACCTTCTCTGGATCCATCCTTAGCCCTGTATCGGAGATGATGTAACCGAGGAAGGTTAAGGATGTTTGCTCAAAGATACATTTTTCGAATTTAGCATAAAGGTTATCCTCCCTCAGACGCTGGAGAACCAGACGAACACTTCTTCTGTAAGACGATAGATCAGACGAGAAGACATGGATGTCATCTAGGTACACCACTACACAGGAATATAGGAGGTTACGGAAAATATCATTGACAAATTCTTGGAATACTGCTGGGGCATTGTAGAGGCCAAACGGCATAACTAGATACTCATAGTGGCTGTCTCGGGTGTTAAAAGCAGTCTTCTACTCGTCCCCGGAGAGGATACGAATCAAGTTATAGGCGCCCCGGAGGTCGAGTTTAGTGAAGATACGAGCCCCTCTGAGCTGGTCAAAGAGTTCTGGGATAAGAGGTAGTGGATATCTGTTCTTGATTGTGATGTTATTCAGTCCCCTGTAGTCAATGCCGGGTCGGAGGGACCCGTCCTTCTTCTTGAGGAAGAAAAATCCCGCTCTGGCAGGAGAGGATGATTTCCAGATGAAGCCTCTGGACAAGTTTTCCTGAATATACTCCGACATGGCCTGAGACTCCGCCAAAGACAAAGGGTAAATCCTCCCCCTGGGCAGCGAGGAACCGGGAACAAGGTCAATCGGGCAATCATAAGGGCGGTGCGGAGGCAGGACCACAGCCTCCTTTTTATTGAAGACATCCGCATAGCCCAAATAAGCTGAAGGAAGACCTGCGGGAGCAGAGGTGGAATATGGGGGATTAACAGGACGAACTGGCTGCAGACACTGTCTCTGGCAGGAGGAACCCCAACGAAGCACCTCACCCGAGCGCCAATCGAGAATAGGTTCATGGAGCCTGAGCCAATGCAACCCAAGCAACAAGACATGTGAGAGGTTCGGTAGTACGTACAGAGCAATGCTTTCCCGATGAAGGGCCCCAATCTGCAGTACTATTTCTTCGGTCACTATGGTGACGGACTCTTGTAGAGGTCTTCCGTCCACCGATGCAATGAGACGTGGTCTGTCCAGGTAAATAACAGGAATCTGAAGCCTCCTGACACTCTCGAGACAAATGAAGTTGCCTGCCACACCCAAATCCATATAGGCCACCTCGGAGTAACGTCTCTGCTCCTGGTATATCAAAACAGACAAAGTCATGATGAGGAATCGGGAACTCCTGAGAAGGGCTCCCCTACCTGTCCTAGGGGAAGAAGTAAACCAGCCTCTCTAGAAGCCTCACGAGATCATTCCTGGAAATGCAAATCTATGCGTTTGGCCAAGGAGATGAGATCCTCCAAGGACGTTGGAGTATCTCGCCCCGCGAGCTCATCCTTAATCCGGCCTGACAACCCATGCCAGAAGGCTCCAACCAGAGCCTCATTATTCCACCCCAACTCGGAGGCTAGGATGCAGAAGCGGATGGCATACTGAGCTAGTGACAGGGAACCTTGGCGAAGGTAAAAAAGGGCCCCAGTCATAGAGACCAGACTTCCCAGCCCATCGAAGACCCTGCAAAAAGTTTCCAAAAAAGTTGCCAATTGGAAGACAATGGGGTCATCACGCTCCCACAGGGGATTCACCCAAGCCAAGGCCTCTCCCTCTAGAAGAGATACAATGAAAGTCACCTTTGCCCGGTCGGTGGGATACTGAAAGGGCAAGAGTTCAAAATGGATGCTACACTGAGTCAAAAACCCCCTGCACTGTTTAGGATCCCCAGAAAACTTAGGTGGCTTGCATGGATGAGGCGGGAAATATGGCAGGGAGACAAGACCAGCGTCACGGGATGCTACTTGAACAGAAGCCGCAGAAAATGTGGTGCCGGCGGGGTCCATGGCCTGGTTATTCTGTAACGCCACAGTGAGGCGAGCTATAATAGTGGACCCTCTGGACCGTGGAACAGATTGTCCAGGGCGAGCCAACCTAGTGAAGACCGACCCCTATACAGGGATCGTCGGGGACAGGCCTAGGGATCTATAATACCACGGTAGCCGGTACCAAGAGGGACAGCTCAGATAGCGAGAGAGACATGGAATGGAAGGGTAACTGAGGAGACTGACAAACATCGGGGCACTAGGAACGGATATACGGAACAGAGCACAGGAGTATAGCAGAGCATGTGCCAGGAGGCACAACAGAGCACTAGGCAGAGTACAGGGACTGAGCTTGTGCCAGGAGGCACAACAGGGTACACAGCAGAGTACAGGGACTGACTTTGTACCAGGAGGCACAACAGAGTACAAGGCATAGTACAGGGACTGAGCTTGTGCCAGGAGGCACAACAGAGTACAAGGCAGAGTACAGGGACTGCGCTTGTGCCAGGAGGCACGACAGAGCAACAGGCAGAGTACAAGGACATGGATGTGCAGGATAGTGCACACAAAATATAGACACAGGCCTGGGTCACAGAAGCAGGAGCTTAAACAATAACCAGGCGCCGCAGGAATGAGGAAGCAGATTCAAATAACCCCCACCTTACCCGGTTTGGCTGCTGGGATTTCCAGGTCAGGATATCCAAGTGTATAAAGGACCTGGGAGGGGGCGTGGCCACCTGGGTCAGGACATCTGAGAAGCTACAGGACCTTGGAGGAGGCGTGACCGCCCTCCAAGAGTACCAGAGCGCATGTGCAGAGTCCTGGAGCCTCCAGCAGTGCGGGGAGCATGGCAGGACCGAAGAACAGGAATGGAGGAGCAGGCAGCAGCAGGCACGGAGGTAACAGTGGTGCGACCAGCCGTGGGGAAAGAGCGGCCAGTGGTGGTAACAGTCTCATCATCGTCCACCTCTTGTGATACTTTCCCACCATCGCCTTCATGTGATCGTGGCTGGTCAAATCTTTGGGCATCGCTACATGCAATCTCATCTGGCCCCACTTCAAGTTGACCAGCCGAGAGTCTGGAATCTTTAAAGGGAAAACTGAACAGCTCTTCGGAGTGTCCATATTCTGACTCATGGATATGTAGAACGTATGGTACCTGGATAGACCTCTCTTTCTGGGCCCCTTCCGTATCGACCTGTACTCACGTTCATACCGATTAATCAGACAGCTTAACTCAGCCACGATCTCATGTAAGAAGACTCCAGGAAAAGAGGGATGCTTTAACTGAAATTCTTGTATTATGATGAAAGCAGCAGGTAAAAAGGAATATTCTTCAGAGGACATGCAACAAGATGCATACAGATGGAGGGACGATCACAAAATGTAGAATAAAGGAGGGGCCAAACATACATCACAGGACTACAGGGAGAGAGTTGGGGCAAAATACAGGGAAAGGCAAACTTCTGCCTTAGCAACAGAGATGCAACACAAACAATGCAAATATTAAATGATTTCCCAAGTCGTGGGACATGACACTCCCCGTCTGAAATCCTTGGATTTCACGATGTCCGTAATTCTTCGAAGTCGTTCGAACCTGAAAAACAAGAAAAACATGTATGCAATAATAAACATCAAACATTTTTAAAGTCCAACTCGTTGTTGTTGACCCGTAGATCACACCGGAAGATAAGTCCAAGTCTATGAACCCATCTTCGGATTGGGGAAGCCGGAAACATGCCAACTCTTCCACCAACCCAGCAATCCAATGGAAAATGTCAATGATCAATAAAAAACTGGGAATGAGGAGGAATGCTCCCCGCCGTGAGCAACGTCCAGGAACAATGTTCAGTTCATGTGACGTCCTCCTTTGGCAGTAGCAGCACGAGATCGGTAACCGGACGGAGGAAGGTTCGGGAAGAGCCCCCTTTTGTCACCTTAACTTCTGTCTTACGAGTCTTTCCGTCCTCGCTGGGCATGACCTTGGTGATAAGACCCATTGGCCAGTCGTTACGATGAGCCTCTTTGTCTTTTAAGAGAACAAGGTCTCCTTCTTGGAGATTGGGACGCGTAAACCACATGTTGTCACCAAACTTAGAAGCAGATGTAAGTCTTGTACCTCGGTCAGCTGGGTTTAGATCGGTGGAGATGTGATGCCACTGCTCGGGGGTAGAAAAACTTTTGATGCGCTCTACTCTGTTGCTCACATATACATAGAACTGCTTTGTTTGGTTGTGTATGTACCCGAGTACTACTCTGCTGTCTGTGTAGAAGGTAAAGGAATCAATTGCAATGTCCATTTAGTCTCTTACAACTTCAGCAATTTCTACTGCCAGTACTGCAGCGCAAAGTTCGAGTCTGGGTACAGAGTGTGCAGGCTTCGGAGTTAATTTGGCCTTACCCAGGATGAAACCACAATGCACCTTATCAGCTTCTAAGGTCTTCAGATAAGCTACTGCGGCTATGGCTTCTGTAGATGCATCACAGAAAATATGGACTTCTCTTCTGATTGCAGCCAAAGATGATCTTGGAGAATAACAACGTGGGACTTGGAGTTGCTCTAAGAACTTCAAGGACTTCTTCCATGTCTCCCACCTTTGCTGTTTCTGAGTCGGAAGCGGGGTGTACCAATCAGTGTTCTCGGCAGTGAGCTGTCTTAACAGTATCTTGCCTTGAATAGTGATGGATGCTACGAACCCGAGAGGATCGTAGATGCTGTTTATGACAGATAGGACTCCTCGTTTGGTAAAGGGTTTGTCACAGGGCGACACTTGGAAGGTGAAGGTGTCCTGTTTGATATCCCACAGTAGACCAAGGCTGCGCTGCGTGGGAGGAACATCAGAACCTAGGTTGAGGTCCTTTAGGTTCGTGGCATAATCCTCAGATGGAAACGCGCTCATTGCTTCTTGACTGTTAGAGATGATCTTGTGGACTCTGAGGTTTGATGTGGATAGCATTTCCTGTGTCCTGGAGAGTAGGTCAATTGCCTCTTCACTTGTGGGCAAGGACTTGAGCCCGTCGTCTACGTAGAAGTTCTTCTCTACGAATTGACGAGCATCGGATCCGTACTCTCTCTCACCTTCCTGGGCTGTCCGTCTCAGTCCGTAGATCGCCACAGCAGGTGAAGGACTGTTGCCGAAGACATGGACCTTCATCCGGTAGTCTATGACTTGATTGTTGACATTGTTGTCTTTGTGCCATAGGAACCTAAGATAGTTTCTGCTGTCTTCCTTCATGATGAAGCAATGAAACATCTGCTGGATGTCGGCCATTATAGCAACAGGTTCTTGTCTGAAGCGGATCAATACTCCAATGAGGCTGTTGTTCAGGTTGGGTCCAGTTAGTAGCAGGTTGTTGAGAGAGAGGCCTTCATACTGAGCACTGGAGTCAAACACCACTCTGATCTGGTTAGGCTTGCGAGGGTGATAGACACCAAAGGATGGAAGGTACCAACATTCTTCTCCTTCCTTCAGTGGTGGCGCAGGTTCAGCATGATCTTTGTCAAAGATGTTCTGCATAAAGTCAATGAAATGCTTCTCCATCTCTGGTTTCCTCTTTAGGGTACGTTTTAAGGATGAGAACCTTGCAGTTGCTTGCTGCAGGTTGTTTGGCAATCTCGCTCTTGGGAAACGAAAGGGTAAAGGAGCTACCCAACTGTTGGAGTCATCTTGAACAAATTCTTTGTTCATAACCTTTATGAATTCTTTATCTTCCCTTGTGGGTGCTAACTTGTTGTCTTCGCTTGTGGAATAGAACACTGTTGACCCGAGGTTTTCGTCCCAGGGCTGGAGCGTGATCATGTTGTTGAAGGATTCCTGTTGCCTCTTGGTGTTGCTCACTTTCTCTTTCACCCAGTAATGATGTGGGCATGGCTGAAAATGAGTGCTGCGACCATTTGGCAAGATGTGTGTTTTGTAAGAGGAGATGTTACTAGGTCTCTTCATCTTGTGTATGCAAACATCGCCTAAAATTACCCAGCCTAGATCAAAGCGCTGGGCAAATGGTGTGTCGTGTGGTCCGTTAATTTGCTGACGTACCTTGTGCAGCCGGAGAATGTCTCTGCCAAGCAGAATCAGGATATCTGCGCTGTTGTTGAGGGCTGGTATCTTGTTTGCTATCCCCTTGAGATGTGGGTGATGAAGAGCAGCCTCTGGCGTTGGGATCTCTACTCGATTGGATGGAATCTGGTTGCACTCGACAAGTGTAGGTAAGGGTATCTCCACGGTGTTGTCGAGGGATGTCGCTATGAGACCACTGGCCCTTCTCCCAGAGACCTCTGTAACACCGCTGCAGGTACCTAAGGTGTAAGGGTAAGCATTTCCCTTTAAGTTAAACATATCAAAGAGTTCTGACCTTGCAAGTGATCGGTTGCTCTGATCATCCAAGAGGACGTACACCTTCACGGCTTTCTCTGGGTGACCGTTGGGATATACGTTCACCAGGCAAATCTTCGCACAGGACTTGTCCCAGAGACTTTCTCTGCAGACTTCTGTGCATGAAGAAGTTATTGTGGTATGACTTGCAGTTTGAGCTGCGTCCTCCCCGCCATGGCTCGTGGTGGGGGAAGGAGTACGTGTAGAGTCAGGACGGTATGGGTGGAGTGCTTGTACGTGATCCTCACTGTCACACTCCATACACTTAATTGTAGTTTTACAGTCTTTAGCAAAGTGTTCAGTAGAAGCACAACATCTGTAGCATACCCCGAACTTCTTTAGAAGTTCCTTGCGTTCTTGGAGCGGTTTCTTCCTGAAGCCGATGCACTTTTTTAAGGGATGTGGCTTCTTGTGGATGGGACACTCACGATTTGGGTTCTCTATCTTTTCACCCTTGTTGCTCTTGCCTGGAGCTGATGTTGGTAAGGGAAGAATATCCGTCTTCTTCACTGACACTGGACCCCTGCGGTTTCTGTCATTGGAGCATGTGCTCACGTATTTAGAGGGAGGTGAAGCTGGGTCACTGGATTCTCCGTAGGAAAAGCTTGGGTCATTCTTACGCTCTGCAATGTCTTTTATAAACTCACAGAAGTAGGAGAACGGAGGAAATGACACTTGATGGTCTTTCTTGTATTTTGACCCTATTGCAGTCCACTTCTCTTGTACATTGTATGGTAGCTTGGAGATAATGGGGTTTACTCCACGAGCAGTGTCCAGGTAGCTAAGGCCAGGTAGGTGGGTGTCTGCCTTGGCCAGCTGGAGCTCTAACAGCAGGTCACTGAGCTCTAGGAACTTTGAACTGCCCTTGCTGGATATCTTTGGAAAACTCTGTAGTCGCTTGAACAGTGCATCCTCTATGGCTTCTGGACTACCAAAATTTCTCTCTAGTCTTTCCCATGCAGCCATAAGACCAGCTGTTGCATTACTGATATGTACAGACCTGAGTCTCTTGACACGCTCTGTGGATTGTGGTCCTAACCATCTGATCAGCAGGTCCAGCTCTTCCGCAGCAGTGATGCCAAGGTCACCAGTTACGGTTCTAAGGCGCTTTTCCAACCTCTGTAATTTTCAGGTTGGTCGTCAAACCTTGTGAGACCGGTTTTAGTAAGTTCACGGCGAATCATGTACCTTGCGAAGTCGGACATGTCTGTTCTTTCTGACTTAGGATGCACAATTGTAGGCTGAGCGGTGTTGTACATAGGGGTGGGGACGTCTTGGCCTTGAAACATGGGGAAGTATGGAGTGGCATATGTATTTAGTCCAGCAACTGGTTTGGTGGGTATAGTTTCTGCTACATGTGGAGGTGGCACTGTGTGGTTGTCGAGGGTATAATGACCTTGAATGCAGGATTCTGTAAGTGGATCGGCATCCTGGTGCTCTAGAGAAGCGTCAACACCATCAAGAGTGTTAGTGATGATCTGCGGTTCGCCATCTTGGCTTAGCAGGTAGTCTCTTGTGCGTTCAATAGGGTCTTCTGCCTCCATTTCACACAAACTGACGCTGTCTCTTTGACTCCCACTGACAGCCTGCTCGAGTACCTTTAATTCTGCCATGGCTGCTGCATGCTCACATTCCTTCTCTAGAGCTTCCTTTTCCGCTTTCACGCGTGCTGCTTCCGCATCCATTTCTGCTCTATTTTGTGCAGCAGCTGCGTCTATTTCTGCTCTCTTTTGTGCAACAGCTGCGTCCATTTCTGCTCTCTTTTGTGCAACAGCTGCGTCCATTTCTGCTCTCTTTTGTGCAACAGCTGCGTCCATTTCTGCTCTCTTTTGTGCAAAGGCAGCTTGTACCTTAGTAGTTTCAGCCTTAGCACGTGCTTTTATAAGCTGCTCAGTAAGAGTAGAATATTTTGATGAACTTGACCTAGATGAACGTTTTGAGTGCTTACATGATTTGGATGAGCGAGTTGATGCATCTGGTGTCTGTGCGATTCTAGCCTCTATCTTGGCTTTAATGTCACGTACAGTGCAGTCTCTTTCAGAATTAAGCTGCTGGAAACCTTGCAATTCGTTTAAAGTCTCTGGGAGATTCAGTTTCTTCAGGAGAATAATGTATTGGTCACTCTTCTCCATATACATTTGGTATGCTGTGCATAATTGTTCTAGGACTCCCTCTGGTGGTAACTCATGAGAAGCAGGCCTTGATACAGTGTCTATGTGACTCAGCACTTTCTTCCATACTGAAGATACGTCACTATATAATTCACATTTTGCAGTCTCTAAATTCTCCATAACTTTCCATGTGGGTTTGACTGTACTTTTTCCCCTTTCGCTAGATGGTGGATGGGGGTCTGGGTCTCTTTCCTGTGCTTGTAAGTCTGGTAGGGACATTGTATTCCTTGCTTCAGACATGATTAGATTGCAGGCAGGAAGAGTTGATGATGGGGGTTATACTTCCCACTGTTCAGCAACAGGAAATACACAGAGACTCTGCACAGAGTTGATACTTTGCATCTAATGCTGGAGCAGCTGCAGGGTCCTGTGTAATGATGGGAGTTATATTCCTCTGTGTGTGACTTCTATGCACGCTGGGGTCTGGCTGGAACTGGGTTACAGTCTATCTGGGAAATGTTCTTTTCCACTGAGATTTAGCACAGACCTTGAGTTACTGTCTCTGAAGGCAGGTTATTCCTTTTTACTATTCTGACTCATGGATATGTAGAACGTATGGTACCTGGATAGACCTCTCTTTCTGGGCCCCTTCCGTATCGACCTGTACTCACGTTCATACCGATTAATCAGACAGCTTAACTCAGCCACGATCTCATGTAAGAAGACTCCAGGAAAAGAGGGATGCTTTAACTGAAATTCTTGTATTATGATGAAAGCAGCAGGTAAAAAGGAATATTCTTCAGAGGACATGCAACAAGATGCATACAGATGGAGGGACGATCACAAAATGGAGAATAAAGGAGGGGCCAAACATACATCACAGGACTACAGGGAGAGAGTTGGGGCAAAATACAGGGAAAGGCAAACTTCTGCCTTAGCAACAGAGATGCAACACAAACAATGCAAATATTAAATGATTTCCCAAGTCGTGGGACATGACAGTCCATGTGTGGTATCAGTTGTCTCAGGGCACTCGGCATGGTGGGAGGAAGGAGGATCAGGGTGAGTAATATCCTGTTCACACTCACGGCTACTCAGACTTGACCGTGTGGAAGACATGGTGGTGGCTAAGTGACTGGAAATGGATCACCCCCAGGGCAAGTGGGGTTCTTTACTCGGTACCGGGTCAGTGTCTTAAAGGGGATGTGTTGCGGTGGCAGTGACCCGGTCCGTGGCCCTGAGTGTCCATGTAAGATAGGTGGATTGAATAAAGTTTATGTATGGATAAGTTCGTGATGCCACCTGTGGTATCTGGTCAGAAGGGAACCAGCGCTGTAGTGAAGATCCTCTGGGACAGATGGTGAGATGCAGTAGAGGTGTAATAGCTCTCCACAGGCAGAGCTGTAGTCCCAGGGCAGTAGTAATAAATGTCGAGGTAGGTGGTGTAGTGTTCAGGCACAGAGATGTAGCAGTGCTGAAAAGGTGATGCAGGAAGAAGGCAGAGATAGCTGAATGCAGTTCCAAAGCTTTACTCATGTTTCTGGCATACACAAGTGCCCGCTTCAGTGCCGTGTCCTCCAGGTGAGGGGCTCAGCCAACTTCCAGGCAGATGGAGTACACCCTTCCATCACTACCTTTCGTGTGTCTTTTCTGAACGTCTCCTTATTAGCGCTAATCTGAAGTACTTGTAGTTATGAATTACACTCAAGTTCCTCTTTCTTGCTGTTACTTAGAACTACACTCGCATGACAGGCAGTTGTAGCCTACTTCGGGGACTCCTTACAATCATGTCCCGGCTCACACACGTTACTGCTCTGTCATCGAGTCTTAGGTGGGAATAAAGTGGTCACAACTTCTATTCCTCCGGTTTCTGCTGTAGGATCATTAGTATCACACAGCCTCGGACACCGGTGCCCGGCCTTTGATGCATTAAACTTAGGGAAGGGCTCTGCTCTAGCCTTAGTCCCCAGCTCTCTGCTCCTCACGCTCCGTCCTTTTCTATCTTTCTTCTGAAGAGCTGATCTTTCTCTCTTTCCTTGCCAGCAGCTCCAGCTCATAGGAGACTGTTGCTGTATATATGTCCTCTCACTCAATCCTCCTCTGGGGATCTCTGATCTCTCTTCCTGTCAGCTTTCCCTCTCTAGTGCAAGCTAAGCTCCACCCACCTCCTAGAACCCTTCATGAACCAAGCAGGGGCCATAGAGGGTGCTCTGCTGTTCTAAGGTGCAGGTGCTGGAGTCTGGTCAGGTGTCCCCATCTTACCTGGGAAGTGGGATACTACACCTCAGGAGGAGGTGCAGTATCTCTGTGGCGACTGAACCCTCAGGGGCACCACAGAAGCATTATTTGCGATCCAACCAACATACGTTTTACACTGCTCTGGCTTCAATACTGGTGTGCTGCGGTCCCCTAGAAACTGGGACAGGAAGGTTGAACGCTAAGATGTGGGTCTTTGTTGTGGCCCACTTTCAGCTTGGCCACGGCCTTGTTCTCTGTATGCACCATCAGCATCACGTCCACTTCCCTGTCCCTTGCTCCTTGCCTTGCCCATTTCGAAATGGACTACTGAAATATATGAAAAGCTCAATACAAATGGATTTATTTGGAGACAAATGTTATGTGATCAGTATGCCTGCAAAGCGAAGATTTTTCCACCACAGATACACCAGACGTCTGACAGAGATAACAGACTGTATAAATTTTTTTTTCGTTTTTTGGTAATTTTTGAAAACACTAAAAAATGAGTAGAACAAGGTTAGCAGACAGAACTATGCAATGTATGCCTGCGAAGAAAAGATTTTTCCACCACAGATGCACCAGGCGTCAGCCTGAGATAACAGACTGATCTAAATATGGCCTTGATTTTTTGGGGCACACCAAAATAGTGTCAACAAGTTGGCTATGACACTAAAAAAAAATGTAGTACTAAAGTTGTAAGATATTTTGCGCAATGATATGCGATGCATGTGGCGTACAACTCACAGTGATAAATATAAGAACTGTAGCTAAATATTTTTGGGCCAGCTACAGATTTTTGGGCAGCAAAATGGTGTCCAAAAATGTTGTAAGACACTACAAAATATTAGATAGTACCAAAAAAAAGGACAGATTTTTTTGGCACACTCACATCTGGTGCCTGGGACAAAACAGAATTTTTTTTTAAATTAATAGATCTGCACGCTCTTCTATTACAATGACCTGGCTGTAGTCTGCAGCATGACCAAGCAAATAAATGTAGAAAAATGGGGGCTGTGGATTGCTTTAGAATAAAATGAGCAGGTATAAGCTGCAAATAAAAAAAAAAAAAAGAAAATTTCCACAGATACAGTAACTGCAGCTAGGCATATATTGAATAAGCAGCAGCCGACAGTAATGGAGCTTTTTGAGGTATATAGTGTGATCTACCGTATTTTTCCGACCATAAGACGCACTTTTTTCCCCAAAAATTTTGGGGGAAAGTGGGGGGTGCGTCTTATGGTCGCAATACACGGTCTAACCTGGTGGCAGCGGGCGGGGCTCTGCGGTGCGGTGGAGGCAGCGGGCGGCGCTCTGCGGTGCGGTGGTGGCAGCGGGCTGTGCTCCGGTGCAGGGGCGGCGGCTCCACCGGCTTTTCTTCGCAGCCCGGAGGCCCCCGCAGTTCCCTTGCTGGCCGCCGCCATGTTGCGGTGGCCTCCGGGAGCATGGACGCCGGGAAGATGGCCGCCGGTCCGGGGACGGCGCATGCGCAGCTTCAGATCTCGTCCCGAGATCTCGGGGGATGAGATCTTGTTGCCGAGATTTGAATCTCTTCCCCCGAGATCTCAGGACGAGATCTGATCCCGCGCATGCGCCGTCCCCGGACCGGCGGCCATCTTTCCTGCGTCCATGCTCCCGGAGGCCACCGCAGCATGGCGGTGGCCAGCAAGGGAACTGCGGGGGCCTCCGGGCTGCGATGAAATGCTGGCGGAGCCGCCGCCCCTGCACCGGAGCACAGCCCGCTGCCACCACCGCACCGCAGAGCCCACCTGCCCCAGCCCCAGCGCAGCTGCCCCTGCCCTAGCACTGCTGCCCCTGCCCCAGCACAGCTGCCCCTGCCTCAGCACAGCTGCCACCACCGCAGAGCCCACCTGCCCCAGCACAGCTGCCCCTGCCCCAGCACAGCTGCCCTTGCCCCAGCACAGCTGCCACCACCGCAGAGCCCACCTGCCCCAGCACTGCTGCCCCAGCCCCAGCACAGCTGCCCCTGCCCCAACACAGCTGCCCCTAACCCAGCACAGCTGCCCCTGCCTTAGCACAGCTGCCCCAGCCCCAGCACAGCTGCCCCAGCCCCAGCAATGCGGCCCCAGCGCAGCTGCCCCAGCACAACCAACCTGCCCCAGCACAGAGCCGCCACCGCACGAGCCTGGACCACTGAATGACCACTGTGACTACTTCTCCACCTGTGCCGGATCCCTTCCCAGGTAAGCTGAATTCGGACTGTAAGACGGACCCCCATTTGACACATTATTTTTTTTCCCTATTTTCCTACTGAAAATTGGGGTGCGTCTTATGGTCCGGTGCGTCTTATAGTCTGAAAAATACGGTATATACGCACATATAGTGCCTGCAGGCCTTGCACTTGTGGCACCCCTGAGGCTCAGTCGCCACAGAGGGTACTGCACCTCCTCCTGAGGTGTGGTGCCCCACCATCCAGGTAAGGTGGAAACACCTGACCACACTCCAACACCTGCACCCCACACCACAAAGTAGTGTAGCAAAGCACCTTCGGCGGCTCCCTGCTTGGAGTATAGCAAAGCACCCCTTGGTGGCTCCCTGCTTGGAACACAAAACGTGCTGGGAGGTGGGTGGAGTTTAGTTCGCACCAAAAGAGCGGGAAGAGTTGAGTCAGTCTTTGCACTCAGTCAGTGAGTGAAGATGTAGAAGGACAGAATGTGAGACAGAGAAGATCCCCGGGAGAGGGATGGAAGGAAGTGCTGCAGCAGGCCACAGTGATCTGGGTCTGCTGGCACAGGAAAGAGACAGAAAGGAAGCTTGATTCTCCATTGGGAAGAAGGATTAGCACGGAACGTGAGGAGAATAAGAGAACAAGGACCAGGGTTAGAAGAGAACCCTTTTCAAGTTCTAAGCGCAAGGCCGGGGTCCGGTCTCCGAGGTTGTACAGATACTAATGGTCCTGCAGCAGACAACGGAGGAATAGAAGTAGTGACCACTTTATTCCCACCCAAGACTTGGGGGCACAACAGCAACATATTAGTGAGCCGGGTCTTAATAGCAAGGAGTCCCCGAAGCAAGCTACAGCTGTCTGCCGTACAAGTAGAGTTCATAGGAACATCTGACAGGAGGAACTCCAGTGTAACTCAGTACTAAGAGTACTTCACTCAAAGGCGCTATAAGAGGAGACATTCAAAAAAGGCACATATGTTGGCGGAGTGTTGGAAAGGAGTATTCCATCTGGCCTGGAGGTTGACTGAGTCCCTAACCCGGAGGACATGGCACGGAAGCAGGCACCTGTTTGTACAACAGACTATGAGTAAAGCTTTGGAACTACATGCCCTGGTGTCCTCCACTTATTCCTGCGCCAACCTGCCCAGCACTGCTACATCCCTCGCGCCTGACACTACATCATCTAAGTGTTACTTCACCTACACTGCCCTGGGACTACAGCCCTGTCTGTGGAGGGCTATAACATCACTGCTGCACCACACCATCTGTCCCAGAGGATCTGTCTGCAGCGTCGGCTTACATCTCTATTGCCGAATACCACAGGTGGCGTCACGAATCACTTATAAACTTTCACTACCATAAGCACACTGAACATTCTCCTTTTACAACGGGTGCCCAAGGCCACGGGCCGGGTCCCAGCTGCCATGACATCTCCCATTGAAACTCATCGGGCCCGGTACCGAGTACCCCACAGCCCTGGGTGTGAGGGCGTCCCATTTTGGCGTCACGAACAGGATGACGAGACCCGATGCCATCGGGTTCTGTGTGCCTGAGATCTGTTGGACTTAAAACTTTTGGAAATGTGCAGAAGACCTAATTTGATAGACTGTGAAATGAATGCTAAAAATGGCCGCCGGCGCGGTGAAGAAGGGCATGATCACATGGGTGGTCCTAAGAAAAGACCGCGAACTGTCCTGGGCCTCCCCTGTCTGAACTTCTATGCGACAGCGACGTGGTCCACCCCCCGAGGGGTTCGTATACTGGTTTGGTATGGAGGAGTTGGAAGAAGATGCCGCCTCCAGAAGGAGGAGCGGAAGCCAGTGGCGGGAAAAGAGCCCAGGCAGGAAGAAGAACGCCATATTGGAAGGAGAAGGGAGGAGGCCTGCGGAGCGCGAGGAGGCTGAGCTGAATCTCCCCGGCGCCATGGCTGAAGGCTCCGACCCGGCTTCCAGGATGAACCACCAGGAGCTGGAGGATGAGATTGCCCAGCTGACACACCGTTTACGGCTGAGGCAGGAGTTTTATGGACCTTGGATCTGCAGCGCACCCAGGAGGGGCCTACACTCGCGGTACCCCAGTTACCGGTACCCACCATCGCTGCACCGGATCTCCCCTAGGCAAACCCTGTAGAGCCTGCGACTGCTGCAATGCCACCTGCAGCATCCCCTGCAATCTCTCCATTAACACCGCCTCCAATATCCACCTGGACAGCAACCATGACCCCCGCTGCCACCAGGACCTGCACCGTTCTGGCACCGGAGCCGAGACTGCACCACCGGGAGGCACCGGGTATAGATGCTGGCCCTCCTAATGGGCTATCCCCCGAATTCTCATTGTCGGAGGCTGGCCTGCTGGAGCTTGAAATGGGGGTGTTGGATGAGTCATTCGGGGGCAGATGAGTCATTCCGTAGGTGGGGAGATGGAAGAAATCCCTGCTGAGGAGGGTGCGGTTGGAACAGGCGCGCACCATACGACACCTTCAGGGCTTGGGAGAGTCTAGGCCACTTTGGGACAGTGAAACGTGTCATGGGTTCTCTTGGCCGTAGCTACAAAACCCCCGTGTAGCCTCCTACCAACGCCAACAGGCCACGGCATCCCTAGATGTTAGACCCAGGACCAGAACAGTGGTACCCCCTGAGGATGAAGAATTTTATCCATTGGTACCAGCTGCCACTCCTACCGACTTACTGGTGGCAGAGACATCATCATCAACAGCCGATATGCCTACCCCAGCTGTACCTCAGGCAGCAGCTGTTTCCGGAATTTCCACTGAGGATCAGCGATTCCTCAACCCATCTAGACACTCAGAGCATCTCCCCTGGAAGTGGCCCAAGCAACCAGATTCCGGAACCCCAGGAGGGGATAACTAGCCCTAATGTTGATTCAAACTACCTTTGTTACCCTGAAGGGTATTAGCACCCTTTGCTCTTGTTTTCTATTTTTTTAGGTTGTCATGTTTTTGTTTCTTCCCAGTTGTTGCCCAGTTTGGTTGGCAGCCTTTATACTTGAACTGTGGAGATCATAGACGCTGAGTGATCCCGAACTGTTAAGGCCTGTTTCACACTTCCGTTTGTCAGTATCCGTCAAAATCTGCCGTTTTGCAAAAAAACGGATCCGCCATTTTGCTTGGCGGATCCATTTTTTTCCCCATTGAGTTGCATTATCGGCGGATCTTGACGGATGGTCATCCGTTGGATCCGTTTTTTTGCGGATCCGCCAAATTTTTGCCATCCGCCGACATGCCCGGACGGAGCATGCAACGTTTTTTCTGCTGCAGGATCTGCATTTTATAGTGCGCATGCCCGGGGGAAAGAAGTCAGCCGTAAATTTAACCCTGAAATCATTTCTGGCGGCCGCAAAAATTCTTTCTCTCTCTCCTTTCCCGGGCTACGGTTCCTTTAAAATTCTTCCTACATCGGATCCGTTAAAAAAATGGTCCGGTAGCTTCCGTTGTCATCAGTACAGCAACGGATCCGCTTTCCGCCATTTTGGCGGATTTAAACTGATGCTAAAGACTGAAGTGTGAAACAGGCCTAATGTACATAGTTTGCACCTCTTTAGGTGCTTTCTCTTGGTTTTACATAGGAACCTGCCCTTGGAACAAGGACTACCTCGTTATAAGGACATTTCCAGACATGATGGCCGGTCCAATGTCTACTCTTTGCACTTATTGATAATGCTTAGTATTTTTGAACAAGAAACTAGAAAGTGAAAGTATTAATGACAGATTTCATAGGGTTTAATTGAGATAGAAATACAATGAATGTTTTACAATGTTTGAATAAAGATGTGAGAATTGAATAAAAATATGCAGATGACGAATCAGGCAATAACGGTTGTCACTCCTAAGACAAAAGGAAAGAAGAGAGTAGAAAATGTGAAAGATAACAGAAAAGAAATGTGTTGCTAGAAAATGTGTTACTCAAGCTGATAGTGAATTTGCTTCTATAGCACTTTAAATTAGGTAGCATAACTTTAAATATAGATAGACAGTTAAATTGTTTGTAACGTTCAAGAAGCAGTGCCTCCCACATTGGGAAGTTTAGTATAAGACATGTTCATTATGCAATATAAAAATTTGCATGTTCCTGTATTAATCTCACAAACGAATTGTGGGAAGAAGAAGAGATCCCAAATCATAAAAAACAATTTTATTAATTCAAAATTAAAAACACATAAAAAACACATAAAAAGCAAAAATGCCGTAGGGGACACCACAAAATACATACACAGGCAATTTAATAAATGAGAGACCAGGGTATATTAGGAAAATTATTAATTCATAATCCACACTTTTAAGATATATAGTATATCAGTTTAAATGGTACCAAAACGCCCCCGGAAGAAGCAGGAGCGAAACGTGCGTCGGGGTGAGGGGACACCACACGTATCACCACCGTTATTTAGGTAATTATATCCTCTTTTGATCTTTCCTCATGTGAAGTACTGCGGTTTATTTTGTTATATGCCGTTTTCTATTGTGGAGCGGCTCTTGCATTGACCCCACTAGCTCTGGTTGTTATTATTAGGATTTCAGAGGGAGGTGGAGGACATTTAATTTAGGTTGTTACAACTTCTGATGTACTTCACCATATACATAGGGGGATTAATATTGTTTTGAAACTGTTGGGGTTTTGAATTAGAGATGTCTGTGGACACTATTTATTATTGATTTTATTGGAAGATATGGTTTTGATACTATTTAAACTGATATACTATATATCTTAAAAGTGTGGATTATAAATTAATTTTCCTAATATACCCTGGTCTCTCATTTGTTACATTGCCTGTGTATGTATTTTGTGGTGTCCCCTACAGCATTTTTGCTTTTTATGTGTTTTTTATGTGTTTTTAATTTTAAATTAATAAAATCGTTTTTTATGATTTGGGATCTCTTCTTCTTCCCACAATTCGTTTGTGAGATTAGTTGTGTCATTGTCATGAAGTGCCCCTATATATAGGACATTGGTTGAAATGTTCCTGTATTGTCAACTTTGCTTCCTTGCAGCCTGCGGACGTCCTGTGTTTAACAGGGGGGTATGTGGCACCCCTGAAGGCTCAGTCGACACAGAGGTACTGCACCTCCTCCTGAGGTGTGGTGCCCCACCATCCAGGTAAGGTGGAAACACCTGACCACACTCCCAACACCTGCACCCCACACCACAAAGTAGTGTAGCAAGGCAGCTCCCTGCTTGGAGTATACCAAAGCACCCCTTGGTGGCTCCCTGCTTGGAACACAAAACGTGCTGGGAGGTGGGTGGAGTTTAGTTCGCACCAAAAGAGCGGGAAGAGTTGAGTCAGTCTTTGCACTCAGTCAGTGAGTGAGGATGTAGAACGACAGAATGTGAGACAGAAGATCCCCGGGAGAGGGATAGAAGGAAGTGCTGCAGCAGGCCACAGTGATCTGGGTCTGCTGGCACAGGAAAGAGACAGAGAAAGGAAGCTTGATTCTCCATTGGGAAGAAGCATTAGCACGGAACATGAGGAGAATAAGAGAACAAGGACCAGGGTTAGAAGAGAACCCTTTTCAAGTTCTAAGCGCAAGGCCGGGGTCCGGTCCCCAAGGTTGTACAGATACTAATGGTCCTGCAGCAGACACCGGAAGAATAGAGGTAATGACCGCTTTATTCCCACCCAAGACTTGGGGGCACAACAGCAATATATTAGTGAGCCGGATCTTAATAGCAAGGAGTCCCCGATGCAGGCTACAACTGTCTGCCGTACCAGTAGAGTTCATAGGAACATCTGACAGGAGGAACTCCAGTGTAACTCAGTACTAGGAGTACTTCACTCAAAGGCGCTATAAGAGGAGACGTTCAGAAAAGGCACATATGTTGGCGGAGTGTTGGAAAGGAGTATTCCATCTGGACTGGAGGTTGACTGAGTCCCTAACCTGGAGGACACGGCACGGAAGCAGGCACCTGTTTGTACAACAGACTGTGAGTAAAGCTTTGGAACTACATGCCCTGGTGTCCTCCACTTATTCCTGTGCCATCCTGCCCAGCACTGCTACATCCCTCGCGCCTGACACTACATCATCTAAGTGTCACTTCACATACACTGCCCGGGGACTACAGCCCTGCCTGTGGAGTGCTATAACATCACTGCTGCACCACACCATCTGTCCCAGAGGATCTGTCTGCAGCGTCGGCTTACATCTCTATTGCCGAATACCACAGGTGGTGTCACGAATCACTTATAAACTTTCACTACCATAAGCACACTGAACATTCTCCTTTTACAATGGGTGCCCAGGGCCACGGGCCAGGTCCCAGCTGCCGTAACATCTCCCATTGAAGCTCATCGGGCCCGGTACCGAGTACCCCACAGCCCTGGGTGGGTCGGGTGGGTCGCCCTCCCCGTAGCCCTGGGCGCCCAAATCAATGGTGGTTTGTGATATAGTTTATGTGAACAGTTCGTGACGCCACCTGTGGTGTTTGGCAAGCAAGATGTTAAGCCAACGCTGCGTGCAGATCCTCTGGGCTGGTGGTGTGTTGCAGCATAGATCGTGTAGCTCCCCACAGGTGAAGCTGTAGCCCGAGGGCAGTGTAATTGCAATAGATGAGGATAGGCGCAGGCGGTGTGAGGAAAGCTGGTACCCAGATGTAGCGGTACTGACGGTGATAGCGCACAAATGAATGGAAGACACCAGGGTTTGCAGTTCCAAAGCTTTACTCACAGTCCGTGATACACACTGGTACCTGCCTCCGTGCCGTGTCCTCCAGGGCAGAGACTCAATCAACCTCCCGGGCAAGTCAGGATTCTCCTCTCCAACACTCCGCCAACATGTACCTTTCCTGAACGACTCCTCTGTTGCGCCTTAAGGTGTGAAGAGCTCCAGTACCGTGGTACTCTGGAGTTCCTCCTGTCAGATATTCCTAACAACTCTACTCGTATGGCAGACAGCTGTAGCCTCTCTCGGGGACTCCCTTCTCCGGAGTCCTGGCTCTCTATTCAGTTGCTGTTGTGCCCCAAGTCTTAGATGGGAGTAGTGCATTTACAGCCAACTACTCCACCGGTGTCTGCTGCAGAACCATAAGTGTCCATACAACCTTGGGGACCGTGCCCCAGCCTTGTGCTGAGAACCTATAGGCAGGGTTCCTCTTCCAACCCACGTCTCCTCTCTGTTCTCCTACTCCTTCGTTCCGCACTGTTCTTTCTCTCTCTTATGGAAGCTTAGGTTGCAGTTCTACGTCTTTCTCCTTCTGTTCCTTTCCCGTGCCAGCTGGCTCAGATCACTGAGGCAGCTGCAGCACTCCTTCTCCTCAGACCCGTCCTCAGACTCTCCTGACTGACTGTCCTTCTATCGCCTGACCTCCCATCAGACTGACCTGTAATTCTAAACCTTCCCAACCTTTTATATGGATCTCAACTCCACCCACCTCCCAGCACATCCAGTGTTCCAAGCAGGGAACCACCAAGGCACTCCTAATGTCTAGGTGGAGAGAGCCCTCAATGTGGTTGTGCTGAACTACCCTGTCGTGTGGGATGCGAGTGTTGGAGCGTGGAAAGGAGCTCCCAACTTACCTAGGTGGTAGGGCACTACACCTTAGGAGAAAATGCAATATCTCTGTGGTGACTGAGACTCAGGGGCGCCACAAGGGCGTCCTACACTGATATGGATATGTGCGCATAGACTCCCCTGCCTACCAAGCGCTGCAATCTCAGTACTCCCGAATTAGCCCTAAAAAGGACTGTGGATTTCTCAGGATTTGTGGACTGAACACTAGCAGACCCACACTAACTATTAAAAGGACGATTCTGACCCTATCTCTGCAGCAGCTGTCCCTACACTACCTAAGTCCGGAGCAGAATGCGGTGAGCAGGGCGGCGCCAGGTCTCTTATATTTCTGATGACGCTGTGCGGCCAGCCAATCACTGTAATACCACAGCAAAGATGGCTGCGGCATTACAGTGCATGGCAGACAATCCCTGCATTGTCATTGGCGCTCTAAAGACTGTCAAATTTGCAGGGCGGAGACCCGAGCTCCCACCGAATAATCCCGGAAATACTCGGTGCTCGCCGAGTACACCGAGCACAGTGATACTTGGGCGAGTACCGAGTAGTGGCGAGCACGTTCGCTCATCACTAGGGTTGAGCGATACCATCCGATATTCAAAAGTATCGGATCAGAATGGATCGGTCCGATACACAAAAAAGTATTGGGTATCGCTGATTCCGATACCGGAAGTCCCATTAAAGTCAATGGGACAGAAATATCGGGATTAAATAAACCCCTTTCGGGAGGGGGGAATAGTGTGGGCGGTGCGTGGGCTGACACTGTGCGTGTCTGTGTGTGCGGGCGGGGTCTGTGCGGGCTGTCAGTGGTCTATACGGGCCTGCCGGGGGCCTGTGCCGGCGGTCTGTACAGGCCTCTCAGGGGCCTGTGCCGGCTGTTGGTGGTCTGTGCTGGCTGCCGGGGGCCTGTGCCGGCTGCCGGTGGTCTGTACGGGCCTTTCGGGGGCCTGTGCCGGCTGTCGGTGGTCTGTGCCGGCTGCCGGGGGCCTGTGCCGGCTGCCGGTGGTCTGTACGGGCCTCTCGGGGGCCTGTGCCGGCTGCCGGTGGTCTGTGCCGGCTGCCGGGGGCCTGTGCCGGCTGCCGGTGGTCTGTACGGGCCTTTCGGGGGCCTGTGCCGGCTGTCGGTGGTCTGTGCCGGTTGCCGGGGGCCTGTGCCGGCTGCCGGTGCTCTGTACGGGCCTCTCGGGGGCCTGTGCCGGCTGCCGGTGGTCTGTACGGGCCTCTCGGGGGCCTATGCCGGCTGTCGGTGGTCTGTGCCGGCTGCCGGGGGCCTGTGCCGGCTGCCGGTGTTCTGTACAGACCTGCCGGGGGCCTGTGCCAGCTGTCGGTGGTCTGTGCCGGCTGCCAGTGGCCTGTGCCGGTGGTCTGTGCGGGCCTGCCGGGGGTCTTGTGTGTGTGTGCAGGCATCGTCCGATGGGACTACAAGTCCCATCGGGCGATGCCTGCTACAATGACAGTGATTGTCACATTAGCCAATGATGGGACAGTAGTAGTCCCATCATCCGGCTAATGTGTTGAATGTAAAAAAAAAACAAAAACATACTACATACATACTACATTCATACAACATACATACATACTACATACATGCTACATATATACTACATTCATACAACATACATATATACTACATACTACATACATACTTCATATATACTACATTCATACAACATACATACATGCTACATATATACTACATTCATACAACATACATGCTACATATATACTACATTCATACAACATACATATATACTACATACTACATACATACTACATTCATACAACATACATACTACATACATGCTACATATATACTACATTCATACAACATACATATATACTACATACATGCAACATATATACTACATTCATACAACATACATACATACTACATACATGCTACATATATACTACATTCATACAACATACATATATACTACATACATACTACATTCATACAACATACATGCTACATATATACTACATTCATACAACATACATACATACTACATACTACATACATGCTACATATATACTACATTCATACAACATACATACATACTACATACATGCAACATATATAATACATTCATACAACATACATATATACTACATACTACATACATGCTACATATATACTACATTCATACAACATACATACTACATATATAATACATTCATACAACATACATATATACTACATACTACATACATGCTACATATATACTACATTCATACAACATACAAATATACTACATACATACTACATACATACTGCATACAATACATTCATACAATACATACATATAGACATACCGTACATATAACATAGAGTACATACTCACCATCACTTGTCACTTTGATCTCCGAAGCCAGTGTCATCTATGAAAGAAATTAGAAAATAACAAACAACAGGAGTAGCATCAATACCCCTCAAAGGAATAGGCGTCCGCAGGGGTGTCATAGGGAAACCACAACGTTTAGCAAAATCTAAATCCATTAGGTTCAAGGCCGCTCCTGAATCCACAAAGGCTTTAGCAGAAAATGTGGACAGGGAGCAGATCAGAGTAATTGCCAGAAGAAACTTAGGTTGTACACCACCTACAGCAAATGTGTGTGCAAAACGTTTCTCTCGTTTAGGGCAGACAGAAATAATGTAAGAGGCATCTCCACAGAAAAAACATAGCTTAATACGTCTTCTAAACTCCTGACGTTGCACCCTAGACAAAACTCTATCACATTGCATAGGTTCAGACATTTGTTCAACAGGTGGCAGCATTTCGCATATAATTTTACGTTCACGTAAACGCCGATCAACCTGAATGGCTAATGACATAGAATCGTCAAGACCAGAGAGAACAGGAAATCCCACCATAGTATCTTTTACAGTTTCTGACAAACCCTTCCGAAAGAGAGCTGCCAAGGCACCATCATTCCAAGTGGTGAGGACCGCCCACTTTCGGAACTTTTGACAGTACAGTTCTGCAGAATCTTGACCCTGGCTCAATGCCAACAGGGTCTTTTCAGCTTGATCAATAGCATTAGGTTCATCATACAACAACCCCAAGGCCTGAAAAAATGCATCCACATTAGCTAGAATAGGATCATCTGGTACTAAAGAAAACGCCCAATCCTGGGGATCGCCACGCAGCAAGGAGATGACAATTTTAACCTGCTGCGCAGAGCTCCCCGATGAGTTAGGCTTCAAGGCAAGAAATAATTTACAATTATTCTTAAAATTCAAAAATTTAGACCGATCCCCCCAAAAAACACATCAGGAGTGGGTATTTTTGGTTCAGCAGCATGTGAATGAGCAAGATAGGTGGAAATTCCTCGCACTTCAGCAGCAAGCTGCTCCACATGATCAGACAATTGCTTAAACTCCATCAGAAAAAAAAAATATTCCTCCTACGGCCTCAGAGAAAAAGAGGAAAAAATATACACAAAAAAAAAATTCTGACACCCTTTTTTTTTTTCTTTTCTTTTTTTTTTTAAACAATTCCTTCCTGCTTTTGAGTACCCTAGAATCTGCGGTATGGCTGGTGATTCTGTTGTGATTGAGTCACCGAGGAGGAAAAAAATAAAACACAAAAGCTCAGGCCAGAAAATCAGAGAGGTTGGAAACTAGCGGATTGCAGACCCCTGATCCTATCACACAACTAGCAGTAGCCGTGGAGTGTTCCTACGGTGATCCTAGACACCTCGTCACAGCCGGAGATATACACAAGCCTAAAGAGAGAAAAGAGAAAAACTGACTGCCCCAGAGCAGACCCCAAAGCAATAGGCAGCCCCCAACATATAATGACGGTGAAGCAAGATGAAAACACTAACACAGATAGAAAGATAGGTTGAGCAAACGATGGGGCCCAAGCTAACTAAAAAGGACAGGACAGAAAAGCTGCTGTCTGCAATCCGAGAAAACCCTGCCAAAAATACTACCAACACAACTGATAAGCAAAAAGGACCCTGAAGTCACTAGACTTCAAACCCTATATCAGCACTCAGAATATTCTGGAAGCAGAGCAAAAGAGAACACTGATCACGGAAAAAGAATCCAACACACCCCCGGCCGGGGATGGCTGAACTCAAAAAGCAAGGTAAACAAAACCAAAACTAATAAGTTCAATAGCAGAGAAAAAACTTATCTTTGGGAAGCAGGAATCAGACTGGTCTCCAAGAATCCAGCAAAGAAAATCACCAGCGACTCAGAAGGGCGTTGGCTGCCTTATATCCAGTCTGTAGTTCCTGTTACCCAGTCACGATCCACCTGATCAGGTGTTTGGTTTCTTTCATCCAAATCATCCTCACTACCTTCCTTCACCAGAAGAGGGAGATCCTCGGACACAAAAGATGAATGAACAGATGAGCTCACAACAGTAGTATATATGTAGCATGTATGTAGTATATATGTATGTTGTATGAATGTAGTATATATGTAGCATGTATGTAGTATAATTTGTCTTAAATCAAAAAACACAAAAGAGAATGAAGCAAAAAGCAAAACATTGATCATTTCACACAAAACTCCAAAAATGGGCCGGACAAAAGTATTGGCACCCTCAGCCTAATACTTGGTTGCACAACCTTTAGCCAAAATAACTGCGACCAACTGCTTCCGGTAACCATCAATGAGTTTCTTACAATGCTCTGCTGGAATTTTAGACCATTCTTCTTTGGCAAACTACTCCTGGTCCCTGATATTTGAAGGGTGCCTTCTCCAAACTGCCATTTTTAGATCTCTCCACAGGTGTTCTATGGGATTCAGGTCTGGACTCATTGCTGGCCACCTTAGAAGTCTCCAGTGCTTTCTCTCAAACCATTTTCTAGTGCTTTTTGAAGTGTGTTTTGGGTTATTGTCCTGCTGGAAGACCCATGACCTCTGAGGTAGACCCAGCTTTCTCACACTGGGCCCTAAATTATGCTGCAAAATTTGTTGGTAGTCTTCTGACTTCATAATGCCATGCACACGGTCAAGCAGTCCAGTGCCAGAGGCAGCAAAGCAACCCCAAAACATCAGGGAACCTCCGCCATGTTTGACTGTAGGGACCGTGTACTTTTCTTTGAATGCCTCTTTTTTCTCCTGTAAACTCTATGTTGATGCTTTTGCCCTAAAAGCTCTACTTTTGTCTCATCTGACCAGAGAACATTCTTCAAACATTTTAGGCTTTTTCAGGTAAGTTTTGGCAAACTCCAGCCTGGCTTTTTTATGTCTCGGGGTAAGAAGTGGAGTCTTCCTGGGTCTCCTACCATACAGTCCCTTTTCATTCAGATGCCGACTGATAGTACGGGTTGACACCGTTGTACCCTCGGACTGCAGGGCAGCTTGAACTTGTTTGGATGTTGGTGGAGGTTCTTTATCCAACATCCGCACAATCTTGCATTGAAATCTCTTCTCAATTTTTCTTTTCCGTCCACATCTAGGGAGGTTAGCCACAGTGTCATGGGCTTTAAACTTCTTGATGACACTGCGCACGGTAGACACAGGAACATTCAGGTCTGTGGAGATGGACTTGTAGCCTTGATATTGCTCATGCTTCCTCACAATTTGGTTTCTCAAGTCCTCAGACAGTTCTTTGGTCTTCTTTCTTTTCTCCATGCTCAATGTGGTACACACAAGGACACAGGACAGAGGTTGAGTCAACTTTAATCCATGTCAACTGGCTGCAAGTGTGATTTAGTTATTGCCAACACCTGTTAGGTGCCACAGGTAAGTTATAGGTGCTGTTAATTACACAAATTAGAGAAGCATCACATGATTTTTCAAACAGTGCCAATACTTTTGTCCACCCTCTTTTTTATGTTTGGTGTGGAATTATATCCAATTTGGCTTTAGGACAATTCTTTTTGTGTTTTTTCATTTAAGACAAATTAAATGAAGATAATAATACCAAAGAATTTTTGTTTGCAATCATTTTCAGGAAGAAACTGAGTATTATCTGACAGAATTGCAGGGGTGTCAATACTTTTGGCCATGACTGTATATAGTATGTATGTATGTTGTATGAATGTAGTATATATGTAGCATGTATGTAGTATGTAGTATATATGTATGTTGTATGAATGTAGTATATATGTAGCATGTATGTAGTATATATGTATGTTGTATGAATGTAGTATATATATAGTATGTATGTATGTTGTATGAATGTAGTATATATGTAGCATGTATGTAGTATGTAGTATGTATGTATGTTGTATGAATGTAGTATATATGTAGTATGTATGTATGTATGTTGTATGAATGTTGTACATATGTAGCATGTATGTAGTATGTTTTTTTTTTTTTTACATTCAACACATTAGCCGGATGATGAGATGGCAGGAAGAACCACCCCCTCACCTAAGATGGTAGCAGGCTTGGTCACAATAGGAGAATCGGCCAAAAAACTCCTAGAGAGGGCATCAGCCTTAACGTTCTTAGTGCCCGGAAGAAAGGAGACCACAAAATCAAAACGTGTGAAAAACAAGGCCCACCTGGCCTGTCTCGGATTCAAGCATTTAGCCGACTCAAGGTAGATCAAATTCTTGTGGTCCATGAGGACCACAACTTGATGTCTAGCTCCCTCCAACCAATGTCTCCACTCCTCAAATGCCCACTTCATGGCCAACAGTTCTCGATTCCCCACATCATAGTTGCATTCCGAAGGAGAGAACTTTCGGGAAAAGAAGGCACAGGGGCTCATTTTAGATGTTACAGGATCTTTTTGGGACAAAACAGCTCCTGCACCAGTCTCTGAAGCATCCACCTCCACCTGAAATGGAAGTGAGACATCGGGTTGTCGCAAAACCGGAGAAGAAGTGAACCTCCGCTTCAGCTCCTGAAAAGAAGAAACAGCCTCTGGAGACCAATTCAGCAAATCAGCGCCCTTCTTAGTTAAATCAGTCAATGGTTTGGCAATAACAGAAAAATTGGCTATAAACTTACAATAAAAATTAGCCAAACCCAAAAACTTCTGGAGAGCCTTCAAAGAAGTGGGCTGCACCCAATCATAAATGGCCTGTACCTTGGCTGGGTCCATTTCAATAGTTGACGGAGACAAAATAAATCCCAAAAATGAAATCCTCTGTACACCAAAAAGACATTTCGATCCCTTAACATACAGGGAGTTTTCCCTCAAAATCCGGAACACAGTCCGAACATGTTCCACATGAGAGTCCCAATCCCTGGAAAAGATCAAAATATCATCCAAATAGATGATCAGAAACTTATCCACAAAGTCCCGGAAAATATAATTCATGAAGCACTGGAAGACAGAAGAGGCGTTAGTGAGCCCAAAAGGCATCACCAGGTACTCAAAATGTCCCTCCGGAGTATTAAACGCTGTCTTCCATTCATCCCCATGCTTAATGTGAATAAGATTATACGCCCCCCCTGAGGTCAAGCTTGGTAAACCAGCAAGCACCTTCAACTCTAGAAAATAGGTCAGAAATCAGGAGTAACGGATACTGATATTTAACAGTAATTTTGTTAAGGGAGTGATAGTCAATACAGGGCCTTAATGAACCATCCTTCTTGGCCACAAAAAAAAACCCAGCACCCAAGGGTGAAGAAGATGGTCTAATATGACCCTTCTCCAACTACTCCTTAATATAAGAACGCATAGCCTCATGTTCGGGTACAGATAAATTAAAAAGTCGACCCTTGGGAAATATACACCCCGGACTCAGCTCAATTGCACAGTCATAACTCCTATGAGGAGGCAAAGACGCAGACTTACTCTCACTAAACACATCATAAAAATCAGCCAAATAGTCAGGAACCTCATGCGACTCGGGAGAGGTGGAGAAAACAGGAGTGTCACTAAGAGCACACCGACAACCCCAACTCACCACAGACACAGATTTCCAATCCAAAACTGGGTTATGGATTTGCAACCAGGGGAACCCCAGCACGATGGTATCATGCAAATTATGCAACACCAAAAATCTGCAATTTTCTTGATGGTCTGGGGCGACCCGCATTACCACCTGGGTCCAAAACTGAGGTTTATTCTTCGCCAAAGGAGTAGCATCAATACCCCTCAAAGGAATAGGCGTCCGCAGGGGTGTCATAGGGAAACCACAACGTTTAGCAAAATCTAAATCCATTAGGTTCAAGGCCGCTCCTGAATCCACAAAGGCTTTAGCAGAAAATGTGGACAGGGAGCAGATCAGAGTAATTGCCAGAAGAAACTTAGGTTGTACACCACCTACAGCAAATGTGTGTGCAAAACGTTTCTCTCGTTTAGGGCAGACAGAAATAATGTAAGAGGCATCTCCACAGAAAAAACATAGCTTAATACGTCTTCTAAACTCCTGACGTTGCACCCTAGACAAAACTCTATCACATTGCATAGGTTCAGACATTTGTTCAACAGGTGGCAGCATTTCGCATATAATTTTACGTTCACGTAAACGCCGATCAACCTGAATGGCTAATGACATAGAATCGTCAAGACCAGAGAGAACAGGAAATCCCACCATAGTATCTTTTACAGTTTCTGACAAACCCTTCCGAAAGAGAGCTGCCAAGGCACCATCATTCCAAGTGGTGAGGACCGCCCACTTTCGGAACTTTTGACAGTACAGTTCTGCAGAATCTTGACCCTGGCTCAATGCCAACAGGGTCTTTTCAGCTTGATCAATAGCATTAGGTTCATCATACAACAACCCCAAGGCCTGAAAAAATGCATCCACATTAGCTAGAATAGGATCATCTGGTACTAAAGAAAACGCCCAATCCTGGGGATCGCCGCGCAGCAAGGAGATGACAATTTTAACCTGCTGCGCAGAGCTCCCCGATGAGTTAGGCTTCAAGGCAAGAAATAATTTACAATTATTCTTAAAATTCAAAAATTTAGACCGATCCCCCCAAAAAACACATCAGGAGTGGGTATTTTTGGTTCAGCAGCATGTGAATGAGCAAGATAGGTGGAAATTCCTCGCACTTCAGCAGCAAGCTGCTCCACATGATCAGACAATTGCTTAAACTCCATCAGAAAAAAAAAATATTCCTCCTACGGCCTCAGAGAAAAAGAGGAAAAAATATACACAAAAAAAAAATTCTGACACCTTTTTTTTTTCTTTTCTTTTTTTTTTTAAACAATTCCTTCCTGCTTTTGAGTACCCTAGAATCTGCGGTATGGCTGGTGATTCTGTTATGATTGAGTCACCGAGGAGGAAAAAAATAAAACACAAAAGCTCAGCCCAGAAAATCAGAGAGGTTGGAAACTAGCGGATTGCAGACCCCTGATCCTATCACACAACTAGCAGTAGCCGTGGAGTGTTCCTACGGTGATCCTAGACACCTCGTCACAGCCGGAGATATACACAAGCCTAAAGAGAGAAAAGAGAAAAACTGACTGCCCCAGAGCAGACCCCAAAGCAATAGGCAGCCCCCAACATATAATGACGGTGAAGCAAGATGAAAACACTAACACAGATAGAAAGATAGGTTGAGCAAACGATGGGGTCCAAGCTAACTAAAAAGGACAGGACAGAAAAGCTGCTGTCTGCAATCCGAGAAAACCCTGCCAAAAATACTACCAACACAACTGATAAGCAAAAAGGACCCTGAAGTCACTAGACTTCAAACCCTATATCAGCACTCAGAATATTCTGGAAGCAGAGCAAAAGAGAACACTGATCACGGAAAAAGAATCCAGCACACCCCCGGCCGGGGATGGCTGAACTCAAAAAGCAAGGTAAACAAAACCAAAACTAATAAGTTCAATAGCAGAGAAAAAACTTATCTTTGGGAAGCAGGAATCAGACTGGTCTCCAAGAATCCAGCAAAGAAAATCACCAGTGACTCAGAAGGGCGTTGGCTGCCTTATATCCAGTCTGTAGTTCCTGTTACCCAGTCACGATCCACCTGATCAGGTGTTTGGTTTCTTTCATCCAAATCATCCTCACTACCTTCCTTCACCAGAAGAGGGAGATCCTCGGACACAAAAGATGAATGAACAGATGAGCTCACAACAGTAGTATATATGTAGCATGTATGTAGTATATATGTATGTTGTATGAATGTAGTATATATGTAGCATGTATGTAGTATGTAGTATATATGTATGTTGTATGAATGTAGTATATATGTAGCATGTATGTAGTATATATGCATGTTGTATGAATGTAGTATATATATAGCATGTATGTAGTATGTAGTATATATGTATGTTGTATGAATGTAGTATATACAGTCATGGCCAAAAGTATTGACACCCCTGCAATTCTGTCAGATAATATTCAGTTTCTTCCTGAAAATGTTTGCAAACACAAATTCTTTGGTATTATTATCTTCATTTAATTTGTCTTAAATCAAAAAACACAAAAGAGAATGAAGCAAAAAGCAAAACATTGATCATTTCACACAAAACTCCAAAAATGGGCCGGACAAAAGTATTATTCGGCACCCTCAGCCTAATACTTGGTTGCACAACCTTTAGCCAAAATAACTGCGACCAACTGCTTCCGGTAACCATCAATGAGTTTCTTACAATGCTCTGCTGGAATTTTAGACCATTCTTCTTTGGCAAACTACTCCTGGTCCCTGATATTTGAAGGGTGCCTTCTCCAAACTGCCATTTTTAGATCTCTCCACAGGTGTTCTATGGGATTCAGGTCTGGACTCATTGCTGGCCACCTTAGAAGTCTCCAGTGCTTTCTCTCAAACCATTTTCTAGTGCTTTTTGAAGTGTGTTTTGGGTTATTGTCCTGCTGGAAGACCCATGACCTCTGAGGTAGACCCAGCTTTCTCACACTGGGCCCTAAATTATGCTGCAAAATTTGTTGGTAGTCTTCTGACTTCATAATGCCATGCACACGGTCAAGCAGTCCAGTGCCAGAGGCAGCAAAGCAACCCCAAAACATCAGGGAACCTCCGCCATGTTTGACTGTAGGGACCGTGTACTTTTCTTTGAATGCCTCTTTTTTCTCCTGTAAACTCTATGTTGATGCTTTTGCCCTAAAAGCTCTACTTTTGTCTCATCTGACCAGAGAACATTCTTCAAACGTTTTAGGCTTTTTCAGGTAAGTTTTGGCAAACTCCAGCCTGGCTTTTTTATGTCTCGGGGTAAGAAGTGGAGTCTTCCTGGGTCTCCTACCATACAGTCCCTTTTCATTCAGATGCCGACTGATAGTACGGGTTGACACCGTTGTACCCTCGGACTGCAGGGCAGCTTGAACTTGTTTGGATGTTGGTGGAGGTTCTTTATCCAACATCCGCACAATCTTGCATTGAAATCTCTTCTCAATTTTTCTTTTCTGGCCACATCTAGGGAGGTTAGCCACAGTGTCATGGGCTTTAAACTTCTTGATGACACTGCGCACGGTAGACACAGGAACATTCAGGTCTGTGGAGATGGACTTGTAGCCTTGATATTGCTCATGCTTCCTCACAATTTGGTTTCTCAAGTCCTCAGACAGTTCTTTGGTCTTCTTTCTTTTCTCCATGCTCAATGTGGTACACACAAGGACACAGGACAGAGGTTGAGTCAACTTTAATCCATGTCAACTGGCTGCAAGTGTGATTTAGTTATTGCCAACACCTGTTAGGTGCCACAGGTAAGTTATAGGTGCTGTTAATTACACAAATTAGAGAAGCATCACATGATTTTTCAAACAGTGCCAATACTTTTGTCCACCCTCTTTTTTATGTTTGGTGTGGAATTATATCCAATTTGGCTTTAGGACAATTCTTTTTGTGTTTTTTCATTTAAGACAAATTAAATGAAGATAATAATACCAAAGAATTTTTGTTTGCAATCATTTTCAGGAAGAAACTGAGTATTATCTGACAGAATTGCAGGGGTGTCAATACTTTTGGCCATGACTGTATATAGTATGTATGTATGTTGTATGAATGTAGTATATATGTAGCATGTATGTAGTATGTAGTATATATGTATGTTGTATGAATGTAGTATATATGTAGCATGTATGTAGTATATATGTATGTTGTATGAATGTAGTATATATATAGTATGTATGTATGTTGTATGAATGTAGTATATATGTAGCATGTATGTAGTATGTATGTATGTTGTATGAATGTAGTATATATGTAGTATGTATGTATGTATGTTGTATGAATGTTGTACATATGTAGCATGTATGTAGTATGTATTTTTTTTTTTTTTTTTACATTCAACACATTAGCCGGATGATGGGACTACTACTGTCCCATCATTGGCTAATGTGTCAATCACTGTCAGTGTAGCAGGCATCGTCCCATCGGACGATGCCTGCACACACACAAGACCCCCAACAGGCCCACACAGACCACCGGCAGCTGGCACAGGCCCCCGGCAGCCGGCACAGGCTCCCGAGAGGCCCGTACAGACCACCGACAGCCGGCACAGGCACCCGAGAGGCCCGTACAGACCACCGGCAGCCAGCACAGACCACCGACAGCCAGCACAGACCACGACAGCCGGCACAGGCCCCCAAGAAGCCCGTACAGACCACCGGCAGCCGGCACAGGCCCCCGGCAGCCGGCATAGACCACCGACAGCCGGCACAGGCCCCCGAGTGGCCCGTACAGACCACCGGCAGCTGGCACAGGCCCCCGGCAGCCGGCACAGACCACCGACAGCCGGCACAGGCCCCCGAGAGGCCCGTACAGACCACCGGCAGCCGGCACAGGCCCCCGGCAGCCGGCACAGACCACCGACAGCCGGCACAGGCCCCCGAGAGGCCCGTACAGACCACCGGCAGCCAGCACAGACCACCGACTGCCGGCACAGGCCCCCGAGAGGCCCGTACTGACCACCGGCAGCTGGCACAGGCCCCCGGCAGGCCCGTACAGACCACCAACAGCCCGCACAGACCCCGCCCACACACACAGACACGCACAGTGTCCGCCCACGCATCGCCCACACTCTTCCCCCCTCCCGAAAGGGTTTTTTTTAATTCCGATATTTCTGTCCCATTGACTTTAATGGGACTTCTGGTTTCGGAATCGGCGATACCCGATACTTTTTTGTGTATCGGGCCGATCCATTCCGATCCGATACTTTTATATATCGGATGGTATCGCTCAACCCTAGTAGCATGTATGTAGTATGTAGTATATATATATATGTTGTATGAATGTAGTATATATGTAGTATGTATGTAGTATGTAGTATATATGTATGTTGTATGAATGTAGTATGTATGTAGCATGTATGTAGTATATATGTATGTTGTATGAATGTAGTATATATGTAGCATGTATGTAGTATGTAGTATGTATGTATGTTGTATGAATGTAGTATATATGTAGTATGTATGTAGTATGTAGTATGTATGTATGTTGTATGAATGTAGTATATATGTAGCATGTATGTAGTATGTAGTATGTATGTATGTTGTATGAATGTAGTATATATGTAGCATGTGTGTAGTATGTATGTATGTTGTATGAATGTAGTATATATGTAGTATGCATGCATGTTGTATATATGTAGTATGTATGTAGTATGTATATTTTTTTTTTTACATTCAACACATTAGCCGGATGATGGGACTACTACTGTCCCATCATTGGCTAATGTGTCAATCACTGTCAGTGTAGCAGTCATCGCCCGATGGGACTTGTAGTCCCATTGGACAATGCCTGCACACACACAAGACCCCCAGCAGGCCCGCACAGACCACCGGCAGCCGGCACAGGCCCCCGGCAGCCGGCACAGACCACCGACAGCCGGCACAGGCCCCCGAGAGGCTCGTACAGACCACCAGCAGCCGGCACAGACCACCAACAGTCGGCACAGGCCCCCGAGAGGCCCGTACAGACCACGGCAGCCGCACAGGCCCCTGGCAGGCCCGTACAGACCACCGACAGCCGGCACAGACCGCGCATCATGATGACATCATTTCAGCAGCCAATCACAGCCACAACAGTGGCTCATTGCATTATGGGGACTTCCGATTCCGGTATCCGATATTGAAAAAATATCGGTACTCTGTATCGGAATTCCGATACAGCAAATATCGGCTGATACCCAATATTTGCAGTATCGGAATGCTCAACACTACTCATCACTAATTATCAACATTAACATATGTAAACATCAACGGATGAAAGACAATTAGAAGAAAGAACGCAAGAAGGTCATTTTATCTCACCCCCTTACAATAGCATCATCTTATAGGGGTGTTATTCAGATGCATGGACAGGACGACTGGTTGCCATGGAAGGAAACATGAATGCAGCCAAATACAGAGAGATCCTGGATGAAAACCTCTTCCAGAGTGCTCTGGACCTCAGACTTGGCCAAAGGTTCACCTTCCAACAAGACAATGACCCTAAGCACACAGATAAAATAACAAAGGAGTGGCTTCAGTTCAACTCTGTGACCATTCTTGACTGGCCTAGCCAGAGCCCTGACCTAAACCCAATTGAGCATCTCTGGAGAGACCTGAAAATGGCTGTCCACCAACATTCACCATCCAACCTGACGGAACTGGAGAGGATCTGCAAGGAAGAATGCCAGAGGATCCCCAAATCCAGGTGTGAAAAACTTGTTGCATCATTCCCAAGAAGACTCATGGCTGTACTAGCTCAAAAGGGTGCTTCTACTCAATAGTGAGCAAAGGGTCTGAATACTTATGACCATGTGATATTTCAGTTTTTATTTTGTTATTAATTTGCAAAAATTTCTACATTTCTGTTTTTTCAGTCAAGATGGGGTGCAGAGTGTACATTCATGAGAAAGAAAATGAACTTTTTTTGAATTTACCAAATGGCTGCAATAAAACAAAGAGTGAAAAATTTAAAGGGGTCTGAATACTTTCCGTACCCACTGTATGTATACTTTTCTGCAAATGGCGCATTGCCTGATTTTTGTATAATATATATATGTATATATATATATATATATATATATACAGTATATACCCATTTAAGCATGTTTAAAATTTATTTGGCTCTCTGATGTATATGCACTTATATGTAACTTTTGCATAATCGTAGAATTTTTATAAATTTTCATGCTTGCTATATCTTTACAAGTTGTTTTGTCCTGTATAAATTTTGTACTTAATCTTGTCTTATCATGAGTGCAGGCACTTTCTTTGCTTTTAGTACCATCTTTTACCAATTTTTGGCTCAATAAAATCATGTTTTATTCACTATATAATTTTTTGACCTTTAGTCGTTTTTTTTTCTCTTACTCTTGTGTTGCAGTCACGTAGTTATGATCATTCTGGTTATATATTCATCACCCGAATCATAATCAGTACATTAATGCAAAGCCAAAATTATCATCAGTACATTAATTGGATCACTAGAGCCATAAACAGTACAGGAATATAGCACCAGAAACATCATCAGTAAATAAATACATCACTATGACATAAACATAGAATCGCCTGGTTTCATTGTGGATGTATCCCAGGACTACTTTGCTGTCAGAGTAGAACCTGGCCTGTGTCAAGTCAATATCCATATCGGATGCGATGAAATCCGCTAACTTAACAGCTAAGACTGCGGCACAAAGCTCTAACCTGGGTATATGGGTATAGTGTGCTCTGGCTGTGGTGCGAGTTTGACCTTCCCCATAACGAACCCAATGTGGCTCCGACATTTGGAGTCTACAGTTTTGAGATAGGCAACAGCGGCAATTGCTTTGACAGACGCATGTGCAAATACGTACAATCTTTGGCTTTGTATTTCTGTAGACGGCACAATGGTGTATGGTCTTGGTATGTTCAGGTTGGAGATGGCTGCTAAAGAGTTCTTCCATCCTTTCCACTGGATTCTCTTATCAGGTGGCAGAGGTGCATCCCAGTCAGATGTTTCCCTAGTTAAGTCTCTTGGTAGGGCCATGCCTTGTATAGTGACAGGAGCTGCAAAACTCAAGGGATCGTACAGACTGTTGATGGCGGACAGGACACGTGTGAAAATCCTTTCTTCCTGGCTGACCTGAAAGGTGAAAGTGTCTGACTGTAGATTCCAGAGAACAGAGGCATATCTAGGCTTCCTGGCACCCGGGGCAAGAATTTGGTTCGGCGCCCCCCCCCACACACACACCAAGTACATATGCGACTTGCACACTTAGCCATGTACCCACGAGCCGCTCTCCCTAATGCTCTCAATGTTCAGTAAAAAAACTGAAAGCAGGAAGAGATGCTCGTTGTCAAGTATGAAAATCGCATATGAGTGAAGTGTCCATGTGACGACTACTGGAACCTGCAGAGCTGAATCCTGACATTGCAGCTTCTGAATTCTCACAACGAATGCACTGCACACATTTAGGATTCTCCCTTGCTGATGTACAGTCATGTCAGCACAAGCATGTGATTTATATACTTCTGGCCACATTCCGACTAGACGTGCCCGGCCTCGCTCCGTTCATTTTCATTGAGTGAGGCCACACATGTCTAGTCAGCATGTGACCGTATGTATGTAAATTACCGGCACAAGAGAATCCTGACAGCGTTCAGTGAGCACTGTGAGAATTCAGAAGTCTGCAGTCACATAGAATGACAGCAGACTCAGCACAAACCTGGACAAGCCCTATAATGTTCCTAACAAATAAAAACATGAGAACAAGTCAGTAGCACAAATAACATTTACATCCAGGTACCTTATAGATGACGTCGTCTCTGGAGTCGTTCTCCTTTTCTTCTTCTTGTCCAAACCCCATGATGAGTTTTCTCATCCACAGCGGCCTCTGCAGACTTCCATCTTCTCCGGTCTTCTGCAGTAAATCTCCACCCGATCCCCTTAAAGATAGAAGTGTCATTATAATGCCCCTAAATACAAATATCTGCAATATACTGTCTCCTCACACTATTCCCCTCCCTCCTCATACTGTCTCCTCTAACATCCCTCTGTTCACAATACTGTCTCCTCATATATTTACCCCCTCACTCTCTATACTGCCTGCTCACACATACCCCTGATTCCCCATACTGTGTCCACATACATTAACCTTTTCGCTCCCCATACTGTCTGCACCCAACCCCCATACTGTTTCCTCATACATACTCTGTGTCCTCAAATCTCCCCACACACATTAAATCCCCCCATCCACACTCCAAATCCCTCACACACATTAAATACCCCCCATCCCCACTCCAAATCCCTCACACACATTAAATACCCCCCATCCCCACTCCAAATCCCTCACACACATTAAATACCCCCCCATCCCCACTCCAAATCCCTCACACACATTAAATACCCCCCATCCCCACTCCAAATCCCTCACACACATTAAATAACCCCCCATCCCCACTCCCAAATCCCCCACACACATTATGTACCCCCCACTCCAAATCCCCCACACATTAAATAACCCCCATCCCCACTCCCAAATCCCCCCACACATTATGTACCCCCCACTCCAAATCCCCCACATATTAACCCCATCCCTACTCATTAACCTCCCCCAAACAATAACCCCCATCCCCACTCATTAATTCCATCCCCACTCATTAACCCCCATCCATACTCCCAAATCCCCCAACACATTATGTACCCCCCACACCAAATCCCCCACACATTAACCCCCATCCCCTCATTAACCCCCCACACATTAATTCCATCCCCACTCAATAACCCCCATCCCCACTCATTAACCCCCCACACATTAACCCCATCCCACTCATTAACCCCCCACACATTAACCCCATCCCCACTCATTAACCCCCACACATTAACCCCATCCCCACTCTTTACCCCCCACACAGTAACCCCCATCCCCACTCTTTACCGCCCACACAGTAACCCCCATCCCCACTTATTAACCCCACTACACATTAACCCCATCCCCACTCATTAACCCCCCCACTCATTAACCCCCACACATTAACCCCATCCCCACTCATTAACCCCCACACATTAACCCCATCCCCACTCTTTACCCCCCACACAGTAACCCCCATCCCCACTCTTTACCACCCACACAGTAACCCCCATCCCCACTTATTAACCCCACTACACATTAACCCCATCCCCACTCATTAACCCCCCCACTCATTAACCCCCATCCCCACTCATTAACCCCCACACATTAACCCCATCCCCACTCTTTAACCCCCCCACATTAATCCCCATCCCCACATTAACCTCATCTCCACTCATTAGCTCCCCCCCACGCATTAACACTATCCCCACTCATTAACCCCCATCGCCACACATTAACACCCCCCATCTTCGGTGGTTTCTTCAGCTCCACATTGGAGCACACTTACCACCAGCGCTGAGCGTTCACTCTGGGCGCCGGGGAGTGACGTCAGCAGCGTGATCACATGACATGTCACGCTGCTGACGTCGCTCTGGCCCGGCGGTCAGAGCTGCAATTGTACTGGCGTCTATACAGACGCCAGTACAATTGTTCCCTGGGAGCCGGCACGCGCACCTTCTCTGTGTCAGCTGTCAGCTTGACAGCTGACACAGAGAACCGCCGACTCTCAGGCCAGGGGGGGCGGCAGAACGCAGCCGCCAGGGAGGACACTGCGGACCGCTGCATTAGGCGGCCCGGACTGCGCCCCCTGCCGGCTGCGCCCGGGGCAACTGCCCCAGCTGCCCCCCCTAAATACGCCCCTGCCAGAGAAGCCCGAAGCTGCGTAGCATTGGTGCAGGGTCTGACCCCAAGTCGAGGTCTCTGAGACCACTACATAAGTCCTGAGAAGGGAATGCTTCAATGAGTTCTTGGCTATTTGAGGCTATTTTGTGAAGCCTGAGGTTCAAGCAGGCAAGCATCTCCTGTGCTCTCCTGAGAAGACTGATAGCAGTCTCATTTGAAGGCATGGCTTTCAGACAGTCGTCAACATAAAAGTCTTTTTCTATGAATTGTCTGACTTCTGATCCATATTCTGTTTCTCCTTCTTGAGCCAACCTTTTGAGACCGTAAATGACGACTGCAGGTGAAGGACTGTTGCCAAAGATGTGCACTCTCATGTGATACTTTGTGACTTCTTTAGTAGGATCATTGTCTCTATACCAGAAGAATCTTAAGAAGTTCCTGTCTCTCTCTCTCACAAGGAAACAATGGAACATTTGCTGGATGTCAGCGATGAAGGCAATGGAATCCCTATAGAAGCACATAAGTACTCAAATGAATTCAAGTCTCCAGGTCCAGATGAATTACACCCCAGAGCACTGAAGGAGATAGCAGAAGAAATTTTTGAACCCCTCTCCATAATCTTTGAAAATTCTTGGAGAACAGGTGAAGTCCCATAAGACTGGAGAAGAGCAAATGTTGTTCCTATCTTCAAAAAGGGGAAGAAGGTGGACCCAGGCACCTATAGGCCGGTGAGTCTGACTTCTATAGCAGGAAAGATCTTTGAACAAATTATTAAGCAACATGAATGTAAGTACCTAGATAAGAATGAAGTGCTTAAACAGAGTCAGCATGGGTTTGTAACTAATAAGTCATGTCAGACTAACTTAATTTCCTTCTATGACAGAATTACTGATTGGGTGGATCAGGGAAATGCTGTAGATATAGTAAATCTTGACTTCAGCAAAGCATTTGACAAAGTATCTCACACAATCCTTATTGAAAAAATGACTAAGTATGGAATGGACAAGGCAACTGTTAGGTGGATTCATAACTGGCTTAGTGATCGGACCCAAAGAGTGGTCGTAAATGGCTGCACATCCAGTTGGAAGAATGTCTCAAGTGGGGTACCACAGGGCTCTGTCCTGGGCCCTGTATTGTTCAACATCTTTACCAACGATTTAGATGAAGGAATTGAGGGTAAACTGATTAAATTTGCTGATGACACAAAGCTAGGAGGGATAGCTAATACTAGAGAAGAGAGAGAGAGGATTCAAAAAGATATAAATAAACTGGAGAAGTGGGCAGCAACTAACAGAATGGTTTTTAATAGGGAAAAATGCAAAGTACTACATCTGGGCAATAAAAATGAAAAAAGCATATACAGAATGGGAGGAATAGGGCTAAGCAACAGCACATGTGAAAAAGACTTGGGTATACTAATAGATCACAGACTGAATATGAGTCAACAGTGTGATGCAGCAGCAAAAAAGGCAAATGCAATTCTAGGATGTATTAACAGAAGCATACAGTCTAGATCACGTGAAGTCATTATTGCCCTCTACTCCTCTTTGGTCAGACCTCATCTGGAATACTGTGTCCAGTTTTGGGCGCCACATTTTAAAAAAGACATCAACAAACTGGAGCAAGTTCAGAAAAGAGCGACCAGAATGGTGACCGATCTGCAAACCCTGTCTTATGAGGAAAGGTTGCAGGATTTGGGAATGTTTAGCTTGCAAAATAGAAGACTGAGAAGAGACTTAATAACTGTCTACAAATATCTCAAGGGCTGTCACATTGTAGAAGGATCAACTTTGTTCTCATTTGCACAAGGAAAGACTAGAAGCAATGGGATGAAACTGAATGGGAGGAGACACAGATTAGATATTAGAAAAAACTTTTTGACAGAGTGATCAATGAGTGGAACAGGCTGCCATGAGAGGTGGTGAGTTCTTCTTCAATAGAAGCCTTCAAACAGAGGCTGGACAGACATCTGTCTGGGATGATTTAGCGAATCCTGCTTTGAGCATGGGGTTGGACCAGATGGCCCAGGAGGTCCCCTTCGAACTCTACGATTCTATGATTCTACTCCCAGCAGTTTGTTATTGAAGTCTGGTCCTGTCAGTAGAACATCATCAAACTTAGCACTGGAATCGAACACCACTCTAATCTGGCCTGGTTTCTTAGGATGGCATACTCCAAACATGGGTAGGAATCAGCATTCTTCAGAGTCTTTGAGAGTGTGAGTTAGCTCTGCATGACAATTCTCGAAAATCTTTGACATGAAGGAGAAAAAATGATCTTTCATCTCTGGTTTCTTTTGCAGATTATGTTTGAGAGAGGAGAAACGTTTTAATGCCTGATTTCTGTTGTTCGGTAGACGTGGTCTGTGGGTTCTGAAGGGAAGAGGTGCGACCATCTGTTTTTCCATTACCTCCAAGAACAAGTTGTCCTCTACCGACATTGCCACTTGGTTGTTCTGCTTAGTTCTCTGGAAGACTGTGCACCCTAACTTTCCCTCATAGCTTCCTGACACTGCACTGCTGTTATGAGTAAAGTCTATTAAATGATTGGGCAGTTGGATGCTGTGTGGTAGTTCTCTGACATGGAACTCATTGTTACAAGGTTGAAACAGAGATGGGCGTCCTTTCGCCAATGTATTTGTCAGCATGCTTGATACAGAAGATGGGGTGTGCATGAGTCCCAAGCATACGTTTCCTAAAATGACCCATCCTAGATCTAGCTTTGGGGCATAGGGAGCATTGTGGAATCCATTGATATGACGTCTCACTTTATGAACCTGTAGGATATCTCTTCCCAACAGCAGTATTATCTGGGCCTGATGATTGATTTCCGGTATAAGGTGTGCTATGCGTTTTAAGTGAGCGTGATGGATTGCCTCATCTGGCGTAGGAAATTCAGACCTGTTGTCCGGGATCTGGTTACACTCGATCGTAGGTACTGGTAGACAGAATTGTCCATCTAAGGACTCAATTTGGTAGTCAGTAGCTTTCCTGCCTGCTGTTGTCACAGTACCTGCACACGTCTTTAATGAGTAGGGAGTGCTTGGCCTTTTGATGTTAAATAGGTTAAAGAATGTTGATGTAGCCAAAGATCGATTACTTTGCTCATCCAAGATAGCATACAGTCTTACAGCTTTGTCTCTATGGCTTTTTGGGTACACTCTGATGAGGCATATCTTTGAACAGGACCTACTGTCTATTGTCCCTTTACAGACTTCAGTACATTGTGAAGTGATCTTTGGCATAGCTGCATCAGTGTTCCATTTCCTCACTGACATGCTCACTGTCCGCTGGCGTGTTTTGTGTACCCCATGGAGCTGGGCCAGGGTGTAGAGCAGTGTTATGATCTGTGGTGCCACATTCTGTGCATTTTACACTGACCTTGCAGTCCTTTGCGAAATGAGTTGTGGACGAGCAGCACTTGTAGCAGATGCCGTTCTCTTTCAGGAAGCTTCTGCGATCTTGCATAGATTTTCCTCTGAAAGCTCTGCATTTTAGGAGAGGATGAGGCTTCTGATGGAGTGGGCACTGCTTGTCAGGGTCCTGCATCTTTGTCTCTGATTGGGAGCAGCTAGCAGACCTGTAATTAGAACCTGGAGAAGAAACATAAGTCTTGTGCACTGCCACAGACGTTTTGCATGGATTTGCAGCTGGTGACGTTGTGGCATATGACATTGCAAAGTCAAAGCTGGGATCATTTCTCACTTGTTGGTGTACAAAGTCTACAAAAACGGAGAAGGGAGGGAATGGAACACTGCTCTTGTATTTGTACATGGAACCATGTGTGAGCCACCTCTCCTGTGGATTGATACAACAATAAGGTCCTTAATAGTCAAAAATTCATTAGTCCACTCTAGACAGCTTAATTTACAATATCACAAACTTCAAAAAAACTCTTTCTTTTGAAGAAAAAAGAGTCAGACTTTTTATAAAAAATATAAATATAAAACTTTATTAGTTCATTAATCAGACATTTCTTAAAGCAAAAAAGGTGTAGAAGCAAAACAAGAGGGACAATGGGACCACACGATAAACACAGAACAAGAAACACGGTGAATGCGGCTCTTCGTCCTCCATCCTGGCAACCGACTACAGACCACGAAGGTAACCGTCTTCTACGCTGTAGTTCACTCCTTTACGGCACTGGTGATTCTGTCCATGCACTAGGCTAGTGGCCCACTCTACTGCTTGCTCAGCTCCACACACTAGCTGTCCTCTCCACAGGGACTCTCTGTACACCCTGTCTTAACAGCTTCCTGACTCCGGCTGTCATCTCCACAGGGATTCCACTATTCTTCTCCCTGGCTCAGTAGCTCTCAGAAAGACGCTGACTTCTTCCACAGACTAGTTTCAATTCCACATCAGCTCCCAGCCCCTAGCTAATGGCTTCAATGGCTCTCCCCACCGTCTGCTGCTGTAGGCACAATTCTCCACTCCTCTGCTCTGGTATTCTGCCTCCACTTTCGTACCTGAGGCTACCCAGCTGCACTGCACAAGCAGGAAATCTGTCTCCTCAACTACCAGCTAACCACTTCTCTCGTCTTAATGGGTCGCCCTCCCAGGGCTGTGGGGTACTCGGTACCGGGCCCGATGAACTTCAATAGGAGATGTCACGACAGCTGTGACCCGGCCCGTGGCCATGGGCGCCCATTGTAAAAGGGGTTGTTTCAGTGTGCTTGTGGTGATGAAAGTTTATAAGTGATTCGTGACGCCACCTGTGGTGTTCGGCAATGAAGATATAAGCCGACGCTGCAGACAGAGCCTCTGGGACAGATGGTATGGTGCAACAGTGATGGTATAGCCCTCCACAGGCAGGGCTGTAGTCCCAGGGCAGAGTAAATGGAGTGACACGTAGATGCTGCTGTGTCAGATGCGAGGGATGTAGCTGTGCTGGGCAGGTTGGCGCAGGAATAAGTGGAGGACACCAGGGCATGTAGTTACAAAGCTTTACTCACAGTCTGTTGTACAAACAGGTGCCTGCCTCCGTGCCGTGTAATCCGGGTCAGGGACTCAGTCAACCTCCAGGCCAGATGGAATACTCCTTTCCAACACTCCGCCAACATGTACCTTTCTGAACGTCTCTTCTTATAGCGCCTTTAGGTGAAGTACTCCTAGTACTGAGTTACACTGGAGTTCCTCCTGTCCGATGTTCTTATGAGCTCTACTTGTACGGCAGACAGCTGTAGCCTGCTTCGGGGACTCCTTGCTACTAAGTCCCGGATCACCATTATGTTGCTGTTGTGCCCCCGAGTCTTGTGTGGGAATAAAGTGGTCACTACTTCTATTCCTCCGGTGTCTGCTGCAGGACCATTAGTATCCATACAACCTCGGGGACAGGGCCCCAGCCTTGCGCTTAGAACTTCTAGGAAGGGTTCTCTTCTAACCCACGTCCTCTGTTCTCTTTTACACCTCACGTTCTGCACTAATCTTCCTCTCTATGGAGAGTCAGGCTTCCAGTCTATGTTGCTCTCTCTTCCTTTCCCGTGCCAGCAGACCCAGGTCACTGGGATCTGCTGCAGCACTTACATCCATCTATCCCTCTCTCCGGGGATCTTCTTCTCTCCAACTCTCGAACCAACTGACTGACTCACTACTCCTAAACTCTTCCCGCTCTTTGTAATGTCATCTAACTCCAGCCACCTCCCAGCACGTTTCGTTTTCCAAGCAGGGAGCCACCAATGGGTACTTTGCTATACTCCAAGCAGGGAGCCACCGAAGGTGCTTTGCTACACTACTTTGTGGTGTGGGGTGGGGGTGTTGGAGCGTGGTCAGGAGTCTCCACCTTACCTGGATGGTGGGATACCACACCTCAGGAGGAGGTGCAGTACCTCTGTGGCGACTGAGCCTCAGGGGCGCCACATTAACCCTCTAGTGTCCTCCAGAATGGCCCCAACATAAGTGTGCTCAGTGCCCCCATCTAGAATTCCTTCACCCAAACTGCACTTAGCTTTACATACCTATCTAAATAATGTCATGTGGCCGCAAACACTTATGTACATAACACACATACTGCACACAAACATGTCAAGCATAACAAGATAAAACAATGATGTCCATATTTACAGGGCTAGTCCCTGTCACCTTCTTACATAATCGATTCTTTTGAACAAGGCTCTTTCTATTACCTCTGCTGAGCCGTAACACTCATCCAGCCTCTTCCAGATCTCTTTGAGGCCGATTTGAGGGTCATTTATGTTAATGTCTTTGATCCTTACTGTGTGTTTGACTGACTATTCTCCCAGGTATTTGACTAAGAGTTCTATCTCTTCCCTGTGTTGTAGCCCCGAGTCTCTAGTGACATTTTGGAAGGAAGCTTTCCAAGCTCTGTAACCTTCATCTTGGTCAGTGAATTTCATGAGTCCCTTGGCAACCAGTTCATGTCATGTGAAGAACTTAACAAATTCTGTTGTGAATCGGTTGTCAGCAGAGTATACTGGTGATGGGTCGCTCTGATAGTGATGTGAGGTGCATTCGTACCTGTTAGCATCCTCAGGGTGACGCCAGCCGGTGTCATATTGCTTTGGTCTGACGTACGATGTGTCAGCAAGGTGATCTACGTTGGTTACCTGGTGAGGGGCAAGATAGTCATTAGCAGAGTTGTTTTGCTCCACGTTTTCAAGTTTGTTTCTTTCCTGGAGCTGAGCCTCATGATGACTCTCGCTCGCTTCACTGGAGATGTCGTGTTCTTGTTTTGGTACTGGTTCAGGGTTATAGTTTGAATCAGGAAGTTCATTAACGCACTGGGATATGCGTTGTGGTAAATCTTGCAGTGGAAACTCCAGACTTGACATACTGCTTGAGCTATGCAGCTCAGAGTTTTGCACGGCTTCTAGCAATTCCGCCTCGGTGAGGGCTGCGGCAGCTTCTCTTTTTGCAGCTAGGCTCTCTAAGGCGGCATCTACGCGTGCCTTCTCTATCTTGAGTTGCATCTCTTGGTCAGCAAAGCTTGCTTGCATTTTATCGGCTTCAGCATTTGCGCTGGCAATGGCGACAGCGACAGCGCTGCTGATAGATGTAGTCATTGAGGAGATGGAAGTAACAGATCTTGTCCTGTGTGATTTTTGAGACATGGTGTCTTGAAGGAAAGCTTGGTTGTGCAGAGATTGCTGTAGCTGTATTAGCTGTATTAAGTCTCTGTGTAGCCGGTGACTTGAATCCCACTAGCTGGATGGCTGCCGTTTTACTGTTATGTCCTCACTAAATGAAGCAGATGCATGCAGCTATACAGGCAGATAAACCTCTATACTGAGGTCCAATAAGGAGACTATGGTTGAGTCTGTGCTTTTATTGAACGTTATAGTATATTGATGCGGTGAAACTGTAAACAATCATATACATACATTCAGTGCATGGTACAGCAAAAATACACATAATACATATCATACATTGTGCATTGACATTTACACACTAGTAGCTGACCCAGGGGTACGACTGACTATGCTAGGCTAACATTAGGACAGAAATTAACTCCTTCTTGGATACCAGATGAAGGAAAATGGAGGGAGATGGAGGCTGAGCTACCATAATGCATTGCAAAAGAGGGGAGGAGATTCAGACATAGAAAATAGGAAAACATAAAAATAGGACCGTGAACATGACTCTGGCCGCTAGAGGGAGCCAAAACACTGCAAACAAATAAAGATTAAGAATATGTAAGTTTCTCTATACTCTTCCTAATAAATAACTGCAAAATTGTACAAACAGATAATCAGAGATTACAAATTAGAAGTCAATCATCAGTAAATAAATACATCACCAGCACCACCATCAGTTCATGAATATGTCACCAGAACCACCATTAGTACATGAATACATGACCAGAATCAAGAGTACTTGAATACAAGAATTAAGCTTAGCACAGCAATCAATTGTAATATCAAGTCAGCCCCATAAACAATTGTATCGCATGAACCTACAACCTTACAACTCCCAGTATGTCCTTAACAATGGTAAGGAGATACTGAGAGTTGTTATTACCAGCCATCAAAGACTGCGGACCATACAGGAACCACAGAACTAATGATAATTATTCAGTTTCCCAAATAAACATTTACATCCAGATACCTTATAGATTTCATTTTGCAAACTCTTTCTTTTCGTCTAGATGCCATGATGACATAACGGTTCTCTGCAGATATCGGTCCTCTCTGGTCTTGTGCATCACATCCCAACACAATGCTCTTAAAAATAAATATTATTAAAATGCCCTCTACATAAAAATATCTGTCCATATTATGACCTGTGACAGGATCACTGGCACTGTATGTAAGGGGATATATGTGTCACGAAGATTGCTTTTGTGGTACTAGCAGGTACGTAGGATGCAGTGACGAGACGCGAGACGGTTTTGTGTTTTTGGTAATAACCTTTATAGGTTTATAGGTAACTATCCACAGGGGTAGTCTAAGCCAGGGTTTCCCAACTCCAGTCCTCAAGGCACACCAACAGATCATGTTTTCAGGATTTCCTTTGTATTGCACAGGTGAAGCAATTATCACCTGAGCAATACTAAGGAAATCCTGAAAACATGATCTGTTGGTGTGCCTTGAGGACTGGAGTTGGGAAACCCTGGTCTAAGCAACCGAACAAATAACAGGGATTGTCCTCGCAGGGACTCAATACAAGCAAACACGGAAGTATAAGAACACGACTATGTCCGGCAAAGCCGGCCACTATAGGGCCGCGGTATGGCCGACTACGGGTCCTTAGCTATATAGTGTTAATTAACCGTCCCGATGTCCCTCGGCATCCTGGACGATGGTTCTTTGGCGTAGCAGCCGCTGGGCCCAGCCTCTGAGGATCTGTCTTAGTCTTCGAGCGTTCCGACGCTCCAGTGAAGCAAGGGCACAACAGGCCCCAGAGGAGTCCTTGAACAGATGAGCCGCAGCCCCCGGAGAGGGGCAAGCAGCGACGATGCGGGGTTGCGTCTGGCAGGCCACCTGCACAGCCAGCGGCTGCAACGGGGGATCCGCGGCGAGCAACGGCCCGGCCCTTGCCGCGGACTGGAGCGGGACAGTGATGGCCGCCGACGGCACTGAACTAGCCGCGGCCACGGGTGGAAGCGGGGTGGCTGCGGGTGGTGGGAGACAGGCCGCAGCCGCGGGCTGGAGTGAGGCGGCAGTGGCCGCTGGGACCCGTGGGCAGGCCGCAGCCGCGGGCAGGAGCGAGGCGGCAACGGCCGCGAGTGACCGCGGGCAGGCCGCAGCCGCGGGCTGGAGTGAGGCGGCAGCGGACGCGAGTGACTGTGGGCGGGCCGCAGCTGCGGGCTGGAGTGAGGTGGCAGCGGCCGCTGGTCAACATGGAGCAGCGGTTCTCGGACGGTCGTCTCGGCGCCCGTCCCACTGATGTCCAGGGTGAGTGTCTCTCCTGTCTCTGTCCTCCTTCCTGGCTCCGGTAAAGTTGCTCTGGCTCTCAGTCCCTCCCACGGTCTCCTGCTCCTTCTGTACCATTCTGCTGACTCACTGTGACTAGCGTTCCCCGCCCCTTTTATATTGGCTCCTCCCCCAGCCCACCTGTCAGTCTCCATGGTCCGTCCCTGAACTCTGTCCCCCGGAAACAATTTCCCCTGGAACCTAGGTGGCGGTCCCCTTGGTTCCGACCCGGACACTCGACGGGGACCCTCTCTCCCACACTTTCTTCCGTGATCTAAAAATCCATAAGATTCTCTCCAGCTTTTTATATGCTGAAGGGGTTAATCAGCCATGATAAGGCACCAGGTTTTTTTGGTGAGTAGGTAAGAGATGAGCTGGACACCTACTCAATATATCTCCACCTCAAGGGTGTGGCTGGGGAGATAAATGTTCAGCCACTAGAGTTGAGCGACTTTGGTCGGATCGGGTTTCATGAAACAAAATTTGTTTCAGATGAAACTGGTCCGACTAGGGCAAAAAAAGTCGGCATTTCGTCTGAAACCCGACCCCAATGCAAGTCAATGGGAAATAAAAGTCGGCATTGAGTGGATGAATGTCATCCGCTCAATGCCGACTTTTATTCCCCATTGACTTGCATTGGGGTCGGGTTTCGGACGAAACGCCGACTTTTTTTGCCCTAGTCGGACCAGTTTCATCTGAAACAAATTTTGTTTCATGAAACCCGATCCGACCAAAGTCGCTCAACTCTATCAGCCACTGTTTTTTTTCTCTGCTGTGTGTTTGGAGAGGAAAGTCACCAGACGTGGCTCTAGGAGGAGCTGAGGACTTTGAGTGTTCCCTGTGGGTGAATCTTGCAGGAAAAAGGATTCTATAGGACTTTTGTTTTGTGTTTGCCATTATGCCAGAAAGGCCGGCCATGTTTACTTTGTTCAAGAAAAAGGAGATGTGTTTCAGCTTCTTTGAATCCAAAAATGTATTAGAAAATGCTTCTTATAAAACCATGGCAATGGCAAAGTTGAATTTTAAATTGTTGGGTGTTATTGAAGTTGGAAAATGTGAGAGTTGTTGCAGAATGTTTACATGATCCTCTGAAGCCAAAGAAACACGGATGGTTTAACCATGTCTTTTGTCTGGCTGTGGGATTAAAGAGGCTAGGTGAAATACAGTTATATTTCACAATGTCGCAGCTCTCTTAGCAACAATGTGACAACCTGATTCTAAAATGGTAAAGTAGAATCCTCATATAAAATAGGAATACGTTTCTGAATTAGCGATTTAATTTTTGAAAACTGAGGGCTATACTGAATAGAAAGAACTGACATGTTGTTACCCATTGTGGACTTGCCTGTCCTTTCTGTGCACTATAGCCACTGCTCTATTCAAAAGACCATTGAGGATAACCCCTTCTTTTTAATTTATCACAGCATTTTTTCATTTCTTCTTCTAGAATTGCATCCTCATTACAATTTCTATTAATGCGAGTTAATTCCCCTAGTGGTATAGATTTAATTGTACAGGTACATCTCAGAAAATTAGAATATCATCAAAAACTTAATTTATTTCAGTTCTTCAATACAAAAAGTAAAACTCATATTTTATAGAGTCATTACAGAGTGATCTATTTCACATGTTTATTTCTGTTAATGTTGATGATTATGGCTTACAGCCAATGAAAACCCAAAAGTCATTATCTCATTAAATTAGAATACTTTATAACACCAGCTTGAAAAACGATTTTAAAATCTGAAATGTTGGCCTACTGAAATGTATGTTCAGCAAATGCACTCAATACTTGGTCGGGGCTCCTTCTGCATCAATTACTGCATCAATGCAGTGTGGCATGGAGGCGATCAGCCTGTGGCACTGCTGAGGGGTTATGGAAGCCCAGGTTGCTTTGATAGCAGCCTTCAGTTCGTCTGCATTGTTGGGTCTGGTGTCTCTCATCTTCCTCTTGACAATACTCCATAGATTCTCTATGGGGTTAAGGTCAGGCGAGTTTGCTGCCAATCAAGCACAGTGATACTGTTGTTTGTAAACCAGGAATTGGTACTTTTGGCAGTGTGGACAGGTGCCGAGTCCTGCTGAACAGTGACATTTCCACCTCAAAAAAGCTTGTTGGCAGAGGGAAGCATGAAGTGCTCTAAAATTTCCTGGTAGATGGCTGCGCTGACTTTGGTCTTGATAAAACACAGTGGACCTACACCAGCAGATGACATGGCTCCCCAAACCATCACTGATTGTGGAATCTTCACACTAGACCTTGGAATTCAAGGTCCCATAGTTTGGAGGAAGAGTGGAGAGGCCACAATCCAAGCTGCTTGAGGTCTAGTGTGAAGTATCCACAATCAGTGATGGTTTTGGGAGCGATGTCATCTTCTGGTATAGGTATACTTTGTTTTATCAAGACAAAAGTCAGAGCAGGAAATTTTAGAGCATTTCATGCTTCACTCTGCTGACAAGCTTTTTGGAGATGGAAAAAGCTGCAGTACAGCAGTGGGCGCTGAACAGCGCAATATTGTCACTGCGAGGTACTATTCAATAGCCCCTGTGTGCACCTTCTCCAACAAGGCGAAGGCTGGGAGTAGCCTGCATCTTTCTAGAGAGCCCGGTGGAGCAAGGGAGATGACAGATCCTCTGCTCCAGTCCTGGGCAGCGCGGCTCACAGCAATTGTGTTCACCTCTGATAGACGCCAATGCAGTTGAGAGCAGGGAGAGAGCGATGGCCAGGGCGCAGGACAGAGAGAGGGGTAAGTGGTACCAGTGACTGATATCGCTCACCTCCGTGCCTGCGCCTCCATCGGATAGGCAGGAGGTAGCACCCTAGGCAAGTGCCTAGCCTGGCTACCCCTCTTCCCGGCCCTGGCTGTGCATTATGGTATATGGAGGACTATGGGCTGTGCATTATACTACATGGAGGAATATGGGATACATTATACTATATTTACAGTATTGTAGAATTTACAATAGGTTGAACTTACTTCTTACAGTACATGAGTGATATATTTGAGATTGTACTATACCTATATTTCTCTGCCGTATCTGTGCATCGTGAATCATGGTATTTGTTAAAGGGGCCCACTGAGACGCTTTCGCTCAGGGCCCACGAAAACCTAGAGCCGGCCCTGCCTGAGTGTATTGTGCTATTGTGGTTATGTATTCTAGCTTGCCTATGTCTTGCCTATGTAAATTAGTCCACATGAGCAAGTAATAACATACAGTTGTGCTCAAAAGTTTACATACCCCGGCAGAATGTTTGCTTTCTTGGCCTTTTTTCAGAGAATATGAATGATAACACCAAAATTTTTTCTCGACCTGATAACATGCACAGAAGTTGACGCAAATGGGTTTGAATGGCTACTAAAGGTAACATCCTCACCTGTGACCTGTAACAAATGCCAGGAAAATTGTTCAGGATGAAAAGAAAGACCCACAAATAACATCAGCTGAAATACTGGACTCTCTGAAAACTAGCGGTGTGGCTGTTTCAAGATGCACATGTTAGAGTGGCCTGCGGAGAGGAAGCGCTGAACCTACCAACAAGAAACTGCCGCTTCACTTCAATCCGGGGACACTACCTTCCCACGGTCGTCCGCAGCTGTTACCACTGTGCTCCAGCCTGTTGCGGCCTGTCCGCCACCTCTCGCAGCCGCTTCACTCCAGCCCGCGGCTGCGGCCTGCCCGCTACCACCCCGCTTCAGCCCGCGGCTGCGGCCTGTTCATCATCGCCCGCAGCTGACATCACCCCGCTGCAGTCGGCAGTTGGGGCCTACTCCTTGCCTACAGAGAAACTCTTTGCCTAAGCCCAGGCTGTGCTCGTGGCCTGCCAACCGCCACTCCTGGTAACTGTGACACAACCCTGCTTGGGGACTGGAATCTCATTGAACTCGCTGGGAACTGTTTCTACAGGGGGTTACCTCATCAAAGGACTCCCTCAGGGCCTGTTGTGCCCCAACTCCTCCTGGGCGCTGGGGCACCCGAAGACCACGACAGATCTTCAGCAGCTGGGCCCAGCGGCTGCGACACCAAAGCAGCTTCATCAGAGACGCCGAGGGACGTCAGGATGGATAAGTGACACTATAGGAAATAAGGACCCGTAGTCGGCCATATCGCGACCCTATGGCAATGGGCCTTTGTGCAGAGTCCCTGAGAGGACAATAGCTGTTATTGTGTTTTGGTTGCTTAGTATAGCCCTAGCGGCTTAAATTTATAAAAGTTTTCTTCCCAAAGTTCAACTCAGTCTCGCGTCTCGTCACTGCATCCTAATACCTGCTGTTACCTACATCTACACAGTTTTCTTGTTTTTCTCAATTATTTGGTTCTGTACGTTTCCAGTGGCTGAAATACAAAATACAATTTGTAGAGGGAATACCAGACCCAAATTTATGTGCCACTTATAGTTTTCCACCCTGGTGGATCCAGACTGGAAGCTTATACATAGAGAGCGGTTTAAATAGTTACTGTCGCGGTTGAAAAAAAGACGTCCTCAATTTCACAGAAAGGATGGGAGACAATTTACAGACACAAAAAGTTTGGTTATGGAGCTCAGTAATGAGTGTGAGTGTCTACATATTAGTTACCTAGAAGTGGGGGTAAGTATCACATGTCATAATTGGGGCACTACCTCAGAGCTATGGAGAGGATCGCAGAGAATCAGTGATCCAGTTTTTAGTACGATCTGTAAATATGACCAACCCATGTGCATGAGAGAGTGTCAACATTGCACAGAGAGAAAGAAGGTGCAGATTGCCATCACAAGATGGAGGGTCGAGAGGTCTATTCCTCTGAGCTAAGAGTACATATGTCAAAAATGGTGAAGGGTCGACACACAAGGTGGAGAAGATAGATAGACTAAGGGTGTGTGCTGATGGCAGTGAGGGAACATTTTTGCCAACACAGAGATGATAAGAACACTGGTGTCTATGTGCGAGGGATTGATGTGCAGTACGTAGGCCTCAGAAGTGAATATGATTGCTACACTAACTTTGTTCAAGCCAAATCATGGCGTCTTGTGGCAGAGTTTGTAACTACCAGGTAAGCTCTTGTAAAAAAATATTTGCTGCTGTGAGTAAAGTTGTTCTCCTATATATAATGGCATTAATTCCACCACTCTACCCAATCACCAATATAGTCCCCGTACCCTAAATATATTTAAAGGTATACAACCACACCTAAATTCCGTGCTTGCACCAAGATTCACTCTGTGGTTGCTGCTGTTGCTAGATCAGCGGATTCCCACTAAAGAGATTGTACAGGCATAGGATATTGATGATTTTTGTACCAGCGCAGAACGGATTTACATACTTTGAAAGAAGCTGCTGAGCACAGCTCCCATAAAAGGTTTGTAGCTGCTGTTGACCATTACTGGCTACTCTAGCACAGTACCTACTCTTTTGTATAAATTCTGTACTGCTGTAGCTGTCAATGGCCGGCACCGGTTGCTACACTTAGATCTAAGCTGCTCTTAAATAGGTACATGGTGGAGATGCCAAGTGTTGTACCCCCACTGATAAGCTATTTATGATCTATCCTGGTGATAGGTAATCATTACCATATTCTTGGACACCTCGTTTAAGCCTTGTAAGCTGTAGACCTAAATTGGTCTATAACAAAAACCTAAGGAATGACCTGGAATATAAGTTGCTATTCATGCAATCTGTAGCTGCATGATCACACTGGCCACTAAACAGATAAAACCTAAGATAAAAAGAAAGTAAGCAAAAAATCTACAGTAAATTAATAGCTATGAAAGTAGAGTGCATGAAAATAACAAAAGGAACTTAGCTTACATAGTTTTGATCAAAATAATGTAAAAGCAATCCCACCATGTCATGGTGACAATACTCTGGACGAACCTAATCTCTAGTATTAAAAATACCTTACCATATGTTAATGGTTGTGAAAGTGTGAAGGAGGAGGTGTCCCCGTTGTGTAACCGGGTCGGAACCAAGGGGACTGTCACCAAGGTTCCTGGGAGGACTGTTTCCGGGGGACATAATTGGGAGACGGAACACAGAGAGTTCAAGAAGGGATGGGGGTGGAGCCAGTATAAAAAGGGCTGATGATGCCAGCAGTGGTCAGTCAACGGAGCAGGAGAGAAGGAGCAAGGAAGCTAGAGGGCGCCAGAGAGCCAGAGCGAGAGCCAGAGCAAGAGGAGGAGAGCAGCGACTGGAGAGACTGAAGGGAGACTCACCACAGACAGAAGGGAGACAGCACCAAGCTGTCCAGCAGAGAGACACCGACCGTCCGACCACGCTCCCAGTGGCCGCCACCGCCCGACTCCAGCCCGCGGCCTGTCCGCTGCCGGCCACGGCCGCCGCCGCTCCACTCCAGCCCATGGCTGCGGCCTGTCTGCGGCCTGTCCTCCCGACTCCAGCCTGTGGCTGCAGCCTATCCGCTGCCGCCTGCGACCGCCGCCACTTCACTCCAGCCCATGGCTGAGGCCTGTCCGCTGCCGCCCATGGCCCCCGCAGCTCAGCTTTGGCCCGCCGCGACTGTAGCCCGTTCGCAGCCACCTGCGGCCACCGCTGCCCGTCCCCAGCTTGTGGCTGCGGCCTACACCTTCCGATCCCCGGGCAACACCATCCCGCCTCCACCGGGAGGTGCAACGCAGAGGAACTCTTCAGGGGCCTGCTGTGCCCCCACTTCGCCTGGGCGTAGGAACGCCCGAAGTCTCCGCCAGATCCTCGTCAGCTGGGCCCAGTGGCTGAAACGCCGAAGCATCACCGACCACCACTCTGCCGGACGTCAGAGAGGATAAGTGACACGTTATAGTTAATACCCAGGACCCGCAGTCGGCCATATCGCGGCCCTATAGCGACTGGTCTTTACCGGGTTAGTCATGTTCGTGTTACCAGTGTATTCTTGTTTTGCTCCCTGCGAGGATAACTACTGTTAGCTTGTTTGATTGCTCAAGATAGGCCCCATAGGCATCTATATATAAAAAGTTACATCTTAAGTTCATCCCATCTCTCGTCTCGTCACTGCATCCTGCGTACCTGCGATTACTACATGTGGATAAGTGCCGAGCAGGACTGAGACCTCAAATAGTTAAGACCCAGCTATGAAAAGCTATAAATGTGATGTCCAGCTCAAAAAAAGAGAAGCCACACCCTTATTTGCACAGAGTGCAAAAAAAATGAAGCAAAAACCTAAGGAATGAACTTGAAAAAACAAGTTGATATACATGCAACCTGTAGTGCATGTTCACACTGGCCACTAAACATACAAAGCCTTAGATAAAAAGAAAAGAAAGTGTGTGAATAGAATACCCTACAGTAAATAGCAGTAGTGCATGAAAATAACAAAGGGTACTTAGTTGACATAATTTTGATTGAAATAATGTAAAAGCCATCCACCATGTCACGGTGTGGCTTTCCTTTTCTTTGAGCTGTACATTACATTTATAGCTCCTCATTGCTGGGTGTCCACTAGTTGAGGTATCGGTCCTGCTCAGCCCTTATTCGCATTCACAGTCATTTGACATATGCTAAGGTTTTAATACTAAAGGTTTGGACCGTCTCGAATAGGGTCACTGTGACGTGGTGGGATGGCTTGTTCATTATTTTGATCAAAATTATTTTAACTTAGTATCCTATGTTATTTTCATGCACTGTTGTTATTTATTTATTTACTGTAGGATATTTGCTTACTTTGTTTTGTCTAAGTTGGCCTATAGCCTACAAGATTGCTAGACTGCATAGTTCTTCAATTGTGGCTACAGCGGGATGTGTGGGGATGGGAGTTGTTGTATGGGGTAGCGTCTTTATGCTGCTACGAGTTAATCAGGGTTCTGGAAGGGTAAAGATGAGAGAGGCAAAAATGTTCTGCTCACGAAGATTGTGAACTTCAGTGAAAAATGGAAGTGAATTGTGTGTACCATATTATTTATTTATTTTGCTTTGCTTGTATAGAGCTATCATATTCGCAAGTTCTTTACATACATCATCATCTCTGTCCCCATTGGGGCTCACAATCTAGAATCTCTATCAATATGGTCTTTGGAATGTGGGAGGAAACCGGAAAACATGGAGGAAACCCACGCAAACACGGGGAGAACATACAAACTCCTTGCAGATGTTGTCCTTTTGTATGTGGGAACATTATAGAAAGCAATACTACAATGTTTCTGGTTCTTTACATATATCTTGTGATACATATTCAATGATGGACTTCAGAGCTTTGCATAATCAACGTTAGGCTACTTTCACACTTGCGTTTTTTTGCGCTGCGCACCGTGCGCAGTGCAAACGCACATAAAAACGCATCATGCGTTTGTGTGCTTTTTTTGTGTTTTTGCGCATGGTTTTTAAAAAAAAACACATGCTTTTTTACCATGCGCACGTCAGCGCACCCATAGACTATAATGGGTTTTTGGGTGAATTTTGTGCGCATTGCGTGCGCATGCGTTTTTTTGAGACAAGTCGGGAGCACAAAAAATGCAACAGGATGCATTTTGTGCGCCCGAGCGCACACTACAAAAAAACGCATGCGCATACAAACGTGTACAAACGCATGTGTATGCGCACCCATATAAAGTATAGGAAAAAAACGCAAGTGTGAAACCAGCCTAAATGACCTACATTATACAAGTTTCTGAGCTGCTCCACCCCTCCACTATATATATTTACTTCTGCTACAGTCACACTTAGCTTTGTCCAAGTCAGTAGTCCCCAACCTTTCTGACCTTGAGAGCCACATCCAGCTCTGAGAGAGGGTCGTGAGCCACATCCAGCTCCTGCCCCCCTTATAGTAGTGGCAGTAGCGTAGCTACCGAGGGGGGGCAAAGGGGGCGGTTGCCCCGGGGCCCCGCGCTCTGAGGGGGCCCACCCGGATTTACGCTACTGTAACTGTATCTGCGGCAGAGCAGGGAGAATCAATCATCTCCCTACTCTGCCACTATGCTCTCTTCTCGGCCACAGGACCAGTGATGTGGTCACAGGAGAGGAGGAGTCGAGGTCATATGATCAGGGGCCTCAGTGTATGCACTATGCATATGCAGGACTCTTCATAGAAAAAGGAAAGTCCAGCTCAAGGAGTAAAATCCAGAATTTTCTGTATTTATTCCATTAAAATACAAGCATGGCTTGTATACCGCTCGAAACGCGTATAGATCCTCCTGGGCACTTTCTGTGCGGCTATCCCATGTCAGGGTAAAAACCGCAATGATGACTATAGCAGCCATGCTTGTATTTTAATGAAATAAATAAAGAAAATTCTGGATTTTACTCCTTGAGCTGGACTTTCCTTTTTCTATGAAGTATTCCAACACGTTCAAGTGGAGACGTGTCCTTGCTCGGACCTTGCTGCAGCATCAATGAGGGGTGAGCTGAACTAAATCCTTTTTTCTCCAATATGCAGGACTCTGCTGTGCTGGTTGTCATAATGCTGGATGAGGGGAAGTTTATGTTTGGGGTCAGGAGGGGTTTACAGAGTGCATGTAGCAGAGCCGTGTGAATCCGAGGTGTACGGAGCGGAGCTGTATGTGTACGAGGTGTACGGAGTGGAGCCGTGTGTGTACAAGGTGTACGGAGCAGAGCCGCGTGTGTACGAGGTGTACGGAGCAGAGCCGTGTGTGTACGAGGTGTGCGGAGCCGTGTGTGTACGAGGTGTACGGAGCCGTGTGTGTACGAGGTGTACTGAGCGGAGCCGCGCGTGTACGAGGTGTACGGAGTGGAGCTGCGTGTGTAGGAAGTGGACGGAGCGGAGCCGTGTGTGTATGAGGTGTACAGAGCAGAACCGCATGTGTACGAGGTGTATGGAGCAAAGCCGCATGTGTACAAGGTTTATGGAGTGGAGCCATGTGTGTACAAGGTGTACAGAGCATGGCAGCGCGTGTACAAGGTGTACAGAGCAGAGCCGCATGTGGTCTACGGAGTGAAGCCATGTGTGTACAGAGTGGAGCCTAGTGTGTGCGAGGTGTACGGAGCGGAGTCGTGTATGTACGAGGCATAGAAAGCGGAACCGTGTGTGTATGAGGTGTGCGGAGCTATGCATCTACAAGGTGTATGGTGGGGAGCATTCATACCTCCCAACCGTCTCAATTTTGAGAGAGAGTCTACCCCGGTCGGGAGCTTACTTTTCCCGTGGACACAGGAGTACATGGCAGAGCCCCGAGGAGCACTTTAAAATTCACACGTGACGTTCCACCGGAAGTGACGTGCTGGAAGCTGACAGGAAATTAGGTAATTTCGGGAGGAGATTGTGACAGAACCATGTAGGCACTTCAAGGAATGCTTCAGGCCCATCACTGTCTCCTCCGACAGCGCGGCCAGCGGGATCGTCTTGGACTCGGGGATGTCGGCCATGTGAGCGGATCATGATATGTCCTGCACAGGGAGGCTCAGGTGGGCACTACAATGGGAGCCGGGCTGCTATAGTATCTTTAGAGAATCTTTGTTTCTCTCTCTGTTTCTCTCTGTCTCTGTTCTTTCTTTCTCTCTGTTCTTTCTTTCTTTCTCTCTCTGTTCTTTCTTCCTCTCTCTATTCTTTTTTTTCTTTCTCTCTCTGTTCTTTCTCTCTCTCTCTTCTTTCTTTCTTTCTCTCTGTTCTTTCTTTCTTTCCCCTCTTCCTTTCTCTCTCTCTGTTCTTTCTTTCGCTCTGTTCTTTCTTTCCTCTCTTTCTTTCTCTCTAATCTTTCTTTCTCTCTCTAATCTTTCTTTCTCTCTCTCTGTTCTTTCTCTCTGTTATTTCTTTCTCTCTCTGTTCTTTCTTTCTTTCTCTCTGTTCTTTCTTTATTTCTCTATCTCTGTTCTTTTTTTCCTCTCTTTCTCTCTCTGTTCTTTCTTTCTCTCTCTCTGTTCTTTCTTTCTCTCTGTTCTTTCTTCCCCTCTTCCTTTCTCTCTATCTCTGTTCTTTCTTTTGCTCTGTTCTTTTTTCTTTCCCCTCTTTCTTGCTCTCTAATCTTTCTTTCTCTCTCTAATCTTTCTTTCTCTCTCTCTGTTCTTTCTTTCTCTCTCTGTGTTCTTTCTTTTTCTCTCTGTTCTTTCTTTCTTTTTCTCTGTTCTTTCTTTCTCCCTCTGTTCTCTCTTTCCTCTCTTTCTCTCTCTGTTCTTTCTTTCTCTCTGCTCTTTCTCTCTCTCTGTTCTTTCTTTCTTTCTCTATAATGTAGCCCCCTTCATATGGTATAATACAGCCCCCCCAAAGAATATAATGTAGCCCCTTCAGAATATAATGCGGCCCCCCACCTCATAGGGTATCATGCTGCCCCCCTTATACGGGGTATCATGCTGCCTCCCCCTCATACGGGGTATCATACTACCCCCTCATGCAGGGTATCATGCTGCCCCCTCCTCATACGGGGTATATCATGCTGCCCCCTCATACGGGTATCATACTGCCGCCCCCCCCATATGGGGTATCATAATCATGCAACCAGGACTAACTATATAAATAATAATAAAAAAAAACTATACTCGCCTCTCCTTCTCGCTCCCACGCTAATTTTGGCGGTGGCTCTGCTCTGATGTCAGGAGCTGTGCTGCAGTCAGACCGGCACACAGTGGGGACGCAATGAAGTGACATCATCACGCACCCGCTGTTTGTCAGAGGAAGAGGGTAATGATGGGAGAGGGAGCGTCATGTGACGCTCTCTCTTCCATTATTGCGGCGCGCACTGGGGGGCCGCGCTGATGCCGCAATAATGGAATATATATTATATAGATTATTTTTGGCAGCAGCGCGGGCATCTGCTGAGGTTCTCTGGTTAGGGGCCACTCAGAAGTTTCGCCCCCCCGAACCAAAACCCTAGCTACGCCTCTGAGTAGTGGCAACCAAAGCCCCTATTATGGGTATAATGATAACCAAAGCTTTTCCTCAGAAGCAGTATACCAAGAGCCAAAGGTTCCCACAATCCCCCTTCAGTATTCTCCCATCAAGCACTTCCACCACACTGTCATATCAAGCTTCAAGCACCTCCTCTGACCAGTAGTATCATTCTGTCTCCAGCATTTCATCCTTAAATTATTTCTAAACCCCTAAGACCAGTAAATGTGCATCCAGAGCTGCTCTTCTGTGCAGGGCTACCCACCAAATTCACCATTTTGAGATGTTCTCTTCATAGCTCTTTGCTAGACCTGGAGCTAATGCACCAAGCTGGCAGACAGTCGTGAGCCACAATTCATGAGATCGTGAGCCACATGTGGCTCCCGAGCTACAGGTTGGGGTTCCCTGGTCTAAGTAATTAAAATACCCAAACTTCCAGCTATGCGAGTCTAATTAAACTATCATCCCTTCACTGGCTTAATCTTTATTGGTACTGCGCTTACTAGACAGCACGTAAAATTGTCTGGTTGCATCAGCAGGCTGCATTGCTGGATCATATTTTGGATTAGTGTGATGACAATGACTTTTCTAAGGAAATTGAGATAAAATATTTAAAAATTTATCTTTCCAAAAAACTTGTACAGTTCACTGTAAAAAAAAAACATAATGAGATTTATTTACCCTCTTGAGGACCAGCTCAGGAAAAATCCACTTAATGCAATCGAATACTGCTGCTATACACTGTCTACATTATAATGGTGATCACCTGTCTACATATAATGATACTGTTATACAAGTGCTATTAAAATCCAGGAAATCTGAAGCTCTCCCTTGAAGAAGGGCTGGTCCTATATAGGAATGCCTAAAATGAAGAAGAAGATTTTAGTAAAGACCCCATCCCATGCACAATAGATAAAAGTTGGCCAAACCGGCTAATCTTGGCAGGACCATCCGACCTTACATTGTGTATGGGGGGGGGGGCTCCCAACTCTCCCTTGACAGATGCTGGTGGGGGAAGAGAACAATCAGACATTTTAGATTTCCCACTGCAGATCCTTTCCATAAGCCTCTGCCACCAATGTCTGCCAGTGGCTCTTCCTATGCTTGGAGGAGTCAGGGAACAAAATCAGCTGAGCTACCATTCGGAAGTATTGGAAGTACTAATAATATTATTGTGCCTGTTGGATTCCTATACGGTAGTGACATTGTCATACTGGGAGACGCTTTGTTTCCCCTATCTCTTCCTGCTCACTGTCTCATGGACCCAAACATGATGAGCAGATGTATAATTGTACACACCATGTGTCTCCGGATGCATCGTCTTATCTCCTTCTACAATAAGTCCTCTCTGTGCCCACACTGCTCACTTTCATCATCTGCCTCTTATGGAAACATGTACGGCAATGTGGATTATGTTCCCCCAGCTCAGCATGGAGACGTTTTCCTAAAGAGAAGCCCATCAGGTAATTGAGACAATATGGCTAAGGGTAATGAAACATAAGGGCCATATTTATAGGATTGGTTGTTTTTCTTTAGCTTTCATGTGGCGGTATATGGCTCAAATGGGTTTTCTGATTTTTGCCTCTTTTTAAAAGTTCAGTTCAGGGGTCATTAATAGTGACACATGATACACTAAATAATACACCCAGGTCCAGCACCAGATACTAGCGAACCCGGACAAATGTCACTCAGTTCGTCAAGCCATGGAGAAATCAACCCCTTAGAGGCTGCTGTAAATTATCACAGCGGCATTAAAAAGGTTGGAAATAGGGAGCCGATGGCATGGTCATGGTCATGTATGGTCACCTATGAAGCCCAGCTTGTGGCTGATCTTCATAGGAGAACAGTAATTTTGCACTGCAATTTTGTATAAGAGATTGCACGATAATGTCATCTAAAGAGACTAGTAAAAAGCGTGAAAAGCAATGAAAAACATCCTCATGTATGTGACAGCGTATACTCTAAACACACTGTATATATTTCATTTAGGTCAATGGTAACATCCCAGTTGGTCTAGGGAGATGATGGGATTATTGATAACACCTCAAATGGTCTAATATAATGTAGTAAAGAGGTTAAAGGGTTTGTCGGCTACTATTGATTTCAATGGCCTATTCTAATCCACCATCTCCATTTATACACTTAAGAAACCTGTTGATTGGACAATTGTTTATTGCTGACAGCTATCTTCCCTGTCTTACCTTTCTCATACGCAGGAATGGTCGACTTGACCAAGCGCTTCTTTATTCTCTGTAGGAGAGTCTATGCCAGAATTATCTGCCAGAGAACAAAAGGATTGGTCAACACACTGGGTCCCTTTCTCCTCTGATGTCATTGAGAGGCCCCCCACACACATTAGATTGCAGGCCAATCCTACTTAAACTAGTAGCACATTTGGCCGACTTTAGCCAAATATAAAGAGGCCAATTTCAGATTGGCAATTGTCTGAGAACAAGAACCCCTCTGATCGGCTGATCACGGGATCAGTTATTCAGATGAATACAAGATGATCTGCAGTACCCGAGAATGGCCAATAGACTGTGTACGGAGCTGTGCTGCTCCAGCTACATACACCTACAAACATCTGTGCTGTTCCAGCTCCATACACTGGGCCCCAGAACAATGATCAGGCTTTTCAGCATGTCTGTTTCTGACCATTAGTCATTATATGGTTCAGTTTGTTTGTTTTTTATAAAAAGGACATAGCAGTGAATACTCAGCTTGTAAGCAATTCAATCCTCTCCAACCATACTGTAAGGAAACATTTTGTAACTTTTTAATATACATTTCTCAAAATTTTAAAGATTTTTGATTACAGTCCATCAATGGTAACAATCGTCAGCATCCGTGTGCTAAGGCCTCTTTCACACATCAGTTTTTCAGAATCAGTCACAATCTATCAAAGTGTTCAAAAAACGGATCCTGTGCAGACTGTGAAAAACTGATGCACTGGTGTAACAGGCCAGATTAACCCCCCGCCCAGAATATACCCCAGCTGCAGTAGATCAGGCAGTACACGCAGGGCAGAGACAGCAAATGGGGTCCCAGGCAGTACACAGGGGGACCCAGGCAGCACAAAGTGCCACAGGCAACACACGGGGTTCCAGGCACAGTACAGGGGCCACAGACAGCACACGGGGCCCCAGGCAGCACACGGGAGCCCCAGGTAGTGCACGGGGTCCCCAGGCAGAACACGGGGCCCCAGGAAGAGCACAGGGGCCACAGGTAGCACACGGGGCCCCAGGCAGCACACAGGAGCCCCAGGTAGCGCACGCTGTCCCCAGGCAGAACACGGGGCCCCAGGAAGAGCACAGGGGCCCTAGGCAGGACATGGGGCCCCAGGAAGAGCACAGGAGCCACAGGTAGCACACGGGGGGCCCCAGGCAGCGCACAGGGGCCCCAGGCCGAACACGGGGCCACAGGCAGCACATGGGGCCACAGGCAGGACACAGGGCCCCCAGGCATCACACAGGGCCTCTGGCAGCACACGGGGCCCCAGGCGCAGCACAGGGGCCACAGTCAGCACATGGGGGCCCCAGGTAGTGCAAAGGGGCCTCAGGCAGCACATGGGGCCCCAGGAAGAGCATAGGGGCCACAGGCAGCACACGGGTCCCCAGGCAGCACATGGGGGGCAGAGACAGCGAACGGGGTCCCAGTCAGCACACAGACAGCACATGGGGGCCCCAGATAGAGCATGGTGCCCCAGGCAGCACACGGGGCCACAGGCAGCACACGGGGGCCCCAGGCAGAGTACACGGGTCACAGGCAGTGCACAAGGCCCCAGGCAGAGCACAGGGGCCCCAGGCAGCACACGGGGCCCCAAGCAGCACACAGGGCCCCAGGCAGCACACAAGAGCAGAGACAGCGAACGGGTTCCCAGGCAGCACAAGGGGCCCCAGATATCACACAGGGGGTCCCAACATCGCATAGGGGGCAGAAACAGCGCACGGGGGCAGATACAGTCTCTTCCCCCATTGCGCGCTGTCTCTGTCCCCTGTGCGCTGCCAGGGGCCCCTGTGTGCTGCCTGGGGCCCCCCCGTGTGCTACCTGGGAATCCGTTCGCTGTCTCTGCCCCTGTGCTCTGCCTGTGGCCCCGTGTGCTGCCTGGGGCCCTGTGTGCTGCCAGCGCTGGATCCATTTTTTTCAAAAAACGACAGATTGTGACTGATGGCAAAAAACTGATGTGTGAAAGAGACCTAAGACTTAGTTCACATTTTACAACAATGGCAGAATTGCTGGACCTAAAGCGGATTTGTCACCATATTTCACAATACAAACTGCATACATCATTATTGAGATGTCTTAGACCTGATGAAGCTAGTGGGCTTACTATGAAAATTAACGCTAGTATGACTAATTAATTCGGAAATTTAAATAAATGTACATTTTAGGAGACTCCAAAAAAGAAATCGTCATTTTAAAATTAGGCAAGGAAACTTTCAGAAAGAATCAAACAGCAATTCTGAGGTGGTTTTTCAAAGCAAGAACACCAGCCACGTCAGATCAGAGATGCCCATTTAATAACCTATTTAGTTTGTATTGTGAAATATCATGGCAGATCCTCATTTGTATTCAGCATGCGACCAGGACGGTCTCTGAATGTAAACAGGGAAGTTTCAATTAGCTGACAGCAAACTGGGAAAAAAGTGGAAGGCAGAAAAAAGTCTTTGTTACATAGTGATTACAAAAAACGGAAATCCCATCTATGATAATGACAAGCAAACACAAAATCATCTTGACAGACTGTGGTAGAAAGTAAAGTAAAACAGGAACTTCAAACTAAAAGTCATCCACAACTCTGAGCTCTAGGAAAAGTGAGACTTGAGAGCCTCATCCTGGGCTCATTTCCCGTCTTATGGCAATGCAAAACTCTTACAATTAGTCCTTATATGAATTTTTCAAGGAAGTGTATAGAGATAATAGACTTTAATAATATTCAGTTCCAAAACTATGCACTTGCTATGAAGCCTTAAAGAAGCCATACAAAGAAGCTGTTGGCTGAATGCTTGTTGTCCGACAGAAATCTCTCCCCAATCTCAGAAGTCCATCCTTGCCTTCGGTGTGGGGAGAGAAGAGTAAGCCACACCTCTGTTGGTGGCTTGTCTCCAAAAAAAAAAGTGGACATTTGAATTCAAAGTGACTATTCAGTGATGCCAACATCTGCAGGCAAGAGGCAGGAGGCCTCCAGGCACATCAGATAATCAGATGGCTCTGCCAATTTTGTTCGAATGAGTGTTGGTGTCTTTAGATCTTCCTATTCTTTTTCCTATTATATAGCAAGATCATAGGGTAGGACTTCCCTCTTCAGAGGAACTGCATTTTTCAAAAAGAGGTAGGTAAGAAATGGACTTTTCAGTTGTGGAAGATGAATCAAACACCAGACCTCTCTGCCCTTGGTGTTGAAACCTTTCACCAAAATTTTATATATCTTTCCTCATAGACTGTAAGCTTGCGAGCAGGGCCCTCACTCCTCTTGGTATTTGTTATAATCTACTGTATGTGATTATTGTTATGCTGTAATGTCTATTGTCTGTACAAATCCCCTCTGAAATGTAAAGTGCTGCGGAATATGTCGGCGCTATAAAAATAAAATTTATTATTATTATTATTATTATATAGGGCCTATTTGGATCTTTGCCTTGATGCCTTTTTCTTTTTTGGACATTATTGAGTGAATATATTGTATACTTAGGTAATAGTGATAACTTATTACTCTGCCTAAATCCATACTTCTCAAGTATATACTTTGGGAAGAAAGTCAAACATGTTCTTCATTTGCAAATGATTCATGGCACTAACCTTTTTAATCAAAATATGTTCATCTTCTGTTTTCAGAACATAGTGACATATATCTTCAGGAAGAAAGTATATATGAACCAGTGCCGAGGAGGGAGAAGCCGGATTCCGAGAACCTCTGGAGACTATCATCCACTGGAAGCAGTGTCGAAGATACTACGCTCCAGTGGAACCCAGACCCGCCAAAAAGAAGTAAAGCATGGATCCCTTCTTATCAAAGCCATTGTAAGAACACCACCAGGGTACCATGACTGCTGGGAAGCACTAGCTCATAGCCAACTTATAGTGCCATATAGCCTCCTAACCAAACAAGCTAAAATCCAAGGTTTCTCCTGACCAAGCCACCTCCACATAAATATTTAGTCATTCTTATCTATCCCGGCAATGGGGAAGAATTAATAAATTATGTAAGGAGACTAGTTCTTTCCTCCTCAACAGAACACTCCAGTACACGAAAAACTTCATTTATGTCCAAATGAAATATATAATTCAAGTGCATAAAATATACAGTATAATATCTGAATGAAACACCCAGGGAATTTCCAAGTGGATTGGTGATAATGAGAAAGCAGGCAAAATGTCCCTTGATTTTAATAACTTTGTGAACATTCTGCATGCACTATGTCACATATACATGTACGGTTAGTGATAGCATTCCTATAACGCTCCTTGTGGCTTAGGGTATTTAGATGGATAGCAGCCTTTTTACATATATGACTACCGTTAGTTTTCCTGTAACACCCCTGGAGGTCTAGGGTGGTTAGGTGAGTAGTAGCCTTTATCTCTGATGTCACTGGATGGATAGCGCTATTGGTAATGGCAATAATTCATGTTGGTTTAGGGTGGTTGTGAGCAAATACGTAAAATCTCTAGAGGTTCTATCATTATTTTAGGGGTTATTATTTAATATTCCTGGTGGTTTAATATAGTAGAGGTGGTAATGGTTGAGAAACCAAAGTGTAACTATCATTAAACTTTATTTTAGTAAGTTCCAAAAATCTCACTCTTTTTTAACGACTCAAATACAGGTTTCTGGATACTAGGAAGACACCTCAAGTCTAACCCTTGCACTTTGCGACACTGGTTTTGAAGCCCACCTCTGAAACACTTTCTTCTTTACCAGGTTGTTATCAGAAGTCCCGACTCTTGGTTGCTGCTTCTACCTGTGGCCTTCTGCTGCTCTTGAGCATCTTCATCTTGAGTTATTTTATGACCAAGTGTAAGTAGAGACCTATATTTTACATCCTGTGATATTTGTTTTCTAACCTGAGATAGAAAAAAGTTAAATATGTTCATTTCTTTAATGAATATTCCAGTTCCAAATGTTTGGCTTCTAAAGCCAAAAATCACCCTTATGATAATTTCTATGTGAATCCATTCACATGACAAGCCTTGGCTAGAGCAAATCAATAAAGTTTGTGCCAAAATATTGAGACATGTTCTTAGTAACTTTAGAACATTTTATGATTTTTTTTTAGCCCTGTCCCTATAATGGGTCACATTTTAAAACTTTTAAATATTTTTTATGTGGATCAGTTACATTAATCTGAGAAAAGTCTGAATAGACCTCACCGGACTCACAAGGGATCAATGCTAAAATGACATGTCCCAAAGCAGATTGAACAAACATCAGAATTCCCAGGTTTATCAATTTATAGCTCTCAGTTAGTACATTCAGATGTTTCCTTCTAATATTGAATGTAATATATTTCCCCTTGTTTTCTTTAAAACAAACATGATTTTAAATTTGCAGATTATGCTATGGGGACGGAATTAGAGAAAGTAAAAGAACAGCATAGAAGGCACATAACGATGGGTAAGTATTTATGTATACACATACTCTATAGGGTCGAGAGCAGTGTCGTCCATAGAAATCACAGGGCCCATAGCAAAAGTTTGATCTTGGGATCACTCACCCCCTCCAAAAAAATATATACTGTATATACCTGTATATATATTTATATATTGGGCTGAGTCATGTCCTCCAACTTTTATAAACCAGGAGAAGGACATGTATTGTGACATGCATACAATAATTATATCCTTATTGAAGCCTCTTAGTGTACTCACTAACAATATATCTTTTATGGCCACTATAGAATGTGATGCTTCCAAAAATGCCTCCATCCACACACACTGAATATGGTATCCCCACAATTTTACCACAAATGTACAGTGGGATGACTCCGCCGTGCCTCCAGCAAAGTATGAAGCCCCCACAGTGCCACTAACACAGGACAAGAACCCCACATCATGATTCCCCTAAAGTGTCCTCCTATAGTATGATATCCCCATAGTCCCCCCCACGCACACACACCATATCATGGTCCCCACACAGGATAACGACCTGTCAGTATGATGCCCCCACTCAGTTTGATGGCACCCACTGCCTACATTCAGCATGATAGCCCCCACATCCCCCTACTCAGTTTGAGAGAATACACAGCTCTCTACTTGGCATGCGGGCTCCCACATTATGAGGGTCACCATAGCACACCCACACAGAATTAGCACCCCCACAGTCCCTCACTCAGAATGGAAACCCCCAAAACGCCCCTCAGTTTAATGACCCCCATAGGTCCTCACACAATATAATGGCACCTACAGCTCCAAACTTAGTATGATGGCCCCTACAGCTCACCACTCAGCATAGGGGCATTCACAGTCCCTCACAGAGTATTAGGGCAATCACAGCCCCCTACACAGAATGAGGACCTGCACAGCACACCACTCAGTATGGGAGCCTCCCACAGTCCTCTACTCAGTATGGGGCCCTCACAGCTCCTCTCCAGCTTTCCACACAGTATCACCCACCTTTGTCCTATCCGGTATAATGGCCTTCACCAACCACCCCACTCATTATAATGTTTGCCACCAGCTCCCCATTCAGTATAATGGTCCACTCAGTATAAGGGCCTCAGTAGCTCCCCACCCAATATGATGGCCCCTATATTTACTGACATTTAAAAAAAATAATTTACTACGTACCTCAAATCATTACCCCGGTGCACTGCTCTGTGGCATGCAGTGTCAGGGGGAACACAATGTAGTGACATCATCGTACCAGCAGACTCACAGGCAAAGGCTGAATGGTGGATGATGGAGCTCTCGGCTTCCTAATCCACCATACTATTCAAAGATATCCGCTTCCTGTGGATGTGGATATTGCTGAAATTATGACAACAGGGGATGGAGAGGGGGCCCGGTCATGTGAGCTGTCACATTGGACGGTACGCCCCTGGTGCAGAGGTAACAGTTACATCCCCGCCCTAGTATCTAAAGGCACCCAGAAGCACCTTTGCCAGATATGTAGAGTCCGGTATTATAAATGGCACATGGTAGATGAGGTCCTTGTTACATATTTTTCCCCGATGCTCAGGAGCTTCAAGTTATACCATTAATTAGCTATATTGCTAAGTCCTTTAATAAAACACAGCCTTCTATTTCCACAGGTTCCTTCCTTCTATATAACGAGGCCCATAACAAGTGTGCAGAGGTGCGCTCACTTTCCGATCGCAGAGAGCCTTTTGAGCTCACCGCTTCTGTTTGCTCCTCATTTTCCAACTCTCAGCTTTTCCATTGGCTCCCAGGAGGCAGGCTCATGAGCTCAGAAGAAGGACTCTGTGTAGGGGTGGAGGGAAAGCCTCAATCACAGAAGCCACTAAGGCTTTATCAATGTGATGTTAACAAGACCTTGAGCTGGGATTGCTACAATGATACCTTGTTGGGAGTCAAAAGGGAAAATCTTTTCTTTAACTTCGGAAATAATCAAAAACATGTGGTCATGCTTTACTGGGGAAGTGGGATTTGGAGTCGATGGAGAGCTCGGAATCTTGATGGAACAGTATTAGATGGAGGGGCTTGTGCTTAAGGGGATTTATAACATTTTTGAAATATATATGTATAGACTGATTCATTGGACTTATTGTCGATTGTGATAACATGTCATGTGTTAGAATAGCTTAACAGATATTTTTCTTTATGTAATAAAACAAAATGTGATCGACAAATAAAGTGTTATTGTCAGTTTAGGCCAAAACAACTTAAGGATGGAAACCTTTTACAGAAGAGTAATGCATTATGGATGCTCAGATAATAGTTTCTCAGAGTTGAGCTAGATAGAATTGGATCTTTGAATTGATCCGGTTTTGATTTGAAACACAGGTTGTATACAAACGACAATGCACTGTAAATCAAATGACTTAGTAGTAGACATATATATATATACAGTGGGGAAAAAAAGTATTTAGTCAGTCAGCAATAGTGCAAGTTCCACCACTTAAAAAGATGAGAGGCGTCTGTAATTTACATCATAGGTAGACCTCAACTATGGGAGACAAACTGAGAAAAAAAAAAACAGAAAATCACATTGTCTGCTTTTTTTTAATTTATTTGCATATTATGGTGGAAAATAAGTATTTGGTCAGAAACAAGCAATCAAGGTTTATGGCTCTCACAGACCTGTAACTTCTTCTTAAGAGTCTCCTCTTTCCTCCACTCATTACCTGTAGTAATGGCACCTGTTTAAACTTGTTATCAGAATAAAAAGACACCTGTGCACACCCTCAAACAGTCTGACTCCAAACTCCACTATGGTGAAGACCAAAGAGCTGTCAAAGGACACCAGAAACAAAATTGTAGCCCTGCACCAGGCTGGGAAGACTGAATCTGCAATAGCCAACCAGCTTGGAGTGAAGAAATCAACTGTGGGAGCAATAATTAGAAAATGGAAGACATACAAGACCACTGATAATCTCCCTCGATCTGGTGCTCCACGCAAAATCCCACCCCGTGGGGTCAGAATGATCACAAGAACGGTGAGCAAAAATCCCAGAACCACGCGGGGGGACCTAGTGAATGAACTGCAGAGAGCTGGGACCAATGTAACAAGGCCTACCATAAGTAACACACTACGCCACCATGGACTCAGATCCTGCAGTGCCAGACGTGTCCCACTGCTTAAGCCTGTACATGTCCGGGCCCATCTGAAGTTTGCTAGAGAGCATTTGGATGATCCAGAGGAGTTTTGGGAGAATGTCCTATGGTCTGATGAAACCAAACTGGAACTGTTTGGTAGAAACACAACTTGTCGTGTTTGGAGGAAAAAGAATACTGAGTTGCATCCATCAAACACCATACCTACTGTAAAGCATGGTGGTGTAAACATCATGCTTTGGGGCTGTTTCTCTGCAAAGGGGCCAGGACGACTGATCCGGGTACATGAAAGAATGAATGGGGCCATGTATCGTGAGATTTTGAGTGCAAACCTCCTTCCATCAGCAAGGGCATTGAAGATGAAACGTGGCTGGGTCTTTCAACATGACAATGATCCAAAGCACACCGCCAGGGCAACGAAGGAGTGGCTTCGTAAGAAGCATTTCAAGGTCCTGGAGTGGCCTAGCCAGTCTCCAGATCTCAACCCTATAGAAAACCTTTGGAGGGAGTTGAAAGTCCGTGTTGCTAAGCGAAAAGCCAAAAACATCACAGCTCTAGAGGAGATCTGCATGGAGGAATGGGCCAACATACCAACAACAGTGTGTGGCAACCTTGTGAAGACTTACAGAAAACGTTTGACCTCTGTCATTGCCAACAAAGGATATATCACAAAGTATTGAGATTAAATTTTGTTTCTGACCAAATACTTATTTTCCACCATAATATGCAAATAAAATGAAAAAAAAACAGACAATGTGATTTTCTGGATTTTTTTTTCTCAGTTTGTCTCCCATAGTTGAGGTCTACCTATGATGTAAATTACAGACGCCTCTCATCTTTTTAAGTGGTGGAACTTGCACTATTGCTGACTGACTAAATACTTTTTTTCCCCACTGTATATATATATATATATATATATATATACTGCTCAAAAAAATAAAGGGAACACTAGACAAGCATCGTATTTATGCAGCTTTTTATTGCAGACGTATGCAAAACAGACAGCTTCCAAATTCCAGGTGATGATATCAAAATGGGATTTATTCTGCCAAAAACATGAGTGACAACCAGAGATGGGTGAACCTGAACAGTAAAGTTCGGGGTCCGTACTGAACACCTACTGCTCGGGCACGGACACTGAACACGAACTTCACCAGGAAGTCCGTCTTACTGTTCGGGTTCGGCTCCCCAAACACCGGGTGTTTGTCGCACTGTCATGGGTACGACAACGTGATAAACACAGCTTCTGATCGGCTGTAAAATCTTCACCGCCAGTCAGACAGCCATGGTTCCCAGTCTGCAGATGACGGCGTGAGCCCGCTGCTATGTTAGGAGGTATAAAGTTTACCTCTGATCATTGGTGTCAGCTGATGGGACTACTGCTCCCATCAGCTGATACTTGCTGCCACTAATAACAGTGAGAGCAGGAGTGGCTGATAGGTGTACTCATTAGTCGTATCATGCACTGTAAATGAATAGTTTAAAAAAACACGGTTTGGGTTTCCTTGTATTATCAAGAATAGAGGGGTCCCCAAGCCATATTTTTAATTCGTTAAATGAATAATGAAAAAAACAGCGGAGGCCCCACCATTTTTGACAACCAGCCTTGCTAAAGCAGACAGTAGAAGTTGGTAAGGTGCCACGGTTATTGCCCCCCAGCCTAAAAATAGCAGCCCGCAGTCTGCCCTGAAATGGCGCATCTTTTAGATGCACCAATTCTGGCACTTTGCCCTTCTATTCCCACTTGCCCTGTATCATTGACAAGTGGGGTTCATATTTGTGGGGTTGATGTCACCTTTGTATTGTCAAGCCCATGGATTACTAATGGAGAGGCGTCTATTAGACACCCATCCATTACTAATCCTATAGTTATATGGAAAATAAAGACACAGCCAGAATAAAGTTCTTTATTAGAAATAAAACAAAAAAACACATTTACTTTTTATTTAAAAATAGCAAACACAGTTATACTTACCCAAAGCCCAATTCCACCAAAGCAATTGTTGTCTGTAATAAAACAAAAATAAAAAAAAACAATATCCCTCACCTGTCCATTGGTCTGTCCCACGACATTATCCATGTCTGGGGGAATAAATAGTTTTCAACCTGAACAGTGCCAAGATGTGACCATCCAGACTGAGAACCACTGGTGAATGAGCTGCTGCGAGCTCAGCATCAGTGACTAGCAGTGACATTGAGGTTACTACCAGTCAATGAGGCTGTGTTCCCATTCTCACGGTGCAGAGGTGAGCTCACCGCAGTTCAAATTCACCACAGTGAAATTCTCCCTGTGAACTGTGAACTCGCCTCTGCACCGTGAGATTTTTCTCACAGTGCAGATGTCACCAAAGTTCGTTTGCCTTCTGGGAACGCAACCTCAGTGACCAGCAGTAACCTCAATGATGTCACCGCTAGTCACTGATGCTGCGCTCGCAGAAGCTGATTCTCTTACTGGTTCTCAGCCTGGACAGTCGCAACTTGGCAACATCCAAGTTGAAATCTATTTATCCCCCAGACATGGACTACGACATGGCACAGAACGATGGAGAGGTGAGGGATATTGTTTTTTTATTTGTAATTACAGTGAAGAAAATAATTATTTGATCACTTGCTGATTTTGTAAGTTTGCCCACTGACAGACATGAACAGTCTATAATTTTGATGGTAGGTTAATTTTAACATTGAGAGATATATTAAAAATAAAATCCAGAAAATCACATTGTATAAATTATATAAATTTATTTGCATTTTGCAGTGAGAAATAAATATTTGATCCCTCTGACAACCATTAAGAGTTGGCTCCTACCGACCAGTTAGATGCTCCTAATCAACTCGTTACCTGCATTAAAGTCAGCTGTCTTACATAGTCACCTTTATAAAAGGCTCCTATCCACAGACTCAATTAATCAGTCAGACTCTAACCTCTACAACATGGGCAAGACCAAATAGCTTTTTAAGGATGTCAGAGACAAGATCATATACCTGTTCAAAGCTGGAATGGACTATAAAACCATAAGTAAGATGCTGGTGCAATAGTAAGAAAATAGAAAAAATACAAAATGACTGTCAATCGACATCGATCTGTGGCACCATGCAAAAATCTCACCTCGTGGGGTATCCTTGATCATGAGAAAGATGAGAGATTAGCCTAAAACTACATGGGGGGAACTTGGTAATGATCTCAAGGCAGCTGGGACCACAATCACCAAGAAAACCATTGGTAACACATTACACCGTAAAAGTTTAACATCCTGCAGTACCCGCAAGGTCCCCCTGTTCAAGAAGGCACATGTGCAGGCCTGTCTGAAGTTTTCCAATGAACACCTGGATGATTCTGTGAGTGATTGGGGAAAAAGGAGATGTGTCAGATGAGACAAAAATGAGACCAGGCCAATTTTTACAATTCTGACCACTGTCAATTTATGAGGTCATAACTTTGGAACGTTTCAATGGATCCCACTGATTCTGAGATTCAATGGATCCCACTGATTCTGAGATTATTTTCTCGTAACATATTGTACTTCATGATAGTGGTAACATTTCTTTGATATGACTTGCGTTTATTTGGGAAATAAACATAAATTTGGTGAAAATTTTAATTTTTAGGCCCTTAAATCAGAGAGTCATATCACAGAAAATAGTTAATAAGTAACATTTCCCACATGTCTACTTTACATCAGCCCAATTTTTATATTTTTTTTTGCTAGGAAGTTATAAGGGTTAAATGTTAACCAGCGATTTTTCATTTTTACAACAAAATTTGCAAAATCATTTTTTTTGTAGGGACCACATCATATTTGAAGTGACTTTGAGGGGCCTACTGTACATGACAGAAAATACCCAAACGTGACATGATTCTAAAAACTGCATCCCTCAAGGTGCTCAAAACCACATTCAAGAAGTTTATTAACCCTTCACGTGCTCCACAGGAATTTTTGGAATGTGGAAGGAAAAAATAAACAGTTACTTTTCTTTCACTTTTGCAAGGGTAACGGGAGAAAATGGACCATACAATTTGTTGTGCAATTTATCCTGAGCATGCTGATACCCCATATGTGGGGGGAATATACAGTTTGGGCACACGGCATGGCTCGGAAGGGAAGGAGCGCCATTTCACTTTTTGAATGTAAAATTTGCTGGCATAATTAGTGGACACCATGTCATGTTTGGTGAGCCCCTGATGTGCCTAAACAGTGGAAACCCCCCACAAGTGACTCCATTTTGGATACTAGAACCCTAAGGCTGGAGTCACACACAACGTAAAAAAATACGGACCGTATTTTACGTCTGTAATACGCATAAATGGTCCCTCAATAGTGCTCCGTATGTCATCCGTTGTCAGGGTGTGGCCGCGTATTTTCCTCGTGTAAGCATCCGTATGTGATCCGTATAGCATTTTTTTCTCGCAACCTTGCAAAATGGACATTTAACGGTTTTGAGGCCTGCACAGAATTTAAATCATCAGCACCAACCCTATTTATTGCCTCAACATCAGGTGGCAGCCTCCAAGCTGCCCATTTTGGTGCTGTGCTTGTGTTGGTGTCTTGCTGGTTGTTAGCAAACCTGTCTGACACACTTCAGTTCACCCCAACTGACTGTGTTCTGTTCAACTGGGTTTTGTCCAGGCGCTTTGACCAGCCATACCCAGTGATTGTGGATCTGAGGAGGAGGAGACACATGTGGGTCCATCCACTTTTGAGGCAATGACTGACAAGAGGTCATTTTCACCGCCTCTATTCTTCTCTGCGGGATCATCCGGAAAAATTTTACCAATACTGTCGCATGAGCCTTGAAACATTTGATCGACTCTTGGAGACAGTGCGCCCTGGGATAACCTTTCAGGACACAAGGATGCGCAAAGCTATATCTGCAGAGGAGCGACTTCTACTCACAATACGGTATGTACTACACAACCACATTCTCTATGTTCATGATGTGTTTCCCAAAGTATGTTTTTTATTTTTTTCTAAGTCTAATGCCCTCATCTTATTCCAGCTATATATAAACTTACAGACCAGAATGTTATGTGTAATATGTACTGAATATCACGTAGTGATTGTGCGACCAAATATATGTGTGTTAGTAGATATGAATCACTAACAAGTTTGGTATGTATGTACCTGGTGTTGGTGTTTTGTAAATTTGTGCATTCTAAAATGTTCCATTTCTGTTGTTCTCCAGCTTCCTGTCCACTGGCCTGTCTTATGCCATCCTCCACCATGAGTTTCTCATTGGAAGATCTACCATTTCTGGCATAGTCAGGTCGACATGTAGTCAAATATGGTCAAGACTACATCAACTCGTCATGCCCCAGCCCAGGATGGAAGACTGGTTGAGGATATCAAGGGACTTTGAGGAGGAATGCCAGTTTCCTAATTGTATTGGGGCCCTTGATGGCAAACATATCCGGGTGCGTAAGCTGCTGAACTCTGGCTCCCAATTCTTCAATTATAAACAATACTTTTCTGTTGTATTGTTGGCTCTGGTAGACCCTCAATACAAGTTTAGAATTGTTGACATTGGGGCCTATGGAAGGATGGGAGTAGAGTCTTCAATACTTCCATTATGGCTCGGCGGCTACGCACCAACCAATTGGATCAACCACCACCACGCCAGCTACCAGGCTCCACTCAAGAATCAGTCCCTTATGTCCTTGTGGCAGATGAGGTGATTCAGTTAATGCGCAATGTCATGAAGCCATATCCCGGCGCAACCTGGAACACCGGCGCAAAATTTTTAACTTGCGCCTATCACGTGCTCGGCGACTGGTGGAGTGTTCTTTTGGCATTCTTTAGGCCAAATGGCGGGTCCTACAGTCTGCCATTCAGCTGAGTGAACAAAATGTAAATGAAGTAATTAAAAGCATGTGGCGTTCGCCATAACTTCACCAGGATACATGATTGTTCCTCCTCTGCTGGTGTTGTGTGTGGGTCAGACAATGTACGTAGGGCGAGACCACCTATCAACCCTTACCGTAGATGGCTCTCTGGACTCAAAGTGCGTGATATTTTCACAAATTACTTTATGTCACCTGAGGGGGAAACTTCTTGGCAAGAGCATGCTGTCTCTATGTTGTAAATTTTTCTTTTTGGCCTTTGGGAAACTAGATATATTACAACCCCTTATGTCTTTTCTCTGTTTCTAAATCACTGTGTAAGCATATGGCAGCATGTCGTGATGTAAGTGCATCATTGATAAAGACAACAACAATTGAAAGTTAAAACTTTTTATGTATCCTTTTTTTAAAGGCCTTGTGAAAACATATTCGAGCTATATGTTATTTAGCAAAATGGCCATAACTGGCCTTAGAACAAAAAAAAAATTGTTAAAATGTTACAATACAGCATTAACCACAAAAAAACACACAAAGTTATAAATTGTAGTATGTAGGGGGAGGAGAAGGCGGCAGCCCAGCCTGTGTTGCTTGATGGCTAGTTTGGCCAACTTGGCCCTCGGCCTGGGTGGGGGCATACTCTTGCCCAGGAAGGAGGTAGTGGGCCGGCTCATGGGCTTGAGGTGGATACTGGGCACGATATTGGAGACGACTCTCCTGTTGGGGCTGGTAGGGCCGTGAGTCTAAACCACCAAAATGGCCATGTCGTCCCCAACCAGATTGGGACCAGCCTCCAAAATTAGGTTAAAATTTAGCATTTTCATAAATGTAAAAGGAGAAATTGCTCATACAATTTGTTGTGCAATTTATCCTGAGTGCGCAATATGTGGAGCAAAACAACTGTTTGGGTTCACGGCAGGGCTTGGAAGGGAAGGAGCGCCATTTGACTTTTTTGAATGTAAAACTTACTGGAATAATTAGCGGACGCCATGTCTCGTTTGGAGAGCCCCCAATGTGCCTAAACAGTGGAAACGTACAATTCATCCTGCAAAACACATACCCTCCCACTGCTATAGTGACGGAAAAATAAAATAGCTATGGCTTTTAGTTTAGGCGTATTACATCACATGAAAGAAGAGACCTTCTTTACTTCAGCTACTTTTTAAAAAACCTTGGAAATTGTAGAATTTTTTTGAAGGAAAACAGGGACAGAGTTCAGATTGTGCTGTGTGATTTGCTGAAGTTTTCTACGCAGAGGTGTGTAGCAATTACACTAGGTGCACCAAGGCATATTCCAGTTGTTTTACTATATCTTTCAAGTTTATTAGCTAATTATTTGGTTTCTATTTATTTGTATTAATCTAAATTGGGTATAACAATATCGTAAAACTCAGGCTCTTCTGACACATACGGAGACACCAGCAGTATAAATGGCATATACAGTATTTGGAAGGGATCCTAGTACAGGTTTTCGATTAGGGCCAGAAGCTTCACCCAATGCCTCTCCTATGCATATAATGGATCTCAGCATTTTTTAATCTTCTTGCAAATATAAAACAAGTTATCTATACAGTTTCGATCGTTCCAAGGTCCCGATTTGGTTTCTCCACAGTGTTCACGGCTTGAATGATAGTTGGGCTCATTCACATCCCAGTTGCTGTAAATAAATCAAAGAGAACAAACATTTAATTTTCACATAATATCTGAATTGTAATATAAGCCAATCAGTGGTAAAATTCCGAAAACTCAATTCATGATACTTCTTATCTGGTCCATTGCTAAACTGCTTAAATAGGGTGTCCCATGAAGTATGGTCACTGGGGGACTCACCCACCGAGCACAAGGTCCAAAAGTCTCTCATGTAAATGAAGCATTAGTGAGCATGTGCGACCACTAGTCCACTATCTGTCCATTAAAGGGACTATCCAGGACTATTTTTTTTTTTCATTACTATGGGCCTAAAAATTAACAGGCAGGTAGTTGCTATCTACCTGACTGTTTTACCTGACGCATACTCAGATCAGTCACCAACCGCTCCTGATAGCGATTCAGCTGCTCCATGTCAACAGAGCAACTTCTGGTCTGCTCTATCAATGAGGTGTGACTGCTGACATCATGGTGATTGACACCTGAGACCACACTGCCTAACTGCCAAGAGTGGGCTGTCAATCAGCATGACAATGGCAGTCACTCTTCACAAAGAGAGCAAAGTGGAGGAGAAACTGCTGCTCTGTGACGTTAACTACCTGCTAGGGATGAGCGAGTGTACTCGTTAGGATTCAGTACTCGGTGAGTAATGCGGTACTCGTGGTACTCGAATCCTGGCGAGTAAATTTCACTACTTGCCTCGCAATATTCGGCACAGCCCGCACAGTCCCCGCACAGCCTGGCACAGTCCCCGCACAGCCCAGCACAGTACCTGCACAGCCCAGCACAGTCCCGCACAGCCCTGAACAGTCCCCACAGAGCCCGGCACAGTCTCCGCACAGCCCAGCGCAGTACCTGCACAGCCCTGAACAGTCGCGCACAGCCCTGCACAGTCCCTGCACAGCCCAGCAGTCCCCGCACAGCCCAGCACAGTCCTCGCTCAGCCCGGCACAGTCCCTGCACAGTCCCGCACAGCCCAGCACAGTCCCGCACAGCCCTGCACAGTCCCGCACAGCCCTGCACAGTCCTGCACAGCCCTGCACAGCCCAGCATCGCCCAGCCTAGCACAGTCACACACAGCCCGGCAGAGTCCCTGCACAGTAACTGCACAGCCAAGCACAGTCCCGCACAGCCCCGCACAGTCCCTGCCCAGCCCAGCACACACACATAGCCCATTACTCGCATTTCCCATAGACTTACATTGGATTCGCTACTCGTTACGAGTACCCGAGTATTAGGATCTACTCGTAACGAGTACAGCGAGTCCGAGTATTTCACTACTCGCTCATCCCTACTACCTGCCTATTAGTTTGAAAGCCGCTAGTAAAAAAAAATTAAATACTCCCGAATAACCCCTTTAACGGTCTATAGGAGTTACCGGCAATTAATGAAGCAGTGGCCATTAATGACTCATTCACTCAGGGGTTCTTTGGACAATCTGTTCTATTAATCAGTGGGGTCTCGTCAATCATATCTCCATCAGTCATACATTCATTATCTTGTGAATATGTGATAAATGTTGTTAATGCGACAACCCCAATTTTTTTTCCCAACTGCAGTGCCATCAGTGGCACAATATAACTTTTGGGTGTTGACTGTTGACCCCTATAGATGTTCATTTGGCCATTATACCATAGCGAGGTCATTTATATGTGATATTATAACCTTGCACTTTTGTAAAACATAATGTTTGAGATGATGACAAGAAGAGAGGATGTATCTGCTTTATTTGGGTTCAATTCCTCATTTATCAAGTTTTGTATATTTATAGTTTTATCCACATTCTAAAAATGTTTATACACGTATTAATCAGAAGGACATGCAATAGAGATGAGAAAAGATTCAAGTTATTTAGTCTAGTTTGGTCATTTTTGGCATGATGTCGCAGGGGCCAAATAAACCACACAGGATTGTAGGTGCAAAAGTGAACACTTTCCTGGTCCGGCTGCCACTGAGGACCAACCTTGGTGCCAGATCAGGATATTTGGTATCTTTCTGCTCATCTCTGACATGATTACCATGGAAGAAGTCACCTATTGGTACAACAGGGTACATAAAGTTGGCTCAAGTTGACCAATTCACTTAATTTAATGGGTGGTCAAAACTTCTACATTTTCCACAGGCAATGATGTCGAGAGTCAAGCTAAAGATAAAAGCTCAAGACAAGATAGGCAAAGAACTGCCAAATAATATTAGGTGTAAAGGTGTGATTATGTCAGTGACTGCAAAAAAGGGGCCTTATTTTAGTCTTCTATGTGCTCCTTTGGTTCCTACATAGACATTTTTAAATAATGTTAAAAAATATACAGAATTTCTAACCCATTGTCTACTGGTAAGACTATGTTCCTAGGGAGGAGATCATGTAATTAGTGAGTTCTGTAACAGTGGCCTTTGGCATGTGGGACAGATGGCACAGGCAGCAATTTTGAACCAATTAATTGCAAGGTTTACCCACTTTGAGTGGATGGCCTAGGAACCATGCTCATAAAATATTGTAGTAGCTAAAACGCAAAAAGAGTGACACGGAGACCTTGCCTATGACAGGGGGACGGGACCTAGACCATAGAACCTGTAGACTGGGAAGGAATGAATATTACCATGTCTGTTGATCAGATAGATACATGTACCCCATTCACTAACACTGCCATTGACTACTCCAAAATTTGAGGGGGAAAAATATGAACCTTTTCATTTGAGCGGGAACCACCAAGGTTCATACAGTTTATGCATAAATTAAGAACTGTTGTTTGTACCTTAACCCTTGCGGTTATGTCTTCTTGTTGGGACCTCTTAGTACTAATACATCACATCCCACCACTTACGTAAACGTGACTTGTGTGCCGTCCAGCCACTTCCATACGTGAACTTCTTTAGCGTCTCGCCTCAGTCCAATCCAGTATTTTTTACCAGGCGAAAATAATTTCTTCAAAGACTCCTAGAAACATGCGTGTGTTCCACTGGTGTTAAATAATGTTGTGTTCAATGATATCTTTCTCATACAAACTTGTTTAAATAAAAGAAATCCAATATTTTCAAGGTTAGTTTAGATGTTTTCTGACTATACATATTGAGTAAAGGTCAATGAGGAAAACAGTGTTAGTACCTTTTACCCTACCTATTTTATTTCCACTTTTCACAATGTATAGACACATAGAAAGAGTTGCAAGAAAAAGTACCACTGGGTTTATACCGCTGTTAGGCTACTTTCACACTTGCGTTTTTTTTGCTGCGAGTTTTTTGCGCACACAAACGCATGAAAAAAACGCATCATGCGTTTGTGTGTTTTTTTGCGGGTTTTGGTGCATTTTTTTTTAAAAAAACGCATGCTTTGTGTTTTGCTGTAAAAAAAAACGCATTGCGTGCGCATGCGTTTTTGGGGGGCAAGTCGGACGCACAAAAAATGCAACAGGATGCATTTTGTGTGCCCGAGCGCACACTGCAAAAAAACGCATGCGCATACAAACGCGTACGTGCGCATATGTATGCGCACATATGCGCACCCATGTTAAAGTATAGGGGAAAAAACGCATGCTTTTTTTGCGCTAAACGCCAGTGTGAAACCAGCCTTAGGCCTCTTTCACACTTCAGTTTTTTACAATCAGTCACAATCCGCCAGGTTTTAAAAAAAAACGGATCCTCAATTTTCTTTTGAGGATCCGTTTTTTTCCCCATTGACTTCCATTATTGGCGGATTGTGACGGATTGCCGTCCGTTGCATCCTTTTTTTTTGCGGATCCGCCAAAAGTTCCTGTCCGTTACCATCCTCAAAGATTTCAAAACGGAGCTTGCAAGGTTTTTTTCTGTGACGGATCCTCCAGACACTCATTTAACCCAAAATTCTTTCCGGGTGCCGGACAAAAAAAATTCATTCTCTCTCTCTCTCTCTCTCTTCTCTCTCTCTCTCTTCTCTCCTCTCTCTCTCTCTCTCTCTTTTCCCAGGCTGCGATTCCTTTAAAATTGTTCTTTTGTCGGATCCGTCAAAAAAACAGACGGGTGCCATCCGTTGTCATCAGTACTAAAACGGATCTGCCATCCGTCCTTTTGGCGGATTATGACTGATGCAAAAAACTGAAGTGTGAAAGAGGCCTTAGTCACCGCGACATGGTTACACCTATTTTGACCTGAGTGGTGCCTGAGCCCCTGCTGGTTGCATCACTCTGACTAATAGCTGGCAGGTACCATGAAGAATAAAGTTAATTTCCTAATGGTAGCTGGGCTTCCAGAGCAACCGCACAGCTTTAGACCACTATAAACCTGTAAATTAACCCCATATCTGCAGATAAATACTGTTCTGGGACATGACAAGTTCCCTTTCAAATACAGAGTAAGAAGTCCTATCTGTGCATACAAAGAATAACACTTTCTGGACATTATATGACTTGCATTCTGCATTTCACTCCAGTTTTCCTCTCTGCAGGTGTGGTGTTTGCAGATACGCAGGATGCAGTGACGAGTCGCGAGACAATTAGGTGCTTTTATATTAACGTTTATAAGACTAGAACGAACTTTCCTCAGTCCCGGCCTGATCACCAAAAAGGGGTAACACGGATTGCCCTTGCAGGGGTTCTATACAGGCACACACAAACGGGTAGAACACGACTACTCCCGGCCACAGCCGGTCACTATAGGGCCGCAGTATGGCCAACTACGGGTCCTTAATTTGTAAAGTCAACTTAGCCGTCCAGACGTCCCTCGCCGTTCGGGTTGGTGGTCTTTCGGCGTAGTAGATGCTGGGCCCAGTTGCTGAGGCGATGACGAAGTCTTCGCGCACTCCGGCGCGCTGATGACACTGGAGCCCCACAGGCTCCGGCGGAGTCCTTGGACGGTTGGGCCACAGCCGCTTGCTTGGGGCAAGCGGCAGCGATGTGTGGTGGCGAATGACAGGCCACCTGCACAGCTAACGGCTGCGACGGGGGGTCCGCGGTCAGCAGAGGACCGGCCCCTGCTGCGGACTGGAGCGGGACAGTGGTGGCCGCCGGCAGTACTGGACTTTCCACGGCCACTGGTGAGAACAGGGCGGCTGCGGGTGGCGGGGAACAGGCCGCAGCCGCGGGCTGGGGCGAGACGGCAGCGGCCACAAGTGACCGCGGGCAGGTCGCAGCTGCTGGCCGAGGGGAGGCGGCAGCGGCCGCAGGTTGAACTGGGGCCGCAGCGGCCGCGGGCTGGAGTGGGGCAGCAAGTCCTGGATAATCGCCTTGGTAACGTCCCTCTGGAGTCCTCGATGAGCATCCTCCCTGGCACTGGTGAGTCGCTCTCGCTCTCAGCCGCTCCCACCGTCTCCTGCTGTCTCCGTGTCAGTCTGCTGACTCATCGCCCCGGGAATTCCCCGCCTCCTTTATATTGGTCCCTCCCCTAGTCCATCTGTCTGTCACACCGGTCCGTCCCTGAATCCTGCCCCCCGGGGACAGTTTTCCCCGGAACCCAGATGACGGCTCCCTTGGTTCCGGCCCGGACACTCGACGGGGGCCGTTCCTCCCACACTCCCCCGCCCTGTGTGCTCGCCAGTCCTCGGGCGAGGGTTTTTGTAGATTCGGGTTAGCTTTTTGGGACGACAGTCCTTGTCGCCATACGAACTGGTCCTGTTTGTAACGTTCAGGGGGTTTGCCAGCTGTTGACCGCTCGGAGCGTCGAAGCTCGGGTGTAGTGGAGTCTTCTGGGGTGGTGGCGGGTGGTCGAAAAGTTGGTTCTGGTGGGATGCCCGGGTCTACTGTAGTGCCACTATTAGGGCACCCCGCAGATGCGACGGGGAAGTCCTCTTCGTCATCCAGGTCCCAGACCGGAGCCAGAGGGTCGGGGACCTGGAGGGTCGGTTCGAGCCGCGGGGGATCGGTAGACGTACAAGGTCGTAACACGTTACGGTGCACAACCCGAGTGAGAGGCGTGTTGTTTCCTTCAGATTGTATTTCGTACACAGGCCTTATTCGGCGCAACACTTGATATGGGTTTACTTCCCACCTTGTTTCTAACTTGTTTTGGGGGCGTTGATCAAGTACGAGTACCCGATACCCAGTCTGAAAGTCAATGGGTGGGGGCAGTGCTCCCCCTGGTGTTATAGATCCTGGAGCTTTGTATGGACAATACGGTGGAGGGTCTGCAGCCGGTGCCAGTGGTTCCGGACCCACGAGGATACTCCGGTCCAGGGTTGGGGTTCTTCTATGTTCAATTCCACCTCTGTAATTCCTTTTCCTTCCCGTCTGAACAGCAATGAGTAGGGGGTGTAACCAGTCACTCGATGCACCCAATTGTTATACACCCACACCAGCTCGGGGACATATTCAGGCCAGCGGGCCTTGCAGTCGCTCTCCAGGGTGTGCAGCATTTGGATTAGCGTACGATTGAATCGCTCGCAAGCTCCATTTCCCTGCGGGTGGTATGGCGAAGTCCGCGATTTATCGATACCGTAAAGATGGTGTAGCTCTTCCATGACTTTTCCTAGGAAGCATGCCCCTTGGTCCGAATGTATTCATTGTGGACAGCCGTACACTTGAATAAAGTTCTTACAAATCGCATAGGCGGCCGACTCCGCTGTTTGGTCTTGGGTGGGGGTGACCACGGCAAACTTGGTGAAAAGGTCCACCATAACGAGGCAATGTGCATACCCCTGATGAGCAGGACCTATGGTTAGATAGTCCACCGTAAGAAGCTCCAGGGGGGCTGATGTTACAATAGTTTGCACCGGGGCTCGTTGCGCGGGGGGTTTAGCGAGCTCACACGAGCGGCAGGTTCGACACAAACTTCTTCTACAGCAGCGTGCAAGCGTGGGTGGTACACTATCTGCTGTAGCCATTATAAAGTCTTTTGAGCACCAAAATGAGCCCCCTTTTCATGGCTTCCCGGGCCAGTTGGTTGAGATGGGCTCCGGGCACAATCACCTGCCATATCGTAGCTGACGTGGTTCGTGACGTGGCTTTTCGATATAAAAGTCCTTTTTTGATGGCTAGTCTTTCCCACTGGCGCAACATCAGCAACATATCCTGGGTCAAAGTCTATCTTTGTGAGCCCATGGGCAATTTACCGGTGGCCACCCATCGGCGCAGGAGTCCAATTTCTGTATCGTCTTGCTGCTGCTGGATCCAGTTGTCACGGGGCTGTTCCAGCATCCCTCCTAGGAGTCCCGGATGAGGCGCTTCCTGCGTGTTGACTGTAGGCGCGGCGGTGGTGAGGGCGAACGGCGTCTCATCTGCCTTTAATTCGTCGTCTTGACTTCTCCCTGGGGTGGTGTGTCGGATTCTGGAGAGCGCGTCGGCGTGCACGTTTTCAGCTCCCTGTTTGTAGATGATCTTATAATTGAATTTGGCCATCCGAGCCACCTACCGTTGCTCGAGGACCCCCAGCTTGGCATTCTCCAAATGGGCTAACGGGTTGTTATCAGTCCGCACTACTACCTCAGAGCCTGCCAGGTACTCTGCGAACCGCTCCGTCATTGCCCACACTACCGCGAGGAGCTCGATCTTAAAGGAGCTGTAATTGTCCGTGTTGCGTTCCGAGTCGTGCAGCGACCGGCTACCATAGGCGATCACTTTTTCCCGGCCATCCTGCTTCTCATTGATGAAAGGCTTTTTTCTACTTTTACATGACTTGAGCAATGCCTCTAGGAGTCTGTTACGAACTGTTCTTGCTGTGCACGTCACCCCAGCTACCATTTCTTTTGTAGATCACTTGATGTCATCCAGTGTTTTTTGAGTGACATTCAAATAAGATGCCGATCATCCCGGTCAGTGGAGAGTCGTTTTTACCCTCTGCCGGTCTGTAGCTTTGTTGTCCCCAATGTCTGCTGCTTGACCTTGTTGTAATGGACTGCCGTCTTAGAAATTTTAAGGATGGAGGCAACATGACGCTCACTGTATCCCTGTCAGGAACACCGCACTGCACTTGCTCACTGAGCCAGTGCGCGTGTCCTGATTAAGACAAACTGTGCTCAGAGATACCTGTGGAGTGGGCAGCAGCAGAGAAGGTGCGTTCTTCAGACCAACAGGACCTGAAGCATGTGACTGCTGGGGGTGTGGTCTAGACCTCAGAGAGCTAGGAGCTGCAGGAAAACACCTAGCAGGGTAACGACTGGACAAAGTTACCAAGGGGCATAGACAGGGACGTAAACAGATCAGGCCGGGGTCAAAGCGCGAGATAGCACGACAAAACCAGGGGTTTAGACAGAACGGATAGTCAGGACGTAGCCAATGAGTCATACACGGATATAGCTGCAAAGTACAAAAGGGGCGAGCAAAGAATAGTCGGGTCACAGGCAATGAGTCATACACAGAGAGGTTAGCGCAGTACAGAATCAACAGGCAAACTCACAACAGAAGACAGAACGGGGTCAGAACCATATAGCAAGCTAGAAGACAATGCACAGGCACACAGGGATCAACACACTCGGCAAAAGGCAAAAGTATAACTGACAGGGATGGGAGTTTCTCAGGGCTATAAGAAGCTCTCGCAGAACGAGAAAGAGACGCCACAATAATTAACCCCAGGCGTGCAGGTCAAAGCCTGCACTGAGCTCTAGACATTAACCCCTGACGTGGAGGTCGAAACCTGCACTGGGATCATGACAATCGCTCTGCTAGTAAAGCCAGAATTGAACCCTTCTTTTCCTCACTCAAAAGTTTTCTTTTCGACTCCTTTGGCATGGTTAAAAGTTATTTTTTCATTCCTAATACTTTTGGGATAATACTAGCACATGCTTTGCCATCCAGCTTGTCCTATTGCAAGAGGTTTGTGAACACCACAGCAGGGTTTTTTTTATACTTTCCTTTGTTAAATAAGATTTGGTTCAGGTGATCACCTAATCAGAAGCACATTAAGTAGAATGAGGTGTCCTCTGGTTGGAATTCAACTGACACTGGAATGGAATGGCTGTCAGACATGTAGAGAAGCTGATTTTTATAAAACTGTGCGGTGGTCGCTTAATTTTTGCCAAAGCTGTATATTGCATATTAATAATACATATTAATAATCCAGCATCAGCATTATTTGATTAAGGCTATGTGCACACGTTACGGAATTCCCGCGGAAGTTACCACGGGGAATTCCAGAATTCCATTCCGTGGGAAAACCGCTTTTTTAAATTCCCGCGATTTTCCCGCGGAAAAACTAGCAATTTGCAAGCGTAGTTAGCTTGCAGAATGCTAGCGTTTTCCAAGCGATCTGTAGCATCGCTTGGAGAACTGATTGACAGGTTGGTCACACTCGTCAAACACCATGTGACCAACTTTTTACTATTGAGGCTGCCTATGCAGCATCAGTAGTAAAAAGATCTAATGTTAAAAATAATGAAAAAAATAAAAAATGGTGTTTTTCTCACCTTCCGACGTCCTGCGCAGCGTTCCCGATCATCGCGAAGCTCCCGTTCCCAGTAATGACTCGCGAGACCTTTGATGACGTAGTGGTCTCACGATACTGTAACGGTCTCGCGAGACCGCTACGTCATCACAGGTCCTTGCTGCAAGGCATTACTGGGAACGGGAGTTGGCAGGAGCATTGGTAAGGCTGCGTGGGACGATAGAAGGTGAATATAATCCAATTTTTTATTTTTTATTCTATTTTTTACAGGGTACCATCCGCAAATGTTCTGCTTACTTTTCGCATGGTGGGCACAGCCACATGCGGAAAGTAAGCAGAACAATGCATTCCTATGTGAGCGGAATCGCCGTGATTCTGCAAAATTAATGAACATTCTGAGTTTTTATCCCGCAATGCGATTCCGCCGCGGAAAAATCCGCAGCATTAGCACAGCATTGTGGAATCCCATAGGATTGCATGGGATGCTTTTTTTTTGCGTTTTCGCTGCAAAAACGCACGCGAAAACTCGAAAAAATCTGAAACGTGTGAATGCAGCCTTAACTTATTAAAACATGAATTTTATTGCGACATTAAAACAAGGGACAATTAAAAAAGCATATAGTACAAACAAAGGAGGTGGGTAAAGGGGGCGGGGAGACCAGAAGCACAATGAAGTACGGCAGGGTCACATCAAAACATTTGCATTCACCTCTGTAGTCACCTAGTCCTCAAGGTCATTGCAAACGCAAACCGACTGTGATTGTAATAACAAAGGCTCCGGAAGTGCGATAAATCTCCTGAGTGATGACCAGTGGAACACATTATGGATCTCCCTCACTAGGGGTAACTCCAATTGGACGGTCATAGGGCTGAGAACATCCGCCAACCTATATGGATCAATCACTCTAGAACTCAGAGTCCCAGGTGCATACATCCACACTCACACACAGGTGGAACCTGAATGTTTATTACCACACGTATATTTGGAACAAGATGTTAATCTCCTTGAAGGACACAGAGCGGAGGTGTCCTCCCCCCGTGTAACAAAACTCTTACCCTCATGTGATAGTATGATATGTTATGTGGGTATCATTTTGTGTCTATTTATATTTTACGGATTTCCATAGTGTTCTCCTGTTGCGCTGTATCATTCCGTGTATTCCCCATATTGTCTAGAGTCTCAATTACCTTCCAAAAGTCTGATAATTGAATTAGCTCACTTACTGTCTGCAGCCTGACTGTATCTATGCCTCTTGATGAAACCCCTGCAATGCCTTAAGCCCCAAGGCACCTTTGTCAGGACTGGGAGGCCTGAAAACCGCCCCAACCTGTCTGACTACCCCTGGACATGAGGAGAGGGCTGGGGAGGACAGGAGCTGTACAAGTCAGACGCTGAGTGGTGATGATCGTGTGAAGACAGCATGTCAGAGAGAAGGGGAAGCATATGGACCCATTTTATCCTCTGTCTGTTGGATTATTGGACTCTCATCTCATTGGACATTCATCCTGTTACTGAACTGCATTTGTGTTCTGGACTATTGTATTCTCAGTGTGGTGGATTGTTTATGGACCTTTTAGTTTTGCCTATAATAAAAGTCTTGGGATTGTTCACACTTCCCTCACTCTGTTGATTGTGTGGTATCGGAGAAGGACCCCGTGACACCTTAGGATACTCAATGGCAACCACCACCCTCCCCTGACCAATCTTCCCAGGAGGACACTGAGGTCTAGAATTAACTGAGTTGTGAGTAGAGTCTTGCCCCTATTCTCTGGTAGCACCTTAGCTACCTCCACCGGAGAGGAAGGGGTAGATTTAACAAAGATGGCAAAGATAGTAGCACCCAGGCAACTGTTTTCACAAAAATTTACCCAACTGAATATTTCTCTGGACCGCCAATCAATGGCCGGATTGTGTTTCTTCAGCCAGGGAAGGCCTAAGACGAAGGGAGTAGGTAGACCCTTCAAGACATAGCACGACAGGAACTCTTTATGTAGAGTCCCTATGCGCAAGTTCACATTATGTATGACTTGGGTCAAATGCTTCTGGCTGAAAGGAGCAGAATCAATAGCAAGAATAGGAATAGATTTTGCTAGCATCCTACCAATTAGACCATGGGTCTGAGCACAGCAAGTATCTATCAAACTGACTCCAGCTCCACTATCCACAAGGACCGGAATAGCCTCCGTTTTCCTACCAACCACTATTTCAGCAGAAATGGTGAACAGAGATGTAAAAAGGGAGGAAATGCACACAATCTGGTCATCTGGAAAAGAGGGAAGAATAGGAAGCATTTAAGGAAACCAGGATGGATGAACACAGAACTTAAGCACATGCTAAAAAGGAAGAAAGACATTTTTATAAAATGGAAAGAGGGAGGCATATCTAAAGAAGAATAAAATGCTGTCTGCAGAACTTACTAAAGCTGACAATGAATTGAGGCTTGGAAGAGACGTCAAAAGCAATAATAAAGGATTTTGGAGATATGTCAAAAGTAAAAGAAAAGTCAAAGATGCTATAGGATTTTTACAGGATGAAAATGATGAAATGATAAGACAGGATGTTGAGAAGGCCAAACTTTTAAATTCCTATTTTGCATCTGTTTTCTCTCAGAATGGAAATGTAACATCAACTGTTCTTCACTGTCCTATTAAGAAGAATCCAGGAAATCTATAAACAGAAAGATAGTGAGGAAACACTTAGCTATCCTAAATGAATTCAAGTATGGAATGGACAAGGCAACTGTTAGGTGGATTCATAACTGGCTTAGTGATCGCACCCAAAGAGTGGTTGTAAATGGCTGCACATCCAGTTGGAAGAATGTCTCAAGTGGGGTACCACAGGGCTCTGTCCTGGGTCCTCTATTGTTCAACATCTTTATCAACGATTTAGATGAAGGAATTGAAAATAAACTGATTAAATTTGCTGATGACTTAAAGCTAGGAGGGATAGCTAATACTAGAGAAGAGAGAGAGAGGATTCAAAAAGATATAAATAAACTGGAGCAGTGGACAGCAACTAACAGAATGGGTTTTAACAGGGAAAAATGCAAGGTACTACATCTGGGCAATAAAAATGAAAAAAGCATATACAGAATGGGAGGAATAGGGCTAAGCAACAGCACATATAAAAAGACTTGGGTATACTAATAGATCACAGACTGAATATGAGTCAACAGTGTGATGCAGCAGCAAAAAAGGCAAATGCAATTCTAGGATGTATTAACAGAAGCATACAGTCTAGATCACGTGAAGTCATTATTGCCCTCTACTCCTCTTTGGTCAGACCTCATCTGGAATACTGTGTCCAGTTTTGGGTGCCACATTTTAAAAAAGACATCAACAAACTGGAGCAAGTTCAGAAAAGAGCGACCAGAAAAGTGACCGGTCTGCAAACCCTGTCTTATGAGGAAATGTTGCAGGGTTTGGGAATGTTTAGCCTGCAAAGAGAAGACTGAGAGGAAACTTAATAGCTGTCTACAAATATCTCAAGGGCTTTCACATTGTAGAAAGGTTCATCTTTATTCTCATTTGCACAAGGAAAGACTAGAAGCAATGGGATGAATGGGAGGAGACAGATTAGATATTAGAAAAAACTTTTTGACAGAGTGATCAATGAGTGGAACAGGCTGCCATGGGAGGTGGTGAGTTCTCCTTCAATAGAAGTCTTCAAACAGAGGCTGGACAGACATCTGTCTGAGATGATTTAGCGAATCCTGCTTTGAGCAGGGGGTTGGACCAGATGGCCGAGGAGGTCCCTTCCAACTCTACGATTCTATGATTCTATCTCTCTTTACATAAGCAGGGGAACACGGATATGAGATGGAGTAATATATTTGGCGCGGGATGGACAGACCTTTATGTAATGATCCGTAAGACCACAGTAAAAACATGCCCACGGTGAACCACAGGTAACCTAGTATGAAAGAAGGTACCCCCCAACTGCATGGTTTCATCAGACAGCACCTGTGTGACGTTATCCCTAGGAAAAACAATAGGTTGGTGTAGGTCTGTCTCGGAGGCCTCTATCCATCCTGAACCAGAAACTCTCAAAGTCTAGCTGACAGACCCTGACAAAAAATTACTCCTAATGGTAGGGTCATTTCACTGAGTATCAGTGGCTCATCTCCAGAACTCCGAGCAGTACTCCTCAGCTAGCCTCCAGCGAACTTGTTGGGGAGAGATATTTTGGGTTCCTGTTGAGCCTGGGCATGAGCTGAGATAAAGAACCCAGACATAAGCTGAAGCTGCTGCACCACCTGTGACCGCAAGTCAGTAACCTCATCTGTTAGGGTCTGAATCAGGTGTGCAAATGCTTCAGCTTGAGCCATAGAGACTCATGAAAATGGTACTGTTCGGATATAAAGTCACAAACGGACATGGTTATGTCTGGCAGACGACACAACAAATACATACAATGGGATGATAAAGGGAGAGGAAGGCCCTAACAGTAGGGAGAGGGTGGTAGGACACCTATTCACACCAACTTGTGCCTGTCCCTAACCTCCCCTAACGCCATATATGGGTCCTTCCAACAGCCGCCATCGGTGCCTAGTCCCTGACTGTCACCTCTGCTAACCCTGGCTAGTGCACTAGCAGAAAAGGACGCTAGCCTTGATGGTAAACTTACACAGGGAAAGAGACAACTGACAGAAATAATAACACTTACCTCAGAATCTGCTGTTATGCTCCACAGCACCAGAGAAAATGGCACCAGGTAAACAGGACTCCAAAAGCAGCAATACCACAGTCTCAGGAAAGCTCCACACACCTAGCTGGTCTGCATAGAAGTAACTCTATAACTGACGATCAGCTGATGGATCATGTGATTATTTAAAGGGAGGTGGTAGTGGTTACCAACCAACATCAGCTAACCAGTCTAAAAGAAGCTGCCAGCAAGAGACTGACAATAACTCTTGCTGGAACAAAGGAAAAAAAAACTACATTTAAATTATAGCAGACCTAGAGCTGCCACAAATCCCTTAATGATTCATGTCACAATGGAGTCCACAGATGGGAACAACAGGCTGCTGTTGGAAGGCCCAATTCCAAAGTTTGTCCTGGAGCCCATTGTACTCTAGTTACACCATTGATATCAGGGACCGTTTAATGAACAAAGCACTAGTGATCAACGAACGTGCTCGTTGATACTCGGAATTCACGAGTATCTGGGTACTCAGATGTGCTTGGCACTTGCCGAACATTGGCTGGTACTTGGTTGTAATGCTCGAATCCCCCCCCTGCATGTTTGGTGCCTGTTACACAGCCAATAAACATGCGGGGATTAAGTACAATACAGTTAGAAAAGAATATCACTCGAGTATACGGAAGAAGCAGGTGGCGAAAGGTGCATCAAGCTGAAGGGACACATTGTGCTGCTCTGCAATTCTACTTCTTGATATCTACTCATCGGCTCCACAAGGTATGGTGAATTACTAAGGGGTAGAGTTGAGCGAAACGGGTCGAAAAAATTCAAAAGTCGCCGACTTTTGGCAAAGTCGGGTTTCATGAAACGAAACCCAACCCTAGGATGAGGTCGGCCACGAGGTCGGCGACTTACGCGCCAAAGTCGCGTTTCAAAAGTTTGTTTTGCGCTCTTTTTCAGCCAATCAGGATCCACGGACACTGTGGGCAACGTGATGACCTAGGCACGGGTCACCACCATCTTTCAGAAGGGCATGCAAGTGATTGGCTTGCTTTGGTGGGCGTCACAGGGGGTATAAAAGGGCGTGCACGCCGACCGCCATCTTACTTCTGCCGATCTTAGTATAGGGAGAGGTTGCTGCTGATTCTGTAGGGAGAGCGTTAGGCAGGGAAGAAGACAAAAAAACTGCTTCTGCTGCTAGCGATTTGGCCTGCACAACACACAAGTCACTGTGTGTGCAGTGCAAGGGGAGGCTATATTGTGGTGTATCAGTGGTGTTGGTTGTTGGGCTGCCTTTTAAGGCTTCCTGACACGCTGGCATTGCTGTTTACCCACTGCTCCGCAAACTGCTTTTTTAAAAGCAATCCAATCTCCCTTATCCTCTAGTCACTTTTGTCACAGCTGTGCCATCGAGCGTGTCACATAGCGCTCAGATATCAGTGGGCCTCACACAATCCACAAGTGTCCAGTGTCCAAAAGTGTACGCAGAGATTCAAAATCTCCATTATCCTCTCGTCACTTTGGTCACAGGCAGCTGTGCCATCGATTGTGTCACATAGCGCTCAGATATCAGTGGGCCTCACACCATCCACAAGTGTCCAGTGTCCAAAAGTGTACGCAGAGATTCAAAATCTCCATTATCCTCTCGTCACTTTGGTCACAGGCAGCTGTGCCATCGAGCGTGTCACATAGCGCTCAGATATCAGTGGGCCTCACACAATCCACAAGTGTCCAGTGTCCAAAAGTGTACGCAGAGATTCAAAATCTCCATTATCCTCTCGTCACTTTGGTCACAGGCAGCTGTGCCATCGAGCGTGTCACATAGCGCTCAGATATCAGTGGGCCTCACACAATCCACAAGTGTCCAGTGTCCAAAAGTGTACGCAGAGATTCAAAATCTCCATTATCCTCTCGTCACTTTGGTCACAGGCAGCTGTGCCATCGAGCGTGTCACATAGCGCTCAGATATCAGTGGGCCTCACACAATCCAAAAGTGTCCAGTGTCCAAAAGTGTACGCAGAGATTCAAAAACTACATTATCCTCTCGTCACTTTGGTCACAGGCAGCTGTGCCATCGAGCGTGTCACATAGCGCTCAGATATCAGTGGGCCTCACACAATCCACAAGTGTCCAGTGTCCAAAAGTGTACGCAGAGATTCAAAATCTCCATTATCCTCTCGTCACTTTGGTCACAGGCAGCTGTGCCATCGAGCGTGTCACATAGCGCTCAGATATCAGTGGGCCTCACACAATCCACAAGTGTCCAGTGTCCAAAAGTGTACGCAGAGATTCAAAATCTCCATTATCCTCTCGTCACTTTGGTCACAGGCAGCTGTGCCATCGAGCGTGTCACATAGCGCTCAGATATCAGTGGGCCTCACACAATCCACAAGTGTCCAGTGTCCAAAAGTGTACGCAGAGATTCAAAATCTCCATTATCCTCTCGTCACTTTGGTCACAGGCAGCTGTGCCATCGAGCGTGTCACATAGCGCTCAGATATCAGTGGGCCTCACACAATCCACAAGTGTCCAGTGTCCAAAAGTGTACGCAGAGATTCAAAATCTCCATTATCTTCTCGTCACTTTGGTCACAGGCAGCTGTGCCATCGAGCGTGTCACATAGCGCTCAGATATCAGTGGGCCTCACACAATCCACAAGTGTCAAGTGTCCAAAAGTGTACGCAGAGATTCAAAATCTCCATTATCCTCTCGTCACTTTGGTCACAGGCAGCTGTGCCATCGAGCGTGTCACATAGCGCTCAGATATCAGTGGGCCTCACACAATCCACAAGTGTCCAGTGTCCAAAAGTGTACGCAGAGATTCAAAATCTCCATTATCCTCTCGTCACTTTGGTCACAGGCAGCTGTGCCATCGAGCGTGTCACATAGCGCTCAGATATCAGTGGGCCTCACACAATCCACAAGTGTCCAGTGTCCAAAAGTGTACGCAGAGATTCAAAATCTCCATTATCCTCTCGTCACTTTGGTCACAGGCAGCTGTGCCATCGAGCGTGTCACATAGCGCTCAGATATCAGTGGGCCTCACACAATCCACAAGTGTCCAGTGTCCAAAAGTGTACGCAGAGATTCAAAATCTCCATTATCCTCTCGTCACTTTGGTCACAGTCAGCTGTGCCATCGAGCGTGTCACATAGTGCTCAGATATCAGTGGGCCTCACACAATCCACAAGTGTCCAGTGTCCAAAAGTGTATGCAGAGATTCAAAATCTCCATTATCCTCTCGTCACTTTGGTCACAGGCAGCTGTGCCATCGAGCGTGTCACATAGCGCTCAGATATCAGTGGGCCTCACACAATCCACAAGTGTCCAGTGTCCAAAAGTGTACGCAGAGATTCAAAATCTCCATTATCCTCTCGTCACTTTGGTCACAGGCAGCTGTGCCATCGAGCGTGTCACATAGCGCTCAGATATCAGTGGGCCTCACACAATCCACAAGTGTCCAGTGTCCAAAAGTGTACGCAGAGATTCAAAATCTCCATTATCCTCTCGTCACTTTGGTCACAGGCAGCTGTGCCATCGAGCGTGTCACATAGCGCTCAGATATCAGTGGGCCTCACACAATCCAAAAGTGTCCACTGTCCACAAGTGTGTGCAGAAATTCTAAATCTCCCCTGTCCTGTAGACACCTTGTACCTTGTTTTACATTACTATATAGTTTGTTGGATTTTGTCTACATTTCTACCAAAAATGAGGAAGGCTGGTGGAAGAGGCCGTGGAATTGGGCGGGGGTTGGCAGCTGGTAATGATGGTGTTGGTGGTGGATCTGATGGTAGTGGCAAGAGCAAAATAGGACCGAATGCAGGAGGTGCTGACCCTGCGTCATTGTCTGGCTACATAAGGCCTCGAACGCTTAGTTTTCTAGGAGTTGGCAAACCGCTTTTAAAGGCAGAGCATCAGGAAAAAGTTTTGTCTTACATTGCTGACTCAGCCTCCAGCTCTATCGCCTCCTCTTCTTCAGTTGTAAAAAGTAAAAGCACTGAGTCGTCATTGGAGGCTCATGTTCATGAACCACACCTTTCCTTGTGTCCTTCACCCCATCCAAGATTGAAGGATGACGCAGGCCATACTACTGATTACTCCATGGAGCTGTTTTCACATACCATGCCTGGATTATCAAGTCAAATGGTGAATTACCCAGGCCAAGATGAATCTGATATGGAGTGCACTGATGCACAGCCGCTGATGGATGATTCTGCTGGTACATTCACTCAGAGCACTACATTGTCCTCGCAATGTACAGAGCCAGATTTTGACCCTGATGAGACTCAGGTGCCCCTTCCCGCACACTATACCACCATACACGGTGACACAGAGAAAGGTGCACATGACATAGAAGAGGAGGTGATGGATGACCCAGTTGTTGACCCAGATTGGCATCCATTGGGGGAAGAGGGTGCTGCTTCCAATAGCTCAGATGAGGAGCATCCACAGCAGACATCGACATCGCAACAGCTGTTATCTGGCAGGCCCGGAGCACTCCAAAGACAGGTTCCAAACATCAAAAGAGTTGCTGGACAGCTTGTCCAGAGGGTCAAAAGATCACAGCGTGCTAGGCCGCAAAATGTCTGCCAAAGTAGGAAGAGTGCAGTGTGGCACTTTTTTGAACAAAATCCTCATGATCAGGCCAAGGTTATCTGTAAGAAGTGCGCAAAGACCTTTAGCCGAGGGAAAAATCTGAAAAATTTGAATACCAGTTGCATGCTTAGACATTTAACCAGCATGCACTTGCAAGCATGGACACAACACCAAACCTCGAGTGCCACATGTGCAACTGATCACAACGAAGGTAGTCAGCAACGCTACATTGTTTCCCCCACTGTAAGCCCACCGGTTAGCACAGCAGCAAATGTTGAGGTGTCGTTGCAAGGCCACAGCAGTCAGGGAATCCCACTGTTATATCAACGAAAGACTGATTCTAGGCCATCAGAAAGAACACCAACTCCATCACCATCATCAACCCTCTCTCAGTCCGCCCTGTCCACCGCTACTTCCACCATATGCAGCTCTCAAGTCCAGCTCACCCTCCCAGACACTATGAGTAGGTCAAGAAAGTACTCAGTCTCTCATCCGCGTACACTGGGTTTGAACGCCCACATTGCCAAACTAATCTCGTTTGAGATGATGCCCTTTCGGTTGGTGGAAAGCACAGCTTTCCGCGAACTCATGGCCTATGCAGTACCAAGCTATGACCTACCCAGTCGCCACTTCTTCTCTCGCAAAGCCATCCCAGCCCTCCACCATCATGTGAAAGACCGCATTGTCCATGCACTCAAGCAGTCAGTGAGCGGAAAGGTGCACCTCACAACTGATGCATGGTCCAGTCGGCATGGCCAGGGCCGTTACGTGTCCATCACTGCGCACTGGGTTAATGTGGTGGATGCAGGGTCCACAGGGGACAGCGGTGGTGGGACAGTGCTGTCTAGCCCACGGTATAGGAAACAGTTGGCTGTAGGCGTTCGACCCTCCTCCTCCTCCTCCTCCTCCAGAAGCGAAAGCTCGTCCACAGAGCGCAGTCGTACGAGCACTCCATCTGCAGCTGCCACTGTTGCACACGATGTGTCCCCCTATCGAGCAGCTAGTGAAAAGCGTCAGCAGGCTGTGTTGCAGATGATGTGTTTGGGCGACAGACACACCGCCGAGGTGCTGGCCGGGTACTTGAAGCGACAAACTGAGTCATGGCTGGGCAGTGTACATCTTGAGGCAGGCAAGGTAGTTAGTGATAACGGCCGTAATTTTGTGGCAGCCATAGCCCTTTCAAAACTCAGCCACATACCTTGCTTGGCTCACACCTTGAACCTGGTGGTGCAGTGCTTCCTCAAAAATTATCCGGAGTTAACAGCCCTGCTCCAGAAGGTGCGAAGACTGTGTGCGCACATCCGCCGGTCGCCTGTACACTCCGTTCGTATGCAGAAGCTGCAGCGATTGCTCCACCTTCCCAACCACCGCCTCATTATCGACATTGCAACAAGGTGGAACTCCACCCTGCACATGGTGGAGCGGCTGTGCGAGCAGAGGCAGGCCATAATGCATTTGTGGGAGGATACACGGCCAGGCACTTTGAGAGCAGACATGGAGTTGACAGGCGTGCAGTGGTCGAAGCTGAAAGACCTTTGTAAAGTCCTTCAGTGTTTTGAGGAATGCACACGGCTGGTAAGCGCAGACGACGCCATCCTAAGCATGAGCATCCCACTTATGCGTCTGCTCATGCAAACTTTGACGCACCTTAAGGAGCAGGCGTCTGCAGCTAATGTTGATGAGGAGGAAGAGGAGGAGGGAATCCTTGATGACATTCAGCCATTGTCTGCTCAGGGACCTCTACTGGACGAGGTGGAGGAAGAAGAGGAGGAGGAGGAGGAGGATGATGGGGATGATTACTTAGGGGAGGAGGATGCATCTCGTGGAGCAAGTGAAAATGTTGGCGTGGCAAGGTCTGGTACAGGGTTTGTGCGTGACTGGAGGGATGTGGATTTGCCAGAAAGTGCTCCTCCACCCAGCACTCGCAGTGCATCATTGACACCGGGAACATTGGCCCACATGTCAGATTATGCCTTGCGGATCCTAAAAAGGGACCCCCGCATTGCCAAAATGATGAACGATGACGACTACTGGTTGGCCAGCATCCTGGATCCACGCTATAAAGGCAAATTACAAAACATCATGCCACAGGAGAACCTTGACCTAATATTGGCTAATAAACAAGCAACTCTGGTAAATTGGTTGCTTGAGGCATTCCCAGCACACAGCAGCGGTGATGGTTCTCACACGAGCCGTACGGGCTGGGGGCAGCTTGGCAGAGGTGTTCGTGGTGCACACAGCAGAAGTGGCGTTGGAGACAGGGGTTTCATGACAATGTTGTGGACTGATTTTTCAAATACCGCTCACACAACTGGTAATACTGCATCGATGGAAAGTGACAGGAGACAGCAGTTGTCAACTATGGTTACAAACTACTTTTCCTCCCATATCGATGTTCTCCCACACAGGTCATTCCCCTTTGACTATTGGGCCGCTAAACTGGACACCTGGCCTGAATTGGCACAATATGCCTTACAGGAGCTCGCTTGCCCAGCTGCAAGTGTGCTAAGAGTCTTCAGTGCAGCTGGATCAATCCTGACAGAAAAAAGGACCCGTCTGTAAACCCAAAATGTGGATGATCTAACCTTCATTAAAATGAACCACGCATGGGTTTCCAAGGATTTTGTCCCACCTTCCCCTGATGACACATAGGGTGACAGAAAAATGGCTTGCTTTGGTCCACCTCTTCCTGGTACTTCACCTATTTCGCCTTTTGCATCAGCTGAATGTCCAACATCAACATATGCCACTTTCTAAAACTCCCTAACTGTGCTGCCCCCCCCCCCATGGCCGGGGTAACCACCTAGCGCACGACACCGTGCGAGTGCCGTTGCCCTGGACAGGTGGGTAGGCCGACTCTTGGGCGCGGGCACTGGCACAGGGTCCCTCATAGTGCAATCAAGTGTCTCTGACGGTGGTGGTGCACACCCGCCGTCAGACACACCGCTGTACTATGAGGGGCCCAGTGCCAGTACCGATGCCCACGAGTGGGCCCCCCTTGCTTGGGCAGGGCCCCAGCATTTGCAATCTTTACCTCTCCCTGCTCCTCCGCTGTGTAATCTGGGCCGTCAAATCCATACTGTGCCTGACACCGTCTGAGCCTGCCTCCTGAGACATATATTTTGAATGTGTACGCTATCCATACATGTTATCCAGGGATACGGTACCCTTTCTAACCTTTGTGCAATGACGTGCAATCCATACTGGGCCTAACACCGTCTGAGCCTGCCTCATGCTGTATAGACATATATTTTGAATGTATACGCTATCCATACATGTTATCCAGGGATACGGTACCCTTTCTAACCTTTGTGCAATGACGTGCAATCCATACTGGGCCTAACACCGTCTGAGCCTGCCTCATGCTGTATAGACATATATTTTGAATGTGTACGCTATCCATACATGTTATCCAGGGATACGGTACCCTTTCTAACCTTTGTGCAATGACGTGCAATCCATACTGGGCCTAACACCGTCTGAGCCTGCCTCATGCTGTATAGACATATATTTTGAATGTGTACGCTATCCATACATGTTATCCAGGGATACGGTACCCTTTCTAACCTTTGTGCAATCACGTGCAATCCATACTGGGCCTAACACCGTCTGAGCCTGCCTCATGCTGTATAGACATATATTTTGAATGTGTACGCTATCCATACATGTTATCCAGGGATACGGTACCCTTTCTAACCTTTGTGCAATCACGTGCAATCCATACTGGGCGTGAGAACGGCTGGCGAGCTGTTAAGCAAGCTACAGCACCTGTCCAGACAAGTACAGGGATTCCCTAGCGAAGAGACTTATTTGATTGTTTTCAATGTTGGGACAGCAATTTTTGGGGAGCACTATACTCTGAAGAATGATAGATGGGGCCCACCATACACTGGAACATTCCAAAGGTGGACATCAGACACTTGAGCAGCATTTACAGGGCCCATTATACACTAGAGCATTAGAAATGGGGCCCATTATGTTTGGAGCATTATTTGGGCCCATAAGACAGTGGAGCTTCATCCATGGGGACCAACATATACTGTAGCATTATGTGGAGCTCATCATATACTGTTTCAAACATTATATGGGACCAATGATTCTGTATGGAGAAATAGATGGGCCTCGTCATGAGATGTAAAAAGTGAGGTATTTTTCATTGTACTATACCGCTATTTATCTGCTGTATCGGAGCATGATGAGTTGTGGTATGTGTTAAAGGGGCGCTCTTTCGCCCAGGGCACATGAAAACCTGCAGCCAGCCCTCCCCCCCCCACAACTTTAGCCAAATAACCCCCATTTTTCAGTGCGTAACTTATATTATGAAGTTAATTAAGGTTGACAAGCTTAAGTAAGAAAAATTGATGCTTTTGGCATTCAAATGGGCACTGTAGGTGTGTTTCCTGTCCTCCTCTCACTGCCGACTTTTATTCCCCATTGACTTACATTGGGTTTCGTGTTTCGGGACGACCCCGACTTTTCCCTATAATCGGACGATCTTGCTCGACCCGACTTTTGGAAAAGTCGGGTTTCACGAAACGAAACGCGACCCTAAAAAACCAAAAGTTGCTCAACTCTACTAAGGGGGATTCCAAGTATTTGGCACCTTGAATAGTGTTTTCTCACTGTATTGCACTTAAAGGGAATCTGTCACCCCTTTTTTCGAATATGAGCTGCCAGCACCGCCATCAGGGGCTTATCTACAGCATTCTGTAATGCTGTAGATAAGCCCCCGATGTAACCTGAAAGAGAAGAAAAACTAGTTAGATTATATTCACCCCGGCGTCTGGTCCGATGGGTGTCGCCGCCCGGTACGGCGCCTCCCATCTTCATACGATGCCGTCCTCTTCTTTGCTGCCTGTCGTGGCCCTGGCGCAGGCGCACTGCTCTGCCCTGTTGAGGACAGAGCAGAATACTGCAGTGTGCAGGAGCCAGACCTCTCCAGGGAGATACTACCCAGTCTCAATTCATCTCCTCAGCGTGTTTTGGGTAACAATGAGGATGTGAAAGTTGAGGATGAGGAGGAGTAGGAGCACAACAGAGGCTAGTACCCACACAAGCTTAGTCCCGTCTCTCCTCCGTGGATGGGCTGACGAAGAGAATGAGGAGGTGACCCTTGATTTATATTCATCTTCACCAAAAAAGAAACAGGTTGCTCACCCTGCTAGACCCATGCTAAAACGATCACTGTTGCGAGGTTACTTGTGCAAAAGAGGAAAGACAGATTTACCCGAGAGTGGACCCTCTGGGTCACGGCTCCAGAGCCCCCGAGGGCGAGTGCCCAGGTGAGGACCGCCCCTATACAGGGAGCGTTAGGGACAGACCCCTAGGGGGTAGAACCGCGACAGCCGGAACCAAAGGGGCGACAGGGGGTAGTAGACAGGTGAGGAGGCACAGGTGTATCAGACTAGTTGGACACCGAGACACACGGAGACCTAACGAGACACCGGACTGGAGAGCCAGGGGGATGACAAGGACTGGAGGCTGCAATAAAAAGAAGTACAATGAAGTACCCGGCAAAAAGGGAAGACAAACGGCAGGAAGGGAACGGAGAGGGAGAGAAGGTGGCAGAGACAGGGTAGCAAGGCAGGAAGACTCAGGGAAGCACAGAGGGCAGAGTACCGAGGCAGAAGACAGAGGAAATAGAAAGAAATAGCCAGCTCACCAGAGATCAAGCGCAGAAACTCGGAGCTCCGTGCGGACCAACGTCATAGACCATAGAAGGAAAGTTCTGCTCCAGCTGCTATTAAAATCTTCTTTAATGAAAAACCATTAAAACATACAATGGTGAAGACTCTCCATATAACCTCACCACAACAGAGATGACAGGCTACGCGTTTCGACCAGACGGTCTTTGTCAAAGCCATGTTTGAAATTTGCCTTGGATTAGACATATATATGTAGCTTAACGAATAAAACATCATATAAAAATCACATGATCACATGAGCCAATCCAATTGGACACATGTAATAAAATACAAAAGCGACATAGAAAAAAAATAAATAAATAAAAAGGGGAAATTCAACAATAGTGCAACAATAGATCATGTCTTTTATTGAGACCGTTTGGATGTCTAGTATTTAAATGGTATATCCAAAATGCTTCCCGAGTAAGGAGACATCGCCTGATGTCTCCCCCACGGGATGACAGGTTTACTTTTTCTATTCCCTGAACTTTAAGGTGAGATGTATTGCGGGCGTGGCAATCAATAAAATGTTTGGAAACTGCTGAGACATTCCGTATAAAATTATTTGTATTGCTAATATCATTTAAATGTTCCCTTATTCTTATTTTTAGCTGCCTCGAGGTGCAACCAACATAGGATAAATCACATTGTTCACAATTAATTTTATACACTATGTTGCTAGAATTGCAATTGATATAATTTTTTATTTTAAAACATGAAGTATGATCATTATTAGTGAATTCCTGAGAAATTTGGGCATATTTGCATATTTTACAAATGTTAGCACCACATTTGTAAAAGCCCTTCACCGTTAACCAGTTTTCTTTAGGCTTGTGATGTGTTAGTGAAAACATGCTGGGGGATAGTATACTCCCTAAAGACGGTGCTTTTCTTGACACCACATTAATTCCTGATGATAAAATTTTAACCAATTCATTATCCTGGTGCAGAATGGGTAGAAACTTGTGAACAATATTTTTTATAGATTTGAATTGCGGGCTATACTGGAAACATATATAGGGTTTTTTTCCCATAGTTATTGCCTTTTTTTTCCCTTCTGTACTTGATGCCAGCAAGTCATTTCGATCTTTGGTTTGCACTATTTTTTGTGCTCTAGTTAGGGTCCATTTTGGATAATTGCGATTTGTCAATTTATTGGTAACATGTGCAAATTCCTCTTGCAAGGATTCCTCTGAGCTGCAATTACGTTTAACTCTGGTGTATTCACCAACAGGGACTGACCTGATTGTATGTTCTGAATGACTGCTCCTTGCATGTAGCACCGTGTTCCCACTGTATGGTTTATGGTGCGTTTTGGTATGAATGACCGCACCATCTGTGCCACTCAAACACAAATCCAGAAATGCAATATTGTTAGAACTGTAGTTATGCGTGAATTTGATATTATAGTTATTAGAATTAATATATTTTTTGAAATCTGGTATGGCAGAAATATCTCCACCCCAAATGATGAGGGTATCATCGATATATCTACCATACCAGATTAATTGCTTTGAAAAAGGGTTGGCAGTGGAATATATATATTCCATTTCCCAGAATGACATTACAAGATTTGCAAGGGAGGGTGAGAATTTAGCTCCCATTGCAACTCCTCTAAGTTGCAAAAAAAATTCTCCATTGAACGTGAAGAAATTATGTGACATAAGAAATGCAACTACTTGTAAAATGTAATTTTGCAGCTCAGATGAAAAATTGCTGTATTTGACAAAATGGAATTGTAATGCTCGTATGGCTATATCATGGAAAATGCACGTGTATAATGAAATAACATCACAAGTTAGCCAACTATATTTGGATGACCAAGTTTTTTTTGAGAATGCCCCCAAAACCTGTTTGGAGTCCCTGATGTATCCCGGGGTACGCTGCACTAAAGGTTGTAACAGTGAATCTACCCACTGACATAAATGCTCATTATTTGAGCCAATGCCCGATACTATTGGGCGCAAAGGTGGAATACCCTCAGATTTATGGATTTTGGGGACCCCATGTATTATTGGCAAAATGGGATTTTTTACCTCCAAGTATTCTGCTTGACTAGCTGTTAAAATCCCCAAACTGGAACCTTCCTTTATTAGAGCACTACTTATTTCCTTAAATCTTATTGACGGGTTATGCGGTAGTTTTTTATAGATGGTACTGTCTGATAATAATTCCATCATTTTTTGATAATAATCAGTGGCATTCAATACCACTACCATTCCTCCCTTGTCTGACATTTTAATGACTAAATCAGCATTATTTTTCAAATCCTGCAGGATTTTGTGCTGATAATTTGAAAAAAATTTTTTTGTTGTTTGATTTATCTTTGGATTTCATTTGATCATATAAATGGAGCAAATCCCTCTCTACCATATCCTGAAATTGTTCCATGCAACCTGATCTCGTTTGCACTGGGTAAAAATACGGATTTTTTGTCTCAAAAGCATGTGTCTGTTCACATTGATCATTGCTGGAAAGGGAATGTTCGTCTAGATCCTGCAGAGTAACCAGTGCTAACTGTTCCTCAAAATTCATGTCCACAAACTCATTGTTAGCATCTGAGGGGTGACTAGATAGAGGGACACAATCTGAATTATCAATGTCAAAAAAATGTTTTTTAACTGTCAAATTGCGAATAAATTTCTTAACGTCCATAATGGTGGAAAACAGATCAAAATCTCGATCAGGGACAAAATTGAGACCCAATGATAATATTTGGGTTTGTTCTTTGGTTAGAATAATTGAAGATAAATTGAGGACATTATTGCAGCTTTTTATTGGTGCCAATATTTTTTTCTCCGAGTTGTAATTCCTTGTGTTCCTCCGGTGTTTTCTGCCTCCACGCCTCTGACGTTTTTTGAATAATGAAGATTACGTCTGGATGCACCTGGAGTGATCTCATTAGATGAAACATCAGATATGCTTGAAAAATTGTCAGAAGAATCCAACTCTGATGAAGTGAAGGAAACATGAGATCTTGGAATTCTGGTGGAGTTTCTGCGCTTATTGTGAACATGGCTTTGCTTCAAGATAGATTTTGGGGTTCTATTTAGACCCTTCCATTTTCCCCATTCATACACCATATTGGTAGAATAGTCATTCAAGTCTCTTGTGAACTTTTTTTTCTTTCTATCCATAATTTCATCTTCCAATGTTGACACCTTTTTGTTCACAGCAGTCACTGAAGAGTCAAATTGTGGTAATGTTTTGTATTCCACCATTGAAATGTTCAATAGACTCAATTCCTCTTGTATTTCCTTCAATTTCTGATCTTCATATTTTATTATTAATTTCATTAAATTTGCCGAACAATTGCTCAATATAGCATTCCATTCATTTTTAAACTCATCTGAGTAAACAGTAGTAGGCAGTTTTTTTATACGTAAACCTCTTGGTATCATGCCCTTTGCAATATAGTTATTTAAGGTGGCATGATCCCACCAGATTTTAGTTTCCAATATAAGCAGCTTTTCAAATTTGTTGAGACTTTTGTCTAGGTCTGCCACCCCCTGATTAGATGGATCAGAGAACACCTGCGCAACCTTTCTGGATCGGTCTCTAGCAACATCCATGTCTATGTTGCATAAGAATATAGCACATATAATCTGTGAGTGGTGGGTTATAAATATTTCTCAATCAGAGTGGAGATAATCAATGGGAGCACGGCAGTCCAAAACTGTCCAAATAGAAATAGAAAGAAATAGCCAGCTCACCAGAGATCAAGCGCAGAAACTCGGAGCTCCGTGCAGACCAACGTCATAGACCATAGAAGGAAAGTTCTGCTCCAGCTGCTATTAAAATCTTCTTTAATGAAAAACCATTAAAACATACAATGGTGAAGACTCTCCATATAACCTCACCACAACAGAGATGACAGGCTACGCGTTTCGACCAGACGGTCTTTGTCAAAGCCATGTTTGAAATTTGCCTTAGATTAGACATATATATAAGTGGGCAGCAACTAACAGAATGGTTTTTAACAGGGAGAAATGCAAAGTACTACATCTGGGCAATAAAAATGAAAAAAGCATATATAGAATGGGAGGAATAGGGCTAAGTGACAGCACATGTGAAAAAGACTTGGGTATACTAATAGATCACAGACTGAATATGAGTCAACAGTGTGATGCAGCAGCAAAAAAGGCAAATGCAATTCTAGGATGTATTAACAGAAGCATACAGTCTAGATCACGTGAAGTCATTATTTCCCTCTACTCCTCTTTGGTCAGACCTCATCTGGAATATTGTGTCCAATTTTGGGCACCACATTTTAAAAAAGACATCAACAAACTGGAGCAAGTTCAGAAAAGAGCGACCAGAATGGTGACCGGTCTGCAAACCCTGTCTTATGAGGAAAGGTTGCAGGATTTGGGAATGTTTAGTTTGCAAAAGAGAAGACTGAGAGGAGACTTAATAGCTGTCTACAAATATCTAAAGGGCTGTCACATTGTAGAAGGATCAACTTTATTCTCATTTGCACAAGGAAAGACTAGAAGCAATGGGATGAAGCTGAATGGGAGGAGACACAGATTAGATATTAGAAAAAACTTTTTGACAGTTAGAGTGATCAATGAGTGGAACAGGCTGCCACGAGAAGTGGTGAGTTCTCCTTCAATGGAAGTCTTCAAACAGAGGCTGGACAGACATCTAACTGGGATGATTTAGCGAATCCTGCTTTGAGCAGGGGGTTGGACCAGATGGCCCAGGAGGTCCCTTCCAACTCTACGATTCTATGATTGTATGATTCTATGTAGCTTAACGAATAAAACATCATATAAAAATCACATGATCACATGAGCCAATCCAATTGGACACATGTAATTAAATACAAAAGCGACATAGAAAAAAAAAAAAAAGGGGAAATTCAACAATAGTGCAACAATAGATCATGTCTTTTATTGAGACCGTTTGGATGTCTAGTATTTAAATGGTATATCCAAAATGCTTCCCGAGTAAGGAGACATCGCCTGATGTCTCCCCCACGGGATGACAGCTTTACTTTTTCTATTCCCTGAACTTTAAGGTGAGATGTATTGCGGGCGTGGCAATCAATAAAATGTTTGGAAACTGCTGAGACATTCCGTATAAAATTATTTGTATTGCTAATATCATTTAAATGTTCCCTTATTCTTATTTTTAGCTGCCTCGAGGTGCAACCAACATAGGATAAATCACATTGTTCACAATTAATTTTATACACTATGTTGCTAGAATTGCAATTGATATAATTTTTTATTTTAAAACATGAAGTATGATCATTATTAGTGAATTCCTGAGAAATTTGGGCATATTTGCATATTTTACAAATGTTAGCACCACATTTGTAAAAGCCCTTCACCGTTAGCCAGTTTTCTTTAGGCTTGTGATGTGTTAGTGAAAACATGCTGGGGGATAGTATACTCCCTAAAGACGGTGCTTTTCTTGACACCACATTAATTCCTGATGATAAAATTTTAACCAATTCATTATCCTGGTGCAGAATGGGTAGAAACTTGTGAACAATATTTTTTATAGATGTGAATTGCGGGCTATACTGGAAACATATATAGGGTTTTTTTCCCATAGTTATTGCCTTTTTTTTCCCTTCTGTACTTGATGCCAGCAAGTCATTTCGATCTTTGGTTTGCACTATTTTTTGTGCTCTAATTAGGGTCCATTTTGGATAATTGCGATTTGTCAATTTATTGGTAACATGTGCAAATTCCTCTTGCAAGGATTCCTCTGAGCTGCAATTACGTTTAACTCTGGTGTATTCACCAACAGGGACTGACCTGATTGTATGTTTTGAATGACTGCTCCTTGCATGTAGCACCGTGTTCCCACTGTATGGTTTATGGTGCGTTTTTGTATGAATGACCGCACCATCTGTGCCACTCAAACACAAATCCAGAAATGCAATATTGTTAGAACTGTAGTTATGCGTGAATTTGATATTATAGTTATTAGAATTAATATATTTTATGAAATCTGGTATGGCAGAAATATCTCCACCCCAAATGATGAGGGTATCATCGATATATCTACCATACCAGATTAATTGCTTTGAAAAAGGGTTGGCAGTGGAATATATATATTCCATTTCCCAGAATGACATTACAAGATTTGCAAGGGAGGGTGAGAATTTAGCACCGTCTTTAGGGAGTATACTATCCCCCAGCATGTTTTCACTAACACATCACAAGCCTAAAGAAAACTGGTTAACGGTGAAGGGCTTTTACAAATGTGGTGCTAACATTTGTAAAATATGCAAATATGCCCAAATTTCTCAGGAATTCACTAATAATGATCATACTTCATGTTTTAAAATAAAAAATTATATCAATTGCAATTCTAGCAACATAGTGTATAAAATTAATTGTGAACAATGTGATTTATCCTATGTTGGTTGCACCTCGAGGCAGCTAAAAATAAGAATAAGGGAACATTTAAATGATATTAGCAATACAAATAATTTTATACGGAATGTCTCAGCAGTTTCCAAACATTTTATTGATTGCCACGCCCGCAATACATCTCACCTTAAAGTTCAGGGAATAGAAAAAGTAAAGCTGTCATCCCGTGGGGGAGACATCAGGCGATGTCTCCTTACTCGGGAAGCATTTTGGATATACCATTTAAATACTAGACATCCAAACGGTCTCAATAAAAGACATGATCTATTGTTGCACTATTGTTGAATTTCCCCTTTTATTTTTTTTTTTTTTTTCTATGTCGCTTTTGTATTTTATTACATGTGTCCAATTGGATTGGCTCATGTGATCATGTGATTTTTATATGATGTTTTATTCGTTAAGCTACATATATATGTCTAATCTAAGGCAAATTTCAAACATGGCTTTGACAAAGACCGTCTGGTCGAAACGCGTAGCCTGTCATCTCTGTTGTGGTGAGGTTATATGGAGAGTCTTCACCATTGTATGTTTTAATGGTTTTTCATTAAAGAAGATTTTAATAGCAGCTGGAGCAGAACTTTCCTTCTATGGTCTCAGAAGACAGAGGACCAGGGCGAGGAGCACAGAGGTAAAAAGGGCAGTGCAGACAGAGATAATGAGAAGGGGCCTGAGGACACAGTGATCGCTGCACAAGACAGGCGTCACCGCATACGATAACCAGGCGTCTTACCTGAGGAGACGCTGAGCATAAATAGCGGTGGGCGCTGCCATGTTGGGGGCGGGGCCAGCATGTCAGACTACCCAGGAGGCTGCGCGCTGGGTGCCTGACGCCAGGGGAACCGGAAGTCGGGTGCGGGGACGCGCCGAGAAGCAGGAGCGCGCCGGCCAGAGCACGCAGGGGAAAAAGCAGAGCCTGGAGCAATGACAGTACCCCCCCTTTACGCCCCCTCCTCCTAACGTTGGAGAGAAACCATCTCATAATGCGGGGAGCATAAATATTCTCCTGGGGTTCCCATGATCTTTCCTCGGGGCCGAAACCCTTCCAATCAATCAAAAACAGAGTCTTTCCTTTAACAGTCTTCATAGCCAAAATATCCCGTACCTCAAAGGTGTTATCTGAGCTACATGATTGGGAGATTTGAGAAGGTGCAGAATGAAAGTGGTTAAACACAGGTTTAAGGAGAGATACATGGAAAGTGTTGGGAATCTTTAGTGAGGCGGGTAATCTCAACTTGTAGGCCACGTCGTTGATGCGACTCAAGACCTCAAAAGGACCAATGTAACGTGGACCTAACTTGTAGGAGGGAATTTTCAACCTGATATGCCGAGAAGCTAACCAAACCTTTTCCCCAGGGCGATACGGGGGAACGTCTAGCCGTCTCTTGTCGGCATACCGCTTCATTCTGAGACTGGCACTCTCAAGAGCCACTTTGGTCTCCCTCCAAATCTGAGAGAAGTCCACAGATAAGGAATCCGCTGCTGGCACACCCGAGGTGGGGGTTACAGGAAGAGGAATGCCCCGGGGTGTTGACCAAAAACCACAAAAAAGGGAGATTTGGAGGAAGCTTCACTTGGATGATTGTTGTAGGCGAATTCCGCCCAAGGAAGAAGAGAGGCCCAGTCGTCCTGATGAGCGTTGGAAAAATGCCGAAGGTAAGATGTTAGCACCTGGTTGACTCTCTCGATTTGACCATTTGACTGAGGGTGATAGGCTGAGGAGAAATCCAATGTTATCTCCAGTAATCCGCAGAGAACTCGCCAAAAACGGGAGGTAAACTGGACCCCTCGATCTGAGACAATATGCTGAGGAAAACCATGGAGGCGAAAAACATGAAGCAGAAAGATCTTCGCTAACTCAAGAGCGGTAGGCAGACCTGGCAGAGCGATGAAATGAGCCATTTTGGAAAATCGATCCACGACCACCAATATCACCGTGCATCTAGAAGAGGGAGGCAAATCAGTGACGAAATCCATGGCAATATGAGTCCAAGGGTTGGCCGGTACTGGTAACGGATGCAGGAGTCCCACAGGAGAATGTCGAGGAACCTTGTTCCGGGCGCAAGATGGACAGGAGGCGATGAAATCTTGGACATCCTTGCGAAGCGAAGGCCACCAGTAACGGCAGGAGACAAGCGAGAGAGTCTTTTTAACTCCAGCATGTCTGGAGAATTTAGATGAGTGACTCCAGCGTAGAACTTTTAATCTGTCTCCACTCCGAACAAAGGTCTTACCAGATGGTGGAGAGACTAGGCTTAATGGAGCCACGGTAAGGATCTTGGTAGGGTCGATGAGATGGATTGGACCCTCCTCCTTGTCGACAGACAGGAATGACTGTGAAAAAGCATCCGCCTTGATATTCTTCTCCCCGGGTCGGAAGTGGAGTTCAAAGTCAAATCTTTCGAAAAACATTGACCATCTGGCTTGACGTGGGTTGAGCCTCTGGGCAGATTGAAGGAAGGCCAAATTCTTGTGATCCGTGAAAATGATGAACGGATGGAGGGCACCCTCGAGAAGATGGTGCCATTCCTCAAGAGCCATCTTTATGTCCAGGAGTTCTCTATCTCAACCGCATAATTACGTTCGGGAGCGGAGAAAGCCTTAGAAAAGAATCCGCAGGTGAGAGTGCGGCCCAAGGATGATTTCTGCAGAAGAACTGCTCCAGCTCCCACTGAGGATGCATCAACCTCGAGGATGAATGGCCTGCTGGCATCTGGGCGATGGAGTACAGGAGACTTAGCAAATTCTTGCTTCAGGGCTTTGAAGGCAACCTCTGCATCAGAGGGCCAGTGATTGGGATCGGCTCCTGTGCGGACAAGAGCTGAGATGGGTTTTGTCAAAGAAGAGAAATGAGGGATAACTTGCCTGTAATAATTGGCAAAACCCAAAAACCGCGGAATTGCCTTAACTTCGAGTGGACGTGGCCAATTGAGAAATGCCAAGACTTTCTCGGGATCCATCTCTAATCCTGAGTTCAAGACGATGTAACCAAGAAAAGGCAACGAAGTTCGCTCAAAGAGGCATTTCTCTAACTTGGCAAAAAGGTGGTTCTCTCTGAGACGTAGAAGAACTTGGCGAACGTCTCGACGATGGGTAGCCAGATCGGGGGAGAAGACCACAATGTCGTCCAGGTAGACTACGACACAGGAGTAGAGGAGATCTCGAAAGACATCATTCACGAGTTCCTGGAATATGGCAGGGGCGTTGCATAGCCCAAAGGGCATAACCAAATACTCGTTGTGTCCATCTCGCGTGTTAAACGCAGTCTTCCACTCGTCCCCGGAGCGTATGCGAACCAGATTATAGGCTCCTCGTAGATCCAGCTTAGTAAACACACGTGCCCCCTTCAGGCGATCAAAAAGCTCAGAGATGAGTGGGAGTGGATATTTACTCTTCACCGTGATTTGATTCAAGCCACGATAGTCGATGCACGGGCGCAGGGATCCATCCTTCTTCTTTACGAAAAAGAAGCCCGCTCCAGCAGGGGACGAAGACTTCCGAATGAAGCCTCTAGCCAAGTTGTCTTGGATGTATTCAGACATGGCGTGGGTCTCTTCCGGGGAGAGAGGATAAATCCTTCCACGAGGCGGGGTGGTACCAGGAACGAGCTCAATGGGGCAGTCGTAGGGATGGTGTGGAGGAAGAGTCTCAGCCTCTTTCTTGTCAAAAACATCCAAAAAATCATGGTACACTGATGGCAATCCAGGGGGAACAAGGGAAGGAAGGGGGATACCTACGGGACGCACCGACAGCAGACACCGAGTCTGACAAGACTCCCCCCAATACAAGACGTTGCCGCTATGCCAATATAAGGTGGGCTCGTGGAGCCGCAGCCAAGGAAGACCTAGCAGGATAGGATGAGAAATTCCTGCTAAGACGTAAAACGTAATTTTCTCCTTGTGCAGCGCCCCTTCCTGTAACTCTACTTCATGAGTAACTAGATTAACAGTCTCTAGCAGAGGTCGAACATCTACGGAAGCGAGAACTTGTGGTTTTTGCAAGGCCCTCACGGGAACAGAAAGTCTATTAACCTCTTCTAGCCTTATAAAATTTCTGGCGGCACCCGAGTCCACATAGGCCACCAGGGAAGCCCGCTTCCCACCAACATGCAAGAGGACAGACAAAGTGTGGGGGAGAGAGGTATCACATACACCTAGGGAGGCCTCTCTTACCTGGCCTAGGTGGAGAAGTTTTCCTGACGCTCTGGACAAGTTCAGATGAGATGGGAACCGCTACCGCAGTAGAAACACTGACCATGGAGGCTCCTCTCCTTATGACGCTGGTCAGAGAGCTTTATGCGCTCCACCTGCATAGGTTTGGGCGCTGGAGATGAAGGGAGGCTCATGGGTCGAGGACTGGGTGGCCTGCGGACAGAAGAAAATGGACGAGAGACCCTTCTCTCCCTGGCCCTCTCTTGAAACCGGAGATCAATTCGAGTGGCTAAAGAGATCAAATCCTCTAGAATTGTTGGGGTGTCGTGGCCAGCGAGCTCATCCTTTATACGGCTTGAAAGGCCTCGCCAAAAGGCGCCCACCAAGGCCTCGTTATTCCAGCCTAAGTCTCAGGAGAGGGTCCTAAACTGAATAGCGTACTGGCTCACAGTTAGAGAACCTTGGCATAAATTAAACAAAGCCTCAGTGGTGGAGGCTAAACGGCCCAGTTCATCAAAAACCCGACGAAAAGTAACAAGAAAAACGGAAAGCTGAGTGACTACCGGGTCATCACGCTCCCAGAGAGGATTGACCCAAGCCAAAGCATCCCCCTCTAGATGGGAAATGATGAAGGCCACTTTGGCTCAGTCTGTAGGGTACTGCTGGGGCAGCAGCTCAAAATGGAGACGGCACTGATTTATAAAACCCCGGCATGATTTGGGGTCACCGCTAAACCGGGGTGGCTTGGCTAAACGCGGAGGAGGATGGGAAACCGTGATAGGAGGAGCAGATGCGGCCGAGTGCAAAGCGAGCAACCGACCATCCACCGAAGCCATGTAGCTGAGGATATGTGACTGGGTGTCTCACTGCTGAGCCAATTCTTTTTGTAAGCCAGCCAACTGGGCGGCGTTACCAGGGTCAGAAGACTGGAGGGCGGAGAGACGCGAGTCCATAGTTTCATGAAGGACATCATGCGCGTCTGGTTCTACCGAAGAAAAACTAACTCTTTTTGAGCAGCCGTGGCTCCAGCGGGGTCCATGGCCTGGTTATACTGTTGCGATGATACTTGTGCAAAAGAGGAAAGACAAATTTACCTGAGAGTGGACCCTCTGGGTCACGGCTCCAGAGCCCCGAGGGCGAGTGCCCAGGTGTGGACCGCCCCCTATACATGGAGCGTCAGGGACAGACCCCTAGGGGGTAGAACCGCGACAGCCAGAACCAAAGGGGCGACAGGGGGTAGTAAACAGGTGAGGAGGCACAGGTGTATCAGACTAGTTGGACACCGAGACACACGGAGACCTAACAAGACTGGAGAGCCAGGGGGAAGACAAGGACTGGAGGCTGCAATAAAAAGAAGTACAATGAAGTACACGGCAAAAAGGGATGACAAACGGCAGGAAGGGAACGGAGTGGGAGAGAAGGTGGCAGGGACAGGGTAGCGAGGCAGGAAGTCTCAGGGAAGCACGGAGGGCAGAGTACCGAGGCAGAAGACAGAGGACCAGGGCGAGGAGTACAGAGGTAAAAAGGGCAGTGCAGACAGAGATAATGAGAAGGGGCCTGAGGACACAGTGATCGCTGCACAAGACAGGCGTCACCGCATACGATAACCAGGCGTCTTACCTGAGGAGACGCTGAGCATAAATAGCGGTGGGCGCCGCCATGTTGGGGGCGGGGCCAGGGCGTCAGACTACCCAGGAGGCTGCGCGCTGGGTGCCTGACGCCGGGGGAGTCGGAGGCCGGGCGCGGGGACGCGCCGAGAAGCAGGAGCACGCCGGCCAGAGCGTGCAGGGGAAAAAGCAGAGTCTGGAGCCATGACAATCACCTTGGATCTCTACTTTCTGACATGGATAGTCACGGAGAGAGCATGCTTGAGAAAGGTTCTCACTAATGAACTGAACCATTAAACAGAAGTTTGTTTTCCACTCTGAATGGTGTGTTGCCTCCAATCTCTGAATTTCTACTTGTTGTTTGGTGGTTACCTGGGGGGCTCTGCACCCAACCTGTAATTACTAGTGCTGCTCTTACTTTTTATTTTTTTTAGATAGATAGATAATAGATAGATATTTAAGTGCCATCTGTATCTAGCTCTTACCGATTCAGTCTTGTCCTTTATCATTACAAGGATAGAGGACATTTTGTAGCATTCTTCACGAGCCAAATCCCAGGATATTTCTTGCCCAGAGACATAATAACAAGCAGAACCAATCGTATACCAGCCAACAGGGCACGTCGTGCAGATTTTCTCTATGAAGGGGAATATAGAGACGTGAGACACAAGCAGTTAAAAAGAAATAATAATGATAATATGCATAATTATAAAAATGATCACTTTCCTACTTAATAACAAAACCCTCACTTAGGCCTGTTTCATACCTCCGTCGACGGCGGTCAGCTGAAATCCGCCAAAGGTTCAAAACAACGGATCCGTCTCCGTTTAGAGATGTACGGATGACAGCGGACCACATTGTAGTACGGATCCGTGGAAGATGGAAAGCGGCGTGATTTAAAGTGACTGCGGCCTTCCAGGCGAGGTTATCACCGCGATCTCATCGCCGCGATCTCGCAGCCTTCGATCTCGCGGCCTTCCATCGCTGTGATCTCGCAGCCTTCCATCTTGCGGCCTTCCATCTCCACGATCTCGCTGCCTTCCATCGCCGCAATCTCGCGGCCTTCGATCTCGCGGCCTTCCATCACCATGATCTTGCGGCCTTCCATCTCGTGGCCTTCCATCGCCGCGATCTCGCGGCCTTCCATCGCCACAATCTCGCGGCCTTCCATCTCGCGGCCTTCCATTGCCGCGATCTCGCGGCCTTCCATCGCCGCGATCTCGCGGCCTTCCATCGCCACGATCTCGCGACCTTCGATCTCGCGGCCTTCCATTGCCGCGATCTCGCGGCCTTCCATCGTCGCGAGGTCAGATGCCGATCGGAGAGAGAGAGAGAGGCCTTCCATCGTCGCAAGGTCAGAAACTGATGAGAGAGAGAGAGAATTTTATTGGCTCCCGGAATGGCATTGCATGGTTAAAACTTCTCCCGGTTTTCACCTTCTGGGCATGCGCAGTTAAAAATAGTGGACCGTCAACCAAAAAAAATGATGCAGTGTCCGTCTGGTCCGCCCGGGAGCCGATAAAATTCTCACGGATCCATCAAAAAACGGACCCAACGGACGACCATCAATCAAAATCCGCCACTAATGCAAATCAATGGGGGAAAAAGTGGCGGATTTTGCCTGACGTCAAAAAACTGAAGTGTGAAAGAGGACTTAGGCTATGTGCACACGGTGTGGATTCTGCTGTGGATCCGCAGCGGTTTTGGCCCTGCGGGTCCGCAGCAGTTTCTGCTGCGTTGTACAGTACCATTGTTTTCAATGGTAAACTGGAAAACGCAGTGCACATGCTGCGGATTTTTCCGCGCGGATTTGCTGCCTGTTACAATCCGCAGCATGTCAATTCTTTGTGTGGATTCCGCTGCGGTTTCACAGCTTATCCATTATGAGGTGTGAAACCGCAGGGCTAAACCGCAGGCTAATCCGCAGGTAAACCGCAGGTCTTTTGACCTGCGGATTTACTTGTGGATTTTACAAAATCCGTGGGGAGAAATCCACAGCACCTAAAAACTGCGTGGGCACATAGCCTTATAGGACCTCAAGTTAGAAAGGTGTGGCTGATAGAGTTGAGCAAAAATATTTGCAGGATCCAGGACCAGTGGTCAAGTTAGTAGTTTGTGGCCACTAGACCGGAACACTGCGAACTTCCTCCTACCTGTGACATTCCAGACGCCTCTTCTGTTCTGCAGCACCCGGCAGCTGCCACTAAACAATGAATGTGACTCACCCCCAGAGGCCGTGGGGTACTCGGTGCCGGGCCCATTGATTTCAATGGGAGATGTCACAGTGGCAGGGACCCGGTCGGTGGCCTCAGGCAGTCAGTGTAAAAGGGGTAGAGTAATGAGGATAAAGTTATTGAGATGATTCGTGACGCCACCTGTGGTTTCTGGTCACTTTGACCAGCGCTGCAGGGTTGCTTCTCTGGGACAGATGGTGTAGTGCAGCAATGATGCTGAAGCTCCCCACAGGTGGAGCTGCATTCCCAAGGCAGTAGTAATAGGTGTTGAGGTAGATGGTGCAGTGTAGGCACAGAGATATAGCAGTGCTAGATGAGTGGCGCAGGAATAAGTGGAGGACACAAGGACTTGTATTTCTAAGGCTTTATTCACAGTCTGCTGCCCATACAGATACCCACTTCGGTGCCGTGTCCTCCAGGTCAGGGACTCAGCCAACTCCCAGGCAAGACAGAGTACACTTTTCCAGCACTCCTCCAACATATGCCTTTCCTGAACGTCTCCTCACTAGCGCCTAAACTGAAGAACTTGTAGTTGTGAGTTAAACTCAAGTTCCTCCTTCCAGATGTTACTTGGAACTCCACTCGTACGGCAGACAGCTGTAGCCAGCTTCGTTGACTTTCTACTATCAGGTCCCGGCTCACACACGTTGCTATTGTGCCCCCGAGTCTTAGGTGGGAATAAAGTGGGTGACAACTTCTATTCCTCTTTCTGCTGCAGGACCATCAGCATCCATACAACTTCGGATACCGGACTCCGAACGAACCATGCACTTTAATTTAAGGAAGGGCTCTGCTCTCACCCTTGTCCTCAGTTCTCTTCTCCCCATGTTCCGTACTAATCTATCTCTCTTCTGAAGAATCAGGCTTTCTCTTGCTCTTTCCCGTGCCAACAGCTCCGGACTCACAACAGTCTGCTGCTGCACTTGCTTCCGCTCCATCCCTCTCCGGGGATCTTCTCTCTCTAACTGACCCTTTCCTAATCTTCTTCCGCTCTCTGTGCAGTCTAAGCTCCACCCTCTTCCCCAGCACCCTTCGTGAACCGAAGCAACTGACTTACAGGGTGCTCCACTATTCTAAAGTGTCTGTGCTGGGTGCAGGTGTTGGAGTGTGGTCAGGTGTCTCCACCTAACCTGGATAGTGGGGTACCACACCTCAGGAGGAGGTGCAGTACCTCTGTGGTGACTGAACCCTAAGGGGTGCCACATGCCCCCCCGTTAAACATAGCACGTCCGTGGGCTGCAAGTGAAACAAATGATGTTACATAAGGAACATACAAAATGTTATTTTAACAGTGCTGCCAGCAGTAAACATTACTTATATTACTATAAAACATCTCCTAAGAGAGGCATTTTTCTTTAAACGTTACCTAAGATAACTTTACAATTGCTACTACTACCTGAAGTGCTACCTTGGTGACAAACGCTGACCCTGGTTCATCACCTGGATTCAAATTTTTATTCAAAACTTCACATTTTTATTAAACATTGTTCCTAATCAGATAGCTAAACATTGCTACAAACACTTTCATAAGGCTCAATATAAAAGACTTCACGGTAAAACAGCAATAATTCTTGCAAGTGCTGGACACCGCTCCCAGCCGGGATTTCTTGCAGTGTCCCTGGTGCTGAAGCAGAACTTCAGGTCTGAGGTAGTCCTTTGTTGAGGTTCGAGTAAAACCAAGAGAGAGCACCTTAAGAGGCGCAAACTATATACAGCAAAGTTTTTGGATCACTCCAAGTTCATGATCGCTCAGTCTCTGTATCAGAGCACTTTAATGCCAAACTGAGGTAAGAAAACAGAAGCAAATGTTGAGGGCACAACGGTGCTCATACCCTCCTGGGTAACAGTTCAGTTCAGTCCTCCTGATTAGCTTTGCCTTAAGCATCAGGCTTTTGTCGCTTGCATGGTGAAATGCGGGGATGACGAATCTCTGGTAGGGGAAATCTGTGATGCAAGGTAACACCCACCAGCAGTTAAAGGGAATCTGTCACCCCTTTTTTTGGCCTTTTAGCTGCCGGCATAGACATCGGGGGCTTATCTACAGCATTCTGTAATGCTGTAGATAAGCCTCCGATGTAACCTGAAAGAGAAGAAAAACATGTTATATTATACTCACGGGCAGAGCAGAGTCCTGCAGTGCGCAGGTGTCGGGAGAGGTCTGGCACCTGCGCATTGCAGAATCCTGCTCTGCCCTCAACAGGGCAGAGCAATGCGCCTGCGCCGGAGCCATTTCTGTTGTGAGTTCATTTTCTGGTCTACCAGTTGTGAGTTCTCCTTCCAGGATCCCTCTGGTGGTAACAGGAGGTAGTGAGGCTGATTTAATCAGTAGAGATCTGCCACCTGATAATGAGGATGATGATTGGACCTCAGGAATCTCAGATTGGATTTAAGACAGCTGACGCCCTACTCTGGTGCTGGTGATTCCTTCTGCTTGTCAGGTCTTGGTTCTCAGCTCTGTTCCAGTCAGCTCAAGCTAAGTTTCTCTGCTAATGTTCACACTTGATTTTGTTGTTCTGTTCAGTTTTTTGTGTGGTCAGCCAGCCCCGGCTGGGGCTGTGCTGAATTTCCACTCTTATATATCTTTATTTGCTTTTTGTCCCTTATTAGATTGGCCTCTTTTTTGCTCTGTCTCAGAATATTTCAGAGTGCTGATATAGTGGAGAAGTCTAGTGACTTCAGGGTTAATTTTGTTATCAGAAGTGTTGGACATTATTTTGTAGGGTTTTGGGCAGATTGCAGACAGTGTCTTTCCTTTCCTCTCCTTTCTAGTTAGTTTGGGCCCCATCGTTTGCTCAGCCTATTTTCCTGCCTGTTTGTGTTTTCATCTTGTTTCACCGTCAATACATGTGTGGGGGCTGTCTATTCCTTTGGGGTCTGCTCTGGGGCAGTTAGTTTTCCCCTTTTCTTGCTTTAGGCTTATTTAGTCCTCCGGCCGTGACGAGGCGTCTAGGTTCATCGTAGGTACGCTCCACGGCTGCTGCTAGTTGTGTGGTTAGGATCAGGGATCTGAAATCTGCTTAGTTACCAACCTCTCTGGTTTTTCTGGACTTAGCATGTTTAGGTTTTTTCCTCCTCGGTGACCCATTCATAACACATTTCAGGACTGGAAAAGAGAACGTCATCGCATGAAGAAGGGAGGTGCCAGACCGGACCGCAACACCCATCGGACCGGACCTCCCACCTCAGTGAGTATAATATAACGTGTTTTTCTTGTCTTTCAGGTTACATCGGAGGCTTATCTACAGCGTTACAGAATGCTGTAGATAAGCCCCCGATGTCTATGCCGGCAGCCAATAGGGGAAAAAAAGGGTGACAGATTCCCTTTAAGGTTCCTCCACCAAGGTTTGGGTAATTTGTTCCTGCACTTTAGGGTTGCATTGAACTGAAGTTGTAGATAATGCAGTAGTTATCGACATTACAGCTGGCGGTACTGAAGGGGTTACCGAACAGGCCGTTGAAACTGCGGTCATACCAGCCAATGGTGTCATCTTGTTATCAGCTTTCTCCTCCGTGGAGATCAGGGGTTGCCGGAGGGGACGCGGCTTCACTAAATGCTCTCCTTTCCACAGGGACATTTTCCACTTCTCTATTGCGGTCAGCTTAGCATCTTGGAATTGATAACACAACTCCTCCATTTGTTCCATGAGGAGCACCAGCCTGTTGCACACGGTGGACGGTAACGTGGGTATAGGAGCAGGTTCTAGGATACCCCCCTTGGGTGCCATTCCCCGGTGATGTTTTGGCTCCAGTGCAGGTACTGGGCGGCAGCCGGTGGCAGCGGTAGTTGTTGGAGCTGCCTTGTCAGCGGGCGGCGACTGGAGTGGAGCTGGTGCTGGTTCAAGGTCTGCTGAGGCCTTCGGTGGGACCTGCGCGGCCGCGCCTGGTTCGGGCAGGAACACAGTCTCTGCTTCACAGTCAGCTTCCGGGCCCTCAGGTAACTCCTCCTGGCAGGCAGCAGCCAGCAGCGGTAGCGGCGTGGAGGTGATGGCGAGCGCTGCCGATGGCATCGCAGTGGCCGCAGGTTTCACAGGTGCTGCCTGGGGGAGAACTGATGAAGCGGCGGCGGGTACCGGTGGTGGAGGTACCGTTTCTGCAGGCCCCTCCTGGGTGCGCTGCCGATCCAAGGTCCGCAGAGCCTCCTGCTTCAGCCGCAGACTGCGGTTCAGCATAGCGATCTCCTCTTCTAATTGCTGACGGTCCATCACGGAAGCGGGGCTGGAGCCTTCAACTAGTGCGCCGGGGAAGGCAAGCTCCTCTTCCTCGCACTCTTCAGGTCTCCGTCCTCCTTCTATCATGGTGTCCTGGCATTTTGGCTTCTCTCTGGGCTCCCTTCCCACCTCACAGCTCTGCTCATCGTTCCTGGGGTGGCGCCTCCTTCCTCTTCCTCCATACCAAGCCAGTATACGAACCCCTCTGGGGGTGGGCCATGTTGCTGTTGCATAAAAGTTCAGGCAGGGGAGGCCCAGGACATTTCGCACTCTCTTTTCTTAGGGCCACCCATGTTGTCACGCCCTTCTTCATCGCGCCGGTGGCCATTTTGAGAGTCCATTTTACAGTCTATCATTTTGGTTCTTTTGCACATTTTCAGCAATATCCAATGTAATAAATCTTCAGCACACAGGACCCAGTGGTACCGGGCTTCGTCATCCTGTTCGTGATGCCAAAATTGACCCACCCCGGAGGCAGTAGGGTACTCGGTGCCAGGCCCGTTGATTTCAATGGGAGATGTCACAGTGGCAGTGACCCGGTCCGTGGCCTCAGGCAGTCAATGTAAAAGAGGTAGAGTGATGGGGATAAAGTTATTGAGATGATTCGTGACGCCACCTTTGGTTTCTGGTCAGTTTGACCAGCGCTACAGGGTAGCTTCTCTAGGACAGATGGTGTGGTGCAGCAATGATGTTGGAGTTCCCCACAGGTGGAGCTGTAGTCCCAAGGCAGTAGTAATAGGTGTTGAGGTAGATGGTGCAGTTTTAGGCACAGAGATGTAGCAGTGCTAGATGAGTGGCGCAGGAATAAGTGGAGGACACAAGGACTTGTAGTTCCAAGGCTTTTTTCACAGTCTGTTGCGCATACAGATGCCCACTTCGGTGCCGTGTCCTCCAGGTCAGGGGCTCAGCCAACTCCCAGGCAAGACAGAGTACACTTTTCCAGCACTCCTCCAACATATGCCTTTCCTGAACGTCTCCTCACTAGCGCCTAAATTGAAGTACTTGTAGTTGTGAATTAAACTCAAGTTCCTCCTTCCAGATGTTACTTGGAACTCCACTCGTACAGCAGACAGCTGTAGCCCACTTCGTTGACTTCCTACTATCAGGTCCCGGCTCACACACGTTGCTATCGTGCCCCCGAGTCTTAGGTGGGAATAAAGTGGTGACAACTTCCATTCCTCCGGTTTCTGCTGTAGGACCATCAGCATCCATACAACTTCGGATACCGGACTCCGAACCATGCTCTTTAACTTAAGGAAGGGCTCTGCTCTCACCTTTGTCCTCAGTTCTCTTCTCCCCATGTTCTGTACTAATCTATCTCCCTTCTGAAGAATCAGGCTTTCTCTTGCTCTTTCCCGTGCCAACAGCTCCGGACTCACAACAGTCTGCTGCTGCACTTGCTTCCGCTCCATCCCTCTCCGGGGATCTTCTCTCTCTAACTGACCCTTTCCTAATCTTCTTCTGCTCTCTGTGCAGTCTAAGCTCCACCCGCTTCCCCAGCACCCTTCGTGAACCAAAGCAGCTGACTTACAGGGTGCTCCGCTATTCTAAAGTGACTGTGCTGGGTGCAGGTGCTGGAGTGTGGTCAGGTGTCTCCACCTTACCTGGATAGTGGGGTACCACACCTCAGGAGGCGGTGCAGTACCTCTGTGGCGACTGAACCCTCAGGGGCGCCACAAATGCAGCTGTGCAGTGAAGTTCTGTTCAATGCGTTTACAGCTGGCTTCCGCAGGGCTTGTATCAGCTGATCATCAGTGGTGCCGGGTGTGGAACTCTCAATTATCTCATATAGATGAACTATCCTTAGGATAGATCATCAATATTTGGTGACTGGATGATCCTTTTAAAATTAGTTTTAATAAACAGAAGATGAGACCACAGGTGAGGTTTTCAATTTAAAGGGATTATCCTCCTTTGTGGACATTTTTTTACTTACTTAAATGCATACAATTGGGCCTACGAAAAACATTTTTGGAATTGGGTTTCATTAAAAATTTTGCACAGTTTCCTTCCTATGGCTGCTGTATTACATCGACTATTGCCGGCTGCAGAATGAGGTGACGGGGTCGGCCACATTGTCTATATCTTAGCACATGTGTTGAGGACATGATTTTTGGCACTTACTATTATACAGGTACTGTATGACCCATTCTCCTCCTGCTCTTGTTAGCGCAGTTTTCCTCATAGACCGCACAGCTCTCTGGTCCATACAATGGTCGCTGATGAGGAGCATGTGACCAGACCCGTCCATCAGTCTCCTCCAATAGAAAAGCTGTTTTCTCATGGGAGGTTTTCAATTGGACAAGTCTGATGCATCGGTCTGGTCACATGCTCCTCCAGGAGCAGCCATTATATGAACCGGAGAGCTGTGCGGTCTAAGGAAAGAGCAGGAGGAGAACCTGACATACTAATATCATAGGAAGTGGCACAAATCATGTACCCAGCACATCTGACAAAATAAAGACAATGTGGCCGACCACGTTACCTCATTTTGTAATAAGCGGTGTCATAGAGATGATATAAAAGGAAAACGGTAGAAAAATTTTAATGAGACCAAATTGAAAAATGATTTTTAGCCCCAATTACATTCATTTATGTAACAAAAAAAGTCCCCAAAGGTGGACAACCCCTTTAAGGACAATGGTGCCTAATGTCCATATAATCTGTGACATAGTATTAGCCTCACATCAACAACAGTACTATAGCAAATATTAAATAGGTACACGTGTGACTACTAGATTGGAGGTGACACGTATATCTGCTACTTATGGAGGTTTAGTAAAACATAGTAATGTATAGAGGACTAAAAACATTAGTGTCTTCATAAAGCAACAGAAAAAAGTAACCTAACAATGTGCGCCTAAGTGTGCAACTTACCCAGTGTTTTGTTAATGTGCTTTTCATTGGCCTTGAGTAAGTCTTGCAATTTCACTGCAAAATAAAGCAGAACGTGTCCACAGCTTCAGCTCCAGTTGGCGCTCACTTATAGGATATTATCATTCGGAGCGGTCAAAATAGTCGACCAATTGACGTATCTACAGTAGTTTTAAGTGATGAGCGAACGTGCATTATCTCAGCATGCTCGTGTGCTAACTGAGTGTTTTTGGGGTGCTTGAAAACTATGTTTGAGTCCCCGCGGCTGCATGTCTCGTGGCTGTTTGACAGCTGCAACACATGCGGGGATTTCCTGTTTGTTCTGTTTATTAGCCAATCCCTGCCTGCGTAGAGGCTGTTGACCAGCTGTGAGACACGCAGCCGCTGGGACTGGAACATAATATTCAAGCACGCCGAAGACACTCGGTTAGTATGCTCAGATAATACCTTATCCCAGCACGTTTGCTCATCACTACTAGTTCTATAGAAGCTTCTTTTCCTTTTTTCCCTAAAAGGTTATTCCCATTTTTCCTAGGTGGATATTGTCAGACAATGCTTGTAAAAATAAGCACTTTTGCTTTTTACTTCTTAGGAAATTTTGCTACCATTTTTGAAATATTAACACTTTTCTTTAGTTTAGAGCCCGTTGCCTAGGAGACCGTCCACTGCTGCTGTCTAGAGCTTCTAAGCACTGCGCTGAATATGGCTGAGGTTTAGAGGTAACAGTGTACTCTAGAGATCCTGGCCAGCTTCAACACAGTGCTTACAAGCTCAACATAAAAGATCTTGTAAGCACTGATTATGTTCTGTTGTTCAGCAGCATTGGTCGGTCAACGAGCTATAAACAAAAGAAAAGTGTTAATATCTGCAAAATTTTAATAACAAATGAAATTGTAGCGTCAAGTGGATTGATCGGATTACCTGCCGCTGGGTGAAGAGGCTAGTCAGGAGCGCCATTGTGGTCATTCATATTCAATACATTTTAATAACAAGTAAATTGCAAAATGGCTTGTACATCCAAGTGCTATCCAGCAATATCCATTTATAGAAATGGGAATACTCCTTTGACCATAGGCCAAATTTATACTTACCATGCAGATTGTTGTTTTTTCATGCATTGCATAGCCTGTGACATCACTGTTTTTTATATACTTGGTATTTTTAGTAGGAGACAGAAAAGGGGGTTCTGCCTAGTTTGCATTGGGGCGACCTGGGTCACTCCCTCTGTCGGTGTAGTATCACTTCAGCACTGGTCGCCGCACAGCACCTCACCTCTAAAGTTACGGACCCACCAAGAGGCTCGCCGTGACGTGGCAGTGGGCTTCATATATTATGACCATAATGTTAACGAAGAACTTTGTGTTTAGTTTTCTAAATTTTTGCGTAGCCACATTAGATCTATATATATGTTTTTGATGTGGGTAAAAATCATGAATATCCCAATCAAAGAAAAAAAGTAATGACTTTTAAAGTAATATATACTAAACACTGCTACCCTATGTCCTAAAGGCCCAATATACCCTGACTCTGAAGTGGCTAAAGTGATTCTCTACTGGTTATCCTTGAAGGGGTGGTCCGAAACTAACATTAATTTTAATCCTAAATGTGAAACTTTTTAATGTAATGATCAAATCATTTTTCTAATATATTTTAATGAAAACATCCTTACCGTTCCCTCTCTACTGTCTCTAACTGCTTTGTTTTATTTTTTTTACTTCCAGTTTGATGACGTCTCATTTGAGAATCCACGGTGGATGCTGGGACGCTCAAACAGGACATCATTAGGGAGCACAGGCTGCAACCTGTGCCTCCACCCTCAAACAAAGCATTATCACACCAGGGGAAGGGTTAGTCCCTGCTCTTCTGAGTATTCATCGGTTCTCAATTCCAACACATGCTCAGTACAGGATTCCTGCTCACTGTGCGATATTACTTTTCAATCCACAGTGACAGTGCACTCCACTCTCCAACTCTAATGAGAAGTAACAACCTGACAAGAGAGCGCACTGTCAGTGCGCATTGTAAGGAGAGAATGCAGCAAGCAGGAAAAAAAATTGACCAGCCCTCCCGCAAAACAGACATCACTGATGGCACTTTGTTTCAGAAGGCAGCTGTGGCAGTGAATATGACTTATATGACAAATGACTTCTCGTTTGAGTATTCCAGCATGTAGTGGGGATTTCGCAAGCAAAACATCATCAAACCGTGAGTTAAAAAAAATAAATATATGAAGCAGATAGGTCATAGAAGGAATGGTAGGGACTTTTCAGTTAAAGTACAATATATTAGAAAAGACATTATATTGCATTAAATACAGACATTTAGAAATAAATTAACATTAGTTTTGGACCACCACTTTAAGTTCTTTTTAAGACTACGGTAATATTTTCTGCTAATATTTTTATATAACGGTACCTTTATAGTGATCAGCTCCTTTTTTTATTATAAATCCGTATACAGAAAATTAGAAAAGTAAAAAAAAAAACAAATCTTTAGTTTTTTATTATTATTTTTTTTAAAGTTTTTTATCAAGAAGTTATGCATTGAGTCTGCCTTCAGTTTATATGTTCTCCCCGTTATTGTGTTCATTAACTCCAGTTTCCTCCCACACTCCAGAGACATACTAATTGCTAATCTAGATTCTGAACCCCAATGGGGACAGTGAAGATGATGTCTGTAAAGCTCTGGGGAATTAATGGCGCTATATAAGCAAGTTAAATAAATAAATAAAGTTAATCAGCGCAGAATCCAGAATTTTAGGATTAAAAAAAATGCAAAATGATATTTAAAGATCAGGAGGCAGGTACGGTATTTCGTTTGGGCATATGAATAAAAATAGAGTAAAAGAATAAATGTCAGAAAAGCGCTTACCTATGGTACTGTTGAGATCGGCCACCTTAGTCATCAGACTGATCTGCTTCTCCATATCATTCTTCTTGAAATCTGAGACTGAATGTATTAAAGTATTGGTAATTAAAGGTTAAATTGCTTAATTAACACTAAATTGCAAATTAAAATATGATTATTTTAATTTATGAATCAGTCTGGATGCGTTATCACAATCATAAATGTGTTTCTTTGAAATGCTATGATGTATCAGAGAAAACCTTCTTTTAAAACCCGGACAGGAACGATAGGTCGCAGTTGACTAGCTAAGAGGCCTGTGCCAGGCAACTTCTGCTCCTTCCCTCTTAACTCTCATGTCTTTCCCTATGTGTGAATGTAAGGAGATAGACCAGACCGCGGGTACCTGCATGCCGGGTTCGGAACTAAAAGGGCTGCATCCTCTGTTTCCGGGGGGGAAGCCTGAGAGAGGTGGACCTTCCCCTGCTGAAGGAGGGAAGGAGGAGAGAGACGGAGCTTCCTGCTCACCCAGGAGAGCCGGAAAAGCGCGCGCAGCAGCAGGGGTATAAAAGGGAGAAGCACGCCAAAAAGGTCAGTCAGGCGCCGGCGCAGAGCAGTGCGGAGGAAAGCGCAGAGCAGAGAATAGCGCGCCCAGCTTCCTCCACCAGAAAGTACCTGTGTGACAATGGGCTGTATAGAACGAGCCGCCGTCACAGGCAGATTGGAGCTGTGCCGGCAGAGAGGAACCGTGCAGAGCCATGCAAGCAGAGCAGAGCTAAACTGAGTGCCGTACTCGGCGTGATAGTGAGTACTGTACACGCTCTGCCCAAGAGTGACCGCATACTTGACAGACCCCTGCATACAGGTCCACCGTTTGTGGATGACCGACTGTCAGCTCCTCGCTACCCTCCACGCTAAGAGGCGACCCTAGTTGAAGGCAGAGACTGCACTGTGAGAGCGACACACAGAGAGAGAGACAGACGGCTAGGACAGAGCCTCGTTATCAAGGACTTGTGTACACCGCAGAGGAAAGTCCTGTTCCGGCGGTCCCCCACACTAGACTCAGTACTGTGCTAGATACGTTTTAGCATGGAAAATCTTCCTGCCTCCCAGAGACTTCGCCAAGACGTCCCGCTCTGCTGTTGTTGGTGCCAACATTGGAACCCTGAGGAGCTGCACCCAAGAACACTACAGACTCATAAGTTTCACCTCTTTATTACTGAACTTTTGTTTGTCCCTGACCTACCCTGCCACCTATTTCTGCCCTCATTCCTTATCATCACCCTAAATCCCTCACTCCCTCCTGGAGTGCATTCCCCTGTAAATAAAAGTGTTAACCCTTGCTCTGCCTACGTCTCGTCACTGCATCCTGCGTTCCTGCTTGATACCTTACATGTATATACAAGGAGAGACCTTTTAATTGTGTAATTTCCCTGAATAGACTGTCATATATTCGGATTGCAATACCTTTCGTCCCATGTAGTCTGAGTCAATCTTTCCCTGTAGCTTCACAGGCTGAGTTTGCCCCAGGTCCACGATGTCCATCTTTAGGTTACCCCTGGACAGTAGACGAAATCTCACGGAAGGGTATTTCCGGCATTCCACTGCCTTGAGTATTAGGCCCATGCGGTCCCTAGCAGCCTCTGACCTTGACCTGTGGCTTCACACACTGCTCTCCACACAGTGACTGGCCCTGTTATTTCCTGAACCTAATTCTAACTCACAGTTCCCCCTCCCAAACTGGGCCGGGCATTTCAGTTAACCCTGTCTCAGCTAACTGCAGCCCCATTGGGTATCATCCTTTTATAACATACATGAACATTAAATCCATTTAACCTTTGAAATGTCAGGGAGTAATCCATCAGTCCCCACCACTGCTACACGGTAAATCCGCATAGTTCTAAAAAAACAAGTGCGTAATGTAGAACGCAGCGTTTTGGACGCAGCAAAAAATATGCTGCTTCTAAAACACTATTATTCCTGATCATGGGCAAGCAGCCTAAGAGAGCAAGCATGAACCCCACGAATATTGCTTCTTTACACTGCAGCTTCCTCAGGATCTCTTGAGGCAGCTGCAGAGTTGACCGATGAAACAAGCGGGTTAGCGCTCATTATCTTACTCTGAAACAAACTTTATCAGGTTTTAGCTTAATTTTATATGTGAATTTTCATCTCCCTGTCCGTTTTGTCCAACCAATAGTCTCAAATGATTATATATACCATTGCTTATCCCAGTAGAAAGATTGGTTAATATTATATTGAACAACTCTTTTCTAGCTTTTGTGGTTGGGCTTATTTATTATATCGGCTGAATACAACATATTGTTTGAGTTGAATCATTTTGGTCTGAAGCTATATAGTGCAAATCTCGGAAGAGGAGGTGCCTCCGTTTAATAATACTGGAACCAGTTTTCTGGGGTTTTTAAATGTTTTCACTGTTATATCTTTTTGTGATGATTAAAATAAAGATTATTTACATTTGTGTTCTATATGTCTGTGCTTCCATATTGCCCCCTAGTCTTTCTCTTTCATATCTGTTCAATAGCTCTACAATTCCTTAAAGGGGTTGTCCAGGCTTGGAGTACAATTCTGCAATTACACAGAATGACTGCAGCCCCGTGAATCCGCACAGCATGCACAGTGCACATTGTCAGAAGTCTTCGGCGACGGGAGCGAGTGGTCATGTAACTGCAAGTATGTGATTTGCATGCCTACGGCCACATTACAACTAGACATGTCCGACCTCACTCAATACACTTGTATTGATCGTGGCTGTGCATGTCTAGTCGGCACATGATTGTAAAGTATATTGATTGTAAAGTATATAAATTCAGTATTTTCTGTTACGCTCCCACCTGCTCCCGTTGCCGACACAAAAGAATCACTGTGCGCTCTGCGCTATGAGGACTCACAAGTCTGCAATTACATAGAGTGACTGCAGACTTTTGCCCCAAGCCTGGACAACCGCTTTAAGGGTGGAGTACACTACTTTTCACAGGTCAAGCAGTATCAATGTTCTGCCTTCTTCCACGTATGACACTGTGTGGATTCCAGCATACGGCTAAACCTTTCATCCACTCCCAGTAACAAGACTGCATGGGTGCTTAAGTATATCATTTATTGGGATGATATGGACAACGATGGGAGATGACAACAGATGGTAGCAACACAGTAAAGATGAGATCAGGGGTTGTTGTACAAAGTTGTAGATGATATCAGAGATTGTTGAACACAGTTATGGATGATTCAGATAAAAACTATAAGAAACAGAAAATGCAGCATGTCAGTACTGGCAGACAATATCAGAGAGCATGCATTATATATAGAGTTGAGCGACTTTGGTCGGATCGGGTTTCGTGAAACCCGACTGAAACAAAATTTGAGTCGGATGAAACTGGTCCGACTAGGGCAAAAAAAGTCGGAGTTTTGTCCGAAACCCGACCCAAATGCAAGTCAATGGGGAATAAAAGTTCGCATTGAGTGGATGAAAAACTGATTCCACTCTGATCAAAATGTGATCAAACTCAGAGTCTGGTCAGAATAGTTGGAATGTACCCTCAGTCAGGGTATTTAGATACATGTGAAAGGAAGCCTGGCTACATTATATTATTTAGACTTTTCATGGTGTGATAACAAATCCAAACCAGTAATGAAGAAGCAATGTCATATCCATGAATCCAGCTGCCTATATTTAGAAGAATAGACATTTACTATATGAAGATGATATTACCAGTTTGTTCTACGTCGGCCACTTTTCTTGAGAAAGCGATGTCTATAAAAAAGAAGAAGAAAATCATCACAAGTTTAAATTCTTTATAAGTTCAACTCCATTTGGGATTACATTGCAGGCATAACATCCCTCCAAATTTTTCACACTGAACTGGACACACAATGTAATATATTAAGATTGCAGGATTAAGAAGTACACGCCCCCAGCGAAAACTCTCTGATAACACACACTTGAATTTAAAACAGTTAACTCTTTTGGTGCCAATACTTCCCTAATATCTCTGCAATGGAAAGGCGAAATAAAAAAAAACTAAAAAAAGAGAGGTTTTCTGTTGTGCAGCCACTTTTACATCCTGTGTCCAGTTCAGCATAAAAAATTTGGTGAAAGATCCTCCTTAAAGGTGTTGTCCTTGTTGGACTTGCACAGTTTTGCTGAAAGAGTCCCCTGAGGATAGACTGATTCTTTGATATCCCGTTGATGCATCCCCAAAAAGTGAGCACTCAACGTGGTTAAAACAAAAAAGTATAGGAGAAAACCGGAGCCAAAAAATGTCTTCAAAATAATTTAAAAAATATATATTTTATTAGTAATAAATAGAAAAACACATAACACACAGTAAATACCAGTGATAATTGCAAAAACAACAACCCTAATCACTCCAATCCCTCACAAATTAACCCATATAAGAATGGAAGAAGGGGTTAATATGGTAGCACAAGAGAAAATCTGCCAGTCACATAATCAGGTATAAGAGTCAATGGCCATAAATTTATGGTTTCCCCAATGGGGATTCTATTGCACACTATCCCATGGCTCTAAACATAATAAAGTGCAGGCATAAACGAGTAAAGCATATAGGCTTACCAAGGGAGGGTATGGAGAGGGGAGTCCAGGGATGTAGAGCACCCCGACGCGTGTTTCACGGCAGCAAAATGCCACTTTCTCAAGGGCATGTTAAAACAAGCAGAAAGTGTTCATTTTTCCTGCAGGGCTACCCCATGGGAGAGACTGATTTTACACTGTTTTATTGAAATCAATGGGCTGTCTATATAGTGTGCAGATATGCTGGATCCTCCAGTTATTTGTTGCTACTTTCTACTTTGAATAATGGAAGCAGGAATTGGAGCTTCTAAAACAGATACTGTATCTTCAGATGTGGACATCTTTGTTAAGCAAGTATATAAGTGCATTTTATATATTGATATTTAAAGCAAATATAAGCTAGATATGAATCCGTTCAATGTGAATAAATATTGCCTCAAATTTCACCCAAAAAGTTGGATTGGACAGAATTGGATTTTTTTTACATTTTCTTTCACATGCTCTGCTTCATAAAGATTGACTCATAGAAACTAGATGTTTCGACAAGTTTTAAGACATAAACGTCCTTAATGATTGTTTATAATTTGCTTTGTTATGAATTGGTTAATTTTTACTGATGTGAAACATTTTTTGGGTTTGGGCATGTGCAAAAGCTTCATGGCTACGAGCCAGAATTTTGACATAAATACGACACTTTTTTGGGAGGGACAAGCCAGACCTTCAAAACTATGGTATTGATTTTCCATGCATGCATTTCTTTTATCTCTTACCCCTCCATTATCATTTGTAACTCATATCTCATATGCAATATACATATTTTTTATTCAGATCACATGTGAAGACCAGATCTTCCCTAGTAGACCATATTTCCGTATCACTTGTTTATAGGGATAAATATTGCAATGTAAAGCTATCTGTCGTCAGGAATAATAGAAATTATTATGCTCAGGAAGAACATTTGCTTAACTTTTACTCACAACGAAAGAATATGAATCCAGTGAAGACCGCAAAGGCGATGAAGATGATGACAATCAACATCGTCAAGAACACCAACGTGCACCTTCTAGGCCTTCTAAATCTTGGCTTGTTAACATTTGATATAACTGAAACACAAACAATGAACTGTAGATATTATAAGCGCTTTTGTAGCAGTAGCGTGAAAAAAAATTGAAGTCTGAGTTACCTTCCAAGTCTGGAAATGTGGTATTACCCAAAACTGATGCCATTTTGACCTCTATAAAAATAGCAAGAAATGAATAAAAATACAGCCCATACAGTCCATCAATCTATCTGGAAGGATCAGACTGCCATCAATCCAAGGTAGGCCAAAGCGCTGAGCCTGAAGGAAGCAGCTGAGGAGCCCAATCTGGGGGTGACAGACGGAGGATCCAGCCTGAGTGAAGCTGCCTCAGTTCGGTAATGAAGAAGAGATTCAAGGTGATGGCAAAGAAGGTAAATAAGGGAGAATGATAAGGGTAAGACGTGAAATAGAAGGGAAAGCTGGCAAATGAGAAGAATGGGATATAAAAAGGGGGGAAAGTGGTGAAAAAAGAAGAGGGCGAATGGGAAAAAGGTGATATAGAAAAGGAAGAGAAGAACATGGTGAAGAGTGCAAATTGGAGAAAGATGAAAGTGGAAGGAGAATGTAGTTTGAAAAAATGAATCATATGGAGAAGACTAGGAGGGTGAAAAAGAAGGAGATGTAATAATAGAGAGAGAGGTAAAGGAGGTGAAAGAACAGGCTGTGAAGAAGATAGTGAAAAAGAGACTGGTGATGTGGTGAAGCCGGTTGAAGTAGAAGGAAATGGTGAAGAAGGTAAATTGGAAGAAGGTTAAAGTGAAAGGAGAATGTAAAGCAAAGAGCGAACAATGAGGAGAAGAAGGCGATGAATCAGAAGGAGGTGAAGTAAAAGAAGGTGGTAAAAGAGATGAAAGAAGAGTCGGTGAAGGAGGAGGTGAAACTATAGAGAATGATGAGGTGAAGAAAGATTGGACGGAAATGGTGAGTACAGTAAATGAGAAGGAGGAGGTAAAGGAGAATGTGAATGAAAAGTAAAGTGAGAAGAAAGTGATGTAAAGAAAAGGGGGTAAAAGAAACAGATGAGAATGTGCAGAAGGAAGTGAAGGAGGAAATGCCAGAAAATTCTAGTTGATCTATTGAAGAAAAATATACTTCAGTGATCTCTAAGAGATTAGATTTCTGTGAGACACATCACTCTTTGCATTGACTCTGAATGACTAGATAGATGGTTACCTGCTATATCTGAAAATGCTGAGTTAACTGCTCCTGAGGAAAAATCAAGACCTGAAAATGGAAACAATGAAATGTCAAATTGAAGCTGTTCTGTCCATATCATTGTAACAGAACTAAATTGTCACTTGGTACTTTGGAGCTACATTATTGGTGCATTACAATATTGACAGGTGAATTTCCAATGGACCTTACTATGCCTTAGGTTGGAGAACAGAGCTATACTTCAGCAGTTCCTCTTCCTGGTTAAGTTATTGGGGTTAATGGCAGTTAACGTATTGTTTGCCCCACGATATTAAATTTGCCTTCAGCTAAGTACCTAGCGGGAGGGTATAAAGGAGGTTGCCCCAGGTGACAAATTTTATGGAGGTGCAAAATTTGGCCTCTGCCCAACTGCTGCTTATTCTTCTGGGTCTAGTAAGTGCTGGCTCGGCAGCAGCTGGAGAACTAGAGGAAAGCAAATAGGGGCTGCTTTGACAATTCTGTTGGTGCCATGGCGCCAATAGATCCTATGCAGAGTGCAACAATTAAGATGAGTTTCTCATTGGATGCTGCATTCTTCTTAGACAGTGACCAGGAGGGCAAGGTTCTCAGTATGATGAAATGGGTTTCATTACAATACTATTACTATCCTTTTATTCCACTATTATTATAATTATATCAGTACTAGATGGAGGCCCGATGCTATCGCATCAGGAGGGCGCTAATGTCACGGTGGGGGCAGGCTTTGCAGCGTTGAGAATCTCTCCCCCTCCATGTGCTCACCCACCTATCCATTCTCCCTTTCTCCATGTGCTGACTTCTCCCGTATGTGCTCTCTTCTTTGACCTGTCTACCCCATGTGCTATTCCCCTTGTCCTGTTTCGGCGGTAACTTGGATAGCCAACCTTTTCTTTGATGGTATATTCTTGGTATGTTTTTGATGTTGGCATTGATATTTGCTTTTTAAAGGGGTTTTCCCATGAACAAAAGTTCATTTTAAAAATTGTCTGTGTCTGACCATGTACAGAACATACCACATCTCCTGGGGAGGGGAGGAAGCAGAAGACAATACTGACATTACAGCAGGAGATCGCAGAGGATACATTTTGTGAGGTAAAATATTGTTTAAAAACAGTCAGTGAAATATTTTACCTCACAAAATGAATCTCCCTGCTGTAACGTCATTATTGTCTTTTGCTTCCTCCCCTGCCCAGGAGATGTGGCATGCTTCGTACACGGTCAGGCACAGACAATTTTTAAAATGAACTTTGGTTCGTTGGAAAACCCCTTTAATGTTCCTCTGCCTGTAGACTCGTCGCGCATCTGCTGCCGGGATCAGTCAAATGATTCACTGCGCCTGCACGGAATTCGTGCAGGCACAGTAAATCAGACCGCTGCCATCTTTGTGCAAACACACAGTGGTGGTCACATTAAAACTGCGCGTGCGCTCCTCCTGTACAAAGATGGCGGCGGCCAGTGAATCATTCGGCTTATCCCGGCGGCGGCGTGTTCACCACGGTGTTCCGCTGGTGGTACCGTGCAAAAGGCTGCATACAGTGTATACAGCGTGTATGTGTGTGTGTGTGTGGTGTGTACGGCATATACAATGTGTATTTGTGTCTGTGTGGTGCTTACGGTGTTCCGCTGGTGGTACCGTGCAAGAGGCTGGTACCACCAGCAGTTTCCATATTGAGACACCTATCACTTGAGTGTCCCAATATGGCGGTCGGTGAACTTCCGCTGCTTACAATTCTGAGATCCGGACACATCTGGACGGAACAGGATGTGAAGACATTACAAGGTAAGTATATATTACATTGTATTGAAATACGATACATTGGGGGCTAAAAGATTCAATACTGTACCCAAAGAAAAAAATGGATTAAAGAGCAATAAAGGAAAAAATGTATATTTTTATTATTATTTTCTTCCAAAAAAGGAATAATAGAATACAAGTAATGAGTCAATCAAGAATCATAATATATATAAAGGAATCAGCGACACTTAGTATCCACATATAGATTAGAAAGGGTATCTAAATAGGCAAGTAAAAATAGATTGCCCAAAAATTGGTTTCATATAGTAGATATATATATATATATACATACATATGTGGCAAAATATATAGTATAATGCATAGTTGCAAGTTTTTTCAAATATGTATATATGAAAAACAAGGCAGTTTATGTCACCAATTAGATATTACAGTGCACAGGTGCGTATGTCAAAATATATCCATAGGTCTATAATAAATAATATTAAAGCAATCCTAAAGAACGGATCTGCCATATATACATAAGGAGATAGAGGGTTTAATCATATGTCAATGGTGATAGATAACACTGCCAGATATAATAAAGTCAAAAAGAACCAGTGCAAAAAATTGTTATACAAAAATTACAATAAGCCAAGACCCAGACTTACTATTAGTGGAAAACTAATGCCCCCCGAGGAAGCTAAATAGCGAAACATGCGTTGGGGTCCCGTTTTCCATTAATAGTAAGTCTGGGTCTTGGCTTATTGTAATTTTTGTATAACAATTTTTTTCTTTGGGTATTATATCTTGTTGTGATGGATGAGCTTTGATATTTGCCTGCTTTTGGTTTGAAGATTCAATACTGGACTGGTAGAAGGGACTCAGGGAGTTATAACAATCTATGGATTTGGGGGGGCAGAAAATACTTGACTCAGGCACTGAAAACCTATGTCTATGTACTGTTAACTTTACATAATATTACCCTCTCACGTGTCTCAGGGCCACCCTTAGGGATGCGCTATCTGCAGTGTTGCACATAACTCATCATGCCCCTGCTGTGGGTGGCCTGGTACTTGTGCCTTGCAAGCATCATGAATCTTTATACTACATGCATAGAGGTTTTGATTAGACATTGTAAATAAAACTGATATTAGAAAATCTTATTATAGAGGTGTTACTTGAACACCACATGTTTATATTACTTGATTTTTATGTGTACACTGTATGACACTACACAGTATGGTGAAGGTAGAGGACCCCATAGACTGACAATTTTCTATGCTTTATATTCTCACCTATATGCGGTGACTGAAACTTCGAAGTCTCCTTAGGAAAAGTTTCTATAGATAGAAGAAATATATGTAATTTACAAGAGGTGACAGAAGACTTAGCACTATTACATAGTAGAATATATAGATCTGTCATCAATACCATTAGGAATGCCCACTTTACCTTCATCGCTATGTCACAAAAAAGTGGTGTGAGTGATTTATAAATATTGCCCGATCGAAACAACATACTTTTCCATATATTTGCAGGAAACAACATGAAAAAATAAATTGATAAGTCAATGCCATCAGCAATACACCAACTTATTTTTACAAAAGAAATAAAAAAATGCTGCCTTTACTATTTGATGCCTGTGGATTTATACAGTTGATATTAAAATTAATGTTAGCTGGGAAAATCTCTATGAATGAGCTCTCCCTGGATACAGATGATGAAAAATGTTTTGATTACATGTTAAGTGTTAGTAAAAGTTTCAAGTAACCGTCCATCCTGGGACTGAAAAGTGACTAAATATTTCTCATGTTTAGTTTCCCTGGAGTCCACCATTAGCCTCCCACTGCCCCCATATGCTCAGATTAACATTCCTTTCCTTAATCCTATGTTTACCACCACAACAGATATAATAAGGTATAAGCCAATTATTTTTTGAATAATTTCAAAAACTTCACTAATATACAATATAATCACAACTACAAGACAAAACAGTTACCGTACCTTAAAAAAACATAAAACCCAATTGAAGCAAGAATGGGCAGTGTGGTCATAAAAGCATGAAAAATGCACTTGACTGCAGACAATATTATTAGGTAGGTACAGGTATGGAATTATATATCAAAAATCTACCAGCAGCATATAATATATAATACAACTCTTATAACGATATAAATTGTCCCTGGACGAATGTGGCACCAACTCATAAAAAATTATTATAAGTATGTATAACAAGAAATAATGAGACATAACATCTATATTAGTGCCTGCAGATAGAGTCAATATGTAGATGAGTCATCATAACCACCATGTGCCATGATACACCCCTTGACGAAGCTAACGCGAAACGTGCATTGGGGTGCTTGGGTAGTGTGGTTTCATAATACCGCTGACTCAGTTACGTTCCGGTTTAGAAAACCATTTAGCCCCTATAAGCTGATAATATAGGGCATGGATGAGTGAAAGTGGGTAGGTATTTTTAACCATAATTTTGCTTAATTCACGGAAATCAAGGCAAGGCCAGAGACCCAATCTTTCTTTTTATCAAAGAAAAATCCAGCAGCTACTGGCTAGGATGAAGGATAGATATGACCCTTTTCTAAACTTTTGGATAGATATTCTTTCATGACAGTGCATTCAGGTCTCGACAAATTATACGGATGAGCTTTAGGTAATTTAGCATTACGGACAAGATCAAATAAAATCATAAGGACAATGAGGAGGTAACATCTCTGCCTCTTTTTCAGAGAACATATCTCCGAAGTCTTTCAGGTACCCCATCAGACCCTCCAGACTAGCGGAGCAAATTTGTACAGAACTGACATTTTTTACTGCAATTGGGGCTCCACTTAACAATATACTTCAGACACCAATCAATAACAGGATTGTGAATTCATAACCGGGGCAGTCTCAATACCAACCCAGCATGTAAATTGTCCAACACATAACAGGAGATGGACTCAGAGTGAAGTGTTCTCAATCTAAGTGTGAACTCCACCATTATCAGCTCAAAAAGATTCTGGAGTTACCATGTCTTGTCAATGGCAAAAATTTGAATGGGTCTTTCCAACCAAACTGTCCCGAAACCTAATTTCAGAACCAGTCCAGAATCAATGAAGTTGGCAGCAGACCAACAGTCAACGAAAGCAAACACAGATAACCATTGGTTCTTAAAAAGTAGTTCCATGTTTGTATTTTGTTTGAGAAGTAAAAAGTTACCTGGGAGTCTGCTTGACCTCCTCAACAATCACCCAGACTTAAGCATTTCCCATTGGCTTGCTTGCTTGAGGGCATGCCGAGCACTCCTTAAGGAAAGGTCCAGAATGACCACAATAGAAGCAGAGTCTGAGACTGCGCCGATATCTCCTCTGAATGGTCCAAGAGCTGGCAACTCCAATCTCCGTTGCTTCCGCCGGAGGTAAGTGGATGGATTCAGGAAGAATGACCAAAACCCCTTGTCGCTTATCACATGTCTCCCGAATTCTTCGATCCATTCGAATCACCTGAGTCATCGCTGCCCCCCGAGGAATAAGGTGAGATATGCAGAACCATACAGTCCTTAAGAGTATCAAAAAGACCTCTGTCAAACTGGCACCTGAGAGCTGCATCATTCCACAGAAATTCAGAGGATCATTGCCAGAATTTGGAACTATAGTCCTCAGCAGTGTGATCCCCCTCTGCTCACTACCTCCGTGAATTACACTCTGTCAGATTCATCATCCATAAGTCATCAGAAAAGGTGTCTACAAAAAATTGTTCTGGGGCTTGATGGGACAAACAAAATGCCCAAATCTGAGGGCCACCATAGGGACGTGATTATTCCCACCGCTGGGACTCATTCCCTGAAAACAGGTTGTTATGTAAAAAATAGTCTACAGCTCTCCCTGAATACCCTAAACTGGTGTTTCCTGAAAATGTATCTGTAAGTGACACTACTGGTTCAGGAGAGACCAACTGCCCGTCAGAAGGTACAGAAGAATTAACTACAGTCGGTAGCTGAGACCATTGCGAAGCACCTATGGTACTAGAAAACTGACTCTGCAGCTGGGACTGTGAAAATTCTAGCTTCTGGTGATCCTGAGCCAGATCCTGGAAAATCTGGGTCAGATTCGCCACCTGATCACAGAGTGTATGAACTGGATCCATTGGTGGGGAAAAAAGTATACGGCATATGGCCAATCGTAATGTGATGCTTGTCACTGCTCATGGACAAACCATGATGCTGGGTGGTCATACATTCCAGGGTCAGATTCCAAGATAGCACATTGTAACTAAAGGATGAAAGAAAATGACATAGTCCAGTCATGGTCTGATGTCAGAATACCAAGAAGATAGCAGATCAGAGCAAAGGGGCTAGGCAAATGGGTGGTCAGAATGAGGTCCAAGATCAGGCAGCATTAGATCAACAAGCAGAGCACAGGAATACAAGGCACACAAACACCACTGAACCACTGAGATCTGGGAATGACAGCTTAGTTAAGTTGCTGGGTATTCACTTAAAACAAGGAACACCTGAAGGCAGCTAAGCAAGTCCCGGTGTCAGATTGGATGGCTGAGCTGTGTATCAAACTACTGACAGTTAAGCACTCCCCTGCACTAGAATAGACAATTGAGCTGTCATCCCTGTATCCAAGACACACTGACTGGAAGAATTATGACACAGGCCATGTGCATTATCTTTATGGCAGACATCAACATCACAACTAGTGTAGAAGGCAGAGTATTTTCTATAGGAGATGTGCCCAACCCAGGGTTAAAAGAGGGAACACCTGAAGGAAGTTCAGCATCCCCCATTCTCAGATTGGAAGGCAGAGTATTTTCTGCGTGGACCAGCAGCTAAGAAAGTACATATCCGCTCAAGGTGAGGTGCAATTAGTTATAACTGTAGATAATGCAAAGACGAAAGGAGGAAATACAGGCTATAAGCTTGAGACCAAAATGATCAAAAGCCTTTGGTGTTTGCCAAGGGTAATAGGTCTAAAGAGTGCCCAAAACATGCAACAGTCTATGGAGTGTTGAGCTACTGCATATACATTATGATGGGCAATGATTAGTTCAGGCAGGTAAAGTCTCAAATATATAAAACTTTCTACAGATCATAACATGTTAACAGGACCTACTGATGTTATAGTTTTTGGTTATGCTTTCTTTTTTTTTGCCCCAAAATCTGCAATATTTGGCCAAGGAAGAGTAGCTTTTTAAACCTTATGTAACAAAGCACCTGCCTGGTGTTATTGCCCAGATACCGTGCCCTAAATTATGCTTTTGGTTGTTAAACTGAATGGAGAAAAAAAATAAAAATTCTGAAGTAATAAAAGCCAGCAGTAAAGAATCCATGACTTACCTTTCTGGGGAGTCGTCCAAACAGATGGATGTTGTTTTGCAGGCTTATCCATACCTGTAGTTCAGGTAACATATGTTACTTTTAGTAAAGCTATTCTCCAGCATTAATTTTTGCACAGCATGTCAGAGATCGGTTGGATGTTGCTATGTCCTCTATCTACCAAGACCGGGCCGGGCAACAATGTGGATGTTCCAACAGGAAGTCACACCATAGGAAACAGGTCAATGTTTTTGACTAGAGTGCTTTCAGTTGGATGTATAGTTTTTGAACATTACAGTTACTTTATACAAGTTGTTAGTAGTAATTTCTACTATTCTTTTTCTCATACCTTTAGATGCATTTTCACTGGCATTAGCCCTTATCCTGACTCAGCACTCAGGATTTTCTTTTGAGCCTAGTCAGGATTCACACTTCACCACTCCACTCGACTCACTCATGCATCTTCTCTGTGACCTTCCCACATGGGTAGGGCATCCCTCTCACCAGATGCACCCTGTCTGACCTCGTTCTACTTGGGTGTCATTGTTCTATCCATAACCCAATCTTTAAACCATTCACAGCCACAAGGACCCTTTCACCCTCAATGACTTCAGTTCACAGTACAATATCTCTCACAGCAAGCTCTTTTCTGGTCATGTATGCAGGCAAGCTCTCTTTTGTGTGCCTTTGCTTCATTTCAACTCTCACTCTCAGTAGCAGCTTCACACTTAAGACAGTCAAAGAGGCAACCATCCATCCATTGATACAGGCAGCAGACTGTTAAAACCAGGGGCGGACATATCATTGGGGCAACCTGTGTAGCCACACAATGGTTCAAGAGGTAAAGGGGCCCAGTTACACCTCTAAAACAGGTGAAATTGTACATTATGATGAACTATTGGACTGAAAAGGGCCCCTATATTTTTGCACATGGGGCCCTTTCCTGTTTGTGTCCACCAGTGGTTAAAAAATACAGGTCCATCCCTCACCATGAAGTTACCGGCTGTTTTGGGCACCCACCAGCTGATCAAGCCTTTCGTGTCTGACCTTACTAATGGGGAAACAACATTTTATACATTTGTTCATGGTGGGAGCATTCTGAAGCTTCCCCATATATAAACCACCACGTGTCCAAGTCACATTTCCTCTCAATTCCAACCTACTCAACTCCAACACAGACGCACTCAACTAGTAATACTGTCCAGTAGTGATGAGCAAGCATACTCGTGGCTCGGGTTTCTCGGGTTTCCCAGAGCATGCTTGGGTGGTCTCCGAGTATTTTTTTTGGCGTGCTCGGAGATTTGGTTTTTGTCGTCTCAGCTGCATGATTTTCGACTGCTAGACAGCTTGATTACATGTTAGGAATGCCTGTTTGTTAGGGAAATCCCACATGTATTCAGCCTGTCTAGCAGCTGTAAATCATGCAGCAGAGACAACGAAAACTAAATCTCCGAGCACGCCAAAATACTCAGAAATCACCCGAGCATGCTAAGGGAGACCTGAGCAACGATACTACTGTCCAGATGTCATCCAAACCCAACTGTTCTCTTGCCTTCAGTGTTTGTGTCCCAATAACACCACGACATACACAGGGTTTTAGTGCAAAACTTAACAATAAATATATTTTAGGGGTATATAACTAGAGAGGGGGTGTAACATGCTGAATCCTGGCAGTGTGTAATATAAACACTGTTAGGATTTGGTATATTTCACTCTCCCGGTGGTCATCATGTGACTGCTCATTGAATATTTGTGATCACATGCCGACCATCTATTGGGACATATGGCCTTTTTCAGCAATGTGCTACAACACTGACAAAATCATTACTTTACATTTCAAAGGCAGGTCATTTTTGAGAGCGTTCTTTGTTCTCCTAGTCTTTCTGGAAGGCACAACTGGTGCTTTGTCACAAGGGTTGAAGTTTTCATAATCATCATCATCGTTGTCATCATTATCTTTGGTTGAATTGAAGACTGAAGATAAAGGTAAAGTTAATATGCAGTTAGTTTTACTTATTTATTGTACGAAGTATCCTTAAAAAGTTTTTCTCAACATTATAAATTTTTAAATTGTGAATGGAATGGAAAAATTTTCAATTTTATTCTTTACTAGCAATCTCGAAAGCCTCCTAGGCAAGGAGCGAAGTGTTTGAAAGCCCTTTCCCTTTAGAGCTTGTGTAGAAGAGAGGACCGGGCTGCAAGGGCTGCTGAAATGCCGGGTCCGGAACTGCTGGGGCCAAACCTCCTGTTGCTGAAGGGATTGAGATTGCAGATGGAGCGAGCCAGTAACCTGGGTAAGGGGGGCACGGCCAGAGAGAGTAAGTTAAAAGGGGTTGCGTGGGAATATAAGGGGACTTCCCACCAGAGCGCTTAGCAGGCGTGGACCGAGACTGCAGTGAGGGGAGCGATAGGCCGCAGCGTGCAGAGACTGGGCACAGCGTGAGAGATTCACCCATACCGGCGGGTGCGCAGTGGAACGCACGACAGACAGAGTATTACAGCACGGACGTCCAGGTGTCGGCTGACACACAGAGAGGTGCACGCCGGGCAGAGCATAGCAGCACAGCCATTCAGGTGACAGCGGCTGTTCAGAAAGACACGTGCCAAGTGGAACCTTGCGGAGGGCTATACCCTCTTGCTCCACAGTTAAATGGACTAGGGGCTCAGCGGGAAAAACCAGAGACCGCCCGCTGCCGCCAGAAGCTGGACCATGTGTTGGGTGGGGACACCTGAAGATGCACCGACCACCACCAGCATCACTTTAAGTGAATCTGTTAATAAAAGACTGTCTAGTTAAACAACCGTTATACAGTTTAGGTTTTGCATCCCTTTTCCCTGTTATCTCTCTGCAAGGAGTTCATTAAATATAGCTAATTTCTACTCTGCAGCATTTGTGTTACTGCATCCCAGCACCTGCATATTACACTTGCAAGCATCGCTCTGAGGCAAGGTTCACACACGGTCAGTATTCGGTCACTATTTTACATCAGTGTTTGTAAGCCAAAATCAGGAGAGGAACAATCATAGGGAAAGTATAATAGAAAAACGTCACCACCACTCATAGTTTGTACTCAACATCTCAAAATATAGACTAGACTTACATTTCTTTCTGCTTTAGACGATCTTTCTTCAACCCAAAAGCAAGTGCATAGCCCAAACAGGAGTCATAAAGCATTTTACAGTTCTCACTGGATTCAATGTACTGATGTTATCCATAGAACTGCTGAATGGTGAGGGAATCTTCTGACAACCACTCTTACTAACGATTAATGGATTTTAAACATTTTTTTCAAGCCAGACATTTTTTCACTTGACGTAATGTTGAGATAATGACATAGAACATTTCAGCTATCTGTAAGTAATGGGATTTCAGGGTAAGACCAGATTTTGATCATAGTGTGATCAGATTCTCTTGGATGAGGAGAAGATGGAGAAAAAAAATGTCTCCATCTTCTACATTCTGTCAGTCCATGAAAAATGGATTATTCTCAGATGTCATCCAAGTGCAGTACAATGTTTCCCATGCACTCATTGGCTTCCATGGCCACTTGCAATCTGAATATCAGATCACTCAGGCATGCAGTGATTTTTTTCCTTGCTGTCCAAGGAAAAAATCCGACATATGTGCAGCTCCATAGAATAACATTGGTCCGAGTCCTATCTGAAGTTTTGTCGGATCACACTCACACCAAAACTACGATCTTCTGCACCTGCCCTAGGTTTGTACTATCATCAAAGCCTGCAAATTCTGCTTGTAATACCGTGACTTACCATAAGGTGTGCAGTTGGGTCAGAGTTTTGACTATGGACAAAAGTAGGTGAAGATCCAAATGTAATACCCAAATTTTCTAGTTGAAGATCACATTCTAAAACCATAGAATTGTTCCTTCTCTGGAATTGGTACCCATCTAGCCATAAGGGCATAAATGGGGTGGTATACCGATGCTGGATTATCACACATGGGTCACAATTCAATTACCGTAATTGTGATAGTATTTAATTGAGGTAGAGGTCAATGTTCTATGCAGTGCACTCCAATTCCTCCACATCAGTGATAATTTGCTTTTCAATTCTCCTGCTAATATTTGGGTGGACAGCAATAAATCCTACCTATCAGGTTGTCCCATGCTTCACCTTTGTCAAATACTCATGTTGTGATCTACATAATAATCATTAACTGTGTCTGTCACTGTACAAGAAAAATAAGAAACTGGTCATTCCTGAAATGCTCCTTTTTCAAGCATCTGAGCTCCAATCAAGAGTAGTTTGGATGGTGCCCTGTACGGTACTGGACACTTTTCCCCCTATATATGCTCCACAGGAGGAATTACTTTACTACTAAAGGGGTAAAATATATATCTTTGTACCATGTTAGCCAGTAGATAGAAAAATATTAAGATTTGAGAGTCCTCAAAAGGTTACACAACTACTGCAGATTCTCAAATTGTAATATTTTACTAGAGTGCTCTGGTCCTGATGGACAGCTCCTTTCCACACCTTTTGTGGGCTGCCACATGCTAGTGAATGCTGCAGGTTCTTATGGCATGACATTCTGTCTGAGTCACATCGTTCGGCTCTCCAACCTTTCTTCGCCTCATATACATTTTTACCAGTCCCTCCTGATCCCTGCATCAGCATCAGCTCGGCACTGGACTGCACCATCACCAAATGTCTTCAACTACAAATGAGGACACATGGCCAAAAGATGGTGGCCACACTCGAATACTTGCATTAATTAATTTTTATGGCTATTTGTCAGTTGTAAGTGAGACATAGGGTGGTGTTATATAATGAGATGTTGGATAATAAAAGACCCATACACTATATTGCACAGTGGCTACCCAAGATGTCTGTATCCACCTCTGGCCACACTGCTGGGTGCATCATCAACCACAGGCCAGAAGATATTGCCATGGAGTCTTAAGCAGAAAAGTTGTCCTCTCTATTGAACTATTTATCATCTCACATACCCAAACACTGACATAAGATCTATATATTTATTTTCTAAAGTGTACAGAGTAAATCGAAACTGAAATTATGATATGGAGCATTGCTTATGGTAAATGTTAGTTTTGCTATTTTAGGCTGTCCTTTGGGAACATCTATTTCTGCCCTACCGCAGAGGTGACACTTCGCCCCCCCGTTGCTTCAGGACAGGAAGAACCCTTTATGGGTGGTTGATCAAGCAAGACATGGCAGGGTGACTCATAAAACCCTAGCCTAATGTAATGATGCTCAGCCACACCTTAGAAAAGACTATAGATTTCAGCACCAGAATGGTCCAGTGAGCAGAAAAAGAACAGTTCAAAAATATTGAAATTAATTCTTATTTGCAATGAGAATGAACCTTAAATGTTATTATAAAAACCCATCCTCCTCTAATGTTGTACCAAAATCAGCAGCCATGGGTTCTTCTAAGCAGCTGCCTAGTACTCTGAAAATGAAAATGTTGGAGGCCCACAAAGCAGGAGAAGGCTTTAAGAAGATAGCAAAGCATTTTAAAGTTGCCCTTGCCTCAGTTCAAAATGGAATTAAGAAATGGTAGTAACAAGAACCGTGGAGGTCAAGATAATGTCTGGAAGACCAAGCAAAATTTCAGAAAGGCAAATCAGAAGCCCTGCTTGACTGCAAAAGATCTTCAGGAAGATTTAGCAGACTCTGGAGTTGTGCTACATTGTTCTAATGTTCAAAGACACCTGCACAAATATGGCCTTCATGGAAGAGTCATCGGAAGAAATCCTCTTCTGCATCCTCACCATAATATTCAGCAGCAAAAGAATGCAAAATAACATCTAAACAAGCCTGAAACATTCTGGAAACAAGTCCTGTGGACCAATGAGGTTAAAATAGAATTATTTGGCCACAATGATCAAAGGCATGTGTGGAGAAAATAGGGCACAGAATTTCAGAAAAAGAACATCTCACCAATCATTAAATATGGGGTAGGATCAATCATGCTTTTAGGTTGTGTTGCAGCCAAAGGCACATTTGACAAATAGATGGAAGAATGGATTTAATAACATTTTAACAATTTTTTGATGCAAACAGAACACCATCTGTAAAAAAGCTGACATTGAAAAGAGGATGGCATCTACAAATGGATAATGAACCTAATCACACATCAAAAATCACAACAGACTTCCTCAAAAGACAAAAATTGAAGGTTTTACAATTGCCCTCACAGTCCCCTGATCTGAACATCATTGAAAATCTGTGGCTATACCTCTAAATAGCAGTGTATGCAAGACGACTCAGAAATCTCACAGGACTGGAAAAATTTTCCAAGGAAGAATGGATGAAAATCCATCAAACAAAATCTGAAAGACTCTTGCCTGGCTACAAAAAGCATTTAAAAGCTGTTATACTTGCAAAAGGGGTGATACTAGGCACTAACCATACATGGTGCCCACACTTTTGCATTGTCCCACTTTCCTTTCAATAATTTTAAAATGTTAAAAATTACAAATCGGCGAAACGTGCGTCGGGGCACGTTCCTGGAACCGGGATACTCACCCAGATGGGTAAGCACTAAGCGGCACTTTAAGTTGCACCGTCACTTTATGCATTAATGGACACCAGTCTTTGACATATAGATCAGTCCTTGGGATGCCATTTTTTCTGTCAGTCACATTCTTTTGCCAGTCACACTATTTATCAACTCCTTACAGTCCTTCTACCTTTTGATGGACTTCCATCTGTGATACATGTGGTACCTTAACAGATAACTATCTGAACATATGTGTAGGTAGAGGCAACTGGCAATTGTTTATTTTTGCACTGTGGCTTGTTTTACCGCTTTATTTTTTCTCCCTGAGATGGTTGGTTCTCTTTTGTATTTGAATGGTGCATATTACTGTGTCTATGCTTTGAGTGGTTCCTGGGAATGTCTTGTTTGTTTCTTTATACCAACCACTGCATCTATTATTACTATGACAATTGTGTTTTTATGTGATGAACAATATAGTGTTTATTTTTAGCATAATTTTGCGTTTTGATTTATGTAGGGCTTGATGCTCTGTAAATGTGTAAATTCTGAATATTTGTTTTTTGCCTAAAATACAAAGGAAATACGTCATCTTTATCTTTAGCCTTTTTAGAGACATTTCATCTTAAGCTTTCCTAACTGTTCACAATAACAGTAACTTTTATCAGGAGTGCCCAAACTTTTACATGACACTGTACACTAAAACACAGAGTTATTAAGGTGTATTATACTAGTGATATGAGCACTGGATTTAAAAGCTGGAATAAGCAAGAAAATAAAAAAAAGTTGAAAAATAAAAATAGCTAATAAAAATGTAAATTGCCTGTTTTATTTCCCGATTAAATACCTTTAAACCTTTAAATTCTATTTTTTAAAAAATGAAAAAACTATACATACTTATATCTCCACATCTGTAATGACTAAAATTACAAATTATCATGTCATTTTTACCATGGGGTGAATGCCATTAAAATAATGGAAAGCCAAATTAGCCGATTTTAGTCCCCTTGCCTCCAAAAAATCAAATAAAAAGTGATCAAAAACTCCCAAGTGCCCGATGAAAATAGTAAAAACTAAAGCTTTCTTGCCAGAAGCAAGCCCTCTCACACACCGCTATCAACACAAAAGTAAAAAAGTTATAACTTTTAAGAGTTTTTTGAGGCATTCAAAAATTACAAGTTTATCAGGTAAGAAAATGCTTCAATAAACTCTCTTTTTTTGAGATATGTGCACACTACATAATTTTGTCAGGTATATTCCTTGTGGAGCCCACCTGAAAAATAACTCATAAAGCATTGAAAAGAAAGAACAAAAGCACAGTAATGTCAAAACAACTTGCCGTACATACGATCAGTGTGTTTCAGTTTCTTGTAACTGTTTCAGTCTTTGAAAGTCATGAAGCAGCTAAAAGAACCGTCCGATCCATTCTTCTTGTGGCTTCCATTTGAAAGTCGATCAATACTATAAGTAATTGACAACAAAAAAAATCTCAGTGGCAAAAGCGCCACAAAGAGGTCTTAAATGACGCCACCGGTGTTTTCCTGAAGCATCTTTGTATAGAAAAAGCTCAGTGGCTACACTGTGCACATACCGTTACCGAATTTTTGGAGTTTTTTTTTTCCTGAAGCAATTTGGGACAGGTTTGGAAAAAATTTTTCCTGCCGCCCTTTGATTTAAAGAAATGAAATGCACTTTTTTCCATCTAGCATTTTGTAAAACCTTTTTCAGGGAAAACAAAGGTAAAAAAATCCTCATAAGGCTATGTGAACATGGTATCTTGTAGGTCTGGTCGCAGTCGGTAAGTTTTCCCAGGCTAAGTCACTTCAGGTTGATGGTTGCTTTCCAGAAACGGTTTCACCAGCGGCTCCTATAAACTCTAGGCCCGTGAAGAATGATTAGGTCACTTCTTTTTACTGCTTCATGGTTTCCGAACCCTGAAGCGGAGCGTTTTTTACTCCAGTGCTGGAGTGGTGCTACTAAACTAATTTCCCTGTACTTAGTCTCATGACTACCAGCTGTCGTCTTCAAATGTTTTTTGGTGCTGATCCTGTCTGTCTCAAGCAGAGTGTGACCTTTCAGATTGCTCCAGTGTTTGCTGGGCGATCCGGGAGTCAATCTGGAAGTCACAACTCAATATAAGTCTATATGAGCCATAAAAAGGCCAGAATGAGGCCCTCAAAGACTTGCATTGAGAGCTTGTGAATGTTAACTCTGACTTCCAGTCAGTCAGAAGTTGTGATTGCAAGATTGCGGCGCAGGACCAGAGTGGTGCTTGGAAGACCTTTAGACAGTGGCTGGTAAGTATAAGATTAGACTCAGGAAACTTAGATTAGTAGCACTATTCCAAAGCTAAGAAATAAAAAAAGTGCTGGAGTGGTGCTTTAAATGGTGTAGTTTCCAAAACAGATTCTCTTCTTAAGCATTTTGCAAATATCACATCACACTTGAAAACCATTGCAGAAAAATGTGTGCTTTATAATGAATGAATTAATTAATAATTAACATGTTTCTACAATGCCACCCTTGCATCAGCCATCGACTCGGTCGCTCCTGTCATGCATAGCAGAGTGCGATGAATCAATAGACAACCCTGGCACAATAACATCACTAAAAAGCTTCGGCAAGTATCCAGAAATGCAGAACGGCGCTGGAAGAAAACTCATTCGCAAGATGATTTCACTGCACTCAAACAAGCAACACTCGCATTCAAATCTGCTCTCACCTCTGCTAAACAGGCCTACTTTACTTCCCTTGTATCGTCCTTATCCCACAAACCCAAACAGTTGTTCAACACTTTTAACTCCCTCCTCCGCGCACCACTGCCCCTCCGACTTCCCTAATCTTTGCAGAGGATTTTGCCACGCACTTCAAAAATAAGATAGACCAAACAAGGCAAGTCTTTGTTGTCCGACCACCACAATCTCTTTGTATGTCAGACCAATGCCCAAACCCCATAAATTCTCTCTCCAAAATCAGTGAAGGAGAGCTTGCTCATCTTCTCTCCAAATCACACGTCACCACTTGTGCACTTGACCCCATCCCTCCTCCTCCCCAACCTCACCACTAGACTTATCCCATCCCTATCCCTTCTCTTCAATCTATCACTAACTTCTGGTACCTTCCCCTCTGCTTTCAAACATGCCACAATCACATCTATCCTCAAAAAGCCATCCCTTGACCCGAGCGCTATGTCCAGCTATCGCCCCATATCTTTGCTCCCATTTGCTTCCAAACTCCTGGAGCAGCACGTCCACGCTGAACTTTCCTCTCACTTTGCATCTAACTCGCTCTTCGACCACCTACAATCTGGCTTCCATCCCCACCATTCCACTGAGACTGCCCTGAACAAACTTACTAACAACTTACAGCAAAAGCTAATAGACAATTCTCTATACTCCTCCTTCTAGACCAGTCCTCAGCCTTCGACAGTTGACCACTGTCACCTACTACAGATCCTCTCTTCCTTTGGTGTCAAAGACCTTGCCCTATGCTGGATGTTCTCATGCCTTACCAACCACACACTTAGCATTTCCTACTCCCATACTTCATCTCTCTCCCTCTCTGTTGGTGTCCCTCAAGGCTCTGTCCTAGGACCCCTTCTCTTTCTCTTTTTAATCAATACTAGAGTTGAGCGAAACGGGTCGAAAAATTTCAAAAGTCGCCGACTTTTGGCAAAGTCGGGTTTCATGAAATGAAACCCGACCCTAGGATGAGGTCGGCCACGAGGTCGGCGACTTACTCGCCAAAGTCGCGTTTCAAAAGTTTGTTTTGCGCTCTTTTTCAGCCAATCAGGATCCACGGACACTGTGGGCAACGTGATGACATAGGCAGGGGTCACCACCATCTTTCAGAAGGGCATGCAAGTGATTGGCTTGCTTTGGTGGGCGTCACAGGGGGTGTAAAAGGGCGTGCACGCCGACCGCCATCTTACTTCTGCCGATCTTAGCATAGGGAGAGGTTGCTGCTGCTGATTCTGTAGGGAGAGCGTTAGGCAGGGAAGAAGAAAAAAAAACTGCTTCTGCTGCTAGCGATTTTGCCTGTACAACACACCAGTCACTGTGTGTGCAGTGCAAGGGGAGGCTATATTTTGGTGGATCAGCGGTGTTGGTTGTTAGGCTGCCTTCTAAGGCTTCCTGACGGCTGCATTGCTGTTTACCCACTGCTCTGCAAACTGCTTTTTTAAAAGCAATCCCAATTTTTTTTTTTGTCCTGCTGAGGTACTGAGCGTGCATTTTTTCACACCATACAGCGGTGCACACTCCTCACACAGTACCGTGTAACGGCTGTTATCACAGCCACAGTGAAGCTATCTGTGTGTCACTCTGTGAGAATAAGTCGAGGACATGTTCCGTTCTCACAGACCTGCACCTTCTAGTTTTGTCTAGCTTTCAAACAGTTAAATATATTTGCTGTTTGATCACATTCAAAACTATAGAGAGACAGCGTGTGTCAGTCCGTATACTTAAAAAACACGGAGCTTGACAATTTTACGTACACCGGACAGCCGTGTACGTGCACGCTCCTCTCAGTACCGTGTAACGGCTGTTATCACGGCCACAGTGAAGCTATCTGTGTGTCACTCTGTGAGAATAAGTCGAGGACATGTTCCGTTCTTACAGACCTGCACCTTCTAGTTTTGTCTTGCTTTCAAACAGTTAAATATATTTGCTGTTTGATCACATTCAAAACTATAGAGAGACAGCGTGTGTCAGTCCGTATACTTAAAAAACACGGAGCTTGACAATTTTACGTACGCCGGACAGCCGTGTACGTGCACGCTCCTCTCAGTACCGTGTAACGGCTGTTATCACGGCCACAGTGAAGCTATCTGTGTGTCACTCTGTGAGAATAAGTCGAGGACATGTTCCGTTCTTACAGACCTGCACCTTCTAGTTTTGTCTAGCTTTCAAACAGTTAAATATATTTGCTGTTTGATCACATTCAAAACTATAGAGAGACAGCGTGTGTCAGTCCGTATACTTAAAAAACACGGAGCTTGACAATTTTACGTACACCGGACAGCCGTGTACGTGCACGCTCCTCTCAGTACCGTGTAACAGCTGTTATCACGGCCACAGTGAAGCTATCTGTGTGTCACTGTGGAAGGATAAGTGGAGGACTTGTTCCGTTCTTACAGACCTACACTCTAGGGAGATTCCTATTCTGCCCAATTCTATATACACCTTGTAGTTTGTGATACACTAGCCAATTTCTGCCTGTGACATAGCGCTGTGATATTCAGTGGGCCTCACACAATCCAAAAGTGTCCAGTGTCCACTAGTGTGTGCAGAAATTCAAAATTTCCGTGATCCTGTAGTCACTTTTTTCACACCTGTGCCATCGAGCCTGTGACATAGCGCTCTGATATTCAGTGGGCCTCACACAATCCATAAGTGTCCAGTGTCCACAAGTGTGTGCAGAAATTCAAAATCTCCCTTATCCTGTAGTCACTTTTTTCACACCTGTGCCATCGAGCCTGTGACATAGCGCTCTGATATTCAGTGGGCCTCACACAATCCATAAGTGTCCAGTGTCCACAAGTGTGTGCAGAAATTCAAAATCTCCCCTGTCCTATAGACACCTTGTACCTTGTTTTACATTACTATATAGTTTGTTGGATTTTGTCTACATTTCTACCAAAAATGAGGAAGGCTGGTGGAAGAGGCCGTGGAATTGGGCGGGGGTTGGCAGCTGGTAATGATGGTGTTGGTGGTGGATCTGATGGTAGTGGCAAACGCAAAATAGGATCGAATGCAGGAGGTGTTGAGCCTGCGTCATCGTCTGGCTCCACAAGGCCTCGAAGGCTTACTTTTCTAGGAGTTGGCAAACCGCTTTTAAAGCCAGAGCTGCAGGAAAAAGTTTTGGCTTACATTGCTGACTCAGCCTCCAGCTCTATCGCCTCCTCTTCTGAAGTTGTAAAAAGTAAAAGCACTGAGTCGTCATTGGAGGCTCATGTTCATGAACCACACCTTTCCTTGTGTCCTTCACCCCAACCAAATTGAAGGATGACGCAGGCCATACTACTGATTACTCCATGGAGCTGTTTTCACATACCATGCCTGGATTATCAAGTGAAATGGTGAATTACCCAGGCCAAGATGAATCTGACATGGAGTGCACTGATGCACAGCCACTGATAGATGATTCTGCTGGTACATTCACTCAGAGCACTACATTGTCCTCGCAGTGTACAGAGCCAGATTCTGACCCTGATGAGACTCAGGTGCCCCTTCCCGCACACTATACCACCATACACGGTGACACACAGGAAGGTGCACATGACATTGAAGAGGAGGTGATGGATGACCCAGTTGTTGACCCAGTTTGGCATCCATTGGGGGAAGAGGGTGCTGCTTCCAATAGCTCAGATGAGGAGCATCCACAGCAGACATCGACATCGCAACAGCTGTTATCTGGCAGGCACGGAGCACTCCAAAGACAGGTTCCAAAAATCAAAAGAGTTGCTGGACAGCTTGTCCAGAGGGTCAAAAGATCACAGCGTGCTAGGCCGCAAAATGTCTGCCAAAGTAGGAAGAGTGCAGTGTGGCACTTTTTTGAACAAAATCCTCATGATCAGGCCAAGGTTATCTGTAAGAAGTACGCAAAGACCTTTAGCCGAGGGAAAAATCTGAAAAATTTGAATACCAGTTGCATGCTTAGACATTTAACCACCATGCACTTGCAAGCATGGACACAACACCAAACCTCAAGTACCACATGTGCAACTGATCACAAAGAAGGTAGTCAGCAATGCTACATTGTTTCCCCCACTGTAAGCCCACTGGTCAGCACAGCAGCAAATGTTGAGGTGTCGTTGCAAGGCCACAGCAGTCAGGGAATCCCACTGTTATATCAACAAAATACTGAATCTAGGCCATCAGAAAGAACACCAACTCCATCACCATCATCAACCCTCTCTCAGTCCGCCCTGTCCACCGCTACTTCCACCATATGCAGCTCTCAAGTCCAGCTCACCCTCCCAGACACTATGAGTAGGTCAAGAAAGTACTCAGTCTCTCATCCGCGTACACTGGGTTTGAACGCCCACATTGCCAAACTAATCTCGTTTGAGATGATGCCCTATCGGTTGGTGGAAAGCGCAGCTTTCCGCGAACTCATGGCCTATGCAGTACCACGCTATGACCTACCCAGTCACCACTTCTTCTCTCGCAAAGCCATCCCAGCCCTCCACCATCATGTGAAAGACCGCATTGTCCATGCACTCAAGCATTCAGTGAGTGGAAAGGTGCACCTCACAACTGATGCATGGTCCAGTCGGCATGGCCAGGGCCGTTACGTGTCCATCACTGCGCACTGGGTTAATGTGGTGGATGCAGGGTCCACAGGGGACAGCGGTGGTGGGACAGTGCTGCCTAGCCCACGGTATAGGAAACAGTTGGCTGTAGGCGTTCGACCCTCCTCCTCCAGAAGCAAAAGCTCGTCCACAGAGCGCAGTCGTACGAGCACTCCATCTGCAGCTGCCACTGTTGCACACGAGGTGTCCCCCTATCGAGCGGCTAGTAGAAAGCATCAGCAGGCTGTGTTGCAGATGATGTGTTTGGGCAACATACACACCGCCGAGGTGCTGGCCGAGTACTTTCAGCGACAAACTGAGTCATGGCTGGGCAGTGTACAACTTGAGGCAGGCAAGGTAGTTAGTGATAACGGCCATAATTTTGTGGCAGCCATAGCCCTTTCAAAACTCAGCCACATACCTTGCTTGGCTCACACCTTGAACCTGGTGGTGCAGTGCTTCCTCAAAAATTATCCGGAGTTAACAGCCCTGCTCCAGAAGGTGCGAAGACTGTGCGCGCACATCCGCCGGTCGCCTGTACACTCCATTCGTATGCAGAAGCTGCAGCGATTGCTCCACCTTCCCAACCACCGCCTCATTATCGACATTGCAACAAGGTGGAACTCCACCCTGCACATGGTTGAGCGGCTGTGCGAGCAGAGGCAGGCCATAATGCATTTGTGGGAGGATACACGGCCAGGCACTTTGAGAGCAGACATGGAGTTGACAGGTGTGCAGTGGTCGAAGCTGAAAGACCTCTGTAAAGTCCTTCAGTGTTTTGAGGAATGCACACGGCTGGTAAGCGCAGACGACGCCATCCTAAGCATAGGCATCCCACTTATGTGTCTGCTCATGCAAACTTTGACGCACCTTAAGGAGCAGGCATCTGCAGCCAATGTTGACGAGGAGGGAATCCTTGATGACATTCAGCCATTGTCTGCTCAGGGACCTCTCCTGGACGAGGTGGAGGAAGGATGATGATGTGGATGATTACTTAGGGGATGAGGATGCATCTCGTGGGGCAAGTGAAAATGTTGGCGTGGCAAGGTCTGATACAGGGTTTGTGCATGACTGGAGGGATGTGGATTTGCCAGAAAGTGCTCCTCCAACCAGCACTCGCAGTGCATCATTGACACCGGGAACATTGGCCCACATGTCAGATTATGCCTTGCAGATCCTAAAAAGGGACCCCCGCATTGCCAAAATGATGAACGATGACGACTACTGGTTGGCCAGCATCCTGGATCCACGCTATAAAGGCAAATTACAAAACATCATGCCACAGGAGAACCTTGACCTAATATTGGCTAATAAACAAGCAACTCTGGTAAATCGGTTGCTTGAGGCATTCCCAGCACACAGCAGCGGTGATGGTTCTCACACGAGCCGCACGGGCCGGGGGCAGCTTGGCAGAGGTGTTCGTGGTGCACACAGCAGAAGTGGCGTTGGAGACAGGAGTTTCATGACAATGTTGTGGACTGATTTTTCAAGTACCGCTCACACAACTGGTAATACTGCATCGATGGAAAGTGACAGGAGACAGCAGTTGTCAACTATGGTTACAAACTACTTTTCCTCCCATATCGATGTTCTCCCACACAGGTCATTCCCCTTTGACTATTGGGCCGCTAAACTGGACACCTGGCCTGAATTGGCACAATATGCCTTACAGGAGCTCGCTTGCCCAGCTGCAAGTGTGCTATCGGAAAGAGTCTTCAGTGCAGCTGGATCAATCCTGACAGAAAAAAGGACCCGTCTGTCAACCCAAAATGTGGATGATCTAACCTTCATTAAAATGAACCATGCATGGGTTTCCAAGGATTTTGTCCCACCTTCCCCTGATGACACATAGGGTGACAGAAAAATGGCTTGCTTTGGTCCACCTCTTCCTGGGACTTGACCTATTTCGCCTTTTGCATCAGCTGAATGTCCAACATCAACATATGCCACTTTCTAAAACTCCCTAACTGTGCTGCCTCCCCCCCCCCCATGGCCGGGGTCATCACCTAGCGCACGACACCGTGCGAGTGCCGTTGCCCTGGACAGGTGGGTAGGCCGACTCTTGGGCGCGGGCACTGGCACAGGGTCCCTCATAGTGCAATCAAGTGTCTCTGACGGTGGTGGTGCACACCCGCCGTCAGACACACCGCCGTACTATGAGGGGCCCAGTGCCAGTACCGACGCCCACGAGTGGGCCCCCCTTGCTTGGGCAGGGCCCCAGCATTTGCAATCTTTACCTCTCCCTGCTCCTCCGCTGTGTAGTCTGGGCCGTCAAATCCATACTGTGCCTGACACCGTCTGAGCCTGCCTCCTGATGTATAGACATATATTTTGAATGTGTACGCTATCCATACATGTTATCCGGGGATACGGTACCCTTTCTCACCTTTGTGCAATCACGTGTAATCCATACTGGGCCTGAGAACGGCTGGCGAGCTGTTAAGCAAGCTACAGCACCTGTGGTTTGCACACGTAAGTTTTTCATTTTTTCAGGAATGACGGTTAGGCCTAATTCCGGAACTGCGGTTGAACTGCACTTACTGGGAAATCATCGTTCGCGGGTAATAATTGTAATCACAGATCCCCATCAGTATCGTTGTTCAGGGGGTTATCTGCACCTGTAAGCGACAAACGCTGGCCTTTTCAGTGTAGCGCACATGCAGCCACGGACATGTAAGGGCATGACACACCAGTTATTGGCCAATCTCATGTGCCAGAGCCTCACGTGTCCCTCTAGTAAGCCGGACTCGGACCGCGGGGCATGACGGAGTCTCGTTCGTTAACGGAATTAAGCTTGCAATGTGTGCATCTTTTCTGTAGCTGGCATGGTTGAGGTTTCCCAGATGGAGTCGAATTAAACCGTAGGCTCCACTCCTGGTGGTGCCCTTCTGGACATTCCTTTAAGGTTCAGCTTTGCAACCATACAGCCCACGTAAAACAAACACTTTGCCTTCATGAACGCTGTTTTGAGGGTCATGACTCGTGGGAATAACGCCGCCCAATCAGTTAACCTGCTAGAGAGATCCTTCATTGCTCCCAAGCATGACATCACACTCCCTAGGAGGAAGGTAATGCCACTGTGGCGACCGTACTCCTGGGGGCGACACAAGTGCACTGATGCCCAGCCACTGCTCGATGAATCTGCTGGTACATTGACCCAGACCACTACATTCCCCTCGCACGCTTCACGGCCTGAATCTGACCCTGATGAAACTCAGGTTACCCTTCCCATATGCAGTTCCATCTTACACGGTGACAAAGAGGAAGCTGCAGATGAAAGTGCAGGTTCAGCCCACCCGCCATCAGACACACCACCGTACTATCAGGGGCCCTGTGCCAGTGCCGTCGCCAACGAGTGGGCCCCCCCTGCTTGCTCAGGACCACAGCACTTGCAAGGTTGAAATACTGTGCAGTGAGATGGAAGATGGGGACGATGAGGAGTCCAGACTAGTACAGGGATTCCCTAGCGAGGAGACTTATTTCATTGTTTTCAATGTTGGGACAGCAATTTTTGGGGAGCACTATACTCTGGAGAATGATAGATGGGGCCCACCATACACTGGAACATTCCAAAGGTGGACATCAGACACTGGAGCAGCATTTACAGGGCCCATTATACACTAGAGCATTAGAAATGGGGCCCATTATGTTTGGAGCATTATTTGGGCCCATAAGACAGTGGAGCTTCATCCATGGGGACCAACATATACTGTAGCATTATGTGGAGCTCATCATATACTGTTTCAAACATTATATGGGACCAATGATTCTGTATGGAGAAATAGATGGGCCTTGTCATGAGATGTAAAAAGTGAAGTATTTTTCATTGTACTATACCGCTATTTCTCTGCCGTATCGGAGCATGGTGAGTTGTGGTATGTGTTAAAGGGGCGCTATTTCGCCCAGGGCATATGAAAACCTGGAGCCAGCCCTACCCCTCCACAACTTTAGCCAAATAACCCCCATTTTTCAGTGCGTAACTTGTATTATGAAGTTAATTAAGGTTGACAAGCTTAAGTAAGAAGAATTGATGCTTTTGGCATTCAAATGGGCACTGTAGGTGTGTTTCCTGTCCTCCTCTCACTGCCGTCTTTTATTCCCCATTGACTTACATTGGGTTTCGTGTTTCGGGACGACCCCGACTTTTCCCTATAGTCGGCCGATCTTGCTCGACCCGACTTTTGGAAAAGTCGGGTTTCGCGAAACGAAACTCGACCCTAAAAAAACAAAAGTCGCTCAACTCTAATCAATACCCTTGGCCTGTGACAAGTCATAAAGTCCTAGAGCTTCCTGGACCATCTATATGCTGACAACACTCAGATCTACCTCACTGGCCCAGATGTCTCCTCTCTGCTCACCAGAATCTCAGAGTGTCTATCAGCCGTTGTTAGGCTGGCGGAAAGCACCAAATAATAAAATTATAATGAGGTGCGTTCGCAGCCTGGGGTCCACCGTGCAGAGATGGTATACTGCTGCTAAGTAATGGCGGATTTCTACCTGAACACCGGCGGTTAACCACTGCCCCGTTGCGTATAGGAGCGAACTCTGTTGCTTCATAAAGTTGCTGGAAGTAAAGCCAGAGCCTGTTAACTTCACAGGACTCAGCTGGGAAAGCACTACTATATTGTTAGGAATTGCGGAACATCCCAAAGCATAGCCACGTATTGGCACTGACTCAAATACCCTATCTCTTGTGTATCAAAGGAGGGGGTAATATAATGAGTCATTCACCAGATTCATGCATCCATCATCACACACACCAATAACATTATTGTCATGCTCGCCATGTCTGTTATGTCCGCCATGTCTGTTTTGCCTCATGACCCTGGAGCAGTGTGCACGTGCATCTCATGTCTGCTATCCTGCTTGTTCCCTAGAGCAGTGTGCACACTCACCTCATGTCTGCTGAGCTGCAAGATGCCCGCGTTTCTGCTTTGCCTTCTGTGATCTTCTCATCATGTCTAGAATCCCTGATCATGTGTCTTTCCTAAGATCCTGCACTGTCTGGTTCTGCAATCATCTCGTCATGTCTGAAACTCTGATCATGTGACCTTTCCTAGGATCCTGCACTGTCTGGTTCTACAATCATCTCGTCATGTCTGAAACCTTGATCATGTGACGTTTCCTAAGATCCTGCACTGTCTGGTTCTGTGATCATCTCGTCATATCTGAAACCCTGATCATGTGACTGCGCTCTGAGATCTTGGAGCATCTGAACTAGGAAGTTCTCCCCTGGTCCTGACCTGGAAGAGGAGGTGCTATAATGCCCTATATTAGACCGCCCCTTCCTATGTTCAGGGCCTGAGTAGTGTGTGGTGTCCCTGCATGGATGCTTGGTCTGTGGGGCGCTCCCTCTATTCTGTGCCCTTGCACTCTGCTCTGTCGTGCGTCTCTACACACGCTCCGTGCTCGTACTCCATCTCTTGTCCCGTGCCTTGTCTTATGTTTGTCCGTTGTGCCATGTTCGTCCTTGTCCTGCTTGGACTTGTAGTCCTTCTGTTATTCTCTGCCTTGCCTGTTTTCGCTATGCCTTGTTTCGTACCTTGCCTTGCTCTGCCTTGTTCCTCCCTTTGGTCTCAGTCTTTGCTTGCTCTGCCTCGCTCTCTCCTATGGTGCTCTGTAGTGCTCCCTGGCACACGCACCATCCCTCCTTTCTTTCCTTTCGTGCTCTTTTCCATGTCTAGTCCCAAGGCTCTGCCTTGGCCCGGCTCTGGGCTTCGGCCTACGCTCCGCTGCTTGACTCTTTCCTATTATGCTCTCTTGCACGTTTCTAGGCTAGTCCCAAGGTTCTCCCTTGGCCCAGCTCTGGGCTTTGGCCTACGCTCCGCTGCTAGCTCTGTTCTTGCTCTGACCTGATTCCGTGTTTCTGCCTATGCTTCTGTTCCTGGTTCCGTACACTGCCTAAGCTCTGTCTTGTTTCTCGTCTTGTCTTCCCTTGCTCTGTTTCTTCGTGTGCCCTTTGCATGCGCCTGGCCTTCCTAGCCTCCTGTTTGTGCTTCAGCCGTGCCTGCCCTAGCCGTGCCTGCCTGCTTGTGCCTCAGCCGTGCTCGTCGGTCAGTGACAGCTGTGTCGCCTGCCATGCCTCAGCCGGGTTCGCTGGAGTCTTGCCCATCTTTCAGTGCCGCAGCCCGATCAGCTAGCCAGTGCCCCAGCCGTGCCCTCTGTGCTCCCTTGCACTTCACTCTGTTTCCGCACTGTGCTCTGCGTGCTCTCTAAAGCACGCGCAGGCCCTCGCCTGCCCATGGCATACCTCCCCGTGCTTCTGTAAAAGTACACGCAGGCTTTGCCATGTCCCCTGTCGTGCCCTCTTGCACGCACAGGCCCTAACCCAGTCCTGGAACCCTGACCCTGATGTGCCTCTCTGCACGCGCAGGACTCTGCCTCGCCTGACCTTGGCGTGCCCCTTTGCACACGCAGGACTCTGTCTAGTATCTTGTGCCTTGGCGTGTCTCTACACACGCACTCTGTCTTACCTTGTGCTTTGGCGTGTCTCCAAGCACGCACCCTGCCTTGAACCCTGGCGTGTCTCCAAGCACGCACCCTGCCTTGAACCCTGGCGTGTCTCCAAGCACGCACCCTGCCTTGAACCCTGGCGTGGCTCCAAGCACGCACCCTGCCTTGAACCCTGGCGTGGCTCCAAGCACGCACCCTGCCTTGAACCTTGGCTTGCCTGCCGGATTCCCGAAACCTGCCGACCATTGCCAGAGGTCCGGAACCAGATGACTGCAGCCTGATGTCCGGAGCTGATGTCCGCAGCCTGATGCCTGGCCCTGTCGGTTGTTGCCAGTAGTCCGGAGTCCGATGCCATCGCACCCCGTCTTGGATCCTGGCATGTCCTAGCATGCATCCCTTCTAGGAACTCTTGTGTGATCCCTATCACATATCCTGTCCTGGACCCTGGTATGTTTTCGTGCACGTACTATGCCTGGAACATTTGGCGTGCCCTTGCACGCATCCTGCCATGTTTCACTGTTTGTGCCCTGCACCTGATTCCCTGTTATGCCTTGCACCTGAATAAAGTGTGAATCCACGTTTGAGGAAGAAACTGTGTGACTTCGCTTTATGTTTGGTATCCTGTCCGTCCTGTTGTCAGACACTCAATAGTGTCTCCTTGCGCCGGCCGTCTGGTCCAGCTGCCGTGGTGGCTCACCCCCTTGGTCTTGCCCCTGACACTCCCTGTACAGGGGGTGGGTTCTCACTAGGTCAGCTCGCCCTAGGTGGGTGGGTGCCACGGCCCAGAGGGTCCACTCTAAAAAGGAAAATGGGCTTATCAGGAGCTGAGTCCGTCACAATTATGAGTCTATACTAGTGCGTGGTCAAGCGGCCATGCATCCTTCCGGGACCTTCCCAGTGGACCAATCAGAGCAGGAACGGGACCTGCGCATGTGACCTCCGACCTCCAATGAGATGTCGTCCCACGGGCATGCTCAGTAGGCAAAATACAGGACTTAGTCCTTGAAGCGTCTGCTTGCTGCTGACTCAAGCATGGTGTTACAGCAGAGCCTGAAGGAGCAACCAGACGCCTAGCATTAACCTGGGCAAGACACCTGGACCAAAGTCTCTGCTGAGCAGGAATCTCTGCGGCTGCACAGGAATGGGAGACAGCAGAGGACATGGCTTGAGATTCCCCCTGTGCAGTGGGGGAAACTCGACGCCTAACAGTCGTATCCTCCTTCTTCTCCTCTCGCTTCCTCAAACTCAATGTGGACAAATCTGAACTAATTATCTTTCCTCCATCTCATATACCTTTCCTACCTGATCTATCTATCACATTAAATGACTTCACACTTTCCCCTGTCCCAGTAATCTGCTGCCTCAGAGTAATCCTTGACTCTGCCCTGTCCTTCAAACAACACATCCAAGCACTTGCCGCCTCCAGCTCAAAAATATTTCCAGAATCTGTCCTATCCTCAGCCCTCTCTCTACCAAAATGCTTGTGCATGCCCTAATCATCTCCCACCTTGACTATTGCAGCATCCTCCTCTGTGACTTACCTTCTATCACTCTCGTACCCCTCCAGTCCATCCTTAAAGGGAATCTGTCACCCCTTTTTTCGAATATGAGCTGCCGGCACCGACATAAGTGGCTTATCTACAGCATTCTGTAATGCTGTAGATAAGCCCCCGATGTAATCTGAAAGATAAGAAAAAAAGAGTTAGATTATACTCACCCCGGTGTTCGGCCCGATGGGTGTTGCCATCCGGTCCGGCGCCTCCCATCTTCATGCGATGCTGTCCTCTTATTTCCTTCCTGTCGTGGCTCCTGCGCAGGTGCATTGCTCTGCCCTGTTGAGGGCAGAGCAGAGTCCTGCAGTGCGCAGGCTCCGGGAGAGGTCCGGCGCCTACGCACTGCAGTACTCTGTTCTGCCCTCAACTCAACAGGGCAGAGCAGTGCACCTGTGCCGGAGCTACGACAGGAAGGAAAGAAGAGGACAGCATCGTATGAAGATGGGAGGCGCTGGACCGCAACATCCATCAGACCAAGACCGGACCGCACCCCCTGGTGAGTATAATCTAACTCCTTTTTCTTCTCTTTCATGTTACATCAGGGGCTTATCTACAGTATTACAGAATGCTGTAGATAAGCCCCTGATGTCGGTGCCACAGCTCATATACGAAAAAAGGGGTGACAGATTCCCTTTAACTCTGCTGCCCGACTAATTAATCTCTCTCTTTGCTACACTCCTGCTTCCCCTCTTTGTAAATCCCTTCACTGGCACCCAATTTCCTAGTATATCCAGTTTAAACTACTAACACTGACCTACAAAGCCATCCATAACCTTTCTCCTCTGTATATTTCCAAACTAATCTCTCAATATCTTCCCTCACCTAACCTCCGGTCCTCCCAAGACCTCCTTCTCTCCTCCATGCTTATTCACTCCACACCCAATCACCTCCATGACTTCTCCCCCATCCTCTGGAATTCTGTGCCACAGCACGTCCGGTTATCCACCACATTTGGATCCTTCAAACGGAACCTGAAAATCCATCTCTTCAAAAAAGGTTACTGCCTGTAATGACCACACGGCCACCTCAACATCATCGGAGCTACTGCAACAACCGACCTACTGTCTCCTTCCCCATAATCCTGTAGAATGTAAGCCCACAAGGGCAGGGTCCTCTCCCCTCTGTATCAGTCTGTCATTGTTAGTTTTGTTTACTGTAAGTGATATTTGTATTTTGATGTAACCCCGTCTCATGTGCAGCACCATGGAACCAATGGTGCCATATAAATAATAATAATAATAATAACAACAACATGTAGATGACTAGTTCAATAACAAAAAAACAATAACAACAACAGTAGTAATATATTACGTAGCCAATAGTTAGGGTCCATCCAAAATATTCTATACAAGTGAATACATCCAGTATTGGTACTGGGTTTGCAATTAATAATATATCAAACAACTAAGTACATAATATATTAGCAGCAGGCAAAGAAACACCCTAATTCACGTGTTTTGCAGCCTTCTTCAGGAGAGCACGTGCCCAGTATTTTGATCAGTTCACAAATTTAGGTATAGGATTGGGAGTGCACCCATACAGGGTGGCTGGTGTGTGGCCATCCAGAAGTAATTGGAGTAAGGGCAGAAGTAATGGTGTACGCTGTACTCTCTCACTGCCAGACGCTCCTGACACTGAAGGAAAAAATGCCTTCTTCTCTGCTTGCATGTGAGGGTAGCCCAAATAACTCTTGATAAAGGAGGCAAAACGCACATCCAGGTATTTCTCTGCTCTGCAGCAGTATTGATACAGTCACTATGTCATGGGTTAATATAGTGTTAATAAACTTTTGATTATAGTCTGTGTAGTTATGAAGTATTTAGCTACTGCTATATATATCATGAACTTAGCCTTGATAGTTTAACCTGATAAAATACAAGCGCCATAAGTCACTTGGTCCTGGGCTTTAAACCTGAGCCACTGTAAATTTATGGAGCAAAGTTAAAGCTCCTGTAATCTTGCAGGAGCAAGTCAGGTTTCAAGTTATCAGACACAGTCGGGGACCTGGAAAAGATAAAAGTGGTTTATTAAATCTTCTGTCTTTTCCTTTGCCAACTACATAGTATAAGCATTGTGAGGTGTACAGAAGGATTGTCACTGCCGATGCTTATGATCCAGCGATCACATGATCGCCCGATGTCTGCCCTACATGGAAGAGCTGCTGGGTCCTAGCACAACCTGTTCCATGCTGCCAGTGACTTATGTCACTTTATTATGCTCTTCGTCCCTGTAAAGAACAAATGTAAAGCCCAAAGGCAGTGGTAAAGCCGCTTCAGGAAAACAGCGGCCATTCATTTCTTGAAGCGGCTTCCCATGGAAAACTTTGTTGGCTGATCCGTCATCTCAAAGAGTCCATGGGATCATAGTTTAACTGGGGCGTCTATAGATGCTGCATCTATAGTGAAAAAAAATGAACAATTTTAGTGAATTTTGTACAAAATATTTACATAAATAAAACATCTTAAAAAAGTAATTTAAACTTTCCCTATCTTAAAAACTATATATATTTTTGCAAATGCAATACAATTTATTAAGTGCATAAAACAATCTCCACATATCAGGCATCCACATGACTGTAATAACCCTTTGACTAAATTTTGTAAGTTATTTGGTGTGATGGATGACCACAAAAATCTATAATATATATATATATATATATTTATATTTATTATGTGCAGCACGGGGTGGCTCAGTGGTTAGCAATATTGCTTTACAGTGTACGGCCCTGGGTTCAAATCCCACCAAGGACAACATCTGCAAAGAGTTGGTATGTTCTTTCCATGTTTGCGAGGTTTTCCTTCTTCAATCCAAAGACATACTGATAGGAAATCTACATTGTGAGCTCCCATGGGGACAGAGATGCTGATGTCTGTAAAGTGCTGCTGAATATGACGGTGCTATATAACTGAATAAAATACGGTATATATATATAAAGAATTTCCGCTGCCCAATGTAGTACAATTCTATGTATCACCTTTGGGTTTAAAATGCTTACTACACCTCTAGATGAACTCCTCAAGAGATTTCCAACATGGGATCTCTTTCTTCTGGTTTGGCATCCAAAAGTCAAATCATGCTTCTTCCATTCTGAGCCCTGCCGTGAGCCCAAATGTTTGCTTCTAACCACATATGGGGTATTGGAGTATGCAGGAGAAATTACACAAATAATTGTGGGATCTATTTTCTCTTGTTACCCCTGTAATAATTTGAAATTTGGGGCTAAAGCAGCATTTTAAAGGAAAAAACACAACATTAAATTTTCACTGGTCAATGTTATAAAATTCTGAAAATGACCTGCTGTATTAACGTGCTCATCGCATCCCTAGATCAATACCTTCAAGGTTTGTAGGTTCCAAAATGAGGTCACTTGTGCGAAGTTTCTTCAGTTGGATTTCGGTGGATCTCTAAATGCGACATGACATCTGCAATCTATTCCAACCAAATTTACACTTCAAAAATAAAATAGCCAATCTTCCCTTTCAAGCCCTGCCGTGTGCCCAAACAGTAGTATCCATCCACATATGGGGTATCCCTGTACTCAGGAGAAATTGCACAACAAATTTTGGTGTCTATTTTCTCCTGTTACCCTTGTGAAAAAGAAAAATTTGGAGTTAAAGCAACATTTTAGTTAAAAAAAAAATCACTTTTGATTTCTTTCTCGCAGGTTTCAGTCATTCCTGTGAAGCATCAAAGGGGTTAATAATCTTTCTAATTGTGGTTTTTAATATGTTGAAAGGTTCAGATTTTAAAATGGGGTCATGTTTGTGGGATTTCTTATATACAGGCCCCTTAAAGTCACTTCAAAAGCAAAGTGGTCTATTAAAAAAAATATAGGTTTTGACAAAATAAAAAATTGCTGCTTAAATTGTAATCCTTCTAACGCCCCAACAAAAAATAAAAAGTGCTTTCAGCGATGATGCTGATGTAAAATAGACATATGGTAAGTGGTATTTATTAACTATTTTGAGTGGTGTGATTTTTATTTAACGGCATAAAAAGTCAGTGTTCAAAAAATTGCAAATTTTTCAACATATTTTTAGATATTTTCATGAATAAACACAAATCGTATTGAATTAAATGTACTACTATCATGAAGTACAATGTGTCATAAAAAGCTTTCCAGAGTTATTACTACATAAAGTGACAATGTTCAGATTTGAAAAACTTGATCTATTCAGGCAGGTGAAAACAGGCATTGGCGGGATGGGGTTAAATAGTTCCATACATGTGAACAGGATTCGTACTGCAGCATGTGCATAGATATCGGCAGACCATACTCAGATGAATGAGTGAGTCCAAAAAAATTCTGCAATAAATTTGGCACATTTCAGTCTAATCTTAGAGACTATAAAGAGAATCAATAGGGTTTTCCATCATTTCAACCAAACTGCAAAACGTTTCCCAATATCTAACCCACATTATAGCCCTCAAAAACGAACAAAAATAACAAGATAATCATGGAATCCTAAAACCACAAAAAACACAAACTACAGCATAAAATCACTGACTGTCCCAACTACATAAACATGTTAGTAAAGAATAGATACCGCAAGTCTTATCCACTTCAAAGAAAATGTCTCAACTCTGTCTAAATAATGTCATGTTCCATAAAAAGTGAAATAAAACCGTCGTAATACCTTGTTTAGTTTTTCCCGTTGCATTCCCGTACACGTTATCCATATTTGCCTCTTGATGCTTTTTATTGTTGTAATTGAGTTCTGCTTTTATACAAGGCTCTGACCACATACAACTAATCAACCCACATCCAAACCTCCCCTTCCCGGTCCAAATATTTGATTAATTTGTTACGGCAGTTTACAGTATGTAAATATGTGTATTTTGAGGTTTTAATGTTATTTCAAAGCAATACTGTTCCTTCCTCTAACAGACAACCAGAGCAGAACTAAACCCACACCCAACTGGAAACAACTCTTTGTATGAAGTAATTCTTCTTTATATTAGTCAGTATTTAAAGGGAACCTGTCATGTATAAAAAAAATACTATTACTCTGCAGATATGGGGTTAATCTGCAGGTTAATCGCTTTCTAAAACCCATGCTGCCATTGCCTCGCTGCTTGAAGAAAATTAATTTTATTCCTACCGGAACCATCCTGCTTTCTGTCATGGAGTTGCGGCTTCATTCACCGCTCAACCCCAGCACTGACTGACAGACAGATCAGCAGTGCATCAATATAGAGCTGGCTGTCAGTCAGTGCCAGGGCGTGGTTACAGCCGCTGATCACTATGTGCTGAGCGGTAACCGAAGCCACTCAGCTGTGCCTCTATGACTGAAAGTCGGAGGCTAGCAGAAGGAATAAAGTTAATTTTCTCCTGGCAGCTGGGCTCTCAGTGGGGCGCCCATACAGCTTTAGAATGCTATTAACCTGCAGATTAACCCCACATTTTCAGGTTAATAGTGTTTTTGACATGGCAGGTTCTTTTAACCCCTTACCTACAATTGACGTAATATTCCGTCCATGTGACCATGGACCTAATTACCATGGACGGAATATTACGTCATCGCGATCAGCGGCGCCCACGTGGTGAGCGCCGCTGATCGCGGCCGAGTGTCAGCTAATTATCATAGCTGACACCCGGCACAATGTGTCAGGGGCGGTCACGGACCGCCCCGACACGTTAACCCCTTGCACACCGCGATCAAACACGATCACGGTGTACCGGGGGTTAAAGGGAAGCATCGGCAGGGAGGGGGCTCCCTCCGTGCTTCCCTGAGCCCCCCACGGCAGCGCAATGTGCAGCGCTGCTGCGGGGGGCTCCTTTCCTCCAGGCCCCCGAATCCAAGATTGCGACGGGGGCCTTCGGGGGCCTGAGGAAGCTGGCTTCCTCAGTGCCTGCAAAGCGCAGGCATGAGGAAGCCTTCAGCAGTGCCTGTGTCAGATCGCTGATCTGTCACAGTGATCTGTGATGTGACAGATCAGCGATCTGTCACAGGACAGTGATGTCCCACCTGGGACTATGTAATAAAGTAAAAAAAAAAAAAAGTGTTAAAAATAATTTAAAAAAAATCGCTAAATAAATTAGTAAAAAAAAAAAAAAATATTCCCCAATAAATCCATTTTTTCAAAATAAAAAAAACCAAAAACAATAAAAGTACACATATTTGGTATCGCCGCGTCCGTAATGACCTGCCCTATAAAACTGTCCCATTAGTTAACCCCTTTAGCGAACCCCTTAAAAAATAAAAATAAAAAACGAAGCAAAAAATAATGATTTATTATCATACCACCGAACAAAAAGTGCAATAACGTGCGATCAAAAAGACGCATATAAATATGCATGGTACCGCTGAAAACGTCATCTTGTCCCGCAAAAAACGAGCCGCCATACAGCATCATCCGCAAAAAAATATAAAAGTTATAGCTCACAGAATAAAGCAATACAAAAATAATTATTTTTTATATAAAATTGTTTTCATTGCAAAAAACCGACAAAACATAAAAAAAGACCTAAATGAGGTATCGCTGTAACCGTACTGACCCGAAGAATAAAAACGCGTTATCAATTTTACCGCACGCGGAACGGTGTAAACGCACCCCCCCAAAAGAAATTCATGAAACGCTGGTTTTTGTTCATTCTGCGCCCCAAAAATCGGAATAAAAAGCGATCAAAAAATGTCACGTGCCCGAAAATGGTACCAATAAAAACGTCAACTCGTCCCGCAAAAAATAAGACCTCACATGACTCGGTGGGTCAAAATACGGAAAAATTATAGCTCACAATATGTGGTGATGGAAAAACTATTTTTACAATAAAAAGCGTCTTTTAGCGTGCGACAGCTGCCAAACATAAAAACCGCCATAAATCGTAAATCAAACCCCCCGTTATCACCCCCTTAGTTAGGGAAAAATAATAAAACTAAAAGAAAATGTATTTATTTCCATTTTCCCGCTAGGGTTAGGGTTAGGGTAGGGCTAGGGTTAGGGCTAGGGTTAGGGTTAAGGCTAGGGTTAGGGCTAGGGTTAGGGCTAGGGTTAGGGTTAGGGCTAGGGTTAGGGCTAGGGCTCAGATTAGGGTTAGGGGTGTGTTGAGGTTAGGGTTGGAGTTATAATTGGGGGTTTCCACTGTTTGGGCACATCAGGTGCTCTCCAAAGGCAACATGGCATCTGATCTCAATTCCAGCCAATTCTGCGTTGAAAAAGTCAAATGGTGCTCCTTCCCTTCCAAGCTCTGCCATGTGCCCAAAGAGTGTTTTACCCCCACATGTAGGGTATCAGCCTACTCAGGACAAATTACAAAACAACTTTTGGGGTCCAATTTCTCCTGTTACCCTTAGGAAAATAAAAAATTGGGGGCAAAAATATAATTTTGCGGAAAAAAATGTTTTTTTTATTTTCACGCCCAGGCGTTATAAACTTCTGTGAAGCACTTGGGGGTTCAAAGTGCTCTCCACACTAGATAAGCTCCGTGGGGGGTCTAGTTTCCAAAATGGGGTCACTTGTGGGGGGTTTCCACTGTTTAGGTACATCAGGGGCTCTCCAAACGCACATGACACCCGCAGACCAATCCATCAAAGTCTGCATTCCAAAACGTCACTACTTCCCTTCCGAGCCCCGACGTGTGCCCATACAGTAGTTTTCTCCCACATATGAGGTATCAGCGTACTCAGGACAAATTGGACAACAACTTTTGTGGTCCAATTTCTCCTGTTACCCTTGGGAAAATAAAAAAATGGGGACTAAAAGATCATGTTTGTGGAAAAAATACGATTTTTTTATTTTCACGCCCGGACGTTATAAACTTCAGTGAAGCACTGGGGGGTTCAAAGTGCTCACCACACATCTAGATAAGTTCCTTGGGGGGTCTAGTTTCCAAAATGGTGTCATTTGTGGGGGGTTTCTACTGTTTTGGTACATCAGGGGCTTTCCTAACGCGACATGGTGTCTGATCTCAATTCCAGCCAAAAACGTCAAATGGCGCTGCTTCCCTTCCGAGCTCTGCCATGCGCCCAAATAGTGGTTTACACCCACATGTGGGGTATCAGCGTACTCAGGATAAATTGCACAATATCTTTTAGGGTCCTGTTACTTTTGGAAAAATAAGAATTGAGGGTGAAAAGATCATTTTTGTGGAAAAAATATGATTTTTTAATTGTACTGCTGTACGTTATAAACTTCTGTGAAGCCCTTGGGGGTTCAAAGTTCTCACCACACATCTAGATAAGTTCCTTGGGGGGTCTAGATTCCAAAATGGTGTCATTTGTGGGGGGTTTCCACTGTTTTGGTACATCAGGGGTTTTCCAATCGCGACATGGTGTCCGATCTCAATTCTAGCCAAAAACGTCAAATGGCGCTGCTTCCCTTCCGAGCTCTGCTATGCGCCCAAATAGTCATTTACACCCACATATGGGGTATCAGCGTACTCAGGACAAATTGCACAATAACTTTTAGGGTCCTGTTACTCTTGGAAAAATAAAAATTGGGGGTGAAAAGATCATTTTTGTGGAAAAAATATGATTTTTTAATTGTACCGCTGTACGTTATAAACTTCTGTGAAGCCCTTGTGGGTTCAAAGTTCTCACCACATATCTAGATAAGTTCCTTGGGGGGTCTAGTTTCCAAAATGGGGTCACTTGGGGGGTTTCCACTGTTTAGGTACATCAGGGGCTCTCCAAACGCGACATGGCGTCCGATCTGAATTCCAGCCAATTTTGCATTGAAAAAGTCAAACAGCGCTCCTTCCCTACTGAGGTCTGCCATGCGCCGAAACAGTGGTTCCCCCCCACATATCAGGTATCAGCGTACTCAGGACAAATTGTACAATAACTTTTGCAGTCCAATTTCTCCTGTTACCCTTGGTAAAATAAAGAAAATTGAACCTGAAGTATTTTTTTTGTGAAAAAAAGTTAAATGTTCATTTTTTTTTTAATATTCAAAAAATTCCTGTGACGCACCTAAAGGGTTAATAAACTTCTTGAATGTGGTTTTAAGCACCTTAAGGGGTGCAGTTTTTAGAATGGTGTCACTTTTGGGTATTTTCTATCATATAGACCCCTCAAAGTGGCTTCAAATGTGAAGTGGTCCCTAAAAATAAAATGGTGTTGCAAAAATGAGAAATCGCTGGTCAATTTTTAACCCTTATAACTTCCTAACAAAAAAAAATTTTGGTTCCAAAATTGTGCTGATGTAAAGTAAACATGTGGGAAATGTTATGTATTAATTTTTTTGTGTGCCGTATCGCTGTGATTTAAGGGCATAAAAATTCAAAGTTGGAAAATTGCGAAATTTTCAAAATTTTCGCCAAATTTCCGTTTTTTTCACAAATAAACGCAAGTTATTTGAATGCAATTTTACCACTACCATGAAGTACAATATGTGATGAGAAAACAATGTCAGAATCACCAGGATCCATGAAAGAGTTCCAGAGTTATGACCTCATAAAGGTACAGTGGTCAGAATTGTAAAAATTGGCCCGGGAGTTAACGTGCAAACCACCCTTGGTAGTGAAGGGGTTAAGGTGGTTGTCCATGACTATTTTATTTTTTCATTATGGGCCTAAAACCTAAGTTAGTTGCTTACAACCTGCCTGTTCTACCCGGCACTGGCTTAGAGTGGTCACTGGGATTCTGCTGCTTAATATCAACAGAGCAGCTTTTCATCTTCCACTTTGCTCTGTTTATGAGGCATGACTGCCAACTTCATGCTGATTGACAGCCAGCTCCCCGCAGTTAGGCAGCGGGGATCCAGCTGTCAATCAGCATGACATCAACAGTTACACATCGACTACAGAGCAAAGTGGAAGAATAGTGGCTGCTCTATCAACATGATATCAACAGAAGCCACAGAATCTCTTGCATGAATGGTCTGTGACCAATCTATGCTGGCAGAGATTGGTGCCAGGAACTACTTGTATTCCCTTATAGCCCTTTAACCCCTTAACGACCAGAGGTATTTTTGTTTTAGCATTTTCGTTTTTTGCTCCCCTTCTTCCCAGAGCCATAACTTTTTTATTTTTTGGTCAAAACTGCCATGTGAGCGCTTGTTTTTTTGCGGGATGAGTTGTACTTTGGAACTAAACCATTGGTTTTAACATTTGGTGTACTGGAAAGCGTGAAAAAAATTCTAAGTGCTTTGAAATTGCAAAAAAAAAGCAATCAAACAGTTGTTTTTTGTTTTTTGTTTTTTACCATTTTCATCAAATGCTAAAACTGACCTATCATTATGATTCTCCAGGTCATTATGAGTTCATCCATTTTTTGTGACTTGGGGTTGGGTCAGGGCTTATTTTTTGCGTGCTGAGCTGACTTTTTAATGATATTTATGTTATCATTACATGGCACTAATGTATACACTGTGTGTAATATATTGTTTGCATGGTGTATAGTGGTAGTGTCACTGTATACCATCTGTGTATTGTATGTTAGGTACTATAAGGTGCTGACAACAGGAGGTCCCACACACAGCACCATCCAACCGACCCAATGCCAATAAGATAAACTCTTCTGGTCACTGAAGTATAGATTGGTAAGAGGAACTGGTGGATTGCAGAGAAAGTGGAGAAAACTTACTGATTTTTTTCTTTGTGGTAATGATGATATGTCAGGAGGAGGAACCTGTGGCTTTGATAGAAATGAGAAAATGTTTTTTGTGCCTAATGTGTGACCAGATATCGCTAGAAATAGATAAGTCTGAAGAAGTCACAGCAAAGTTGTCAACTGTCTTAGGCCTGTTTCACACATCAGGTTTTCGCCGTCAGGCGCGATCCGGCTCTCTTGACAAAAACCGGATCCGGCGAAATGCAATGCCGGATACGATTTTCCCCCCATTGACTTGCATTTGCGTCGGATCGCGCCGGATGGCCATGCGTTTCTTCCGGTTTTCGCCGGATCCGGCAATGTGTCGCAATCCGGCGTCTGGAAAAAACGTCTACTGTAACATTTTTTGTCTCCGGCGAAAAAGCCGGACACGCCGGATCCGGCGCGTCCGGCTTTTGCACACGATGAAAGTCTATGAGCGCCGCAATGCGCCTGATCCGGCGAAAGCCGGATCTGGTTTTTTAGGTCTGTGCATGCTCAGTAGCTCTGCCCACATCACACATATATAAAAGCATGACAGTGGGACCCTCAGCCACACCCAACATGCCACCAAAGACAGCAACCAGGCGCAGGAGAAGGCAGGAGACCACTGCAGCAGCACCATCAGCACCACCACCACCCCAAATGGAGCAGCAAAGGGAACATGATGAACAATGGGAGGGGAGTCCACCAGCAGATGAGAGACGGTAATTATCAAATCCCCCATTCCTCCAAACTAGGGCCATGGAATATCAAGATATTCATTGGCCGTTTGTTTCTCTTTATTCAACAGCCGCCCAAGAGATGCAGCAGCAGCAGCAGCACTGGCAGCAATGGCAGCAGCAGCAGCAGCACCACCCACAGCGATGGAGTCTGGCCAGCAACATGACAGCACATCTTCTTCTGGGAGCCCTCCCTCGCATCGTCAGCGTGTGACGGTAAGTTTTTATTTCCAAAATCCATCATCTCTGGAATATATGTTTATTCATTGGCTTTTATTTCAAAACAGGAATCACAAGCTGAAGAGGAGCTCCCAGAAGAAGAAGGAAGGGGTGGACAGACACCTGGAGTGGGCTCACAATTGGTAAGTTTTTTCATCAAACGCAGAAACACAACATCACACTACACACAACACATAGAAAACAATGTACCGCAGACCTCACACAGCAAACAAATGCCAACATCCAAACACATAAATTTTTTTCTTTTCTTCTCTAGTCTTCCCAATCTGGTGCTCGGCCAAGAGGTCCTCGCAGTGCCTCCCAGGGTCGTCGGCGACAGCAACGCGGCGGTCACCAGCGTGTAAGTATAATATTTTTGTTAATTTTTTGTACACTTTTTATTTCATGTAGTGTGGTGCCTAATTTTGCTATTTTTCTCTTTTACTTTAACAGCCTTCACAGCGTGCTCCCGACTCTGACGGGAAGGATGGAGGAATCGATGTGGACCAGCTAATCGATCTCGTCAGAGAAAGGGAGCCGCTATGGAATATGGCTGACCGCCGCCATGCTGACCTGATAGTTACCCGACGGCTCTGGGAGGAAATCTGTTCGCTCCTTGTGGACCGCTGGGAGGACCTCGATGCTCGGGCCCAGATTAAAGAGCGTAAGTATATACAGTACCGGTTGCTTGATGTAAACCAGTGTTTCCCGAACTCCAGTCCTCGTGGTCCCCACGGATCATGTGTTCAGGATTTCTATTTACTATGGAAATCCTGAAAACATGACCCCTGGGGACCATGAGGACTGGAGTTTGGGAAACACTGATGTTGTATACTAACCACTTTGTCCTTTCTCGTTTCAGGGGAGAGAATTGTGAAGCGGTGGCGGTCTGTGAGGGATCGTTTCAAGAAGGAGTTCAATAAAGAGATGCGGGCCCCGAGTGGATCTGGAGGACGCAGGAGCAAGTACAAGTACGCACGAGCCCTGTCGTTACTCCGGGAAACAATGGTCACTAGAAGGTAAATATTACACACCACATGTGAAAAAAAAATGTTTAGATGTAACAATTTATTTTCAGCCAGGGCCATACCATGTCACTATTTTAATTGTTTTTTTTCTCTTTATTCCACAGCACGGTGAGCAGCACTCGGGAGCCTCCACGATTGGACCCTTCTGAGGCGATCCCTGAGGAGACCGGCACCGAGGGACACTTCGACCGCCCCGGTACATCTGCACCTTCCCAGCCTTCCCACACATTCGACCCATCTGTCCCATCCACCAGCACAGGAGCATCGTGGCCGCCTACATTACATGAAGCTGCTGGTGAGGAGATCGCTTTCCCTTTACCCCACCCTTCTGCCCCTGCCACCTCTAGTACACCTGCGGGTACTGGGCGGCAGCGGCAGAGGGGTCAGGAAAAGACTTATGCGCCAGAGTTCTTGCATCTGAATGCATCTTTCCAGAACTGTCTAAAAGTCTTGTCAGAGCAAATCTCCGCAGGCTTTCAGCAGATCAACTCCAGCATTCTGGAGGTGAAGACACTTCTGCAAACCATGCATTCAGTAGCAAGATCTTCGCCAAACCATACCTTTTTCAGGTCTGTTGTGGAGCGCATGGAAACGCTCTCTCCTACCCAGCAGATGCATGTAATGCATTCATGCCACGGTGCTCTGCAGCACGCTACCTCCCAACCTCCTCCTCCCACCCCAGTAGTTCCTCCACCTGCACCCCCTCCAGCCACTTTCCATCCTCCCCCTCCTATTACATACCAGCCACCTCCCCAGTACCAGCAACTTCCCCAGTACCAGCAACCTCCCCAGTACCAGCAACCTCCCCAGTACCAGCAACCTCCCCAGTACCAGACATCTCCCCACTTACAGCAACCTGCCCCATACCAAACTCCTTCCCTGTACCAAACTCCTTCCCCATACAACTTTCCATCAACATCATCTGCTCCTACAGTCCCTGCCCAACCCTCCACTCCACCGCCCACCACCTCTTCTGCCTCCCACATGTCCACCCATTCTCTAGCTTTTTCCACACCTTCACCTCTAACTGTTCCTTCCCAACCACGATCCCAGTCCTCTCTCCACACTCCCAGTGTCGAAGTGTCCCGCAGCCCCTCCAGCAGTATTTCCACCCCACACTACACAAATTTATAATGTGTGTAAAAAAAATGACCAGTTTTATGGTTTCAAACCTTTATTAAAAAAGTTTTTTTAACTTTAAAAACAGTACAAAAAAAAAATTTTTTAAATAAAAGTTAAATTATCGTTTACACTGGTTGTCTGTCATTTCTTTCTGCGGCGAAATATGTTTAAAAGAAAGGTTAAATACAGGGTATTTCAAAGGTAAAAAGGTATTCAAAATCAGGTATATAACTGTGGGTAAATTTTAGCTTTTTGCCACAGTTGTGTTCCTGGTTGTGTTTGAAGCAAAGTATTTCACCTAAAAAGTTGTGTTTATTGTTGGTGATTTCCTAACAATGTACACAACTTTTGTTAAAAGGTGAAATACTTTGCATAAAACACAACCAGGTACACACCTGTGGCCTAAAGCTAAAAATAGAGACCATGACAAGATAGCCAACTTTGGCTGGCAAAGGTATATACTGTTGGTACAGAAGGTACACAAGTTTGGTTAAGGGCACAAATCTTTCACACTCTGTCATCCTGCCAGTGTACTCTGCCTTGAGGTGACATAAAGTATAGTGCAAAATTGTCCCTCATTACTGAAACCGTCACAGAACTTCTAGTGGTAATGTCATGGTAATCGTGCAAGGTGGTTTCTTCAGAGGTGTCCTCAATGGAAATGGGTTCCTTGCAGATGACAAAATTGTGGAGTACCACGCAAGCTTTGATCACCTCGTCCACAGTTTCTGTCTTGAGGTTGATCGCAGTTAATAGGACCCGCCATTTGGCTGTCAGAATACCAAAGGTACATTCAACCATTCTTCTTGCTCTTGTGAGGCGGTAATTAAAAATGCGTTTTGTTCTTGACAATCCTCTGCTACCGTACAGTTTCAAAAGGTGTTCTGACAGCTGGAAGGCTTCATCCCCTACACAGACAAATGGCATAGGTGGACCAGATGTTTGCGGCAGCGGTCTAGGTGGTGGGAACTGGAAGGTGTTTCCATACAGTTTACGCCCCATGGCAGACAGTTTGAAAACTTGAGAGTCATTGGAGCGGCCATAGGCCCCAATATCAACTGCAATAAATTTGTATTCCGCGTCAGCGATGGCCATGAGGACAATTGAAAAATATTTCTTGTAATTGAAATATTCCGATCCGGCTGGCTTTACAGTGCGGATATGTTTCCCGTCCACAGCGCCCAAGCAGTTTGGAAACTGACATATCTGTTGAAACTTTTCTGAAATTTCAATCCACCTCTCTGTTGTGGGCTCTGGTAAAAACTCTTCAGCTAAGGAGTCCCACAGTGCACGGCATGTGTACTTCACTATTCCAGATATGGTGTAAATCCGAGTCTGTACTGGAAATGCAGTGACGAAAGGGATTCTCCAGTTGCAAGAAATCTGTGGGGAATTAACAAACAATAAATTAGTTTTAAATCACAGCATTACATACCAAAACTCAGCTATAACACTTGGAGATACAAACTACCACCAACAAGATTGCAGTGAAAGTGTGCTCTGATGCGATCACATCCAATAAATGTGGCTTACCTTAAAGTCACCATCAGACGCTCTGCGGGTGAAACAGAGAAGCGGCAATAGGTGTCCGCTTTTCTTATGAGGTGTGCAATGCGCTCCACCAAGTAATCAAAATTCTCCATTTTCATCCGAACATATCCAAAAAATTTCTCCGTGTTTCGTCTAAGGTCCATGCAGAGTGTAGAATAGACCCCACGCGTCATTCTCTTGGCTGTGATGGGGTGGATCCACAAACGTCGTCTACGATGCCTGATGCGCTGCTGTCTCGCTCTCTCCTTCTCCAGAACAATCACCCTCAAACGATTCGCCTCCGCTGTAAAATCCGCCAAATTCTTCAAAATATTTCCAATGACAACATCCATCTTCGCCAGTAACTTGCTCTTCTCTCCAACCTGCACTTTCTCCTCTACAACCTGTCAAAGAAGGGCTGTAGGAACACGGTATATATATTTTTTCAGTAGCCAATCCCGTTCGGAAGGCCACAAGGGGCGTTTTTAAAAACCGGATCCGGCGTAATCCATCAAAAAACAGATCGAAAACCGGATGAACCGGATGAGACGGATCCGGTTTTGGCTGCCATGCGCAAGACGGATCCGGCAAAAAAACGGATCCGTCACATCCGGTTTTACAAAATATTTGCCGGATCCGGCGCTCCGGCACGACGCCGGAACGCGCCTGACGGCGAAAACCTGATGTGTGAAAGTAGCCTTATAGAAACATAATCTGAATACATTGAGACTGTCACATTGGCATCATTATGATAAAAATATATTTCAGACTTATAGGGGTTTTCCCATCTCCAATATCTTATCCCAATATGTAGTAGGTGTAATAATAATAATATTAGCAAGTACCTCCAATTAGAAATGTAGTATAGTTCTTCTGATTTGCTATATCACTTACCCCATGTACAGGGCATTGCAGTAGCTTAGGAATCCATGGTTACGACCACTAAGAGCTAACTGTTACTATATGAGAGGTCATAACCATGAATACCTAAGATACTGCAATGCCCTGCACATGGGGGAAGCAAAATAGCGAATCAGAAGAACTATAGTACATTTCTAATTGGAGGTATTTGCTAATATTAATATTATTACTATACTTACTTCATATTTGGATAGGATCTTGGAGATGGGAATACCCCTTTTAAGGAAATACTTTTTTATATACAGTATATAAAAAAATTCTGAAACAAGCCGGGGTCTTATAGTCTACAGTAGTGACTGTGGGGGGGAAGGGGTGCGTGACAGTGGCAGACCCTGCTGACCTGTAAAGGAACATTGTGTGCCCCTATAAATAATATGGATACACTGGCCCTTGTTGGTTTCCCCACTCAGTGATAGCAAAATGCAATCTGACACCAGCAACAGAGCAGTTGTTTTTCATTTACTGGGAGCCAACAAGCTTGATGGTTAAAAAAAGGACTGAAAGAGGTAAATGGTTAGTGTATTACAAACCAACACTGGCAACACTTTCCTTGTACTTTCCACAGACTGCTGGCAAACACCTCAGCAGTACTTCCTTCACTGGGACACAACCTGCTTGCCTCTGTCATGCTGTAGTGAAGCACACATACACAGTGCTTGTCTTCATCCCATGTCACACTTGATAGTACTGTGCAGTAGGTCCAGCCTTGCAACTTACTAACTCTAGTGGTCAACTCAATTACCACATCACAGTTCCTCATACACATGTACTTGTCCCTGGCTGTCTCTAGTGTAGTACTTCTCTTCACACTCAGGTCCCAGCACTCTGATGCCATGTGTCTGGCAATCCTCACATAAGCCTCCCCTATGCTGTGTCTAATCTTTGCTCTTATGAAGAATAATATTTGTCCTGTTTGCGGGTACACTGTTCATGCACAGAAATAAGGTTCTATGCTCCCATCTGTGGTTGTAATCCTCACCAGGGATAAGCCATACTCAGCAGGCTCCAGAGGAAGCCATAAGAGCGAAACCCTCAGGCTTTGCAAGGTGTGCCACTGTTTTAATACTGTATGCTGAATTTTAATTTTAAACTTTGAGAGAATATTGAATGAACCTTGCCGGAATCTGGCTCTTCGCTATGCATCATGTACAACTTTATCTTTATCTTTGCACTTGGTACATGCATCTGTTAGATATTGATAATGTTTCCTTAAGATATGTTATTAATGTTTGCAGTGAGGCAACCCTTTTAAAGGGAATCTGCCACCTCATTTTTAGATAGACACCCATCGCACCGGATCCCCGGGTGAGTATAATCTAACGTGTTTTTCTTATCTTTCAGGTTACATCGGGGGCTTATCTACAGCATTACAGAATGCTGTATATAAGCCCCTGATGGCGGTGGAGCATCACATAGGCCAAAAATGAGGTGACAGATTCGCTTTAAGGCTACATTAAGACCCATGAAATTCTGCACCTGTGAAATCCATCCTATACCTGTGAATGAGGGTTTTCTATAAAATGTGCATGGTTTTCTGTATGCTCCGAAATGAAATGAATACAACCGATTCAGCAATTTTTGCAACATACAAGATTCATGAGAATACCCTAAAGGCTCAAACAAACAGGAAATTTACAAAGCCATACAAGACAATGAATGAGATACATATAGGAACCTTATGGATTTACTTGAAATATCCACTTATCTCCCTGATGGACAATGGAAATGTCGGAGAAAGAGTTTCAATAATTTCCTGTTTTTGTGCTTTTCAAACTAAATCTAAAATATACGTAGCACAGCAATTTCTGCAATTCCAAGCTATCAGGAAGCCAAAGAACAAAAGTCAAAGAAAACAGATCGTGCTTTACTCTTATTACATTTTTGGAGCTGTTAATTACACAGAGGGCTATGTTAGGATTTCTGTTCTTTGACATATAAATGGTTATTATTAGAGATGAGCGACTTTGCCTTTTTTAGGGTTGAGTCGGGTTTCATGAAACACGACTGAGTCGCCCTCCCAGGGCTGTGGGGTACTCAGTACCGGGCCGGTATCAGTGGGATGTGTCACAGCAGCGGTGACCCGGTCCATGGCCCTGGGCGCCCAAGTAATGGGGGAATGTAATGGTGGTATGTGGTTAGATGAATAGTTTGTGACGCCATCTGTGGTGCTCGGCAAGGGAGTTGTTAGGCCGACTCTGCATGCAGATCCGCTGGGACTGGGGTATGGCGCAGCTGTGATGTTTTTAGGTACAAACTACATCAGAGAGTGGACCCTCTGGATCGCGGATCCGGAGCCCCTGGGCCGAGCACACCAGGTGAAGACCGACCCCTATACAGGGATCGTTTGGGGCAGGACCACAGAGGACGGAGGCGTGACAGCCAGGACCGAGAGGGACAGCTCAACGGACAAATAAGGACTAGGGAGAAGGAAGGCTTTGAAGAGGGCCTAGGACTGGAGGAGACTGGGGAAGTAAGCACAGACAAGGCGTGAGAGAGACACGAAGGACGGCAAGGAACAGAGGCAGGACAGGCTGCGGACAGGGGGAATGTACAACACAGAGGACGGCAGGAGAGCTGAGCCTGGAGAGGCTGAAGACAAGAGAAGGTACAACACGGAGGAAAGCAGGAACTACAGGGTATTGTAGCGGCCAGAAGGTGCAAGAGGACTACACGATCATCAGGCGCCCTCCTCATAGCGAGGGCGCCTGAAGTATCCAAGCACCCGGAAGTGCGTCCCCCTGCCCTGCCCCTCAGCAACACCCACTGCTGGAGGGAGAGAGCGGGAGGGCGCGCGCGTGACTGAGAGCGGATGCCTGGAGCCGCAGCGGGGAGGAATGCAGAGCGGGCGCGCATGTGGACGGGGGCGCGCAGGTGATGTCACAGCAGCAAAGATGTAAAAGCTCCTCACAGGTGAAGCTGTAGTCCCAGGGCAGTGTAGATGCAGTTGGCATGGGGAAGTAGCGGTGCCGGAAAGGTAGGAAGCAGACAAGACACAGCGGGGTGCAATTTCTGTACCTTTACTTGATAACTGCAGTCCAGGGTCCTGATTACAGATGGTATTGGAGCAGGCAAGCCTGGAAGCAACTCAGGGATTCTCTCTCAGCAGATGGGCTGTGCAGTCACTTCCTTACTAGCGCTTACTTGCGGGATCTCCAGTACTGAGTTACACTGAAGTTCCTTCTGACAGATGTTCTCAAGAACCTTACTTGCACGGCAGACAGCTGTAGCCTATCTCGGGGACTCCTCTCTCCTGAGTCCCGGCTCACTATCCAAACTGCTGTTGTGCCCTCAAGTCTTAGATGGGAGCAGGGCATTTACAGCCTCCTACTCCTCTGGTGTCTGTTGCAGGACCATTAGCATCCATACAACCGTGGAGACCAGGCTCCAGTTCATGCGCTCTCTCCAGAGATGAGCTCTTCCTCTCAGCTCTATCTCAGTGCTCCTTCCTCACGTCTGCACACTTCACCCTCCGCAGACTAACTAACCACTCCTTCCTCTTGGCCCTCAGGGAGCACTCCTCCACTTAATTCCGGTTCAGAGTTCCCCCTGCTGGCCTGGATTGGCCTGGAGTGGAACTGTGTTGCATACATAGATTGACTGCAAGAGAGACCCGTCATTGCCTCCAAGCCTGGCATTACCCTCCCCTGGAGGAAGGCAAAGCCACTGTGGCGAACATACTCCTGGGGGCGCCACACGACTTTCTCAAAAGTCGAGTCGAACGAAATCGGCCGACTATAGGGAAAAGTCGGGGGTCCGACTGAAACAAGAAACCCAATGCAAGTCAATAGGGAAGCAAAGTCGGCAGGGAGTGGAGGACAGTAAACACACCAACAGTGCCCATTTCAATGCCAACAACATCAATTCTTATTACTTAAGCTTGTCAACTTCAATTTACTTCATAATAATAGTTACGCATTGAAAACTGGGGGTTATTTGGCTAAAGTTGTGAGGGGGTAGGGCTGGCTCCAGGTTTTCGTGTGCCCCGGGCCAAAGAGTGTCAGTGGGCCCCTTTAACACATACCACAATTCATGATGCTCTGATACGGCAGAGAAATATTGGTATAGTACAATGACAAATACTTCATTTCTTACATGACATGACTGATATCTATTTTAATTTCTACAATAGTTAAAAAAATGGACAGTATATTACTCCATACAGTATTATGGCCACCACATAATGTGCCATACAGAATAATGAGTCTCATATATTTCTCCATACAGAATAATTGGTCCCATATAATGTTCCATACAGTATATGATGAGCTCCACATAATGCTACAGTATATGTTGGTCGCCATGGATGATACTCCAGTGTCTTATGGGCCCAAATAATGCTCCATATATAATGGGCCCCATTTCTAAAGCTCCAGTGTATAATGGGCCCCGTAAATGCTGCTCCAGTGTCTGATGTCCCCCATTTGGAATGCTCCAGTATATGATGAGCCCCATGGATGATGCTCCATTGTGTTATGGGCCCAAATAATGCTCCATATATAATGGGTCCCATTTCTAATCCTCCAGTGTATAATGGGCCCCGTAAATGCTGCTCCAGTGTCTGATGTCCCCCATTTGGAATGCTCCTGTATATGACGGTCCTCATGGATGATGCTCCAGTGTATGATGGACCCAAATAATGCTCCATATATAATGGGCCCCTTTTCTAATCCTCCAGTGTATAATGGGCCCCGTAAATGCTGCTCCAGTGTCTGATGTCCCCCATTTGGAATGCTCCAGTATATGACGGTCCTCATGGATGATGCTCCAGTGTATGATGGACCCAAATAATGCTCCATATATAATGGGCCCCATTTCTAATGCTACAGTGTATAATGGGCCCCGTAAATGCTGATCCAGTGTCTGGTGTCCCCCATTTGGAATGCTCTAGTATATGATGGGCCTCATGGATGATGCTCCAGTGTATGATGGGCCCAAATAATGCTCCATATATAATCTGCCCCATTTAGAATGCTCCAGTATATGAAGGGCCTCATGGATGATGCTCCATTGTGTTATGGGCCCAAATAATGCTCCATATATAACGGGCCCCATTTCTAATCCTCCAGTGTATAATGGGCCCTGTAAATTCTGCTCCAGTGTCTGATGTCCCCCATATGGAATGCTCCAGTATTTGATGCACCTCATGGATGATGCTCCAGTGTATGATGGGCCTAAATAATGCTCCATATATAATGGGCCCCATTTCTAATGCTCCAGTGAATAATGGGCCCTGTAAATGCTGCTCCAGTGTCTGATGTCCCCCATTTGGAATGCTCCAGTATATGATGTGCCTCATGGATGATGCTCCGGTGTATGATGGGCCCATATAATGCTCCATATATAATCTGCCCCATTTAGAATGCTCCAGTATATGTTGGGCCCCATGGATTATGCTCCAGTGTGTGATGGGCCCCATATCTCATTCTCCAGTGTATAGTGCTCCCCAGAAATTGCTCCCAACCTTTAAAAACATTGAATACCTCTCCTCACTGGGTACTGCTCTACTCTGGACTCCTCAGCATCACCATCTTCCAGCTCTCTGCACTTGGACTCTTTAGGCAGAGGGCATACAGACGTGATGTCATTGCGCTCTCTTACCTGAATGTCACTGTCAGGAAACGCGGAAGATGTCACGGCGGTGGAGCAGGGAGAGGTAAGTATTGCAAGTGCTGTGGCCCTGAGCAAGCAGGGGGGGCCCACTCGTGGGCGACGGCACTGGCACAGGGCCCCTCATAGTACACCGGTGTGTCTGACGGCGAGTGGGCCCTCCCGCCGGCAGAGACACTTTTGCATACTATGAGGAGCCCTGTGCCAGTGCCGTCACCCACGAGTATGCCCCCTCCACCTGCTCAGGGAACCGACACTTTCATCTGCACCTTCCTCTGTGTCACTTTTTAAGGTGCGCGTTACACAGCACTCCGCATTGTATATCAGGCTTACCAGGTAAAACTTGTCCTCTAATTTGCACTTCTACGGTTCTAGTTCCACTTGCCTAGTTTGCAGATACACATTGAGTGGTATTATCCACTATTGTGTTATTTATTTTGCACTTTAGTGGTTCTAGTTCAACTTGCTCAGATTGCATATACAGTGGGGCAAAAAAGTATTTAGTCAGTCAGCAATAGTGCAAGTTCCACCACTTAAAAAGATGAGAGGCGTCTGTAATTTACATCATAGGTAGACCTCAACTATGGGAGACAAACTGAGAAAAAAAAATCCAGAAAATCACATTGTCTGTTTTTTTTTCATTTTATTTGCATATTATGGTGGAAAATAAGTATTTGGTCAGAAACAAAATTTCATCTCAATACTTTGTGATATATCCTTTGTTGGCAATGACAGAGGTCAAACGTTTTCTGTAAGTCTTCACAAGGTTGCCACACACTGTTGTTGGTATGTTGGCCCATTCCTCCAGGCAGATCTCCTCTAGAGCAGTGATGTTTTTGGCTTTTCGCTTGGCAACACGGACTTTCAACTCCCTCCAAAGGTTTTCTATAGGGTTGAGATCTGGAGACTGGCTAGGCCACTCCAGGACCTTGAAATGCTTCTTACGAAGCCACTCCTTCGTTGCCCTGGCGGTGTGCTTTGGATCATTGTCATGTTGAAAGACCCAGCCACGTTTCATCATCAATGCCCTTGCTGATGGAAGGAGGTTTGCACTCAAAATCTCACGATACATGGCCCCATTCATTCTTTCATGTACCCGGATCAGTCGTCCTGGCCCCTTTGCAGAGAAACAGCCCCAAAGCATGATGTTTCCACCACCATGCTTTACAGTAGGTATGGTGTTTGATGGATGCAACTCAGTATTCTTTTTCCTCCAAACACGACAAGTTGTGTTTCTACCAAACAGTTCCAGTTTGGTTTCATCAGACCATAGGACATTCTCCCAAAACTCCTCTGGATCATCCAAATGCTCTCTAGCAAACTTCAGACAGGCCCGGACATGTACAGGCTTAAGCAGTGGGACACGTCTGGCACTGCAGGATCTGAGTCCATGGTGGCGTAGTGTGTTACTTATGGTAGGCCTTGTTACATTGTCCCAGCTCTCTGCAGTTCATTCACTAGGTCCCCCCGCGTGGTTCTGGGATTTTTGCTCACCGTTCTTGTGATCATTCTGACCCCACGGGGTGGGATTTTGCGTGGAGCACCAGATCGAGGGAGATTATCAGTGGTCTTGTATGTCCTCCATTTTCTAATTATTGCTCCCACAGTTGATTTCTTCACTCCAAGCTGGTTGGCTATTGCAGATTCAGTCTTCCCAGCCTGGTGCAGGGCTACAATTTTGTTTCAGGTGTCCTTTGACAGCTCTTTGGTCTTCACCATAGTGGAGTTTGGAGTCAGACTGTTTGAGGGTGTGCACAGGTGTCTTTTTATACTGATAACAAGTTTAAACAGGTGCCATTACTACAGGTAATGAGTGGAGGAAAGAGGAGAGTCTTAAAGAAGAAGTTACAGGTCTGTGAGAGCCAGAAATCTTGATTGCTTGTTTCTGACCAAATACTTATTTTCCACCATAATATGCAAATAAAATGAAAAAAAAACAGACAATGTGATTTTCTGGATTTTTTTTTCTCAGTTTGTCTCCCATAGTTGAGGTCTACCTATGATGTAAATTACAGACGCCTCTCATCTTTTTAAGTGGTGGAACTTGCACTATTGCTGACTGACTAAATACTTTTTTGCCCCACTGTATATGTTGAGTGACATTAATTACCATTGCACTATTAACACATTTCACACATAAAAAAGTTGGTTTCAAAAACTTTTTTTTATTTATTTTTCCACTTGTTTAATATACAAATCGTTGGCCTGGTTTTATTAATTAATCCTTTTTATTATGGGTATCCAAGATTCATATAATTGTATAACAATTTGATTTTTGTAAGGATACACTGTGGTTTGTGCTTTTTATGATTACGCACTTGTATGTTGTGCCAAAATTCCAATAAAGGCTATTTTATCAACATTTGCAATTCTTATTTTAATTTATTAATTTTATATCCTATACCCTGCTTGTCCATAATTCCACCAATCTCTGAGTTTACTGTTTCACTGTGTAAGGTGGTATAGTATGTGGGAGCTCCATGGAGTAATCTGAAGTGTGGGCTGCCTCATCCTTCACTTTTGGTGGGGGTGAAGGACACAAGGAAAGGGGTTGTTCCTGACCAGAAGTCTGCACTGACGACTCAGTGCTTGCATTTTTTGCAACTTCAGAAGAGGAGGCGATAGAGCTGGAGGCTGTTTCGGCAATGTAAGCCAAAACCAGTTCCTGATGCTCCGGCTTTAAAAGCGGTTTACCTACTCCCAGAAAAGGGAGCCTTCCAGGCCTTCTGGAGCCAGACCATGCCGCAGTCTCAACACCTCCTGCCTTAGCTGATATTGTGCTTTTGGCACTACCAGCAGATGCACCACCACCACCATCAGTACCAGCTGGCCCCCCACGCCCACGTCCGCGGCCTCTTCCACTATACTTCCTAATTTTTGTGAAAATGGACCCAAAATACCAGCAGATATATGGTACTGTATCAGAAGCGTACAGCTGTATACAGTCTAGGGATAATTGTAACTCTCCGTATATATTTCATGAGTCAGACACAGACGCTCACAGGCTCAGTATGAATTAGACAATACTATAAAAATTTGAAAAAAGGTACAGTATCACCAGATGCAAGGTATATCTAGTATAGTTTAAATATTCCAAATCTCCATATATATTTCAGGAAGCAGACACAGATGCTCTGAAGCTCAGTATGGATTAGACAATAATTTAAAAAGTTGAAAAAGGGTACAGTATCACCAGATACAAGGTATATATAGTATAGTTTAAACATTTTAAATCTCCGTAAATATTTCAGGAGGCAGACACAGACGCTCTGAGGCTCAGTATGGATTAGACAATAATTTAAAAAGTTGAAAAAGGGTACAGTATCACCAGATACAAGGTATATATAGTATAGTTTAAACATTCTAAATCTCCGTATATATTTCAGGAGGCAGAAACAGACACTCTCAACCTCAGTATGGATTCAAAAAGAATATAGAAAGTTGAGAAAGGGTACAGTAACACCAGATACCAGGTATATATAGCATATTTTAAACATTCTAAATCTCCGTATATATTTAAGGAGGCAGACACAGATGCTCTCAGGCCCAGTATGGATTAGACAAGAATATAAAAAGTTGGAAAAGGGTACAGTATCACCAGATACCAGGTATATATAGCATAGTTTAAACATTCTAAATCTCCGTATATATTTCAGGAAGCAGACACAGACGCTCTGAGGCTCAGTATGGATTACACAATAATTTAAAAAGTTGAAAAAGGGTACAGTATCACCAGATACAAGGTATATATAGTATAGTTTGAACATTCTAAATCTCCGTATATATTTCAGGAGGCAGACACAGATGCTCTGAGGCTCAGTATGGATTTGATAATAATTTAAAAAGTTGAAAAAGGGTACAGTAACACCAGATACCAGGTATATATAGTATAGTTTAAACATTCTAAATCTCTATATATATTTCAGTAAGCAGACACAGACGTTCTCAGGCTCACTATGGATTACACCACAATATAAAAAGCAGTAAAATGGTAATGGATCAGAAGCGTACAGCTTTATACAGTGTAGGGGTTATTGTAAATCTCCATATATATTTCCAGAGTCAGAAACAGACTCTCACTGGCTCTGTATGCATTAGACCAGAATATAAAAAGCAGTAAAAAATGGGTAATGTATCACAAGTGTACAACTGTATATAGTGTGGTGGTAATCGTAAATCTCCAAATATATTTCCAGAGTAACAGACAGACGTTCACAGGCTGAGTCTGGATTACACCGGAATCTAAGTGGCAAAAAAGTGTACTGTATCAGAAGCGTACAGCTGTATACAGTGTTGGGCTAAATTTAAATCTCGTTATACAGTACAGACTAAAAGTTTGGACACACCTTCTCATTCAAAGCGTTTTCTTTATTTTCATGACTATGAAAATTGTAGATTGACTCTGAAGGCATCAAAACTATGAATTAACACATGTGGAATTATATAATTAACTAAAAAGTTTGAAACAACTGAAAATATGTCTTATATTCTAGGTTCATCAAAGTAGCCACCTTTTGCTTTGATTACTGCTTTGTACACTCTTGGCATTCTCTTGATGAGCTTCAAGAGGTAGTCACTGGAAATGGTCTTCCAACAGTCTTGAAGGAGTTCCCAGAGATGCTTAGTACTTGTGGCCCTTTTGCCTTCACTCTGCGGTTCAGCTCACCCCAAACCATCTCGATTGGATTCAGGTCTGGTGACTGTGGAGGTCAGGTCATTTGGCGTAGCACCCCATCACACTCCCTCTTGGTCAAATAGCCCTTACACAGCCTGGAGGTGTGTTTGGAGTCATTGTCCTGTTGAAAAATTAATGATGGTCCAACTAAACGCAAACCGGATGGAATAGCATGTCGCTGCAAGATGCTGTGGTAGCCATGCTGGTTCAGAATGCCTTCAATTTTGAATAAATCCCCAACAGTGTCACCAGCAAAGCACCCCACACCATCACACCTCCTCCTCCATGCTTCACGGTAGGAACCAGGCATGTAGAGTCCATCCGTTCACCTTTTCTGTGTCGCACAAAGACTCGGTGGTTGGAACCAAGGATCTCAAATTTGGACTCATCAGACCGAAGCACAGATTTCCACTGGTCTAATGTCCATTCCTTGTGTTCTTTAGCCCAAACAAGTCTCTTCTGCTTGTTGCCTGTCCTTAGCAGTGGTTTCCTAGCAGCTATTATACCATGAAGGTCTGCTGCACAAAGTCTCCTCTTAACATTTGTTGTAGAGATGTGTCTGCTGCTAGAACTCTGTGTGGCATTGACCTGGTCTCTAATCTGAGCTGCTGTTAACCTGCGATTTCTGAGGCTGGTGTCTCGGATGAACTTATCCTCCACAGCAGAGGTGACTCTTGGTCTTCCTTTCCTGGGGCGGTCCTCATGTGAGCCAGTTTCTTTGTAGCGCTTGATGGTTTTTGCCACTGCACTTGGAGACACTTTCAAAGTTTTCCCAATTTTTCAGACTGACTGACCTTCATTGACTTTCATTTCTTAAAGTAATGATGGCCACTCGTTTTTCTTTCCTTAGCTGCTTTTTTCTTGCCATAATACAAATTCTAACAGTCTATTCAGTAGGACTATCAGCTGTGTATCCACCAGACTTCTGCACAACACAACTGATGGTCCCAACCCCATTTATAAGGCAAGAAATCCCACTTGTTAAACCTGTCAGGGCACACCTGTGAAGTGAAAACCATTTCCGGTGACTACCTCTTGAAGCTCATCAAGATAATGCCAAGAGTGTGCAAAGCAGTAATCAAAGCAAAAGGTGACTACTTTGAAGAACCTAGAATATAAGACATATTTTCAGATGTTTCACAATTTTTTGTTCCACATGTGTTAATTCATAGTTTTGATGCCTTCAGAGTGAATCTACAATTTTCATAGTCATGAAAATAAACTTTTTGAATGAGAAGGTGTGTCCAAACTTTTGGTCTGTACTGTATATTTCCGGAGTCACCCTCAGACGCTCACTCAGTCTGGATTTGACCATAATACAAAATGTTTAAAAAAGGTACTGGATAACAAAATAGCAAGTGTATATATTGTAGGGTATAATTTAAATCTCCGTATATATTTCCGTAGTCACCTTCAGATGCTCACTCAGTATGGATTTGACCGTAATACAAAATGTCCAACAAAGGTACTATATCACAAGATAGGAGGTGTATATAGTATAGGGTTAAATTTTTATCTCCGTATATATTGAAGGAGTAAACCACACACGCTCACTCAGTATGGATTATGCAGTAATAAAAAATTTAGAACTAAGGTACTGTATCAGCAGATACCAGGTGTATATAGTATAAGTGAAAATATAAATCTCCCTATATATTTCCGGAGTCACATACAGATAGTCAGTATGTATTTCTCCATGATACCAGCCGGTACACGGTAGTGTGTGAGGAGCGTACAGCTCTAAAGTATACGGTGTGGGAAATAATGAACGTTTGTTCACTGTGCAGAAAAACAGAATAAAAGTAGGAGTGCTGTGTAAAAAGCAGTCTGCACAGCAGTGTCCAGACAGCAATACTGCTGTAAGGCAGGCTAATAATCAGCGCTGCTGCACACAAGAAAATCATTCCCTGTCACTGCACACTAACTGTACACAAAAATTGCGTTCATCACAAGCACATAAGAACTTCTGTTTACAGGCCTAAGTGTCTCCCAAATGATAAACAGCGTCAGCAACCTCTCCCTACTGTAAAGATGGGCAGAAGAAAAATGGTGGTCGGCGGTGAAGGCTTTTAGACACACTCCGTATATACAGGGGTTGGACAAAATAATGCAACCTGATTATGTACAAAAGAGATAAAAAGTGATGGCACTCACCGTTCTGTCGTGAAAATTTTTTATTGATTAAAAGGCATTGGCACGGGAGAAACGTGCAGAGAGTGGACGACGGCCATTTCACGCACTTGCGCTTCAACGGGTCGAGGACCCATTGAAGGCTCAGTATGGATTAGACAAGAATATGAAAAGTCGGAAAAGGGTAATGTATTACAAGCGTGCAGCTGCATACAGTGTTGGGGTCATTTTAAATCTCCTTATACAGTAGTTTACCAGAGTCAGACACAAACTCTCATAGGCTCAGTATGGATTACACCATAATATAAAAAGTAGAAAAAGGGAAATGTATTCGAAGCGTACACCAGTATACAGTGTTGGGGTACTTTTAAATCTTCGTATATATTTCAGTCTCAGTAAGCCAGTCCAGACTCTCCGCTACAGGAAACTAGATGGATACAAGTACAGGCGGAAAGTGGAGTGAGTGCAGAAATTTGGGAATTACTAATCACGGGAAAACCTCCCGGGAGAATTCGCAGAGGCGATGGTGACCCTCAATTACTTTGTCTGTGGAGACTGCGAAAACGGTTCTTTGTGAAGAAAGGGTTGCTGTATCGCAGTAGGGTGGATCACATCAACGTTACTTGTCTCCATCAAATTGTGATCACAGGGAGAGATCTAGACATGGTCCTCACTGCCTATCATGATCTGTCTGGTCACTTTGGAGTGCAAAAGACAGAAGCCACAGGCTGTAGGTGATTCTATTGGATTGGCATGAGAAGATACATTGAAAAATGGTGGCGGGAATGTCACACGTCTGTGACTAGGAAAACTGTGAAAGCTGATCATAAAGCACCACTGCATCCAATTATGAGTCGATGTCCATAACAAATGGTAGCCATTGATCATCTGAAGGTAGAGCCCAGCAGGACAGGCGATAGCTACGTCTTAAACATCATCGATCAGTTCACCAAATTTGTAGTGCCCGTCTCTGTGAAGGATTTAACTGCCCAGACTACACAGCCGTGGAGCAGGGAGCGTAAGTCTTGCAAGTGCTTGGGCCCTGAGCAAGCAGGGGGTGCCCACTCGTGGGCGGCGGTACTGGCACAGGGCCCCTCATAGTACGCCGGTGTGTATGATGGTGAGTGGGCCCCCCACCGTCAGAGACACTTTGTTGTACTATGAGGGGACCTGTGCCAGTGCCGTCGCCCAAGAGTGGGCCCACCCACTTGTTCAGGGAAACGGCACTTGCCCGGGTGCCCCAGGTGGTGACCCCGGCCATGGGGGGTGCAGCCCAGTTAGGTAAATTGAAAAAATGGCATATGTTGATGTGTAGGCTGGACATTCAGCAGCTGCAAATGGAGGAAGTGGAGAAGTCTGAGGAAGAGGAGGACAAAAGCGAGCCATTTTTATTGCCACCTATGTGTCATCAGGGGAAGATGGGACAAAATCCTTTGAAACCCATGCATGGTTCATTTTAATGAAGGTTAGATCATCAACATTTTGGGTCGACAGACGGGTCCTTTTTTCTGTCAGGATTGATCCAGCAGCACTAGCAGCAGGGCAAGCGAGCTCCTGTAAGGCATATTGTGCCAATTCAGGCCAGGTGCCCAGTTTACAGGCCCAATAGTCAAAGGGGAATGACCTGTAAGGGAGAACCTCGATATGGGAGAAGTAATTTGTAACCATAGTTGACAACTGCTGTCTCCTGTTACCTGCAATCGATTCAGTATTACCAGTCGTGTGAGCGGTACTTGAGAAATCAGTCCACAACATGGTCATGAAACCCCTGTCTCCAACTCCACTTCGGCTGTGTGCACCACGAACACCTCTTCCATTTTGCCCTCTACGGCTCATGGGAGAACCAGCACCGCTGCTGTGTGCTGGGAATGCCTCCAACAAACGGTTTACCAGAGTTGCTTGTTTGTTAGCCAATATTATCTCTAGGTTCCCCTGTGGCATGATGTTCTGTAATTTGCCTTTATAGCGTGGATCGAGGGCGCTGGCTAACCAGTAGTCATCATAATTCATCATTTTGGCAATGCGGGGGTCCCTTTTTAGGATCTGCAAGGCATAATCACACATGTGGGCCAATGTTCCAGGTGTCAATGATGCACTGCCAGTGGTGGGTGGAGGAGCACTTTCTGGCAAATCCACATCTCTCCAGTCACGCCAACATTTTCTCTTCCCCCTGAGAAGCATCCTCCTCCCCCAAATAATCATCCCCCTCCTCCTCCTCTTCCTCTTCTTCCTCCACCTCATCCAAGTCAGTTGCCCTTGCTGACAATGGCTGACTGTCATCAAGGCTTCCCTTCTCCTCTTCCTCCTCCTCTGCTGCAGATGCCTGATCCTTAATGTGCGTCAAAGTTTGCATGAGCAGACGCATAAGTGGTATGCTCATGCTTATGATGGCATCATCTGTGCTTACCAGCCATGTGCATTCCTCAAAACACTGAAGGGCTTTACAAAGGTCTTTCAGCTTTGACCACTGCACACCCGACAACTCCATGTCTGCACTCAAACTGCCTGCCCGTGTATCCTCCCTCAAATGCATTACAGCCTGCCTCTGTTCGCACAGCCTCTCAACCATGTGCATGGTGGAGTTCCACCTTGTTGCAACGTCTATGATTAGGCGGTGCTTGGGGAGGTGGAGCGATCGCTGCAGCTTCTGCGTACAACTGGAGTGTACGGGCGAGCGACGGATGTGTGAGCACAGTCTTCGCACCTTATGGAGCAGGGCTGTTAACTTTGGATAATTATTTAGGAAGCACTGCACCACCAGGTTCAAGGTGTGAGCCAGGCAAGGTATGTGTCTGAGTTTTGCAAGGGCTATGGCTGCCACAAAATTCCAGCCATTATCACTGACTACCTTGCCTGGCTCAAGATGTAGACTGCCCAGCCATGACTCAGTTTTTCGCTGAAAGTAGTCGGCCAGTACCTCTGCGGTGTGTCTGTTGTCACCCAAAGACATCATCTTTAAAACAGCCTGCTGCAGCTTACCACTAGCTGTTCGATAGTGGAACACCTCGTGTGCAACACTGGCAGCTGCGGATGGAGTGCCCGTGTGACTGCGCTTCTGGAGGAGGAGGAGGAGGGTTGAACGCCTACAGCTACTGTTTCCTATACCGTGGGCTAGGCAGCACTGTTCAACCTCCGCTGTCCCCTGTGGAGCCTGCATCCACCACATTAACCCAGTGCGCAGTGATGGAGACGTAACGGCCCTGGCCATGCCTACTGGACCATGCATCTGTTGTGAGGTGCACCTTTCCACTCACTGGTTGTTTGAGTGCATGGACAATGCGGTCTTTCACAAGCAGGTGGAGGGCAGGGATGGCTTTTCGAGAAAAGAAGTGCCAACTGGGTAGGTCATAGCATGGGACAGCGTAGGCCATGAGCTCTCAGAACGCTTCGCTTTCAACCAAACGGAAGGGCATCATCTCTAATGAGATCAGTTTGGCAATGTATGCGTTCAAAGCCAGTGTATGCAGATGAGAGGATGAGTACTTTCTTATCCTACTCAGAGTGTCTGGTAGGGTGAGCTGGACTTGAGAGCTGCATATGGGGGAACTAGCTGTGGACCTGATGGACTGAGAGGGGGTTGGTGATGGTGGTGGTGGTGATGGCCTAGGTTCAGTCTTTCGTTGCAAAAACATTGTGATTCTCTGACTGCTTTGGCCTTGCGACGACACCTCAACATTTCTTGCTGGTGGTGTGCTTACCGGTGGGCTTTCAGTGGGGGAAGCAATGGAGCATAGCTGGCTACCTTCAGTTGGAGCAGATGCACATGTGCTACCTGAGGTTTTGTAGTCCGTCCACGCTTGCAAGTGCATGGTGGTTAAATGTCTAAGCATGCAACTGATGTTCAAATTTCGGAGATTTTTAACTCGGCTAAAGGTCCTTCCGCACTTCTTACAGGTAACCTTTGCCTCATCAATAGGATTTTGGTCAAAAAAGTTGGAGACAGGGGTTTCATGACCATGTTGTGGACTGAGTTTCATCAGGGTCAGATTCTGGCTCTGTAGAGTGCGAGGGGAATGTAGTGCTGTGGGTGAATGTACCAGCCGAATCATCTTGCAGTGGCTGTGCATCAGTGCACTCCATGTCCGATTCATCTTGGACTGGGGAATTCAGGATTTGACTTGATAACCCAGGCATGATATGTGAAAAGAGCTCCATGGAGTAATCTGAAGTGTGGCCTGCCGCATCCTTCACTTTTGGTGTGGGTGAAGGACACAAGGAAAGGTGTTGTTCCTGACCAGAAGCCTGCACTGACGACTCAGTGCTTGCAGTTTTTGAAACTTCGAAAGAGGAGGCAATAGATCTGGAGCCAGTTTCGGCAATGTAAGCCAAAACCTGTTCCTGATGCTCCGGCGTTAAAAGCGGTTTACCTACTCCCAGAAAAGGGAACCTTAAAGGCTTTCTTGTGCCAGACGATGACGCAGGCTCAATACCTCATTTCTTAGCTACTATTGTGCTTTTGCCATAACCAGCAGATGCACCACCACCACCATCACTACCAGCTGCGCCCCGCCCACGTACGCGGCCTCTTCCACAATACTTCCTCATGTTTGGGAAAATGTACCAAAAATACCAGCAAAGATATGGTACTGTACGAGGAGCGTACAGCTGTATAAGGTGTATGGAAAAATTTAAATCTCCACATATATTTCCTTAGTCACAGACACTCTCGCAGTATGTATTTGACCGTAATCCAACCAGCAGATATACGGTACTGTATCAGAAGTGTACAGCTGTGAACGTTTTTGGGGAAAATGTCAATCTCCGTATATTTGTTTCCAGAGTCACACACAGACGCTCTGCCAGTATGTATTTGACCGTAATACAACCAGCAGATATACAGTACTGTATGAGAAGCGGACAGCTCTATACGGTGTATGGAAAAATGGAAATGTCCGTATATGTATTTCCAGAGTCTCACACACACACGCTGTCTCTGTATAGATGTGACAGTAATCCAAACAGCAGATACAGTATACAATACTGTTTGAGAAGCGGACAGCTCTATACGGTGTATGGAAAAATGGAAATGTCTATATATGTATTTCCGGAGCCTCACACACGCTGTCTCTGTATAGATGTGACAGTAATCTGAACAGCAGATACACAATACTGTTTGAGAAGCGGACAGCTCTATACGGTGTATGGAAAAATGGAAATGTCCGTATATGTATTTCTGGAGACTCACACACACATGCTGTCTCTGTATAGATGTGACAGTAATCCGAACTGCAGATATACGATACTGTTTGAGAAGCGGACAGCTCTATACGGTGTATGGAAAAATCGAAATGTCCATATATGTCTTTCCGGAGTCTCACACACACGCTGTCTCTGTATAAATGTGACAGTAATCCAAACAGCAGATATACGATACTGTTTGAGAAGCAGACAGCTCTATACGGTGTGTGGAAAAATGGAAATGTCCGTATATGTCTTTCCGGAGTCTCACACACACACGCTGTCTATGTATAGATGTGACAGCAATCCGAACAGCAGATATACGATACTGTTTGAGAAGCGGACAGCTGTATACGGTGTATGGAAAAATGGAAATGTCCGTATATGTATTTACAGAGTCTCACACACACACACACACTGTCTCTGTATAGATGTGACAGTAATCCAAACAGCAGATATACAAAACTGTTGTGAATTCACTTTCTGGCCTACCTCTGGTTACAAATGAATGTAGTGGAGCTGGTTATATTGACAGAAGGGTCGCGAGTTCTCTTTCCGGGCTCCCTCTGGTGGTTACAGGAGGTAATGGAGCTGATCTAATTAACAGAGGTCTGCCACTTGATAATGAGGAGGACGATTGGACATCTGGAGTTTCTGATTGGATTTAAGACAGCCGACTCCCTCTATCCGTGCTGGTGATTTTTTCCTGCCTCCTGAGGTCTCAGTTTCCAGCTCAGTCCCTGCGTGCTCAAGCTAAGTGTTCTTTTGCTATTGTTCACATTTGATTTGGTTTTGTCTATTTCAGTTTTGTGTGGTCAGCTAGCCCCTGCTGGGGCTGTGCTGAATTTCCATCCTTATGTTACTGTTTGTGCCAGTTTGTTTTTGTCTCTTATTAGATTGGCCTCTCTTTGCTCTGTTTTCAGAATATACCAGAGTGCTGATATAGTGGGTGAAGTCTTGTGACTTCAGTGTTTTTTCTATCAGACGTGTTGGGCATTTTTTGCAGGGTTTTTTGCGTGATTGCAGACAGTGTCTTTCCTTTCCTGTCCTGTCTAGTTAGATTGGGCCCCATCGTTTGCTCAGCCTATTTTCCTTCCTGCTTTTGTGTTTTCATCTTGTCTCACCGACAATATATGCTTGGGGGCTATCTATTCCTTTGGGGTCTCCTCTGGGGCAGTTTAGATTTCCCCTTTCTTGCTTTAGGCTTATTTAGTTCTCCGGCTGTGTCGAGGTGTCTAGAATCATCGTAGGTACGCTCCACGGCTACTGCTAGTTGTGTGGATAGGATCAGGGGTCTGCAATCCACTTACTTACCAACCTTTCTGGTTTTCTGTGGCTTAGCTTGGTCTTGCTTTCCTCCTCGGTGACCCGATCATAACAGAATCACCAGCCCAAAACCGCAGATTCTATGGTACTCAAAAGCAGGAGAGAATTGTGAAAAAAAAAAAAGTAACTCATCGGGGAGCTCTGTGCAGCACGATAAAATTGTCATCTCCTTGCTGCGCGGCGATCCCCAGGATTGGGCTTTTTCTCTGACACTTGGAAATCCTATTCTGACTAATGTGGATGCATTTTTTCAAGCCTTGGGGTTGTTGTATGATGAACCTAATGCTATTGATCAAGCTGAGAAAACCCTATTGGCATTGAACCAGGGTCAGGATTCTGCAGAGTTAGGCTGGTTTCACATTAGCGCATTTTCAGCGCGCGCACGGCCGGGGGTAGCTCCGCCCCCGAGCCGGCTCTCTGCCCGGCGTGCCCGCCCCTTGCTTGTAGCGCCGCCTCCTAGCGGACAGCGGCGCCTGCGATCGGCGCACCCTATCTTTAGAATAGGGTGCGCAGATCGTGCGCAGGCCATGCGCTAGTTGCGCTTTGACCTGCGCTGCGCACTTTTGACGGTGCGCCGTGCGAGCCAAAATCCGAAAAGTTTGATTTTGGCGCGCACGGCGCACCGTCAAAAGTGCGCAGCGCAGGTCAAAGCGCAACTAGCGCACGGCCTGCGCACGATCGGCGCACCCTATGCTAAAGATAGGGTGCGCCGATCGCAGGCGCCGCTGTCCGCTAGGAGGCGGCGCTACAAGCAAGGGGCGGGCACGCCGGGCAGAGAGCCGGCTCGGGGGCGGAGCTACCCCCGGCCGTGCGCGCGCTGAAAATGCGCTAATGTGAAACCAGCCTTATACTGTCAAAAATTCCGAAAGTAGGCGGTCCTTACTACATGGAATGACGGTGCCTTAGCAGCTCTCTTTCGGAAGGGTTTATCAGAAACCGTAAAAGATGTTATGGTGGGATTTCCTGTTCCCTCTGGTCTTGATGATTCTATGTCATTAGCCATTCAAGTTGATCGGCGTTTACGTGAACGTAAAACTACACGAGAGGCGTTGCCACCTTTTGAACAAATGTCTGAACCCATGCAATGTGCTAGGGTTTTGTCTAGGGCACAATGTCAGGAGTTTAGAAGGCATAATAAGCTGTGTTTTTTCTGTGGAGACGCCTCTCATACTATTTCTGACTGCCCTAAATGAGAGAAACATTTTGCGCACACATTTTCTGTGGGCAGTGTACAACCTAAGTTCCTTTTGGCAATTACTCTGATCTGCTCCTTATTTACATTTTCCGCTAAGGCTTTTGTGGATTCAGGAGTAGCTTTGAACCTGATGGATTTGGACTTTGCTAAACGTTGTGGTTTTCCCATGATACCCCTGTGGACTCCTATCCCTTTGAGGGGTATTGATGCTACTCCTTTGGCAGAGAATAAACCTGTCATGATCCAGTTTGGATCTGACAGTTTAAATTCACAAAGTGAACTTTTTTCCTTTGGCTTGGTGCCAAAGTGGGTTGATTGCCCCCGGTGGCCATTAGAATTATTGCACTTGGTGTCGTTTGTTCTAAGTTGCCCCGGTGGTGGTTAGCGGTAGTGCACTTTAGTTTCTTTGGTATAATGTGCACTTAATTATAAATCAGGTGTGAGGCTCTATAAAAGAGAGTCAGGTGTGTTCAATCACTGTTGGTGATATTGTGTGTTAGTCATTCACAAGGAAGCTGGGTGAAGGAAGGAGCTGAACATGAGTCCTGCGCAGCCCAGCCAGAGGGGATGAGTGGCAGCTATGTGGTCTGCAAGAAGGGCTGGCATGGCGTGGTGGAGTCATAGTTTATGGTGTCAGCAGGAAGTGCTTGCATGGCTTGCTGGAGTGGCAACTATGGAAAGAGTTGCACTCAGCATGCGGGACTTTGTTGCTGAGAGCTGGACTCAAGCATGCTTGACTTTTTGGGCAGGAGCTGAACTCATCTTTGGGACTCTGTTACTGGACTTCTGCAATTGGTGTTGGACTCTGCTCCAAGGCTGCACTATGGTGAAGGATCCAGTTATGGTGATGGATCCGGGTGGAGGAGAAGATGCACGCAGGTGGTGGGCTCTGTTGCTAGGAGCGTACGCAACAGAGCAAAGCTAAGTGGTGTTTCCCCTGTTTTGTCATCTTTCCTCATGTGTGTTTAGTGCAGTGGTGGGATTAGTTTCCGCACCGTCCAATTCCCTAGTGAGGGTTTAGGTCAGGGCGAGTCAGGGTTTGAGGTACGCGTGCGTCGCCCGGTGCAGAACCGGCATAGGGAACGTTAGGAGTGCAGGGACACTGGCTCAGGGGAGCACAGGAGGTCTCCACGTCCCTATTCCCTATCGCAGGGCCCACCATTGTTAATGTTAACCAGGTTCCCCCCTTATTATTTAAATTTGCCTTACTGGAGGCGGGATTTCCAGACTATTGTACATAACGTGTATTACCTAAATTCACCAGTTGGAGGCGGCGTATCCAGCTGCACGTTTAATTATTTAAATTCGCCCCACTGGAGGCGGTGTATCCAGGGTCACGTCTGTTATGGGTTCGCCTTGCGGTAGTCGCTGCGTCCAGACACACGCATGACCATGACATTATCACCAACCCTTACTTTTTTTTCCTGGTGAGCTTTGGCCATGTGGAGACCTGTGAATAATTGCTGCCGGGACTCACTGAGGTGAGTGGGGAGCGGCATGGTGTGTTAGAGCCACTGCAGCAGCAGTTATCAGGGTCTGGAGCCTCTGCTCAGGTAACCAGGAAATCAAAACGGCAGCTGCGGTCTGGCAAAAAGCCCCTAGAGTCGTTGCTGGGGAGTGGGACTTGTTCATACAGGCGGACGTAACCAGACAGGTGGGTGGAATTGGTGTCCCCATGGTGCTGCCTGGGGTTCCCCGAGGTGAAGGGGTACGTCCCTGTAGTGAGCAGACTGGTGTATAGTCCGCGGGGCTCACGCCAAATCTTCAATACCACCGAAGAAGCCGCCCTCTCCTGGTCGTGTGGAGGAAAGCGACCAGCGAGTGTATATTTCCTCCATATCCCGGTCCCTTCTCCTCCAGGTGTGAGCAGCAAGTGCGCTGCGGGGGAGTGGGGGCATATCTCAACCCTCGCCATTAGCCAACCTTGAGAGGCGTAGACCTAGACCTCATGGTGAAAGGGTTGGAGGGTGGTGTCCCTTGGTGAATAGCGGGGGTGTGAGTGTGGTGACAGCAGGGGGACGCTTCTGTTGTCGAGTCCAGAGTGAGTTCACCAAAATATGACAAACGAATGTGTGGCAATAAACGTTCAGGTCCGGACCTGTGTGTGAACGAGCATGTATGGGTGGCCACCAAAATACATCTTGTGGAAGTGTGTTGTGGAGTCTGATCAGCTCATAGCAAACATACATATACATAAACTCGTTCCCCAGGTCGGCACTGTGGAGATGAGTGGTGCCTAAAGGAACATACATTGCCAATACCAGCGGTGCGTTTGTCATTAACCTGAAGTGTCAGGTAGTGGTGGGGTGAACTCAGGATCTGGGCGTCCCCACTGTAGGTGTTTCCCTAATGAGGAGTGGTCTTGAGGGTCCAGAGGCCCCTCATTAAGGAGGGGGTACTGTCATGATCCAGTTTGGATCTGACATTTTAAATTCACAAAGTGAACTTTTTTTCCTTTGGCTTGGTGCCAAAGTGGGTTGATTGCCCCCGGTGGCCATTAGAATTATTGCACTTGGTGTCGTTTGTTCTAAGTTGCCCCAGTGGTGGTTAGCGGTAGTGCACTTTTGTTTCTTTGGTTTAATGTGCACTTAATAATAAATCAGGTGTGAGGTTCTATAAAAGAGAGTCAGGTGTGTTCAATCACTGTTGGTGATATTGTGTGTTAGTCATTCACAAGGAAGCTGGGTGAAGGAAGGAGCTGAACATGAGTCCTGCGCAGCCCAGCCAGAGGGGACGAGTGGCAGCTATGTGGTCTGCAAGAAGGGCTGGCATGGCGTGGTGGAGTCACAGTTTATGGTGTTGGCAGGAAGTGCTTGCATGGCTTGCTGGAGTGGTGACTATGGAGAGGGTTGCACTCAGCATGCAGGACTTGGTTGCTGAGAGCTGGACTCAAGCATGCTTGACTTTTTGGGCAGGAGCTGAACTCATCTTTGGGACTCTGTTACTGGACTTCTGCAATTGGTGTTGGACTCTGCTCCAAGGCTGCACTATGGTGAAGGATCCAGTTATGGTGATGGATCCGGGTGGAGAAGATGCACGCAGGTGGTGGGCTCTGTTGCTAGGAGCATACGCAACAGAGCAAAGCTAAGTGGTGTTTCCCCTGTTTTGTCATCTTTCCTCATGTGTGTTTAGTGCAGTGGTGGGATTAGTCCAATTACCTAGTGAGGGTTTAGGTCAGGGCGAGTCATGGTTTGAGGTACGCGTGCGTCGCCCGATGCGGAACCGGCATAGGGAACGTTAGGAGTGCAGGGACACTGGCTCAGGGGAGCACAGGAGGTCTCCACATCCCTATTCCCTGTCGCAGGGCCCACCATTGTTAATGTTAACCAGGTTCCCCCTTATTATTTAAATTCGCCTTATCGAAGGCGGGGTTTCCAGACTATTGTACATACCGTGTATTGCCTAAATTCGCCGGTTGGAGGCGGCGTATCCTGCTGCACGTTTTATTATTTAAATTCGCCCCACTGGAGGCGGTGTATCCAGGGTCACGTGTGTTAAGGGTTCACCTTGCGGTAGTTGCTGCTTCCAGACACACGCTTGACCATGACAAAATCCCAGTTTTGGACCCAGGTGATAATGCGGGTCACTCCGGACCACCAATAAAATTGTAAATTTTTGGTGCTGCACAATTTGCATGATACTATTGTTCTGGGTTTTCCCTGGTTGCAAACTCATAATCCTGTTTTGGATTGGAAATCTGTGTGTGTGGTGAGTTGGGGTTGTCAGTGTGTTCTTAATGACACTCCTGTTTTCTCCACCTCTCCCCAGTCTCATGATATTCCTGATTATTTGGCTGATTTTTCTGATGTATTTAGTGAGAGTAAGTCTGCGTCTTTGCCTCCTCATAGGAGTTATGACTGTGCAATTGAGTTAAACGCCCGGGTGTAAATTTCCCAAGGGTCGGCTTTTCAACTTATCGGTACCCGAACATGATGCTATGCGATCTTATATCATGGAGTCCTTGTAGAAGGGTCATATTAGACCATCCTCTTCACCCTTAGGTGCTGTTTTTTTTTGTGACCAAGAAAGATGGTTCATTAAGGCCTTGTATTGACTATCGTTCCCTTAACAAAATCACTGTTAAATATCAGTACCCATTACCCCTGATTTCTGATTTATTTTCCAGAGTTAAAAGTGCCTGCTGGTTTACCAGGCTTGACCTCAGGGGGCGTATAATCTTATTCGCATCAAGCACGGGGATGAATGGAAGATGGCGTTTAATACTCTGGAGGGACATTTTGAGTACCTGGTGATGCCTTTTGGGCTCACTAATGCTCCTCCTGTCTTCCAATCCTTTATGAACGATATTTTCGGGACTTTGTGGATAAGTTTTTGATCATTTATCTGGATGATATTTTGATCTTTTTCAGTGACTGGGATTCTCATGTGGAACATGTCCGGACTGTGTTCCGGATTTTGAGGGAAAATTCCCTGTATGTTAAGGGATCGAATTGCCTCTTTGGTGTACAGAGGATTTCATTTTTGAGATTTATTTTGTCTCCGTCGGCTATTGAAATGGACCTGGCCAAGGTACAGGCCATTTATGATTGGGTTCAGCCCACTTCTTTGAAGGCTCTCCAGAAGTTTTTGGGTTTTGCTAATTTCTATCGTGAATTTATAGGTAATTTTTCTGGTATTGTCAAACCACTGACTGATCTGACCAAAAAGGGCACTGATGTGGTGAATTGGTCTCCAGAGGCAGTCTCGGCATTTCAGGAGCTTAAGCAGAGATTCACTTCTGCTCCGGTTCTACAGCAACCTGATGTCTCACTTCCATTTCAGGTGGAGGTAGATGCTTCTGAGATTGGTGCAGGAGCTGTATTGTCCCAAAAAGATTCGGTGACTTCTAAAATGAATCCCTGTGCCTTCTTTTCTCGAAAATTCTCCCCATCTGAACGTAACTATGACGTGGGGAATCGGGAATTGTTGGCCATGAAATGGGCATTTGAAGATTGGAGACATTGGTTGGAGGGAGCTAGACATCAAGTTGTGGTCCTCACCAACCACAAGAATTTCATTTATCTTGAATCAGCCAAGCGCTTGAATCCTAGACAGGCTAGGTGGGGCTTGTTTTTCACGCGTTTTAATTTTGTCGTGTCTTTTCTTCCGGGCACTAAGAATGTTAAGGCGGACGCCCTTTCTAGGAGTTTCTTTGTGGATTCTCTTATTGTGACCGAGCCTACAGCCATTCTAGGTGAGAGGGTAGTTCTCTCTGCCATCTCGCCCAATTTGAGATGTGCCCTGGAGGAATTTCAGGAGAACAAACCTGAGCATTGCCCTATGGGAAAATTGCATGTTCCTGACCAGTGGAGGAAGAGAGTAATGTCTGAAATTCATTGCTCCGCTTTGGCTGGTCATCCAGGTATTTTTGGTACCAGAGATTTGGTGAGTCGGTCTTTTTGGTGGCCTGCCTTATCTCGTGATGTCAGGAATTTTGTGCAGTCCTATGGGACTTGTTCTCGTTCTAAACCCTGTTCTCGTTCTAGTAGGTTGTTGATGCTCCTGCCGGTGCCAAAGAGGCCATGGACCCATATCTCAATGGATTTTATTTCTGATCTTCCTGTCTCTCAGAGAATGACTGTTATCTGGGTGATTTGTGATAGATTTTCTAAGATGATCCATCTTGTACCACTCCCAAAGTTGCCATCTTCTTCAGAGTTGGTGCCCTTGCTTTTACAACAGGTGGTTCAGTTGCATGGGATTCCTGAGATCATTGTGTTGGACAGAGGATTCCAGTTTGTTTCCAGATTTTGGAGAACTTTTTGTACCAATCTGGGAATTCAGTTATCTTTCTCCTCTGCATGTCATCCTCAGACCAATGGGCAGACTGAGAGAACAAACCAGACTTTGGAGTCCTATTTGAGATGTTTTATATGTGCTGATCAGGATGACTGGGTCTCATTTTTGCCGAATTCGCGCTGAACAATAGAGCTAGTTCTGCCACTTTGATGTCACCCTTTTTCTGAAACTTTGGGTTTCATCCTCGATTTTCTTCAGGGCAAGTGGAATCTTTGACCTGCCCAGGTCTGGACACTGTGGTAGAGAGAATACAGCAGATTTGGGACCAAGTGGTGGATAAGTTGTCCCTCTCAGGAAAAAGCCCAACGGTTTTCCAACCGGTATAGGACCATTGGTCCCCGGTTTAAAGTGGGTGATATGGTTTGGTTGTCGTCAAAGAATATTCCTATGAAGGTTGTGTCTCCAAAGTTCAAGCCAAGATTCATTGGACCTTATAAGATTTTGGAAATTCTTAATCCTGTTTCTTTTCGATTGGCACTTCCAGTTACGTTTAAGATCCATAACGTGTTTCATAAATCTCTGTTGAAGAGGTTTGTGGAGTCAGTAGTTCCTATGGCGGCACCTCCTGACCCTGTGTTGGTTGAAGGCAATGTGGAATATGAGGTAGAGAAAATATTGGATTCTCGTTTGGCTAGACTGAGACTCCAGTACTTGGTCAAATAGAAGGGTTATGACCAGGAGGATAATTCTTGGGTCTCTGCTTCTGACATTCATGCCGATAGATTGGTTCGTGCTTTTCACCGGGCCCATCCTGATCAGCCTGGTGGCGTGGATGAGGGTTCGGTGACCCCTCCTCAAGGGGGGGTACTGTTGTGAATTCACTTTCTGGCCTACCTCTGGTTACTAATGAAGGCAGTGGAGCTGGTTATATTGACAGAGTGGTTGCGAGTTCTCTTTCCGGGCTCCCTCTGGTGGTTACAGGAGGTAATGGAGCTGATCTAATTAACAGAGGTCTGTCACCTGATAATGAGGAGGACGATTTGACATCTGGAGTTTCTGATTGGATTTAAGACAGCCGACTCCCTCTATCTGTGCTGGTGATTTTTTCCTGCCTCCTGAGGTCTTAGTTTCCAGCTCAGTCCCTGCATGCTCAAGCTAAGTGTTCTTTTGCTATTGTTCACATTTGATTTGGTTTTGTCTATTTCAGTTTTGTGTGGTCAGCCAGCCCCTGCTGGGGCTGTGCTGAATTTCCATCCTTATGTTACTGGTGGTGCCAGTTTGCTTTTGTCCCTTATTAGATTGGCCTCTCTTTGCTCTGTTTTCAGAATATACCAGAGTGCTGATAAAGTGGGCGAAGTCTAGTGACTTCAGTGTTTTTTCTATCAGACGTGTTGGGCATTTTTTGCAGGGTTTTTTGCGTGATTGCAGACAGTGTTTTTCCTTTCCTGTCCTGTCTAGTTAGTTTGGGCCCCATCGTTTGCTCAGCCTATTTTCCTTCCTGCGTTTGTGTTTTCATCTTGTCTCACCGACAATATATGTTTGGGGCTATCTATTCCTTTGGGGTCTGCTCTGGGGCAGTTTAGATTTCCCCTTTCTTGCTTTAGGCTTATTTAGTTCTCCGGCTGTGTTGAGGCGTCTAGAATCATCATTGGTACGCTCCACGGCTACTGCTAGTTGTGTGGATAGGATCAGGGGTCTGCAATCCTCTTACTTACCAACCTCTCTGGTTTTCTGTGTCTTAGCTTGGTCTTGCTTTCCTCCTCGGTGACCCAATCATAACACGATACTGTGAGAAGTGGACAGCTCTATACGGTGTATGGAAAAATGGAAATGTCCGTATATGTATTTCCGGAGTCTCACACACACGCTGTCTCTGTATAGATGTGACCGTAATGCGAACAGCAGATATACGATATTGTTTGAGAAGCGGACAGCTCTATATGGTGTATGTATGTAAAATTTTAAATCTCCGTCTATTTTTTTCCAGAGTCACACACACGCTGTCTCTGTATAGATGTGACTGTAATCCAAACAGCAGATATACGATACTGTTTGAGAAGCGGACACCTCTATACGGTGTATGTATGGAAAAATTTAAATCTCCGTCTATTTTTTTACACACATATAGCATGTATTTGCCCATGATACCAGCCGGTACATGGTAGTGTGTGAGGAGCGTACACCTCTATATGGAGTGTGAAAAAATAAATGCTCGGTAACTGTGCAGAAAAAAGGAATAAAAGTATTTTTGCTTTGAAAAAAGCAGTCTGCACAGCAGTGTGCACACAGCAATGCAGCTGTCAGGTAGCCTTATAAGGCAGCCTGCTGTAGGATCATTAGTATCACATACAGCCTGACCTTGGCGCATTAAGCTTAGAGAAGGGCTCCGCTCTAGCACTAGTCCCCAGTCTATTTCCTCCTCACGGTCTGTAGTGTACAGTGAAAATCAGCAGAAGCACAGATTTTTTTTTCTTTCCTGCCTAAACACTCTCCCTATTGAGAACGAGCAGCAGCAACCTCTCCCTATGCTAAGATCGGCAGAAGTAAGATGGCGGTCTGCGCTCAGGGCTTTTATAGCCACTGTGACGCCACACAAAGCCAGCCAATCACTGCAATGCCCTTCTCGAAGATGGTGGTGGCCGCTGCCCATGTCATCGCGCTGCCCACAGTGTGCGTCTTTGCTCAGTGGCAGAGAAAAGGCGCCTGAAAGCATTATGAAAACGTGATTTTGGCGCTCGAGTCGGCGACCACATGGCCGACCTCATGCTATGGTCAGGTTTTGCGAAAGTCGGCGACTTTTGAATTTGACCGACCCATTTCGCTCAAATCTAGTTATTATATTAGCAAATCAAGCGCACAAATGTGCAAAAGACACTTACTGTACATATGAATAAGAAAGACACCTCCCGCCGCATTGTGCCGGATTAAGTAAAAAAAAAAAATTATGCCTACATCTCGGACCAGCGAGTTGAGAATGGAAGGCCGGTGCCGGAGGTAATTTTAGATTTTTTTTTTCAATTTACTTAAGCCAGCACCCTGGAGTCATTATAAGGGGTTGTTGAGTAGAGGAAAACCTATTAATAGGCTAGAGTGTTGTTTTTTAAATGATATTAGGACTTAAATGCTACATTTGGGACACAGAACTACTTCGAAGATAAGAATAAGGATAAGAATGAATTTTTTTATTACATGTAAGTAGGAAAGAACGACCAATGGGAAAACAGAATATCAACTGTCCCCCTGTCTAGCGTCCAGTGATCTTAGGTAGGACCACAGGAACTTTTCTTCGTGTCGTCACCCATCTTACCTATTACAGCTTGTTACTGTCATTGCTCCGCTCTGAACCACATTCTTGTGAAATGATGTGGGAAGTGGGATACAAAAAGTTATCTTTATGTTACTGTAGGGGAGAGACTGGGATGAAGAAGACATCGTGGCAACAGGGGGTTGTGATGGTGTTTTATTTTATCCCTATGGCCTTTGTTGTCTATTCGGTTCTCCTACAGGCTATGCTTATGGCTATTCCTGGAAATGCGGGAGGTCTGTGCACTAGGGAAACCATACACCATACAGTAGATAGGGATACAGTTTGCACTACACTAGGGATTAGACAGTTAATAGAGTTGGAATTAGCCCACAGTTTGCAATGAGTTAGATGAAGTTTCAAGAGAATGTTTTCTGGGTTACAGTCAGTAGAAGACAATCTAGTCAGAGTCTAAGACTCATGAAGTGCGAATTCTGGGTGGAGTGGAGAGCAAGGCTAAACATAGCAGAGTTAGCAGGTTCTAGTGCAGCTAAACTGTGGCAGAAGAGCACGGCTCTGGTCAGTATAAGTTTCCTAGAAGAATGTGGGCACAGCTTCGCTCATATCTGGATGCCAAGACAGTCTTGGACCTATGGTCCAGAAGAGGTACAGAGAGTCATGCCTCTGCCTCCCTGATGAGGAAGACGTCAGCCGGGTCACAGAGTGACGTGAAGATGGTTGGTCTCAGGACAGGATGGGGTCAATGACTGATGGATCACAAAACTAAAGGTACATCACTAAAAAGAGACTTTGTCTTTTTAGCTGCAGCCATTTTTTATGCTGCAGCCATGTGTAAACGAATTGCACAATAAAGTCGAACCTGTTATCCCGGACCCAAGGTCTTCTTTGTAGCCGGAACCAGTCCCATGGACGAGAAGGTAACGAGGGCTCCCAAAGCAAAAGTGAGTAAGGAATGTACTCCACCACATGACACACTCCATCCAGACATCCATTTAGAAGAGGGGCTGCAGGGCAACCAGAACTCAGTTCCGGCCCACAGCAAAATGACACATGTGCCCTGGCCCCGCTTCATTATCATCTCCTTTACCCATCATATCTCACATTATATTTTGGGAGACCACCTTTTATTTTTTATCAGGAATGGGGTGAAGGAATAATCAGGCTTTGTTTTTAATGATAAACATGAGTTTATAATTTTGGAGTTTTTGTTTTTCTTTACAAAAGTTTACACTTTGAATCAGTAATATGTGGCATGTACACAATATGTCAAGAGTCTAGTTTTAGAAGAAAAAAACGTGATTATGTAAACAACTGAGCTTTAGGAATGAGTTCTTAGTACAGGAAATTAATGTCTAATCAGCACAATAAGAGAAAAAAGAATGGATCTACCTGTGCAAAACATTTTTGTATGATGGACCACAACACCAGGGATATGAAATTACAGGTATTGAAAGGTAACTTCACATCTCAGAGAAAGAGAGAAGAGTCTGGGAGTACAAGCTCATGATGACCTTTGACACACTCAATGCTGGAATGAATGAGTCGCATGGATTTATGTCTTTTTACATCAATTAAGGAATTTGCTCCTAAGACCTTGTGTGGGCATCACAACACATTAGGAGACCCCAATCAGAGTACAATAAAACATCCGGACTCCTTATCTATGAACTGGTCCAATATTTATGTTTCTCCCTCTCCCATAATCATAATTCTGCTTCACATCACTTGTCTCATCTATTGCATTTTTTCTGTGCTGTATTGTGCATAAATATGTGATTCTTCAGATTCTGTATTAGTCTATGCCTGATGAAGAGACCTGAGTAGTCTCGAAAGCTTGCAATGTGTTACCATCTTTTCAGTTAGCCATTAAAAGGTATCAACCACTGAGGACTCTCAATCCTGAATATTTTTCTGTCTAATCAGCATGTTCTCGCACTATGGTTTATATATCGTATAAGTAGTTCACTCCGTGATCCAGAAATCCAAATCGTTGCCGTCAGAAAAAAGCATATATAGAATGGGAGGAATAGGGCTAAGTGACAGCACATGTGAAAAAGACTTGGGTATACTAATAGATCACAGACTGAATATGAGTCAACAGTGTGATGCAGCAGCAAAAAAGGCAAATGCAATTCTAGGATGTATTAACAGAAGCATACAGTCTAGATCACGTGAAGTCATTATTTCCCTCTACTCCTCTTTGGTCAGACCTCATCTGGAATATTGTGTCCAGTTTTGGGCACCACATTTTAAAAAAGACATCAACAAACTGGAGCAAGTTCAGAAAAGAGCGACCAGAATGGTGACCGGTCTGCAAACCCTGTCTTATGAGGAAAGGTTGCAGGATTTGGGAATGTTTAGTTTGCAAAAGAGAAGACTGAGAGGAGACTTAATAGCTGTCTACAAATATCTAAAGGGCTGTCACATTGTAGAAGGATCAACTTTATTCTCATTTGCACAAGGAAAGACTAGAAGCAATGGGATGAAACTGAATGGGAGGAGACACAGATTAGATATTAGAAAAAAACTTTTTGACAGTTAGAGTGATCAATGAGTGGAACAGGCTGCCACGAGAAGTGGTGAGTTCTCCTTCAATGGAAGTCTTCAAACAGAGGCTGGACAGACATCTGACTGGGATGATTTAGCGAATCCTGCTTTGAGCAGGGGGTTGGACCAGATGGCCCAGGAGGTCCCTTCCAACTCTACGATTCTATGATTCTATGATTCTATGATTCTATGATATAGATGGGGCATTAAGAAATGGGATTGTTCAAAGCAGAGATCCCCTTTTTAACAACTCCATATACCCTTGCATAAGAATTTCCGCCTCTCACTGCATGGGAGGTCATTCCACAATTGAACTTTTCCGATAATTTCGGCACAGTGTTCCTTTTCATAGTCATTGTTGGGTTCACCTGCATTCCAGGCACTATAAAAAAAAAAACAGGTTAACTATTATCACAAAAAATAAGTTACAATCAGGGTAAATACTGTGTATACTAGAACTTGTGTCTTTTTTTAAATTATTTTTAAAATTTTTTTACATTATATTTCAAGTGCACTTTTATCTCCCCATACCCGCTAAAGGCAAATTTTTCTTGATTTGATATGCTCTGCACTGAGACAATCCGATGTCAACTCTTTTTACTTTCTGTTACTTCTGCACCACATCCTCCTCTCTCACAGTATACAGTATCACAGAGAAAACCTGCAATTCCATCCACTGGTATATATGCCAGTGTTGGTGCCAGGATCCTTATGAAAGGGTTTAAGGCAGTATACCTGCTGATCAAGGGCACTGAAAGATTAAGTAATGAGAAAACATGCTTCCATAGGGTGTTATCTAAACATGCTCTTATGCTAACCGAGTGTCTTTGAATCACCCCCAGGGAAAGTGTGGGATTACTCGCTCCACTTTACTCGGTACCGGGCCGGTCTCTTAAAGGGGAAGTGTCGCGGTGGTGGTGACCCGGTCCGTGGCCCTGGGTGTCCATGCAAAATAGGTGGAATCGAATAACGTTTATATGAAGGTAGTTCGTGACGCCACCTGTGGTATCTGGTCAGAAGGGGGACCAGCGTTGCAGTGCAGATCCTCTGGGACAGATGGTGTGGTGCAGCAACAATGTAATAGCTCTCCACAGGCAGAGCTGTAGTCCCAGGGTAGTGATAGTAGATGTTGCGGTGGATGGTGTAGTGTTAGGCACAGAGATGTAGCAGTGCTGAGTAGGTCAGCGCAGGAAGAAGGCAATGACACAGCTGAGTGTGGTTCCGATAGTTTACTCACGTCTCTGGCACAGACAGATGCCCGCTTCAGTACTGTGTCCTCCAGGTCAGGGGCTCAGCCAACTTCCAGGCAGATGGATTAACCCTTCCTGCACTCCCTTCCAAATGTGCCTTTTCTGAACATCTCTTTACTAGTGCTAATCTGAAGTACTTGTAGTTCTGAATTACACTCAAGTTCCTCTTTCTTGCTGTTCCTTAGAACTCCACTTGCATGACAGGCAGCTGTAGCCTACTTCGGGGACTCCATATCATCATGTCCCGCCTCACACATGTTGCTGCTGTGTCTACGAGTCTTAGGTGGGAATAAAGTGGTCACAACTTCTATTCCTCCGGTTTCTGCTGTAGGATCATTAGTATCACACACAGCCTCGGATACCGGCGCCCGGCCTTGGGGCAATAAACTTAGAGAAGGGCTCCGCTCTAGCCCTCATCCCCAGTCTCTTTCCTCCTCACGTTCTGTTCTTATCTATCTTCCTTCTGAACAACTCATCCTTCTTTCTTTCTCTTTCCTTACTAGCAGCTCCAGTTCACAGGAGGCTGCTGCATCTAGGTCCTTTCCCTCCTTCCCCCAGTGGGGAAACTGTCTTTCTCCCTATCTCTGGGGATTCTGACCTAACTTCCTGTCAGGTTTCCCCTCTAGTGTTTCTAAGCTCCACCCACCACCCAGCACCCTTCATGGACCAAAGCAGCTGCCATAAAGGGTGCTCTGCTGTTCTAAGGTGTCTGTGCTGGATGTAGGTGTTGGAGTCTGGTCAAGTGTTACCATCATACCTGGGGAGTGGAATACTACACCTCAGGAGGAGGTGCAGTATCTCTGTGGCGACTGAACCCTCAGGGGCGCCACATCTTCTGCATGCTTGAAAAATATGCAGTCAGTCCCTGCATGTGTTGCAGCTGTTGAACAGCCCCAAGACATGCAGCCGCAGGGATTCAAACATATTTTTCGAGCACGCCAAAGACACTCAGCACACAAGCATGTTCAGATAATACCTTATCCGAGTGTAAGATGTGTGTCGGCCCACCAAGGCGGTATAACTGAGGATACTTATACGCATGCTTGAATAATCCCTGTACTTGCTGTAAATATATTTGCTTCTTTATAGTTAATTTTGTTAACTGGCCACAGGATGTCGCTGTTGTTGAACATGATTAAAAGTCTCAAACTCAAATAGGCTTTATTGGCAGGACCAAAATACATTTAGTGTTGCCAAAGCAAGGAACTGTTTTATTCCCCTAAGCTGTTTTTGTAGGTTTACATAAAATGAAACGGAAGCGCGGCCATCTTGTGCAGGATCTGCTGGAATGAGGGGTGAGTGAAGCTGTGCTGGAGAAGGATCCTATTACATCCTCTCGTGACAGCACCCCTCTGAGTTAGAAGCGGTGGCTGATTTTGAGAAGAGCTGGTCCTGGATCCAAACCTGTCCTGTTGCGAGGGAATTCCTGTCATACAAGCTGGTAAGGAACAGAAGTGACTGGGACCTAGAGAGAGAGGTGCTACGCCCCGTGAGAGAGTCACGCCACAAGCATCCTCGGTATTGCTCACCAGCTGGAGGAGCTGCGCCTGTATGTGCTGATTATTTTGTTCAGAGCAGACCCGGTGAAAGGACTCTAAAGCCCCCGGCGACGCCACAGTAATTAAACATGCACGCATCACAATATATTTTCGGCACCAAGGGATAAAAGGCCTATAGTTAGTTAGCTAAGTATATTGACTTTACAGACCACGTTCTTTTGTGGTTGAGTGACTGAATATTCTATGCTACTCTTTGGTGCTGACACAGCATGCAGCGAACCCCAGCCAAGACTTATGTTTCCTATTTGTCTGCTGGAAATCTCTGTGGAACAATATAAAATGGAGCAGTGGTTCCGCTCCAACAGACTTTGTCCACGGCACCTTTGCTGATATGTATGTAAATATGGTTAATTTTGGAATATACTTAATATAGCTGAGGATGGACTTTTCCTCTAGTTTTCTTGAGATTAAACCGGAGCTGGTGGGGAATATATTGTTGGGAAATAAGTATAGAAGTATATATTCTTAGGATTATGAATCACTGTGCTAAACCGCCGCCAAGCCTGGGCTTTGCTCTCATCTAATTAAACCAGCTTCTCTCAGGATGTAATAAGGTAACGGCAGTCGGTTCAGTCAGGTACGCCAACAGGTAAATTTACGTAGAGAATATAACGGAAACAGCTCTCTTGGGTGCCGAGCTGTTCAGCACAGAGGATATAACCTTCTGGTGAAAATATTTGATGTGTTCTCTTGGTGTGGTTATCAAAACCGAGTAAGAATAATTTCATCTAAGTAAAATAGTTACGGAAAGTGGACTGTGTGAAATTGGTTCTTTTCCCGTCTGTGACTCCATTGTATCTGGAACAACACCCTCGGTGCATGACTTACACGAGCACGTATGCTCATCACTAATTAGGAGCTAACACCACTGTTGATTTATCACAGTGAAGAGGTTAGGCTACGTTCACATGTCCAGTAATCATCCATTAGAATGGATCAAGTAGCAATCTGTTAATGAAAAAGTTGTGCAGACACAACTTTTTGTCCAGCTAAAAAAAAAATTCAACTGGATCCATTTTTTTAACATTGAAGTCTATGGAAAAACAGATCTGTTAAATTGCCATCTGTTTTGTTCCATTTGAAACTGATCCAATAGGCAAAATATGGATCCACTTCAAATTAAAGAAAGATGGACGACTGAATAGGGTAGGTCCTTTGTGAAGATTCAAGTGCTTGCTTGGTTTGCAAAAATGATGAGCCACTTATGGGGTAGGCAGCACAGATAGATATTTGTAGATTTGCATTCTTGATGTTTATCGGGGATAAGAATTCCTTGGTTACATTGATTTGATTTTGACCTCAATGTCTCAGTTCGAAAGTGATGAAATATGATGTTGTTAATGAGGCACTTGAGATCGAAGACTGGACGACCTCTCAGATCACAGAAAGACTTGGCATAAAAACCTTTGAAGCATTCTCCTTAGTTGACCAAAAGAAAGAGTACAACCAATGAAGTTTTATTTTTGTAGCATGAGAACACCACCTCACAAACCCAGGAAGTGAGAACGTGAGAAGGCTAAATGTCCTCAAAGGTAATTGTCAGTAAGAAAGGCCTGGTGTGACGGAAGGCTTCTTATTTTGATCCTGAAAGTTTTACTTTATGCTTAAGAAACATAGGCATGAGAAGAGGCAAAATGAGTCAAGGCCGGGGTCACACTTGCGAGAAGCTCGCAAAAGTCTCGCGTCTCAATACCCAGCACTGCCTCCAGCACTCAGGACCAGAGGGCTCAGTTGCATAGAAATACATGCAGCTGAACGCTCCAGTCCGAGTGCCAGTTGGCAGTGCCGGGTATTGACGTGCAAGACTCGTCCGAGTTTCTTGCAAGTCTGACCCCGGCCAAAGAGTCTCACTCTACTTCACGACCGTTGACGTATTTCTCCCAGCCTGCATCTTCCCCTGCACTTAATGGCTGATTGATGCGGGGTCCGGAGACGAGCCCATATCTTTCCTGGGACATGTCAGCTGTTCTGAACAGCTGACACGTGCCCCAGAATAGCTGAGGGTTGAATTGCGATCCACCCGCGGCTATTAAACCATTAAATGCTGCTGACAGTGGCATTTAATGAGCGCTTCCGGCCATTGGGCTGCAAATCTGCCCACCGGTAACTCCCGTCATGTGATCACTGACCACCGGCTCATTGTCATGACAACCAGAGGTCTCCTGGAGACCTCCATGGTTGTCACTGCCGGCTTGCTGTGAGCACCACCCGGTGGTTGGCACTCATAGCAAGTGAATAATTTTAGTACATAGAGGCGATCTGATCATCGTCTGTATGTAGCAGAGCCGATCGGGTTGTGGCAGCTTCTAGTCTCACATGGAGACTATTGAAGCATGCCAAAAGTGAAAAAAAATGTTTTTAAAGATATAAAAAAATAAAAAAGTTCAAATCACCCCCCTTTCGCCCCATTCAAAATAATACAATAAAAAAATCAACCATACACATATTTGGTATCGCCGCATTCAGAATCGCCCGATCTATCAATTAAAAAGGATTAACCTGATCGCTAAATGGTTTTGCGAGGAAAAAAAGTCAAAACGCCAGAAATGCGTTTTTTTGGTCTCGGCAACATTGCAATAAAATGCAATAACAGGCGATCAAAAGATCGTATCTGCACCAAAATGGTATCTTTAAAAACGTCAGTTCGGCGCTCAAAAAATAAACCCTCACCCAACCCCAGATCATGAAAAGGGATGCTACGGGTATCGGAAAATGGCGCAATTTTTTTTAACAAAGTTTGGAATTCTTTTTCACCACTTAGATAAAAAAAGAATTTAGACATGTTTGGTGTCTATAAACTCATAATGACCTGGAGAATCATAATGGAAGGTCAGTTTTACCATTTAGTTAATTCAGTAAAAAAGCCAAACAAAAGAGAAGTGTGCGATTGCACTTTTTTTTGCAGTTTCACCGCATTTGGAATTTTTTTTCCCATTTTTTAGTACATGACATGGTAAAACCAATGGTGTTGTTCAAAAATACAACTTGTCCCACAAAAATCAAGCTCTCACATAGCCATATTGACGGAAAAATAAAAAAGTTATGGCTCTGAGAAGAAGAGAAGCAAAAAGCAAAAACGCAAAACCAAAAATACCTCTGGTCATGAAGAGGTTAATCAGCCATCAAATGTCTCCAATAGCCGAAGGTGGAGGCATGACTGTTAACCAGTAAGATTCTGCTGTCAATCATTCACAGCAGGACTTAACACACACTGGCCAGAAGCGCATCATTGATCCCGCCCATTGGCATACCCGTCACGTGATTGCCAGGGGACAGGATATGCAAAAAAAATAACAAACTCGGTCATACTCAACGGCACCCACCTGTATCCTGCGAATGATATTCCATAGTATGTGCACCGACAGGAAGTGTTGGTCACCGTTCCACCAGCGGCTGAACTGCTGAGTCACCTGATCCAATCTGAAACTATAGCAGTCTGGAGGCTGCTGGAATGGTGATGACACCACAGAGACAGCAGCGCTGGATTCGGATGGGTCTGTTGAGTATTACTGAGTTAGTTATTTTTTACATATCTCATCCTTTGGCAAAGTTTTATTATGCCAGGACAACTCATTTTTAAGGCTGTTCTAAGTCTTTAATTTCTAAAGAACTCAACCTAAAGGAACACTGGATGGCAGACAGCTAGGGCACCATTCTATAGGGGATTACTATTTATGGAATTGGGATGGTGCCATGAGGAGAACTGACAAAGGAGTAACTGCAAATAGTAGCTTTTGCCCTTGTGGATCTAGTCTGCCCATGCATTGCACAGATGACACATGCGCTGGTGATTGCAGCTGATTATCTTCTCATGGGAGGAGCCATAACATAAGACAACTCCTTTAAGGGCATTTATTCAATACTCTGGCATGTTGTTTGTGTCATGACACTTTATGTAATGAAGATTCATTGCATACTATTACCTGAATGTCAGAGGTGAACCATCTGTCCATTCCCATGTCTCAATGTCTTCGGGATTTCGTCTCAGTCCTAGCCAGTAATTATCTTGTTTTATCATTTTCAATAAAGAATTCTAGAAATACATAAAAGTATTGTATTAATACACTGCTCAAAAAATAAAGGGAACACTTAAAACAACAGAATGCATCTCCAAGTCAATCACACTTCTGTGAAATCAACCTGTCCAGTTATGAAGCAACACTGATTGTGAATCAATTTCTCCAGTAGTAGTGCAAATGGAACATACAACAGGTAGAAATTATAGGCAATTTGCAAGACAACCCCTATAAAGGAGTGTTTCTGTGTCCTGTTATGCTATGATGGTCTTCGGTAAGGAAGGGGGCCTCAAACTGTCCCTGGAACTGGGACCCTAGCTATCCCTGTCCTGGGGGATCTCTTGAAGGCAGAGAGGCCCGAGTATCTGACCTTACTATGCTCCTGATATGTCCTAAGCTGTCCCCTCCTCCAGGAGGCCCAGGACAGATATGTTAGTGTATAAACATGTAAGGCAAACAGGGATAACAAAAAGCAACTTACATACAAAAACACTCACCAACGGTAGAGAGGAATATAGGGAAGGATAGGTATGTACAAACCAAATGGGAATAGGATAATGGAGAAAGCATACACCCAAAGCCAGCAAACAACAATCTCCAGCAGCAACTAACTCCAACTTCAGCACACCAACTCCAGCAAGCCAGGAAGTAAACCTTCATAAGCGGGGATGAGAAGGTCTGGCCAGGTTTGATAGAGGGAGAAAACAAGCAGGTCAAGAGCAGCTGTGAGATGGAGCGGCATGTCTTCAACCAGAAAGCAAAGAGTTGTTAACCTCTTCAGCACCAATGGAAACAAAGTCCATTTAATGAGGAACAAACAACAAAACACACAGACTAAATGGAGGATCAGCAATTCCTAATGTGACCCCTTCTACGAGGGGTCACAAGATGGGCCAAATGAAAGCACCGCATCAACCTACCGGTATTAACTTCAGATGCCGACACCCACATCCTCTCCTCAGGACTATACTCCTTCCAATATACGAGGTACTGTACAGTGTGGCGAACCTTATGGGAATCAACGATTCTTGCTACCTGAAATTCTAAACTGCCATCAATAACAACTATTGGCAGTGGTAAAGGTGATAGAACCACAGGCACAGCATATTTGAGTAAAGACCTGTGAAAAACATTATGAATCTTGAGAGTCGGTGGAAACTTAAGACGAAAAGTTACAGAGTTGATTACGGTGACTACCTTATAAGGATTAAGAAACCTAGGATCTTAATATTTTTGGACAGCCATACTAACTCATTTACCCCCAGGTCCAAACCTGACAATTGTTTCTTATCAGCCATACATTTGTATTTGTGTCCCATGATCTTTAAATTATTCTGAACCCCTTCCCACACAGATGAAAGCAAAGATGAAAATTGTTCCTCCTCAGGAACACCAAAAGACTCATCTTTACTGAAGGTACAGAATTGTGAATGGAAGCCATATGTGCCAAAAAATGGTGACTTAAGGCCCCGTCACACTAAGCGACTTACCAGCAATCCCGACACCGATATCAAGGTGTCAGGATCGCTGGTGAATCGCTATGTGATCGCTGGTGAGCTGTCACACAGACAGCTTCATCAGCGAGTGCCCGGCATCGCTGGCCATCGCTGTAAAAAATAGAATCAAAATAAAAAATATAGTTATTCTCACCTTCCGATGTCCCGCGCAGCATTCCTGCTTCTCTCCACGCTCCGGTCCCAGTGATCCTTTGCGAGAATGACCGTGAGATGTCACGGTCTCGAGGGATAACAAAGTCTCGCGGTCATTCGTGCAAAGGATCACTGGGACCGGAGCGTGGAGAGAGGCAGGATGGCTGAACGGGACGTCGGAAGGTGAGAATAACTATATTTTTTATTTTTTTTATTATTTTTTACACCTGATCGCTGGTCTCCCGCCTGTCACACACAGCGATGCGTGCTGGCCAGCGGGAGACCAGCGACCAAAGAAATGTCCAGAGGTTTCTTCCAGCGATCAGCGATACCGGCAGGGGGGCCGCTCGCTGATCGCTGTCACACACAGCGATCTCGCTGGTGAGATCGCTGTTACGTCACAAAAGTTGTTTCTCAGCAGCGATCTCGGGGCCTTTACCAGAGGACTAACTGACGATTGTTTAAAGCAAACTCAGCCAGTGGTAAAAAGAAGACCAATCCTCCAGGTTATCTGACACAAAACATCTGAGGTATGTCTCCTAAGTTTGGTTTAGGCATTCAGTCTGACCATTAGTTTAAGGGTGGAACATGGAGGAAAATGATAGATGCATCCCTAAACACCCTCCAAAATTTAAATAGAAATTGGGTCCCCCAATCAGACACCACATCGGAGGGAACCCCCATGAAGCTTCACGATCTCAGTAACTAACACCTGAGTCTTGGCATTAGGGAGAGCAGGTAAACCAACAAAGTGTGCCATTTTTACTAAACCTATCCACCACAACTAAGATAACAGTTTTACTCGAGGATGAAGGAAAATCCATAATGAAATCCATGAATAAATGAGTCCATGGCCGGTCAGGAATGGTTAATGGTAAAAGAACCCCAGGTAGATGAGTATGCAGAGTCTTAGAATGCGCACAAACACTACAAGAAGACACAAAGTCAACTACATCCTTACGCAACCTTGGCCACCACAAACATCAAGAAAGGAGGTCCATGGTTGCCTTACTACCTCGGTTACCAACCAAAGCAGGGTAATGATGGGCCTCTAAAATTTTGAGATGCAGATATACAGGTACAAACGAATTCACTGAAGGACCAGCAGGGGTATCCCCATGAGACTTCAACACCTCACCCTCAAGTTCAGAACACACTACGGAGACAACCACCCCTTTTTGTAAAATAGGAACAGCATCATCAGTACTCCCAGTCCCTGGGAAACTCTGAGACAAAGCATCCGTTTTAAAATTCTTAATCCCGGGATGGTAAGTGACCACATAATTAAACCTGGAGAAAAACAAAGACTATCTAGGTTGCCTGGGATTCAGACATTTAGCAAATTCTAGGTACATCAAGTTTTTATGATCAGTTATAACTGTTATCATGTGAACTGTCTCCTCCAAAAAATTACGCCACTCTTCAAATGCCAAAAGTTCTGTATTGCCTACATCATTGTCTCTTTCGGCTGACGACAACTGTGAAGAAACACGATTGTTTCTTAATTAACCAGACAACTATTTCTAGCAAACCAAGAAGAATACCCTGTTATCTATACTCATGTAAGCCTGTAATATTGACTTGCAAGCTGATATTTCATATAACATAGTGTGTTCTTATCTTTGATGACTAGTGATGTTTGCAGATATGCTAATCATGCATTGTGTTATGGAGTCAATTTGATGACTTCGAAAGCAGAGGGAAAAACTATGCAAATAGATTAAATAATCAAGTAATGCTACTTGATCTCATCACCATTCTTCCCCTTTTCTGTGATGCTAGAAAGGACACTTGTTAAATCTAAAAATAGAATACATGCCTCTTTATAAAGAGAAGCATAGACATAGAGACTAAGAGAGAGACAGCTAGAGATTCTGCCAAGACACTCATACATCCAAAAGGACCAGAGACAGGACAGCAGCCATTTTGCATTATGGCTCCATCACGAGGAGCATGGATCTATCATTCTACAGGAAACAACCTAGAGGTTTTCGGCCCCAGTTGAAGAATACAGATTTTCATTACTGAACCATGGATACGTTTGAGAACCAAGTTGTGACTCTCAGGTTAACTGGCCTTGTACCTCAATGGCCTGTCATCTTCCTACGCTTGTCGGTACCTCTTCTCTGTGTGCGTGCCACAGGTAAAGTAACCAACCCTGGAAGATGAAGCCAGGTTGTGATCGTCAGATCAACTAGCCTTGTATGGACTGGATGGACTGTCCAGACAAGTAGAGAAGGATGACCGGAAGCCTATCACGTCTGGAAGCCCGTCAACAGCGATCCACTACTGGATCCAGCAGTCTTCAGGGCTAATTAAGAATGGGGAGGAATGTGATGACACAGCATTTCTTCTTAATTATGACAGACGTAAAATGAGTAGGCCCAGAATCATAAACTGTTGTCTGAAGTATTGACTTTTCTTGGAGGACAAATATTTACCTCTAATATATTATCTCCTATAGTTTATCTTCTGTTTTCTTTTGGAAAATAGTAAGGCATGGCCACTGAACAATGATATGTGCCGATATGCTGATTACTTACATTGCTTATGCCAGCCAGTTTCTTGGCATTCCCAAACAGAGGAAGGAAAACTATGCAAATAGCTTACATAATTGAACAATGCAGGTTGGCCTCATTCATATCTCTCTCTGACCTCTGGATGCTGGTTGAAGGCCAGTTGAGAACTATATAAAGAGACTTTTTCTTCTGGTCAGTGTGACTCTTCAAGATTTCAGCTTAGGATACTACAGACCCGACTGGAAGGACACAGGACTGCTTCATTGATCATCACTGAAACCCCACATATGTCTGAAAGAATCCAGGTTGGGACTGTTCTATGTGTTATCTGCCTGCTTTGTGGTTCAATAAAGCATTACCACACTGTTTTACCTTCACTGTTGTGAGTTCATTTTCCCCTTCATTACTCAGGCCCGATGAACTCCCTCTGCTGGTTAAGAAAGGTAGTGAGCCTGATTATCAAACATCTGAGACTAATGATGATGACTGGCTGAGTGGAGTCACTGACTGGATATAAGGCTGTTCACGCCCTCCTGCCCTGCGGGTGATTTCTCTGTGGGATCCTTGGATACCAGTCTGAATTCCTGCTCTCCTAAAGCTAAGTTTTCTGCTCTGCTTTTTGCATTTGTGCTTTGACTTTTGTTTTTCTGGATTTCTGTCTTTCCCTGCCTGGGTGAGCTGAATTCCTTTAGCTCTGTCTTCAGAAAATACCTTAGTGCTGATATAGTTTTTGAAGCCTAGCTGCTTCAGGGCCTTTTTCCATATCAGCCTGTTGGCTTATGTATTTCATAGGGTTTTTGCAGATTGCAGACAACAGCTCTCCTATCCTGTCCTATTTTAGTGAGTTTGGGCCCCATCATTTGCTCAGCCTATCTTTCTATCTGTGTGAGTGTTTTTTCATCTTGCTTCACCGTCATTATATGTTGGGGGCTGCCTTTTACTTTGGGGTCTGCTCTGGGGCAGTTTAGATTTCCTTTTCTGTCTTTAGGCTATTTAGTTTCTCCGGCTGTGATCGAGGGGTCTAGGGCACCATAGGAACCCCCACGGCTACTGCTAGTTGTGTTGTTAGGTTCAGGGGTCTGCAATCTGATAGTTGCCAACTTCTCCGGTTTTCTGGACTTAGCTTCTATTTTTGTGTCTGCCTCCTACGGTTACTCGTTCATAACAGAATCACCCACCAAACCGCAGATCCTAGGGTACTCAATAGCAGGAAAGAATTGTAAAAAAAAAAAAAGGTGTGTATATTTTTTCCTCTATATCTCTGAGGCCGTAGGGGGATTTTTTTTTTCTCTCAATGGAGATAAAGCAATTGTCTGATTATGTGGAGCAGCTCGCTGCGGAAGTGCGGGGAATTTCCGCCTACCTTGCTCATTCACATGCTTCTGAACCAAAGATTCCCACACCTGATGTATTTTTTGGGGATCGGTCTAAATTTTTGAATTTCAAAAATAATTGTAAATTATTTTTTGCCTTGAAGCCTAACTCGTCAGGGAGCTCCGCGCAGCAGGTTAAAATTGTCATCTCTTTGCTGCGTGGCGATCCCCAGGATTGGGCGTTTTCTTTGAAACCTGATGATCCTATTCTGACTAATGTGAACGCATTTTTTCAAGCCTTGGGGTTGTTGTATGACAAACCTAATGCCATTGATCAGGCTGAAAAGACCCTGCTGGCATTGAACCAGGGTCAAGATTCTGCAGAATCGTACTGTCAAAAATTCCGAAAGTGGGCGGTACTTACTACCTGGAATGATAATGCCCTGGCTGCTCTCTTTCAGAAGGGTTTGTCAGAAGCCGTAAAAGATACTATGGTGGGATTTCCTGTTCCCTCTGGTCTTGACGATTCTATGTCATTAGCCATTCAGATTGATCGGCGTTTGCGCGAACGCAAAACTGCACGAGTAGTGTTGCCACTTGTTGAACAAATGTCTGAACCTATGCAATGTGATAGAGTTTTGTCCAGAGAGCAGCGTCAGGAGTTCAGAAGGCGTAATAAGTTGTGTTTTTTCTGTGGAGATGCCTTGCATATTATTTCTGCCACTTGTTGAACAAATGTCTGAACCTATGCAATGTGATAGAGTTTTGTCCAGAGAGCAGCGTCAGGAGTTCAGAAGGCGTAATAAGTTGTGTTTTTTCTGTGGAGATGCCTCGCATATTATTTCTGTCTGTCTTAAACGAGAGAAACGCTTTGCACACACGTTTTCTGTTGGTGGTGTTCAACCTAAGTTTCTTCTGGCTATTACTCTGATCTGCTCCCTGTCCACATTTTCCGCCAAGGCTTTTGTGGATTCGGGAGCAGCTCTAAACCTAATGGACTTGGACTTTGCTAAACGTTGTGGATTTCCGATGACACCTCTGCAGACGCCTATCCCTTTGAGGGGGATTGATGCTACTCCTTTGGCAAAAAATAAACCTCAGTTTTGGACCCAGGTGGTAATGCGGGTCGCCCCAGACCATCAAGAAAATTGCAGATTTTTGGTGTTGCATAATCTGCATGATACCATTGTTCTGGGGTTTCCCTGGTTGCAAATTCATAATCCAGTTTTGGATTGGAAATCTGTGTCTGTGGTGAGTTGGGGTTGTCGGTGTGCCTTTAGTGAGGCTCCGGTGTTTTCCACCTCTCCTCAGTCGCATGATGTTCCTGAATATTTGGCGGACTTTTATGATGTATTTAGTGAGAATGAGTCTGCGTCTCTGCCTCCTCATAGGAGTTATGACTGTGCAATTGAACTGAGCCCGGGGAGTAAATTCCCCAAGGGTCGGCTCTTCAATTTATCTGTACCCAAGCACGAGGCTAAGCGATCGTATATTAAGGAGGCGTTGGAGAAGGGTCATATTAGACCATCCTCGTCACCCTTAGGTGCCGGTTTTTTTTTTGTAGCCAAAAAAGATGGATCATTAAGACCTTGTATTGATTATCGTGCCCTCAACAAAATTACTGTTAAATATCAGTATCCGTTACCCCTGATTTCGGATCTATTCTCTAGAGTTAAAGGTGCTTGCTGGTTTACCAAGCTTGACCTCAGGGGGGCGTATAATCTTATTCGCATTAAGCATGGGGATGAATGGAAGACGGCGTTTAATACTCCGGAGGGACATTTTGAGTACCTGGTGATGCCTTTTGGGCTCACTAATGTCCCTTCTGTCTTCCAGTGCTTCATGAACGATATTTTCCGAGATTTTGTCGATAAATTTTTGATTATCTATCTGGATGATATTTTGATCTTCTCCAAGGATTGGGATTCTCATGTGGAACATATTCGGACTGTGTTCCGGATCTTGAGGGAGAATTCCCTGTATGTCAAAGGATCTAAATGCCTTTTTGGAGTACAGAGGATTTCTTTTTTGGGATTTATTTTGTCTCCGTCAACTATTGAAATGGACCCGGCCAAGGTACAGGCCATTCACGATTGGGTTCAGCCCACTTCTTTGAAGGCCCTTCAGAAGTTTTTGGGTTTTGCTAACTTTTATCGGAAATTTATAGCAAAATTTTCTAGTATTGCCAAGCCATTGACTGATTTGACCAAAAAGGGTGCTGATGTGTTAAATTGGTCTCCAGAGGCTGTTTCTTCCTTTCAGGAGCTGAAGCAAAGATTTACCTCCGCCCCGGTTTTGCGGCAACCTGATGTCTCACTTCCGTTCCAGGTAGAGGTGGATGCTTCTGAGATTGGTGCAGGAGCTGTTTTGTCCCAAAAGGATCCTGTAACATCTAAAATGAATCCCTGTGCTTTCTTTTTCCGAAAGTTCTCTCCATCTGAACGTAACTATGATGTGGGGAATCGGGAACTGTTGGCCATGAAATGGGCATTTGAGGAGTGGAGACATTGGTTGGAGGGAGCTAAGCATCAAGTCGTGGTCCTCACTGACCACAAGAATTTGATTTACCTAGAGTCGGCTAAGCGCTTGAACCCTATACAGGCTAGGTGGGCCTTGTTTTTAACACGTTTTGATTTTGTGGTTTCTTTTCTTCCTGAAACTAAGAATGTCAAGGCAGATGCCCTCTCTAGGAGCTTCTTTGCTGATTCTCCTGTGGTGACCAAACCTGCTACCATCTTAGGCGAAGGGGTAGTTCTTTCTGCCATCTCGCCCGATTTGAGACGTGCTCTGGAAGAGTTCCAGGAGGACAAACCTGAGCGTTGTCCCAGTGGAAAGTTGTATATTCCTGAACAGTGGAAGAGGAGAGTGATGTCTGAAGTTCATTGCTCTGCTTTGGCTGGTCATTCAGGTATTTTTGGTACTAGAGATTTGGTGAGTCGGTCTTTTTGGTGGCCCTCCTTGTCTCGTGATGTCAGGAATTTTGTGCAGTCCTGTGGGACTTGCTCCCGGTCTAAATCGTGTTCTCGCTCTAGTGGGTTGTTGATGCCTTTGCCTGTCCCCAAGAGGCCATGGACCCATATTTCAATGGATTTTATCTCTGATATGCCTGTCTCTCAGAGAATGACTGTTATTTGGGTGATTTGTGATAGATTCTCTAAGATGGTCCATCTTGTACCACTCCCTAAGTTGCCATCTTCCTCTGAGTTGGTGCCATTGTTTTTGCAACAGGTGGTTCGCTTGCACGGGATTCCTGAGAACATTGTATCTGACAGAGGAGTTCAGTTTGTGTCTAGATTTTGGAGAACTTTCTGTTCCAAGCTGGGAATTCAGTTGTCCTTCTCCTCTGCTTTTCACCCTCAGACCAATGGGCAGACAGAGAGAACAAACCAGACCTTGGAGTCATATTTGAGATGTTTTATTTCCGCTGATCAGGATGATTGGGTTTCATTTTTGCCCTTGACCGAATTTGCTTTAAATAACAGAGCTAGTTCTGCCACTTTGATGTCACCTTTTTTTTGTAACTTTGGGTTTCATCCTCGATTTTCTTCAGGGCAGGTGGAGCCCTCTGCCTGCCCAGGTGTTGACACTGTGGTGGAGAGAATGCACCAGATCTGGGACCAAGTGGTGGATAAGTTATCTCTCTCCCAGGAAAAGGACCAGCGGTTTTCCAACCGACATAGGACCATGGGTCCCCAGTTTAAGGTTGGTGATATGGTGTGGTTATCGTCAAAAAATATTGCTATGAAGGTGGCTTCTCCTAAGTTTAAGCCTAGATTTATTGGAGCTTACAAGATTTTGGAGATTATTAATCCGGTCTCTTTTCGTTTGGCTCTTCCTGTCACATTTAAAATCCATAATGTGTTCCATAAGTCTTTGTTGAAGAGGTTTGTTGAGCCTGTTGTTCCGGGGGTGGCATTACTCAGGCCCGATGAACTCCCTCTGCTGGTTAAGAAAGGTAGTGAGCCTGATTATCAAACATCTGAGACTAATGATGATGACTGGCTGAGTGGAGTCACTGACTGGATATAAGGCTGTTCACGCCCTCCTGCCCTGCGGGTGATTTCTCTGTGGGATCCTTGGATACCAGTCTGAATTCCTGCTCTCCTAAAGCTAAGTTTTCTGCTCTGCTTTTTGCATTTGTGCTTTGACTTTTGTTTTTCTGGATTTCTGTCATTCCCTGCCTGGGTGAGCTGAATTCCTTTAGCTCTGTCTTCAGAAAATACCTTAGTGCTGATATAGTTTTTGAAGCCTAGCTGCTTCAGGGCCTTTTTCCATATCAGCCTGTTGGCTTAAGTATTTCATAGGGTTTTTGCAGATTGCAGACAGCAGCTCTCCTATCCTGTCCTATTTTAGTGAGTTTGGGCCCCATCATTTGCTCAGCCTATCTTTCTATCTGTGTGAGTGTTTTTTCATCTTGCTTCACTGTCATTATATGTTGGGGGCTGCCTTTTACTTTGGGGTCTGCTCTGGGGCAGTTTAGATTTCCTTTTCTGTCTTTAGGCTATTTAGTTTCTCCGGCTGTGATCGAGGGGTCTAGGGCACCGTAGGAACCCCCACGGCTACTGCTAGTTGTGTTGTTAGGTTCAGGGGTCTGCAATCTGATAGTTGCCAACTTCTCCGGTTTTCTGGACTTAGCTTCTATTTTTGTGTCTGCCTCCTACGGTTACTCGTTCATAACAGAATCACCCGCCAAACCGCAGATCCTAGGGTACTCAATAGCAGGAAAGAATTGTAAAAAAAAAAAAAGGTGTGTATATTTTTTCCTCTATATCTCTGAGGCCGTAGGGGGATTTTTTTTTTCTCTCAATGGAGATAAAGCAATTGTCTGATCGTGTGGAGCAGCTCGCTGCGGAAGTGCGGGGAATTTCCGCCTACCTTGCTCATTCACATGCTTCTGAACCAAAGATTCCCACACCTGATGTATTTTTTGGGGATCGGTCTAAATTTTTGAATTTCAAAAATAATTGTAAATTATTTTTTGCCTTGAAGCCTAACTCGTCAGGGAGCTCCGCGCAGCAGGTTAAAATTGTCATCTCTTTGCTGCGTGGCGATCCCCAGGATTGGGCGTTTTCTTTGAAACCTGATGATCCTATTCTGACTAATGTGAACGCATTTTTTCAAGCCTTGGGGTTGTTGTATGACAAACCTAATGCCATTGATCAGGCTGAAAAGACCCTGCTGGCATTGAACCAGGGTCAAGATTCTGCAGAATCGTACTGTCAAAAATTCCGAAAGTGGGCGGTACTTACTACCTGGAATGATAATGCCCTGGCTGCTCTCTTTCAGAAGGGTTTGTCAGAAGCCGTAAAAGATACTATGGTGGGATTTCCTGTTCCCTCTGGTCTTGACGATTCTATGTCATTAGCCATTCAGATTGATCGGCGTTTGCGCGAACACAAAACTGCACGAGTAGTGTTGCCACTTGTTGAACAAATGTCTGAACCTATGCAATGTGATAGAGTTTTGTCCAGAGAGCAGCGTCAGGAGTTCAGAAGGCGTAATAAGTTGTGTTTTTTCTGTGGAGATGCCTCGCATATTATTTCTGTCTGTCTTAAACGAGAGAAACGCTTTGCACACACGTTTTCTGTTGGTGCAGCTCTAAACCTAATGGACTTGGATTTTGCTAAACGTTGTGGATTTCCGATGACACCTCTGCAGACGCCTATCCCTTTGAGGGGGATTGATGCTACTCCTTTGGCAAAAAATAAACCTCAGTTTTGGACCCAGGTGGTAATGCGGGTCGCCCCAGACCATCAAGAAAATTGCAGATTTTTGGTGTTGCATAATCTGCATGATACCATTGTTCTGGGGTTTCCCTGGTTGCAAATTCATAATCCAGTTTTGGATTGGAAATCTGTGTCTGTGGTGAGTTGGGGTTGTCGGTGTGCCTTTAGTGAGGCTCCGGTGTTTTCCACCTCTCCTCAGTCGCATGATGTTCCTGATTATTTGGCGGACTTTTATGATGTATTTAGTGAGAATGAGTCTGCGTCTCTGCCTCCTCATAGGAGTTATGACTGTGCAATTGAACTGAGCCCGGGGTGTAAATTCCCCAAGGGTCGGCTCTTCAATTTATCTGTACCCGAGCACGAGGCTAAGCGATCGTATATTAAGGAGGCGTTGGAGAAGGGTCATATTAGACCATCCTCGTCACCCTTAGGTGCCGGGTTTTTTTTTGTAGCCAAAAAAGATGGATCATTAAGACCTTGTATTGATTATCGTGCCCTCAACAAAATTACTGTTAAATATCAGTATCCGTTACCCCTGATTTCGGATCTATTCTCTAGAGTTAAAGGTGCTTGCTGGTTTACCAAGCTTGACCTCAGGGGGGCGTATAATCTTATTCGCATTAAGCATGGGGATGAATGGAAGACGGCGTTTAATACTCCGGAGGGACATTTTGAGTACCTGGTGATGCCTTTTGGGCTCACTAATGTCCCTTCTGTCTTCCAGTGCTTCATGAACGATATTTTCCGAGATTTTGTCGATAAATTTTTGATTATCTATCTGGATGATATTTTGATCTTCTCCAAGGATTGGGATTCTCATGTGGAACATATTCGGACTGTGTTCCGGATCTTGAGGGAGAATTCCCTGTATGTCAAAGGATCTAAATGCCTTTTTGGAGTACAGAGGATTTCTTTTTTGGGATTTATTTTGTCTCCATCAACTATTGAAATGGACCCGGCCAAGGTACAGGCCATTCACGATTGGGTTCAGCCCACTTCTTTGAAGGCCCTTCAGAAGTTTTTGGGTTTTGCTAACTTTTATCGGAAATTTATAGCAAAATTTTCTAGTATTGCCAAGCCATTGACTGATTTGACCAAAAAGGGTGCTGATGTGTTAAATTGGTCTCCAGAGGCTGTTTCTTCCTTTCAGGAGCTGAAGCAAAGATTTACCTCCGCCCCGGTTTTGCGGCAACCTGATGTCTCACTTCCGTTCCAGGTAGAGGGGTCTGCAATCTGATAGTTGCCAACTTCTCCGGTTTTCTGGACTTAGCTTCTATTTTTGTGTCTGCCTCCTACGGTTACTCGTTCATAACACTTCACCCTGTGTTGTCTGAGTTGCTTTATGCCCACGTTAAAGGGAGAGTGGGCGTTCAGCTGGACGATCCCTGGTCCATGTGGTTTCAGCTAGCGGACCGGGGTGCCCGCCAACATCCCCGTGTCTCCACAACAACTTTTTAGATAACAATGGTATAACAAAGCACATGGATGTCATTTATCATGCGACGACACTTGAGACAATACAGCCCCACCCCAACCTCCCCTTTCCGAAGCATCAACCTCGACAATGTCTCAGAAGCATCAGGTTGTACAAGTACTAGCGCAGAGGGAAAAACATCTCTCCAAAGAAGAAAATGTGTGCCGAGTGCAGACAGACCACTTTGAGAAGTCTGTACCTTTCCAGTCATGTCAGTGAGGGGATTGACAATAAACAAGAAGTTTTGGATAAATTTCCAACAATAGTTTGTAAATCTCAAAAATAGTTGTAGTGCTTTCAAATTTTCTGTAAGGTTCCATTCCATGACCACTCGGCCCTTATCAGAATCTATGAGAAAACCTGCAGGTGACACTAGGAAACCTAAGAACTTAACCTCCTGTACGGCAAATACACAATTCTCCATCTTGGCATACAGTTTATTATCCTGCACAACCTGTAACACATGCCTGACATGTACCTGATGACACTTGAGACTGAGCGAGTAGATAAAAATATCATCAAGATACACCACTACAAATTTACCTACGAAGTGACAAAAGATGTCATTAACAAAATGTTGGAACACAACAAGATATTCATAATGCCCTACTGGAGTGTTAAAAGCTGTCTTCCGCTCATCTCCCTTCTTAATCCTAATCAGATCATAGGCTCCACTGAGATCCAAATTGGAGAACCATTTTTTCCCCAATTATCTGATTGAACAAATCAGGAATGATTGGGAGGGGATATTGGTCCTGAATAGTAATCCGGTTTAATGCACAAAAGTCTAAACAGCGACGCAGGCCCCCATCTTTCTTTTTAACAAAGCAAAACCCCACTGCTACAGGCAAAGATGAAGGTCTAATACTGTATGTCACTTGGCAAGACTCTCAGAGAAATAGTCTTTCATGGCCTGTCTCTCAGGACCTGACAGATTATATAATTTGGTCTTGGGCAACCTTGCAGCCGGAAGAAAGTCCACCGGACAATCATACACACGATGGGGAGGCAATTCTTGACACCCCTTTTCAGAGACCACCACCTCAAAATGAGGCAGAAAAGATGGAATGTTTTTAGTGGAGATATTAGAGATAACAGTACATGGGCAATTATTCTTGCAGACGAGAGAGATAATTAAGTGGAGTGATTTTTGCAAGTTTGGGTCATCATAGTTTATAGCCCAAAAAAGTCCATCCATGGACTGGAGTGACAATAAGTCAGATGGGAATGAGCAGGCCCAGAATTGAAGGTCTCCTTGAAGGAGGGAGACAACATTCCCCACCCTCTGTACCTCACCCCCGGATGACTGCAGTCAAAGCCTTAAATAGAGCTTACAGGCTTCCCAGAATGTGACAAACTTATCCCATCCCCACCCGAAAACCTATCCGGGAGCACCACTTTAGGTTTTGATACAGCAGTCTGCTATGAAGAAATTTTAGACTATAGGTCTGATGGTTCACAAGACAAACCCTGAAGCTGTCTCGCAACGTTAGCGATGGGATCCATGTCACCTATTGTGTCCCCCTTCTTTAATGATAGATTGTAAGCATGCGAGCAGGGCCCTCACTCCTAATGTAACTATTTAAACTGTCTTGCCTTTTACTGAATATATTGTCTGTATATGTCCCTGTTTAATTGTAAAGTGCTGCAGAATATTTTGGCATTATATAAAATACAATTTTTATTATTATTATAATCCAATATCCAAACATGTGGAGCCTATGAAAATGTCATGCAATGACGGTCTTCGGTAAGGAAGGGGGGCCTCAAACTGTCCCTGAAACTGGGACCCAAACTATCCATGTTCCATGGGTACTCTTGATGGTAGAGAGGCCTGAGTCTCTGACCTTACTATGCTCCTGATATGCCCTAAGCTGTCCCATCCCCCAGGAGGCCTGGAACAGATATGTTAGTATATAAACACGTTAGACAAACAGGGATAACAAAAAGCAACTAACATGCAGAAACATTCACCAAGTGTAGGGAGGAATGTGAATAGGAAAATGAAGAGAGCATAAACACAAAAACATCTTGGAACAATCTCTAGCAGCAATTACGAACTACAACGTCAGCACGCCAACTCCAGCAAGCCGGGAAGTAAACTTTCACAGGTGGAATGAGAAGGTCTGGCCACGTTTTAAAAAGAAAGAAAATGAGCAGATCAGGGGCACCTGTGAGATGAAGCGGCATGTATCCAACCAGCAAACAAAGAGTTCTTAACCTCTTCAACGCCAAAGGAAGCAAAGTCCATTTAATGAGGAACAAAACACACAGGCTAAAATGGAAAACCTCCGATTACCAATGTATATTGATCGCCTAACCGCAGATCTATAAGGAATACGTGACATACTTGTGACATGACCAGATACCATTTCTCTGTTCTCATCCTTTTCGGCCACTTTTGCATTTTGTCATTGCTCTCCTCCCTAGAGATACAGTAGCATGAGCAGGCGTCTACAACCCTCAGAAGTTGCTCAGGTAGTGCCGCTCATCCAGAATCGCACATCAGTGTGAGCTGTGGCAAGAAGGGTATCTGTGTTTGTTAGCACAGTATCCAGAGTGTGGAGAAGATGCCAGGAGACAGACCAGTACACGGGGAGGCATGGAGGAAGCCATAGGAGGGCAACAACCCAGCAGCAGGATCGCTACCTCCTGCTTTGTGTAAGAAAGGTCCGGAGGAGCAGTGCCAGAGCCCTGCAAAATGACCTTCAGCAGGCCACTAACATTCATATGTCTGCTCAAACTGTCAGAAAAAATTCCATGAGGGTAGTATGAAGGCACAACCTCCACAAGTTTGGAGAACACCAAGATTGGCAGATTCGACATTGGCGCCATGTGCTCTTCATGGATGAGAGCAGGTTCACATTGAGCACATGTGACAAACGTGACAGCGTCTGGAGACACCATGGAGAATTTTCTGTTACCTGCAAAATCCTCCAGCATGACTGATTTAGCAGTGGGTCAGTAATGCTATGGGGAGGCATTTCTTTGGAGGGCCGCACAGCCCTCTATGTGTTAGCCAGAGGTACCCTGACAGCCATTAGGTACTGGGATGAGATCCACAGACCCATTGTGAAACCACATGCAGGTGCACTGGGCCCTGGGTTCCCACTGATGCCTGACAATGTTAGAATTATGTGGCTGAAGTGAGTCAGCAGTTTCTGCATAATGAAAGCTATGGACTGGCCTGTCCGTTCCCCAGACCTAAATCCCAATCAAGCATCTGGGACATCATGTCTCGTTCCATCCACGAATGCCAAGTTTCCCAACAGACTGTCCAGGAGTTAACTGACGCTTTAATCCAGGTCTGGGAGAAGATCCCTCAGGATAACATCCACCGCCTCATCAGGACCATGCCCAGGCATTGTAGGGAGGTCATAAAGGCCCGTGGAGGCCACACACAATATTGAGCATCATTACCTTGTCTTGAGGCATTTCTTCTGAAGTTGGATACGCCTGTAATTTGATTTTCCAGTTTTATTAAGGGAACCTGTCAGCAGAGTTATGCATAGTAACCTACACACACTGTCAGGTCAGCGCCATTATGCTGAATAAAATGATATCCTGGCTGATGAAATCCATCTTGTGGCTATTTCTTAATCTTTATTTTTAGTTTTGTGTTAATGATATGCTTGTGTCCTAAGGCGGGGCTGGGGTATGTGGTGCACTGATTAGATATTCATAATGCAGACTGCTGACAGGTCACTGATCCCTCATTGACCTGACCCCTAGTTTGCATAATAAATATCATCACATACTGAATTAAAAAAAAACACTTCTGCAGGCAGGCCATGGCTGTGGCACCTGCGCTGCAGCATAATCGCATGGTTAATTTGCACTTAATCTCTTTTTCAGATTTACTTGAGCAAAGAAAAAAAAAGTAATTTTGAAAATGGCGTCTGCTGCTCCTGCGCAGTAGCAGCTATCGGCGCTATCTTGCTGGAGAAGAAAAAAAATATTCTCTACCAAGATGGCGCCGCCTGCACATGCGCAACAGCAGCTGTCGGTGATCCCCGCCTTGGGACACAAGCATATCATGAACACAAAACTGAATATAAAGATTATGAAACAGCCACAAGATGGATTTAATCTGTGGGGAAGATGACTTGACGGACAGACGTGACTAGTAGTAGGACGGGACGGTTTGTGCACTAGAGACGGAGGTTGACAGGATAAAAGGGTGACAGCTGGGAAAGGTGGATAGGAGAGTGCAGTACCTGGAAATGACCACAAGATGGCAAAGGGGGAGTAGCTTAGGACTCAACATCAGCTTATGGCTTGAGAAACGCTTAGTCAAGGGAGGCGGGAAGATAGGAACCCAGGAGGGGAATTCCCGGTGAGAGAGGGAATAAATAGAACAGGGTAGGGTTCCAGGCAGGCGAGTCCATGGAGGAGCTCAGTAGAAGATGGTGAAGAGAGAAGAGCTCGACCAGGGGACAGACAGCAAAGAGACAGTCAGGGGGGTAGCCCTGACCCGACGGACCACAGGACAGACGAGGCCCCGGGGGTACCGATTGGAAGACGACCTCGGGCAGGTGAAGCGCTGGCGGTAGATTGGTCTAGGACAGCCCCAGTGAAAGATCTGCGAGGGACGTTACTTCGACTGGAGCAAAGGTGCAGGTACCCGGGCCTGGAGATAGAGAACTGTAAAGTGGCTGCGGTGCGTGGCTGTGGTCATCAGGAGGACGACAAATAAATCCGGAACTGTTACAACCGAAATCTGTCTCCGCCTCGTCCTTGCATCGCCTGGTGTCTGTGTCATCCAGACAGGGTAAGCAGTGGTGCACCCCCCAATCCGGCCCCCTACCACATTTGGCGAAGTCGGCAGGATCGCCGCCGCTAATACGACATCTTCCGCGGCAGGCCTGCACCAGAAGGACTCCAAAAGAACTGTTCACCTGTGGATTACAAATACCTGTGGATTACAAAAAACTGCTCACCTGTGGATTGTGGATTGGAGACTTGGTTCCGGTTCGTCGCTTGTCGTCAGGGGATCCGGGGTGGTGCCGGAGGCTGATCAACATGGCTGTGGTGCTCCGGCGCCGGGAAGAGGCCCTGGCGTTTGCAGTTGTTCTGGACGGACACGAGGAGCGGCTGCGGGCCATGCTGGAGCAGCCGCAAAAGACATCGCCTGGGAGCCTCCCTGCGGGACCCACGAGCCTGGAGGCTGGCCCTGCCGGACGGCGGGGTGAAAATTGGAGGTTGCGGGAGGAGTCGTGGGGTGACCTGTCCTGCATTGCTGTAGACCCGGCTGCGGAGGGCTCTGCAGCCTCCGCCGGGCTGAACAACGCCGCTGTCCACGTCCTCGAGCCACCCCGCCCAGCGGCGCCAAGTCCGATGTCGCCGGTGAGGGACCAGCCCGCGGCCGATGCTGCTGTGTTCCACCTGCCAGCAGCGGCCAATCCCCTGAAGCCGGTCACCACTCCGGCCCCGTCTGCGACTCTGGTTGCGGCCGTCCCGCGACCGCATCTGCGTCACCCCCAGAGACGGCTGCGGCCTGCTTGTCGGGCTTTGCGGCATACCTATCAGAAACCGCGGCTGCCCCTGCCCGCCGCCCGGCCCCAGGGCCCCTGACATCTACGGACGCCTCTGCCCCGCTCTCAACCCCGGCAGTGTCCTGCCCATCGGACTCCGGGGCCTACACCTGACCCTCCGTTTGGGTCGCGGAGGTCATCCGGAAGAAAAAGGCCAGGGAGCAGGAGGTGTGGAACCTGCTCCATGAGAGAGGGGAGGCTGGCATGGTGGCTTCACGATCTATGGGGCAGCTCGTGTACACCAACCTGCAGAAGGGATACGGGTTCATCCGGGACCTCGCAACCGGCCAAAAGGTATACATCAATGTGACTTCCATCCGTCACGGCCGGGCTTTGTGAGAGGGGGACCTGGTATCGTACTATAAGGAGTACTGTCCCCGCGGCTACTACGCAGTAGCCGTAATTGCTGAACCTGAAGGTCACGAGCCTCCGTAGAAAGGAACCCTAGAGACACTCCCTGCATCCCGGGAGCTCCAAGGCTGTGGGGCCCCTTGCTACCGGCTATCAGGAGATGGCCCGGACTGTCAGGATTTCGCTGAACCGTTGTGCAGGCCATGAGGACAGTTTTCCGTCCAGGTTACAAAGAATCTTTTTATGTTGTTTGATTTGTTTTCCTGACATAGCGGGGATGCGGAAAAGGGAGTATTAATGTTAAAGGGAGGGGGAGTCTTTATTTTAAAGATGTTGTGCGGAAAATATCTTGTTGGAGATAATGTTAACGTGTTTGGAAAAGAAAGAGAAAAAAAAAGAAGAGATAAAAAGGGGGTTACTCCGGTTGAGTAACTTCTATTGCAATTAAAGTAAGACTAACAATATGTTAAGAGTTAATTTAGTGAGTAGTGTGTTAAAAAAAAAATGTGTGTAACAGGTTCCGGGTACGAGGTAGATGTGACGAATAGAGTTGAGCGAAACGGGTCGAACAATTTCAAAAGTCGCCGACTTTTGGCAAAGTCGGGTTTCATGAAACGAAACCCGACCCTAGGATGAGGTCGGCCACGAGGTCGGCGACTTACGCGCCAAAGTCGCGTTTCGAAAGTTTGTTTTGCGCTCTTTTTCAGCCAATCAGAATCCACGGACACTGTGGGAAACGTGATGACATAGGCAGGGGTCACCACCATCTTTCAGAAGGGCATGCAAGTGATTGGCTTGCTTTGGTGGGCGTCACAGGGGGTATAAAAGGGCGTGCACGCCGACCGCCATCTTACTTCTGCCGATCTTAACATAGGGAGAGGTTGCTGCTGCTGATTCTGTAGGGAGAGCGTTAGGCAGGGAAGAAGAAAAAAAAAACTGCTTCTGCTGCTAGCGATTTTGCCTGTACAACACACCAGTCACTGTGTGTGCAGTGCAAGGGGAGGCTATATTTTGGTGGATCAGCGGTGTTGGTTGTTAGGCTGCCTTCTAAGGCTTCCTGACGGCTGTATTGCTGTTTACCCACTGCTCTGCAAACTGCTTTTTTAAAAGCAATCCCAATTTTTTTTTTTGTCCTGCTGAGGTACTGAGCGTACACCGGACAGCCGTGTACGTGCACGCTCCTCTCAGTACCGTGTAACGGCTGTTATCACGGCCACAGTGAAGCTATCTGTGTGTCACTCTGTGAGAATAAGTCGAGGACATGTTCCATTCTTACAGACCTGCACCTTCTAGTTTTGTCTAGCTTTCAAACAGTTAAATATATTTGCTGTTTGATCACATTCAAAACTATAGAGAGAGAGCGTGTGTCAGTCCGTATACTTAAAAAACACGGAGCTTGACAATTTTACGTACACCGGACAGCCGTGTACGTGCACGCTCCTCTCAGTACCGTGTAACGGCTGTTATCACGGCCACAGTGAAGCTATCTGTGTGTCACTCTGTGAGAATAAGTCGAGGACATGTTCCGTTCTTACAGACCTACACTCTAGGGAGATTCCTATTCTGCCCAATTCTACATACACCTTGTAGTTTGTGATACACTAGCCAATTTCTGCCTGTGACATAGCGCTCTGATATTCAGTGGGCCTCACACAATCCAAAAGTGTCCACTAGTGTGTGCAGAAATTCAAAATCTCCCTTTTCCTGTAGTCACTTTTTTCACACCTGTGCCATCGAGCCTGTGACATAGCGCTCTGATATTCAGTGGGCCTCACACAATCCAAAAGTGTCCAGTGTCCACTAGTGTGTGCAGAAATTCAAAATCTTTATCCTGTAGTCACTTTTTTCACACCTGTGCCATCGAGCCTGTGACATAGCGCTCTGATATTCAGTGGGCCTCACACAATCCAAAAGTGTCCAGTGTCCACTAGTGTGTGCAGAAATTCAAAATCTTTATCCTGTAGTCACTTTTTTCACACCTGTGCCATCGAGCCTGTGACATAGCGCTCTGATATTCAGTGGGCCTCACACAATCCAAAAGTGTCCAGTGTCCACTAGTGTGTGCAGAAATTCAAAATCTCCGTGATCCTCTAGTCACTTTTTCACACCTGTGCCATCGAGCCTGTGACATAGCGCTCTGATATTCAGTGGGCCTCACACAATCCAAAAGTGTCCAGTGTCCACAAGTGTGTGCAGAAATTCAAAATCTCCCCTGTCCTATAGACACCTTGTACCTTGTTTTACATTACTATATAGTTTGTTGGATTTTGTCTACATTTCTACAAAAAATGAGGAAGGCTGGTGGAAGAGGCCGCGGAATTGGGCGGGGGTTGGCAGCTGGTAATGATGGTGTTGGTGGTGGATCTGATGGTAGTGGCAAGAGCAAAATAGGACCGAATGCAGGAGGTGTTGAGCCTGCGTCATCATCTGGATCCATAAGGCCTCGAACGCTTAGTTTTCTAGGAGTTGGCAAACCGCTTTTAAAGCCAGAGCATCAGTAAAAAGTTTTGTCTTACATTGCTGACTCAGCCTCCAGCTCTATCGCCTCCTCTTCTGAAGTTGTAAAAAGTAAAAGCACTGAGCCATCATTGGAGGCTCATGTTCATGAACCACACCTTTCCTTGTGTCCTTCACCCCAACCAAGATTGAAGGATGACGCAGGCCATACTACTGATTACTCCATGGAGCTGTTTTCACATACCATGCCTGGATTATCAAGTGAAATGGTGAATTACCCAGGCCAAGATGAATCTGACATGGAGTGCACTGATGCACAGCCGCTGATAGATGATTCTGCTGGTACATTCACTCAGAGCACTACATTGTCCTCGCAGTGTACAGAGCCAGATTCTGACCCTGATGAGACTCAGGTGCCCCTTCCCGCACACTATACCACCATACACGGTGACACAGAGGAAGGTGCACATGACATTGAAGAGGAGGTGATGGATGACCCAGTTGTTGACCCAGATTGGCATCCATTGGGGGAAGAGGGTGCTGCTTCCAATAGCTCAGATGAGGAGCATCCACAGCAGACATCGACATCGCAACAGCTGTTATCTGGCAGGCCCGGAGCACTCCAAAGACAGGTTCCAAAAATCAAAAGAGTTGCTGGACAGCTTGTCCAGAGGGTCAAAATATCACAGCGTGCTAGGCCGCAAAATGACTGCCAAAGTAGGAAGAGTGCAGTGTGGCACTTTTTTGAACAAAATCCTCATGATCAGGCCAAGGTTATCTGTAAGAAGTGCGCAAAGACCTTTAGCCGAGGGAAAAATATGAAAAATTTGAATACCAGTTGCATGCTTAGACATTTAACCACCATGCACTTGCAAGCGTGGACACAACACCAAACCTCAGGTACCACATGTGCAACTGATCACAAAGAAGGTAGTCAGCAATGCTACATTGTTTCCCCCACTGTAAGCCCACCGGTCAGCACAGCAGCAAATGTTGAGGTGTCATTGCAAGGCCACAGCAGTCAGGGAATCCCACTGTTATATCAACGAAATACTGAATCTAGGCCATCAGAAAGAACACCAAGTCCATCACCATCATCAACCCTCTCTCAGTCCGCCCTGACCACCGCTACTTCCACCATATGCAGCTCTAAAGTCCAGTTCACCCTCCCAGACGCTATGAGTAGGTCAAGAAAGTACTCAGTCTCTCATCCGCGTACACTGGGTTTGAACGCCCACATTGCCAAACTAATCTCGTTTGAGATGATGCCCTACCGGTTGGTGGAAAGCGCAGCTTTCCGCGAACTCATGGCCTATGCAGTACCACGCTATGACCTACCCAGTCGCCACTTCTTCTCTCGCAAAGCCATCCCAGCCCTCCACCATCATGTGAAACACCGCATTGTCCATGCACTCAAGCAGTCAGTGAGTGGAAAGGTGCACCTCACAACTGATGCATGGTCCAGTCGGCATGGCCAGGGCCGTTACGTGTCCATCACTGCGCACTGGGTTAATGTGGTGGATGCTGGGTCCACAGGGGACAGCGGTGGTGGGACAGTGCTGCCTAGCCCACAGTATAGGAAACAGTTGGCTGTAGGCGTTCGACCCTCCTCCTCCTCTTCCAGAAGCGAAAGCTCGTCCACAGAGCGCAGTCGTACGAGCACTCCATCTGCAGCTGCCACTGTTGCCCACGAGGTGTCTCCCTATCGAGCAGCTAGTGGAAAGCGTCAGCAGGCTGTGTTGCAGATGATGTGTTTGGGCGACAGACACACCGCCGAGGTGCTGGCCGAGTACTTGAAGCGACAAACTGAGTCATGGCTGGGCAGTGTACATCTTGAGGCAGGCAAGGTAGTTAGTGATAACGGCCATAATTTTGTGGCAGCCATAGCCCTTTCAAAACTCAGCCACATACCTTGCTTGGCTCACACCTTGAACCTGGTGGTGCAGTGCTTCCTCAATAATTGTCCGGAGTTAACAGCCCTGCTCCAGAAGGTGCGAAGACTGTGCGCGCACATCCGCCGGTCGCCTGTACACTCCATTCGTATGCAGAAGCTGCAGCGATTGCTCCACCTTCCCAACCACCGCCTCATTATCGACATTGCAACAAGGTGGAACTCCACCCTGCACATGGTTGAGCGGCTGTGCGAGCAGAGGCAGGCCATAATGCATTTGTGGGAGGATACACGGCCAGGCACTTTGAGAGCAGACATGGAGTTGACAGGTGTGCAGTGGTCGAAGCTGAAAGACCTCTGTAAAGTCCTTCAGTGTTTTGAGGAATGCACCTGGCTGGTAAGCGCAGACGACGCCATCCTAAGCATGAGCATCCCACTTATGCGTCTGCTCATGCAAACTTTGACACACCTTAAGGAGCAGGCGTCTGCAGCCAATGTTGACGAGGAGGAAGAGGTTGAGGGAATCCTTGATGACATTCAGCCATTGTCTGCTCAGGGACCTCTCCTGGACGAGGTGGAGGAAGAAGAGGAGGAGGAGGATGATGATGGGGATGATTACTTAGGGGAGGAGGATGCATCTCGTGGGGCAAGTGAAAATGTTGGTGTGGCAAGGTCTGGTACAGGGTTTGTGCGTGACTGGAGGGATGTGGATTTGCCAGAAAGTGCTCCTCCAACCAGCACTCGCAGTGCATCATTGACACCGGGAACATTGGCCCACATGTCAGATTATGCCTTGCAGATCCTAAAAAGGGACCCCCGCATTGCCAAAATGATGAACGATGACGACTACTGGTTGGCCAGCATCCTGGATCCACGCTATAAAGGCAAATTACAAAACATCATGCCACAGGAGAACCTTGACCTAATATTGGCTAATAAACAAGCAACTCTGGTAAATCGGTTGCTTGAGGCATTCCCAGCACACAGCAGCGGTGATGGTTCACACACGAGCCATACGGGCCGGGGGCAGCTTGGCAGAGGTGTTCGTGGTGCACACAGCAGAAGTGGCGTTGGAGACAGGGGTTTCATGACAATGTTGTGGACTGATTTTTCAAGTACCGCTCACACAACTGGTAATACTGCATCGATGGAAAGTGACAGGAGACAGCAGTTGTCAACTATAGTTACAAACTACTTTTCCTCCCATATCGATGTTCTCCCACACAGGTCATTCCCCTTTGACTATTGGGCCGCTAAACTGGACACCTGGCCTGAATTGGCACAATATGCCTTACAGGAGCTCGCTTGCCCAGCTGCAAGTGTGCTATCGGAAAGAGTCTTCAGTGCAGCTGGATCAATCCTGACAGAAAAAAGGACCCGTCTGTCAACCCAAAATGTGGATGATCTAACCTTCATTAAAATGAACCATGCATGGGTTTCCAAGGATTTTGTCCCACCTTCCCCTGATGACACATAGGGTGACAGAAAAATGGCTTGCTTTGGTCCACCTCTTCCTGGGACTTGACCTATTTCGCCTTTTGCATCAGCTGAATGTCCAATATCAACATATGCCACTTTCTAAAACTCCCTAACTGTGCTGCCTCCCCCCCCCATGGCCGGGGTCACCACCAAGCGCATGACACCGTGCGAGTGCCGTTGCCCTGGACAGGTGGGTAGGCCGACTCTTGGGCGCGGGCACTGGCACAGGGTCCCTCATAGTGCAATCAAGTGTCTCTGACGGTGGTGGTGCACACCCGCCGTCAGACACACTGAGGTACTATGAGGGGCCCAGTGCCAGTACCGACGCCCACGAGTGCGCCCCCCTTGCTTGGGCAGGGCCCCAGCATTTGCAATCTTTACCTCTCCCTGCTCCTCCGCTGTGTAGTCTGGGCCGTCAAATCCATACTGTGCCTGACACCGTCTGAGCCTGCCTCCTGATGTATAGACATATATTTTGAATGTGTACGCTATCCATACATGTTATCCGGGGATACGGTACCCTTTCTCACCTTTGTGCAATCACGTGCAAGCCATACTGGGCCTAACACCGTCTGAGCCTGCCTCCTGATGTATAGACATATATTTTGAATGTGTACGCTATCCATACATGTTATCCGGGGATACGGTACCCTTTCTCACCTTTGTGCAATCACGTGCAAGCCATACTGGGCCTAACACCATCTGAGCCTGCCTCCTGATGTATAGACATATATTTTGAATGTGTACGCTATCCATACATGTTATCCGGGGATACGGTACCCTTTCTCACCTTTGTGCAATCACGTGTAATCCATACTGGGCCTGAGAACGGCTGGCGAGCTGTTAAGCAAGCTACAGCACCTGTGGTTTGCACACGTAAGTTTTTACTTTTTTCAGGAATGACGGTTAGGCCTAATTCCGGAACTGCGGTTGACCTGCACTTACTGGGAAATCATCGTTCGCGGGTAATAATTGTAATCACAGATCCCCATCACTAACGTTGTTCGGCGGGTTATCTGCACCTGTAAGCGACAAACGCTGGCCTTTTCAGTGTAGCGCACATGCAGCCATGGACATGTAAGGGCATGACACACCAGTTATTGGCCAATCTCATGTGCCAGAGCCTCACGTGTCCCTCTAGTAAGCCGGACTCGGACCGCGGGGCATGACGGAGTCTCGTTCGTTAACGGAATTAAGCTTGCAATGTGTGCATCTTTTCTGTAGCTGGCATGGTTGAGGTTTCCCAGGTGGAGTCGAATTAAACCGTAGGCTCCACTCCTGGTGGTGCCCTTCTGGACATTCCTTTAAGGTTCAGCTTTGTAACTATACTGCCCACGTAAAACAAACACTTTGCCTTCATGAACGCTGTTTGGAAGGTCATGACTCGTGGGAATAACGCCGCCCAATCAGTTAACCTGCTAGAGAGATCCTTCATTGCTCCCAAGCATGGCATCACACTCCCTAGGAGGAAGGTAATGCCACTGTGGCGACCGTACTCCTGGGGGCGACACAAGTGCACTGATGCCCAGCCACTGCTCGATGAATCTGCTGGTACATTGACCCAGACCACTACATTTCCCTCGCACGCTACACGGCCTGAACCTGACCCTGATGAAACTCAGGTTACCCTTCCCATATACAGTTCCATCTTACACGGTGACAAAGAGGAAGCTGCAGATGAAAGTGCAGGTTCAGCCCACCCGCCATCAGACACACCACCGTACTATCAGGTGCCCTGTGCCAGTGCCGTCGCCAACGAGTGGGCCCCCCCTGCTTGCTCAGGATCACAGCACTTGCAAGGTTGAAATACTGTGCAGTGAGATGGAAGATGGGGACGACGAGGAGTCCAGACTAGTACAGGGATTCCCTAGCGAGGAGACTTATTTCATTGTTTTCAATGTTGGGACAGCAATTTTTGGGGAGCACTATACTCTGGAGAATGATAGATGGGGCCCACCATACACTGGAACATTCCAAAGGTGGACATCAGATACTGGAGCAGCATTTACAGGGCCCATTATACACTAGAGCATTAGAAATGGGGCCCATTATGTTTGGAGCATTATTTGGGCCCATAAGACAGTGGAGCTTCATCCATGGGGACCAACATATAATGTAGCATTATGTGGAGCTCATCATATACTGTTTCAAACATTATATGGGACCAATGATTCTGTATGGAGAAATAGATGGGCCTCGTCATGAGATGTAAAAAGTGAAGTATTTTTCATTGTACTATACCACTATTTCTCTGCCGTATCGGAGCATGATGAGTTGTGGTATGTGTTAAAGGGGCGCTCTTTCGCCCAGGGCACATGAAAACCTGGAGCCAGCCCTACCCCTCCACAACTTTAGCCAAATAACCCCCATTTTTCAGTGCGTAACTTGTATTATGAAGTTAATTAAGGTTGACAAGCTTAAGTAAGAAGAATTGATGCTTTTGGCATTCAAATGGGCACTGTAGTGTGTTTCCTGTCCTCCTCTCACTGCCGACTTTTATTCCCCATTGACTTACATTGGGTTTCGTGTTTCGGGACGACCCCGACTTTTCCCTATAGTCGGCCGATCTTTTGGAAAAGTCGGGTTTCACGAAACGAAACTCGACCCTAAAAAAACAAAAGTTGCTCAACTCTAGTGACGAAGACACCGACCGTGACTCTTTTTAGGTGAAGGATGAAGAGAAGACAAACATCGAACCAGACAGTGGTCCGTCAGTCAGGTCCCCAACACCACGGACACCCCACAAGGACGGGCGGGCACCAATGATAACCTGGTAGGCGAAAGGCCTCAGTCATGGCATTCCAGACAGCTGAAGGTAGTGGAAGGGGAGAGTAGTGGGAGGTTCACGCCGTAGAGTTGTCCGGGTGGACCTCACCAACCCGAAAGAAGTTGTCACGTGGCGTGCGCGCTGGCGAGTAGCAGTAAGCTGCTCAAAGCATGGTGCTCCCGGTTTTGGCCCAACGACCGGTCCGACAACAGACTGTGGACAAGCTTCAGAACGATGTAGGTAGGGGAGTACGATTGTCGGGACGACAATGGACAAAGGGAGGGGGAGTGTGGGGAAGGTGACTTGACGGACAGACGTGACTGGTAGTAGGAGGGGATGGTTTGTGCACTAGAGACGGAGGTTGACAGGATAGAAGGGTGACAGCTGGGAAAGGTGGATAGGAAAGTGCAGTACCTGGAAATGACCACAAGATGGCAGGGGGGAGTAGTTTAGGACTCAACATCAGCTTATGGCTTGAGAAAGGCTTAGTCATGGAGGTCGGGGAGATAGGAACCCAGGAGGGGAATTCCCGGTGAGAGAGGGAATAAATAGAACAGGGTAGGGTTCCAGGCAGGCTAGTCCAGGGAGGAGCTCGGTAGAAGACGGTGAAGAAGAAGAGCTCGACCAGGGGACAGACAGCAAAGAGACAGTCAGGGGGGTGGCCCTGACCCGACGGACCGCAGGATAGACGAGGACCCGGAGGTACCGATTGGACGACGACCTCGGGCAGGTGAAGCGCTGGCGGTAGATTGGTCTAGGACAGCCCCAGCGAAAGATCCGTGAGGGACGTTACTTCGACTGGAGCAAAGGTGCAGGTACCCGGGCCTGTAGACAGAGAACAGTAAAGTGGCTGCGGTGCATGGCTGTGATCGTCAGGAGGACGACGAATAAATCCGGAACTGTTACAACCGAAATCTGTCTCCGCCTCGTCCTTGCATCGCCTGGTGTCTGTGTCATCCGGACAGGGTAAGCAGCGGTCCACTTCCCAATCCGGCCCCCTACCACACATCAACCAAGGTATCATTTTATTCAGTATCACGGCGCTGTGTAGATTACTATGCATAACCTTGCTGACAGGTTCTCTTTAAGTAGTATTCCAAATCCAGACCTCCATGGGATATTAATTTTGATTTACATTGTTTATTTTATGTTTTATAGTTCTCAATACATTCTACCATGTAATGAATAAAGATTTGCTGCTGGAATATTTCATTCAGTGATATCTAGGATGTGGTATTTTAGTGTTCCCTTTTTTTTGAGCAATGTAGATTGTCTTCTGAATTATGAATCAGAAATCTGCCTAATTAAGCAAGATATCAAGAACGGTCATAAAACAATCAGTTAACAGTCTTGTTGATGCCATCTATTTACCGCACCCAACCCAACACCCAGAATTCTAGCAAGGGACCATTCACAAATGAAGTGGTACTCTCAGGTCAGCCAAACAGATTATGGCTCTTTTCAAATCATGGTGAATCTTTCATTTTAGGTATTGAAAGTGGCTCCAGGGTGCACTGTGCTGTCTAGTCCATTCCAAAAAATCAGTGTGGTGGGGCTGGTTGCATGGTGTCCTCCCCATGCATTCTGCCAGAAATAGCTTTACAGGTACCGACTTCTAGCTTGGGGGTGGAACAAGTTCCAAAATGGCTAGTACACTGCTATAGTATTGCAATCATTCACTAGATACAGTGCCTTGCGAAAGTATTCGGCCCTCTGGAACTTTTCAACCTTTTCCCACATATCATGTTTCAAACATAAAGATACCAAATGTAAATTTTTGGTGAAGAATCAACAACACGTGGAACACAATTGTGAAGTAGAATGAAATGTATTGGTTATTTTAAATTTTTGTGGAAATACAAAAACTGAAAAGTGGGGCGTGCAATATTATTCGGCCCCTTTACTTTCAGTGCAGCAAACTCATTCCAGAAGTTCATTGTGGATCTCTGAATGATCCAATGTTGTCCTAAATGACTAATGATGATAAATATAATCCACCTGTGTGTAATAAAGTCTCCGTATAAATGCATCTGCTCTGTGATAGTCTCAGGGTTCTGTTTGAAGCACAGAGAGCATCATGAAGACCAAGGAACACAAAAGGCAGGTCTGTGATACTGTTGTGGAGAAGTTTAAAGCCGGATTTGGATACAAAATGATTTCCAAAACTTTAAACATACCAAGGAGCACTATGCAAGCAATCATATTGAAATGGAAGGAATATCATACCACTGCAAATGTACCAAGACCCAGCCATCCCTCTAAACTTTCATCTCAAACAAGGAGAAGACTGATCAGAGATGCAGCCAAGAGGCCCATGATCACTCTGGATGAACTGCAGAGATCTACAGCTGAGGTGGGACAGTCTGTCCATAGGACAACAATCAGTCGTACACTGCACAAATCTGGCCTTTATGGAAGAGTGGCAAGAAGAAAGCCATTTCTCAAAGATATCTATAAAAAGTGTCATTTAAAGTTTGCAACAAACCACCTGGGAGACACACCAAATATGTGGAAGAAGATGCTCTGGTCAGATGAAACCAAAATAGAACTTTTTGGCAACAATGCCAAACGATATGTTTGGCGTAAAGGCAACACAGCTCATCACCCTGAACACACCATCCCCACTGTCAAACATTGTGGTGGCAGCATCATGGTTTGGGCCTGATTTTCTTCAGTAGGGACAGGGAAGATGGTTAAAATTGATGGGAAGATGGATGGAGCTAAATACAGGACCATTCTTGAAGAAAACCTGTTGGAGTCTGCAAAAGACCTGAGACTGGGACGGAGATTTGTCTTCCAACAAGACAATGATCCCAAACATAAAGCTAAATCTACAATGGAATGGTTCACAAATAAATGTATCCAGGTGTTAGAATGGCCAAGTCAAAGTCCAGACCTGAATCCAATCGAGAATCTGTGGAAAGAGCTGAAAACTGCTGTTCACAAACGATCTCCATCAAACCTCATTGAGCTCGAGCTGTATGCCAAGGAAGAATGGGCAAGAATTTCAGTCTTTCGATGTACAAAACTGATAGAGACATACCCCAAGTGACTTGCAGCTGTAATCGCAGCAAAAGGTGGAGCAACAAAGTATTACGTTAAAGGGGCCGAATAATATTGCACACCCCACTTTTCAGTTTTTGAATTTCTGCTATTGGCCTGAAGATGCAAAAACTGCATGCCTGCAAGCTGAAACCGCACATTTGCAGGCAGAAAGAGAGGAGGAGAGTGCACACCTGCGAGCGTCTCTAGTAAGACTTGTGGAAGACAAAGAGATAGCAGCTGCAATAGCTAAGGCAGAGTACTTGGAAGCTATGAAGGATCCTGATTATGAGAAATGCAGCAACGTCCTCGGAACAGATCTAGAGCAGCAAGATCCAGAGCAGTGCTTCGCAGAGTATGTCCATCAACATACCGGCATGGATGACAGCCCTGATGCACTACCTCGACCAGCCTATGCCGATTACCAGCGATCCAACCCCGAACTTCGCTATCAAAAACAAGGAGACGTCCAGCACAGAGATGTCGACCACAGCTGCTGTTCGACCGAGCAGAAAGTACAGCTCCCGTCTCACCTTAAAGAGACACCTCTTCCCCGAGACGGTACTGCACAGACTATCCAAAGCCAGAAGCGTCTTACAGGTATGGTGATACACCACACACTAGACATGACTGTAACACATTGGCTCTTGTCAGCACTGACCAAGCCACCATGGACTTTGCAAAGTTCTTTGCCCACCGAGAACTGGTTACAAAAGGAATTGTAAAGTTCACTGATAAAGCAGAGAACTATAGGTCATGGTGAGTCTTGTTCCAGAATGCCATTCAAGGTCTGGACCATTCTAGTAGTGAGGACTTAGATCTCCTGGTAAAGTAGCTCAGAAGTGATTCAGTCGAGCATGCCAAAAGACTAAGAGATATTAATATAAAGTATCCACACATAGGTCTACGTGTGGGAAAGACTTGATGAATGCTATGGGTCCATAGAAGTCATAGAGAATGCTTTATTCAAAAGAATTGATGATTTCCCTAAGCTAAGGACCCAAAGGTTATCAAAAGCTTAGAGAACTGAGTGGTTTATTGATACAGTTACAGGTTGCCCAGGAGGAAGAACACTTGCCCGGATTGGCATTCTTAGACACTGCTAGGGGTGTCAATCCGATAGTACAAAAACTTCCTTACAACCTACAAGAAAAGTGGGTTACATATGGTTCACGGTTTAACCCTCCGTCAGGCGCAATAGATCTGACAGGCACACAGTAATTAGTTTCACTTCTCTCTCCTTGCCCACTTATCAGAAAACCCCACCCCTCCTAGTTATCTCCTGACTCTACAGGCTCTGTGAAACCTGATATCACAGTGACTCAGCAGACCTTCTAGTGAGCAGATATCAACACTTTGGCTTCTCAGGCACATTGCGCCTGATTTCAACACAAATTGAAAGGTTAGTATTTTCTTTTTTAATTCATCACGATTGTGTATTTAGCTTGTTTTATGAAGGATTAATGCTAAGTTAGTGTACATAAGTACTGTTTTCTTGGACAAAAGGAGGGTGGCTTCTAAGGCACATTGCGCCCTAACACATACTCTTTCTCTCTTGCTTCAGATTTTCTGCTGCAATGGCCAGAAAACAGTATGATTCATCTAAACCCCTTCATTTAGAAGAAATGAAGATTTTTTTGTTAGAAGATGATGAGGAAGAACCAGCAGTAACTGAGGATTTAGAGGAATCTAGTGACATTTCATCTGAAGATGAGGTAGCAGAATGTAACACTGATTCTGGAACAGAGCAGGATGGTGATGACACTGATACAGAGGAAACAGACACAGATCTAGCTTATTATTTGGGCAAAGATAAAAATACAAAGTGGAACAAAAAGGCACCCAAGAACAAACAGCGCAGAGAATCCCACAATATTATTACACACCTTCCTGGAGTTATTGGAAGTGCTAGAAAAGCTAAAACTGCAGTGGAATGTTGGAGTAATCTAATTACAGATAGCATGTTGGAAACTATTGTTCGGTTCACTAACCAGTATATTGACACAATCAAAGAGCAATTCTCCAGAGAGAGGGACATCAAAAACACTGATGTGATTGAACTCAAGGCATTTATTGGCTTGTTATACCTAGCTGGTGCTTTCAGAGCAAATAGGCAAAGTTTGGAGGAGCTGTGGGGGACAGACGGTGATGGCATCGAAAAATTCAGCCTTGTGATGAATCTGAAACGATTCAAAGTCCTGATCCGTTGCCTCCGTTTCGATGATCGAAGTACCCGGACAGAACGAAAAGGTTATGACCGGCTTCTTTACAATGCTGAATGTGGGTGGCATCAACTCACAAGTAATTTACCTCGGTAATGAACTTAAACAAATGCGCAGGAGAATGTACCTAAAACATTTGGCTAATGAACTGGTGAGTGGAGAGCTAAGCCTAAGAAGTACAAAGACGGTTGGAATGCCCCTTGCCCTGCAACACCGGTTGAAAAGATATCGTCCCAAGGACGTTCCAGAACAAACACCGACTCTACCACCTTCTAAAAGACGCAGTTGTACTACCTGCTCATTTGTATCTGGTTTCAGAAGGCTTTCTAAATATGACTGCAAAATATGTAAAGAATCAATCTGCCTTTCCCATGCAACTTTCGTCTGCCAGCCTTGCTTTTCTAAGTGTACCTGTGCTGCTTCTGCTGCAATTGAAACCACTGAAGATGAGTAGAAAATAATTAATTAACATCTAAGTGCAATATCCTTTAAGTTTTTTTCCATAATTTTATATTTAAGCAATAGTTAAGTAAAGATAACTGGAGCCTATTTGGCGGTACTACCGAAAAGTGGTACTTTTAGTTTTAATAAGTTTATGGTTAATAAATGTTTTTTTTTGCGTCTGATTTGGTGTAATCTCTTTTAATACATTCCTATGAAGGTCACTGACTACTTCTATAGTCCTGAAATTGAAATATGTAGCTACTATAGGTGGTTTTCTGACCTGTGCTTGTCAGGCACATTGCGCATGAACTGAGGAGAATCTATATTGCGCCTGACGGAGGGTTAAGCAATCACATAATATACCGTTCCCTCCTTTCACTGTATTCATAGATTTTGTCACCCAACAAGCTAAGATCAGAAATGACCCTAGTTTTGACTTCACTCTGTCATGTTCCACTGCCCCCGGTGTCAAACCCAGTAGGACACCCGTGGCAGTCCACGAAACTAACATTACTTCCACAGGTCCTCCTCACAATACGAGTAAGCCCCCTCCAGAAGAGGACAAACCTCAAGATGTCAGTAGGCAGTGTCCTCTACACAGGAAATCACACCCTCTACTAAAATGCAGAGCCTTCAGAGAGAAATCTTTGGAGGATCGCAAAGGTATCCTCAAGGAAAACAGCATCTGCTTCAAATGCTGTGCCATAACCTCCATCTCGCCAGGAACTGTGAAGCTAGCGTGAAATGTGCAGAATGCAGCAGCACGGATCACAACACAGCCTTGCACCCTGGACCACCTCCACGAGTGTTGTCGCAAGCAGAAGAACAAAGACGAAGACACCCCTGCGGTCACCTCTCAATGTACGGAGATCTGTAAGGGACTCACAGGAGGAAGATCCTGATCAAAAATCTGCCTTGTCCGAGTCTACCCAGCAGGCCGCAGGGACAAAGTCTTCAAGATATATGCAATCCTGGATGACTACAGTAATAGGTCTTTAGCCAGGTCCATCTTCTTTGACAACTTCCACATCGTAGGCCCCGGTTCTCCCTACTCCTTGAGGATGTGTTCAGGTACCGTTGAGATGGCAGGGAGGAAAGCAACCGGATACAAGGTGGAGTCAATAGATGGCCAGACCTGCCTATCACTACCAACTATCCTGGATTGCAACCAGATTCCCGACAACAGGTCCGAGATACCTTCAACGGAGGTGGCGACACATCACCCCCACCTGAAACGCATAGCCCACCTGATACCTGAGTTGGATCCAGAGGCGCCAATAGCTTTACTCCTAGAAAGAGAGATACTATGAGCCCACAAGACTAGGGAATCTATCAATAGCTCCCGGAATGCTTCATACGCACAGAGGCTCAACCTTGGATGGGTCATTATAGGAGACGTCTGTCTAGGAGGGGCACACAAGCCGTCCTCAGTCAAAAGTATGCTTGCGAGCACACTAGAAAATGGACGTCCATCTCTCTTCCAGCCATGTCACAATAGTCTGCTGGTAAAGGAATTACCGAACAGCACTCCCCTACCTTGCACTTCCTCAGTTCCTACCAATGAAGACCATGCCTGTGAAGGTGAACAATACCACATAGGATGTACAGTCTTCCACAGGACAAAGGAAGACAACAAGGTAGCAATATCTATAGAAGAGAGGATGTTCTTGGACATCATGGATAAACAAAAAGACAAGGATAAGTCGAACAGTTGGGTTGCACCTCTACCATTTTGACCTCAGAGAAGATGTCTACACAACAACAGGGAACTGGTCTACAGCTGATTCATCTCCCTCAGACACAAGCTTCAGAAGTCACCTGAGACGAAGGAACACTTCTTTACCTTCATGGAGAAGATATTTCAGAACAACCACGCAGAGATTGCACCTGCACTTCGGCACTCAGAGGATTATTGGTACTTGCCCATCTTCGGAGTGTACCAGCCTAAGAAGCAAGTTCAAATAAGATTGGTATTCGACTCAAGCGCCAAATGCGAAGACGTCTCATTGAATGATGCCCTAATGTCAGGACCAGACCTCAGCAACAGACTTCTGGAAGTACTACTCTGTTTCCGCAGGGATTTGGTGGCATTTATGGCTGACATACCACAGATGTTCCACTGTTTTCTCGTCGAAGAGGAACACAGAAACTACTTGAGGTTCTTCTGGTACCGCGACAACGACCTGGACAAAGACATCGTAGAGTACCAGATGAGGGTACACATCTTTGGGAACAGCCTTTCCCCAGCAGTCGCTATCTACGGCCTCTGAAATTCCACCAAAGAGGGCGAAGAAAAGTACGATTCAGACGTCAGATCCTTCGTAGAAAAGGACTTCTACATAGACGATTGTTTGAAGTCCACAATGATAAATGAGGCTGCAATCAGTCTACTAAAAAGGCTCAAGAAATTCTCGCTCAGTCTAACCTAAGATTACACAAGATTTCCTCCAACAGCCGAGAGTTGATGGAAGCCTTTCCCTCTCAAGACTATTCCAGCGATCTAAAGGACTTAGACCTAAGCATCGACTCCCTGCCCATGCAACGGAGCCATGGATTGCTTTGGGATCTGAAGACGATGCCTTCAACTCCAGATCAGCAAAGACGAGAAACCCTTCACGTGCAGAGGAGTTCTTTCATTCGTGAATAGTCTATACGACCCCCTGGGATTTGTAGCTCTGGTAACCATCCAAGGAAAAATGATGCTGAGGGTCTTCACCCAAGACTAGAGTTGAGCGACTTTGGTCAGATCGGGGTTCATGAAACAAAATTTGTTTCAGATGAAACTGGTCCGACTAGGGCAAAAAAAGTCGGAGTTTCGTCTGAAACCTGACCCCAATGCAATTCAATGTGGATTAAAAGTCGGCATTGAGTGGATGAATGTCATCCGCTCAATGCCGACTTTTATTTCCCATTGACTTGCATTGGGGATTGGGTTTCGGACAAAACTCCGACTTTTTTTGCCCTAGTCGGACCAGTTTCATCTGAAGCAAATTTTGTTTCATGAAACCCGATCTGACCAAAGTCACTCAACTCTACCCAAGACACGTCTGATTGAGATGATCCACTTCCGTCAGAAAAGGCTCACCTGTGGGCAGAGTGGAGGAAGTCTCTTGAAGCCTTGACTGACCTTCGTGTGAAACCACTGTATGCTCCTGTGCCATCTACAGAAGTCAAAACACAAAGACTTTGTATCTTCTGTGATGCGTCACTCAAAGCAATTGCAGCAGTAGCGTACCTCAAAACTATAGACGTGAAGGAACAATGCCATATTGGGTTCGTTATGAGCTCGACAAAATTGGCGCCACTCCGTGAACACACGATTCCCAGACTAGAACTCTGTGCTGCTGTCCTCGCAGTTGAGTTGGCTGAACTTATCTCAGATGAGATGAATCTGGAGATCAAAGATGCAGAGTTCTACATCGATAGCAAGGTGCTACTGGGATACATCTGCAACGAGACGTGATGCTTCTATGTCTAAGTCAGCAATTGGGTACTGAGGATACAAAGATCCACCTGCCCTAATGAGTGGCACTATGTACCTACTCACCACAATCCTGCAGACCATGCGACTAGATCCATTGTACCAAGTCATCTTAAGGATGCCACATGGTTCACAGGCCCTGCCTCTTTGAACCATTCGATGCCCCACATCAACAGGCCTCATGTGTTGTGAGCTCATTTTCGGGTTTGCCTCTGGCTTCTGGTGAGGGTTATGGAGCTGGCTGTGCTGACAGAGGAGTAGTGAGTTCTCTATCTGGACTCCCTCTGTTGGTGAAGGGAGGTAATGAAGCTGATCTAAATGGCTGAGACCGGCCACCTGAGGAAGAGGACTGTGATTCGACATCAGGAATTTCTGATTGGATTTAAGGCAGCCGACTCCCTAGTTTCTTGGTGGTGATTTCTCCTGACTGTGGCTTCTGGTTTCCAGTTTGGTTCCTGCCTTCTTAAAGCTAAGTTTTCTCTGCTATTGTTCATATGAGTTTTCGTCTGGTTTACTTAGTTTTTGTGTTCAGCCAGCCCTGGCTGGGACTGGGCTGAATCCCCATTTTGTCTCTGATCAGTTGATCTCTTTTGCTCTGTCTTCAGAATATACCTGAGTGCTGATATAGGGAATTGAAGTCTAGCGACTTCAGGGCCTTTTTCTATCACACGTGTTGGACATTTTTTGGCAAGGTTTTTTGCGTGATTGCAGACAGCAGCTTTTCTTTCCTGTCCTTTCTAGTTAGTGAGGGCCCCATCGTTTGCTCAGCCTATCTTTCTATCTGTGTTTGTGTTTTCATCTTGTTTCACCGACAATACATGTTGGGGGCTGTCTATTGCTTTGGGGTCTGCTCTGGGGCAGTTTAGATTTTCCCTTTCTTTCTTTAGGCTTATGTAGTTCTCCGGCCGTGACAAGGCGTCTAGGACCACCGTAGACACGCTCCACGGCTACTGCTAGTTGTGTGGATAGGATCAGGGGTCTGCAATCCGCTAGTTACCAACCTCTCCGGTTTTCTGGGCTTAGCTTGCTTTTTGTTTTTTCCTCCTCGGTGACTCATTCATAACACTCATGCATTCGAACTAGTGGATCCAGATACCGATGAAGAGCTCCATCCTCAAGTGTCTGCTCTACATACAGAGATTTCAATTTATCACCTTGAATCTCATCGGTTCAGCAGGTTCTCAACCTGGAAGTCACTTGTTTGAGCCATCGCTTGTCTACTTCATGTGACCCAGTCCTACAAGTCAGCACTACCTGCAAGCCAGAGACCTTGTAAAGGTTGGCATCACTGCAAGCATGCGTTTACAACTCCCAACCTGGAAAGAGCCAAGGTTACAATACTTTGTGCTGTACAAAGGGAAACCTACACCAGAGAAATAGACAACCTCAACAAGGGACAACTCATTCCTAAAGACAGCGTGCTGAAGAAGCTCGATCCAATTGTCGACCAAGACGGGCTGCTGAGAGTAGGTGGCCGTCTTCAGGAAGCTGAGGTAGAAGTTTCAGAGAAACACCGGGTAATAATTCCTGGACATCATCACATCACAACCCTGCTCATTCAATTCAGCATCATGATGACTTAGTGAGACACCAAGGCCGTTTGTTTACTGAAGGTAACCTACGGAAGGCTGGACTATGGATAGTAGGAACAAAGAGAAGCATGAGCAAATTCATCTTCAACTGTGTTACGTGCCGCAAACTCAGTGGCATGTTCCAAAATCCGAAGATGGCCAATCTTCCACCCGACAGACTTAGTACTGATCCCCCCTTCACAAACTTTGGACTAGACGTATTCGTTCCTTGGTCCGTGGCTACTAGATGCACTAGGAACATCCATACTGAAGCAAAGTGTTGGACAGTTCTATTCACCTGTCTGTCCATCAGAGCCGTTCATATCGAAGTAATCAAATCTATAGACACTTCGAGTTTTATAAATGCACTTTGACGCTTCATCGCAATCAGAGGCCCTGTGAAGCATATTCTTTCTGACCGAGGTACAAATTTCGTCGGAGCGGCAAGAGAACTCCAAATCCCTTCCAATTTAGACATCGCTAAAATTGAAAGGAACCTAGACGAGCAAGGATGCACCTGGACTTTCATTCTCCCACATTCTTCACACATGGGAGGTGCCTGGGAAAGAATGATAGGGACAGCACGCAAAATGCTAGACTCTATCTTCTTGCAAGCAAACACCAGACTCACACACGAGAGTTTAACTACGTTCTTGGCTGAGGTCTCTGCTATCATGAATGCCAGGCCGCTGACAGCACTTTCCAGCGATTCTGGAGACCCAACAGTCCTTATCCTGCAATGTTACTCACACAGAAAACCTGTGTCCCGAGAGCTCCACTTGCAGAATTCAACGACAAAGACCTCTACAGGCGACAATGGAGGCAAGTGCAAAGCATGTCCAATGTCTTTTTGGGAAAGATGGAGGAAGCAGTATCTCTCCACTCTGCAAATCAGGACAAAGTGGCAGAAGGACCACCCAAACATCCAACCTGGCGGTGTTGTACTCGTCAAAGACAGTCAGTCGCATCGAAACGAGTGGCCACTCGGCCTAGTCACCAAGCCCCTTCCCATCAAGGATGGGAAAATGCACAAAGTAGAGGTCAGAATGTACAAGCTTGGAAAGAACAAACTGTTCCTTAGGCCAGTTACTGAACTTGTATTGTTATTTTCCCCAAAAGAACCAAATAGTTGCATCCGTTGATGCCAAGCGGGGAGTGTTCTGTCCATTATTGCGCAGCAAGTTAATTCATAGTGTAGTGCCAGTTATAAACATTAGATGTCATTAGTTGCTTATTTATCCTGTTCCTGGATAAAGTGAGCATTTCTCTTTAACAGTGTGTTCTGATTAGAACCACCCCCATAGCTTCCTGGGCAAGAAGGCTTGCAGACATTTTCCCCTCAGACCTTTGAGTCTTACACATGTGTTCTGGTACTCTCTCCTTACAAATCACTGCTCCTGACAAGCAGATTCCAGTGAAGATCAAATGTACTTACATGTTTGTGTTAGAACAGTTATGCAGCCACTGTGTAGCATATTGTGTAGTTAGGCATGTTGTGCTTTGTTTCATATTGTTGTTTTCTCTGTATGCAAATAGATGCATGTAGTACAATGCTGGCAGCCTGAACTCGCTCTAGATAGCCATGTTAGCTGTATCTCTGTGTTATGCTGTATTATGTGCTATTTCTGTATTGTCCCTGTTATTCATGTAATTGCACCCTGTATCATGATGTTTCTCTGTTAACTGCCAAGTACTGATACAATGCTTATTTCCTTGTAGTTTTTACCACTCCGTTACTATCCACTCTGTGATCACACAATATCATCCACTATTATTGTTCACTGTTAACGTTCACATCATCACCTCAATAAATATAGACTTAGGCATCCATACAGTCTGTTTACTGGGGAGTGGATTAGGTTAAACTGTATGCTGAAATCCACACAGCACCATACGTGGAGGAAGGCAGAACATCTCCCATTACCTATTTTGAAAATTAAAAACTTGGGGACAAACTAAAACATTTTAGTGGAAAAAAATCTTAATTTTTCATTTACTCAGTCTAATGTTATACAATACTGTGAATCACCTGAGGGTCAAAATGATCACTACTCCCCTAGATGAATTCCTCTAGAGGTGTTTCCAAAATGGGGTCATTTGGAACAACTACTGCTATACCATATGTAACATGGTCAGCATCTACAAAAGTGTGGAGGGAGCTCAGCTTTTGAGCCCCCTAATCAGATGGTGAACCCATCAGTGACTTACATTGGCACGCAAATGGTTGGGCATCCCTGGTCAAAATTACTATTATTGTGAACAGATAAGCACATTGAAGATGAAATGATCTCTAAAAGGCCTAAAGTTAACGATCACACATTTCCTTTGTATTTTAGTACAGCACAAAAAATATCATATAATGGATGCAACAAAATCAAATAATTAACAAAAAAAAAAAAAAAATATAAGGCAAGAGTTGACCAGAAGAGGTGGTTATAGAAGTTAGAATAAGGGAAAAATGTAAAACTATTCAGAACTGTAGTCCGCGTTTACTGGACGAGGTGAGAAGTGTGTTCTTTTTATCTCTGTCCAGTGGATTTGTGTCCACATATCATTTATTTAAGTGTATAGGTAAGCACAGTTGTCTCCACTTTCCTGTACAGACGGTAACCATACAAAAGCACATACCATATATTTTATGGAGATTTTTTGCAATGGATGAATACTAAGGCATCCATCCTGAACATGGCCACTGTTAGGCTGAGTTCACACGTTGCATTTTTTTCGCGTTTCCGCGGCGGTTTTAACCGCGCGATTTTGCCGCGAAAACACGAAAAATAAGCATCCCATGCATTCCTATGGGATTCCGCAATGCTGTGCTAATGCTGCGGTTTTTACCACAGCAGAATCGCTTCGCGGTAAAAACCGCAGCATGCTCAATAATTTTGCGGAATCGCGGTGATCCCGCACCCATAGGAATGCATTGTTCCGCTTACTTCCCGCATGTGGCTGTGCACACCATGCGAAAAGTAAGCAGAACAATTGCGGATGGTACCCACGGTCCGGAGGAGAGGAGACTGTCCTCCGGGCTTTGGGTACCATATCCCTGTAAAAAATAGAATTTAAAATAAAAAATATTGTTATTCTCACCTTCCGACGTCCCGCGCAGCCTTCCCGCCTCTCTCCACGCTCTCGTTCCCAGTAATCCTTTGCGAAAACGCCCGCGATGGCGTCCGTTCTCGTGGGATCACGAAGTCTCTCGGTCATTCGCGAGACGTCATCGCGAATCACCGCGAGACGTCGTGATCCCGCGAGAACGTACATCATTGCAGGCATTTTCGCAAAGGATTACTGGGAACGGCTGCGCGGGACGTCGGAAGGTAAGAATAACACCATTTTTTATTTTTTTTTTACATTTTATCTTTTACTACTGATGCTGCATAGGCGGCCTCAGTAGTAAAAAGTTGGTCGCACTTGTCAAACACTGTGTTTGACGAGTGTGACCAACCTGTCAATCAGTTCTCCAAGCGATGCTACAGATCGCTTGGAAAGCGCTAGCATTTTGCAAGCTAATTACGCTTGCAAAATGCTAGTTTTTCCGCGGGAATTTAAAATGCGATTTTCCCGCGGAATGGAATTCCAGAATTCTCGCGGTAACTTCCGCGAGAGTTCCGCTACGTGTGAACTTAGCCTTAGGCTTATACATCATTTGCGTTTAAGCCAAGAGTGGGTACAAGCTCAGTGAGCACTTAGCCTAAGGCTCAGTCCACATCTGTGTTGTGGTTTCCATCTATACAAACTGGAAACCAATGCCAAGGATTCCATTATTTTTACTGAAAATATAGCTCTAGACTCCAACGCCCATAAGGAAGACTCTGAGGCAAATTACAACATCCCATTAGAAGAGCTGGTTTTTAGGACTTACCATTTCAAAATCGTTTTCAAGTGAAATGAGTATCCCATTTCGATATGCACAATAGTCTTTGCTCCTTTCCCACGTTTCACTATTTCTTGAAAAGAAATAACAATAGGATCTAATCTGTGTCCATTCATGAGGACAACTTTTGCAGGAACCTTCTGAGACGTTCACTGTGGAAGAGAGAAAAGATGAGATACAGTATAGGACTAACATGGAAAGTGGAGGTCATGATGACAGTATCTTGTTGCCAAATGTTTGCTAGGTTTTTTTTGTATTTTATGATTAACTGATTCAAAAAAGACACAAATTGGGGCTAACTTCAGATTACAGGCATTGCTACATTTTACTTTGATGGACTTTCCTTTTGAAGTGCAATTGCAATGCGTTCCATCCCCAAGACTTACACAACAGAAGAACCAGGAAGCCTCAGCTTTTTCCGTGGTATCTGACAGCGAAATCCAAACACAAGTAGTCGTGTCTGGTACCGAAGATCAGTCCATTTCTGTGAATAAGGTTTAGTTGCTGCTGTACAAGTGATAGGGAAAAATGTCTAGTGTTGCACAGCTTGTTGCACAGCTCCTTGAATACCCACAGTTGCAGTAGAAAACTTCACAGAACAGATTACAAGGGATAACAAGCTTTTACTTGTCAGAACATGAGGTAAAGGAAAAATGCACAGTCATACAATGCTGCATCATCAGGAAGTATGAAATCAAAACTGAAACTAACAAGAGAGACCTTTTTCTCATACAATACATTAAGAAAGGAAACTTTACACAACATCTCCATCTATTGCCAGATCAGCATAAAGTCCTCCTTTACATGAATGAAGAAGTCCATAACTGTTGCATATGCCAACACATTTTCTCAACATTTAGAACTTATTCAGTCAAACCTATTTTCTTCATTAGTCTCTGATGTTTTTCAGCATTCAATGCCTTTGTGAAAATGTCTGCTGTCATATCTTCAGCTGGACAATATTTTAATTTCAGGATTCCTTGTTCCTGATGATCCCTCAAGAAATGATACTTCACATCAATGTGCTTGGTTCTTGGGTTAACTCTTTCTATCTGAGCAAGAACAAGACATCCTTGATTGTCCTCATTTATTTTTGTTGGTTCCAACTGTGGTTGCCCTAGGTCTATTAGGAATTGTCTAAACCATAGAATTTCTTGACTTGCATGTGCTGCTGCAACATGTTCTGCTTATGTTGATGACAGCGTTGCTATTGATTGTTTTTTACTAGTCCAACTAATTGGTCCGCCTGAGAGAAAGAAAAGATAGCCACTGGTAGATTTTCTGTCAGTTGGATCTCCAGCCCAATCTGCATCAATGTATCCAGTTAAAATGCATTTATCACTTGTAGGCAGTTTCAGTTTAACATTGCTAGTTCTTTTAACATAACATCTTACTCTCTTCACGGCATTCCAATCCGCTTTATTTGGCTTAGATACTTTTCTACTCAGAATTCCTACTGCTGCTGCGATGTCTGGTCTTGTAACAGTCGCTAGATACAGTAATTTTCCTATTGCCATTCTGTACTCTTCATTATTTGGTAACACATTTTTCTCACTATTCATCTCTTTAAGATAATTAGTTTCCATTGGATACTTTGCTATTTTTGCATCCTTCAATCCAAATATTTCGGTTATGTCTTGAATCGTGATTTTGATTAAGTAAGAAACTTCCATCTTCTTCTCTTTCTATCTGTAATCCTAGGTACTGTTTCACATTTCCCAAGTCTTTGATCTCAAATTGTTGATTCAGGATTTTTAGCATGTCGTCTTTATCCCTTTCTTTTTCAAAACAAACTAAAATGTCATCAACATATATGAGTACATAAATCCATCTGTCCATAAGTCTTTTTGTGTACAGGCAAGGATCAGCTTTGCTTCTTTGAAATTTTTCATTTGTCAGCACTTCTGTGATTTTATCATTCCACGCTTTAGCTGCTTGTTTTATACGGTATATACTTTTCTGTAACTTGCAAAGCATGTTTGGGTTACTTTCGTCTTTGAATCCTGGAGGTTTTTCCATTTAAATATCTTCGGTTAAACTTCCAATCAAAAATGCTGTTTTTACATCCAGATGTTTCAGTTGCATTTGCTTCATTTCTGCAACTGCAAACAAAGTTCTTATTGTTGTATGTTTGACAACTGGAGCAAATGTTTCATCATATTCTTCTCCATATTTTTGAGAATAACCTTTAGCTACGAGTCTTGCTCGGTATCGTTCAGTTGTGCCATCTGTTTGGTACTTTAATTTAAAAACCCATTTACATCCTATAACTTTTCTTCCTTCTGTTAATTCTGTTAGTGTCCATGTCTTTGAGTCATGCATGGATTTTGCTTCTATTTGTGCTGCTTCTATCCATTTATTACCTTCTACAGGAAGTCAAGATATGTCTTTCCAAGAGGTAGGTTCATAAATTTTACTTGTACTTGCCTTGTATGAGAGGCGTTTTGGTGGTTTTCCTTTTTTTCTCTTGTTGAACGTCTTGGATCTGTTTCTGTTTGTAGTTGTATCTCTTCACTTTCAGAATTCTGCTTTTTATGAATTTCAACTTCTTTTTCATCAGATATTCCTTCAGCTATATCACTGCTATTTTTCTCATTTTTTGCTTCCAGTGAAATCATAGTATCTCCATTTAGATCCTCAATGAATGTCACACTGTTACACACCGTAAATTTGCCTGTTTTGGGATCTAGGATTGTATATCCTTTGCAATTTTCACTATATCCAACAATGATTATTACCTTATTTCCTGCTAGGATTGTACTTTCATCATCTTTGAATTTTACAGTAAAGCCCCTGTCACACACAGCGATCTCACTAGCGAGATCGCTGCTGAGTCACAAGTTTTGTGACGCAACAGCGATCTCACCAGCAAGATCACTGTCTGTGACAGCGATCAGTGACCAGCCCCCCTGCCGGGTATCGCTGATTGTTGTTGAAATATCTGGACATTTTTGGGGTTGCTGGTCTCCCGCTGGCCAGCATGCATCGCTGCGTGTGACAGGCGGGAGACTAGCGACCAGCGAGCAAGAGCTGGTAACCAAGGTACACATCGGGTTTCTAAGGGGTGCGCGGCGCCTAGAAACCCGATGTGTACCATAGTTACCAGCGCGCTGGTGCAGGGAGCTGGTAACCAAGGTACACATCGGGTTTCTAAGTGCTGCTTGCCCCTTAAGAAACCCGATGTGTACCTTGGTTACCAGCTCCCTGCATCAGCGCGCTGGTAACTAAGATACACTGCAGGTAACTAAGCGACGTGCGTTGCTTGTTACCCACATGTCGCTGGTCCTGATCACTGGTGAAGCTGCCTCTTTGACAGCTCACCAGCGATCATGTAGCGACACACCAGCAATCCTGACAAGGGGATATCGTTGTCGGGATCGCTGGTGAATCGCTATGTGTGACGGGGCCTTAAGTCCTTTAGCTGTTAGACATTTTACAGATAACAATCCCCCTTCTAATCCTGGAACGTATAACACATCCTGTACAAGTATTTTTGAATCATGTCCAAATTTGAAAGAACAGTTTAGCATTCCTTGTCCAATACCTTCTGCAGTTATTTTGCTTCCATCTGCAAGATAAATGGCTTCCTTCTTATTTAAATCAAGTTCAGTAAATACATTTTTATTACTTGTTATGTGACTTGTTGCTCCTGAGTCAATAAACCAACCAAATGATGATTTCTTATCAGTTACTTTAAATGAGCCATTCCAATTATTTTCACATGAATCAGAAATTGTGTTTTTCACCTTCGGTATATTCTCCCTATGGTTTAATTTCTGTTCTGCTTTCCATATAGTACAGTCTTTCTTTAAATGTCCTTTTTTCTTACATCTGAAACATTCTCTTGTCTCTTTATTACAGGGTCTTTTTGATTCTGTAGCTTTAAGAGCATTTCCATTATCTTTTTCAGTAGAAGAATCATTTGTTTGTTCTTTCCTTCTTTGATATTCATTTATGAGTCTGGTCTTCACAAATTCTAATGTTATATCTGTTTCAGGTCTTGTCTCTAGTGCATTTATTAAAGCAGTATATGAATCTGGTAAACTGCACAATAATATTGCTGCTACATGGCTTTCCTTAATATCTTCACCAATTGATGTCAACTGTGATATCACTTCCATAATAGAGAATATGTGCTTCTGCATGTCATTGTCTGCACTGACTCTCATACTCTAAAGGTTTCTTAACAAAAATAACTTTTGATTTAAGCTGGGTCTTTCATGTAGCTTTCTCAGTGCCTCCCACATTCCCTTTTCTGTATCCTCATTCCTTATGTGGATTAAATGAGCATCATCCACTGATAGGCTGATAGTAGCTCTTGCTTGCCTATTTTTTCTATCCCATGTCTGATTATCTTCAACGGGTCTATCTGTAGTTATTACTTCCCATATATCATCTTTAGACAATAACATCTCTACTTTGAGCTTCCATAACTGATAGTTCTCATTATTCAGCTAGCTACTGTGAGTTTTAGTTATGTGCTACTCATTATCTTTACCTTGCCTTACTTGTTTGTAGAGAATTGTACTGAAGAATTCTTCTGCATTCACCAGGTTCTTTGCTGAGAGTTTGGTGTCCTGGGTATCTTGGGTCCTTGGTGAGGCTCTGGGATTCTCTGTGTCTGGGATTCTCTGTGCCTGGGTCCATACCCTGTTGCACAGCATGTTGCACAGCTCCTTGAATACCCACAGTTGCAGTAGAAAACTTCACAGATCAGATTACATGGGATAACAAGCTTTTACTTGTCAGAACATGAGGTAAAGGAAAAATGCACAGTCATACAATGCTGCATCATCAGGAAGTATGAAATCAAAACTGAAACTAACAAGAGAGACCTTTGTCTCATACAATACATTAAGCAAGGAAACTTTACACAACATCTCCATCTATTGCCAGATCAGCATAAAGGCCTCCTTTACATGAACGAAGAAGTCCATAACTGTTGCATATGCCAAAATCTAGGTCATACTTGACCATTCATCTAGAACGTCCTAGAGGTTCTAGAAACAAGGGAAGACCTTTTTATGGCAACAGTAGATAGAGTAAAGGAACTACACACCTAAATGCACTTAGAGATGCCTCAAATAGGATTCATTGAGAATATTTCACATCTATTGGATGCACCATTGTAAGTACAATATAACATAACATTTTGAATGAAAAACCCTTCATCAGATGTATAGGTTATGTTTCCTGCATATAGGTTAAGGGAATCCAGGGTGTGGGGTGGGATTCTCCCAAATAGGTACAACCAGGATCCAACAGTATCAAGGCCTGTGGTGTGTTTCTAGAGTTCGATCCTGATTGTACTTGTTTGAGGGAAGCCCAACCCACACCATGGATCCGCTTGGCCTATATGCAGTGAAAATAACCTCTACGTCTGATGAAGGGTTTTTCATTTGAAACGTTACAAAGTACTGCTCTTACAGCGGTGCAACTAATGGATGTGAAATATTGTCAATAAATTCTATTTGAAGCATCTCCAAGTGCCTTTAGATGTGGAGTTCCTTCACTTTGGCTGCAATTGGTCTAATGGAGCTCAGTAGTTGGCTAAAGAGGAACTAGCACTCATCTCAAGCTAACTCTAATTCACTGGCTGTGCCACCTAACTGTTTGATTACTACTATTTGGGGGGCAAATTTCCTGGGCCTTGTAAAAGCCTCCTAGAACTTGAGTTCCAAAGCCATTTGGCACCTTCAGAGATGGAAAAGGGGCATTGATAAGGTGAGATGTGCTGGAAAAGGTCAGCTTATATAAATATAGTAACACTTTTGAGGTGCTAATGATTTTGACAGTTGACAAGTATGGTCTAGTTGATCCCAATCACACAAGTCTTGGGAAGGAACCCCAACCAAATGCAAAATGAAAGTCCATCAATGTGAAATACAAAATAATGTCTGCAATGTAAGATTAGCCCCATATATGTTTTTTGGATGGATGGATGGATGGATGGCTGGAGGTTTCCTAATGCTTTAATAGCAGTAGGAGTTATAGAAACCTGCTATAAGTGATGGTATTTGCAGGCCAATATGTACCAGGGTAACTCAACAATTTCAGGCGCTGGTTCTCCAAAGGATTTTCAGAGTGGAATAAGAGACACCTAATTATGGAGCTATACCTGCCTTTAATTACAAATGTAGCTGATATATTCAGCAATAAAGGATATTATGTGTGTACATTACCTTTATCCTTTAATTTTGACAGATCACCCATGATATTGGAAACTGAAAAGAGAAATCCAAAAATTCAATTGTATATACGGTAAGTGCTAAAAAAAAATCAGAACCAAGTATTTTAAGTAGAGGACTACTCCAAGGCGGTGTCTCATTTTGGTGATCAGTAGGACTTCCAGAGCCATGTATATGACAAAGATGACCAGCAGCTGCAGCAGGCATGGCTCTCTCCATCCAAATCGAAGGGAACCTCAAGAAAATTGAATAGAGAGAAAGGCCACATAAGCAGCCGCTACATGCTAATTGATGTGAGTATTAACCTTTGTGCCCAACCTAGACCAACACAAATAAAGAATATCAACATTATCCTCTTGAACCTAAATGATGCTTTTTGGCTATTATCTAGTAAATCACTCCATCAGGAATACATTTTACTAGTACCTTAACCACCCTGCATAAAGATGTGTGATGTAGTGTAGTGACGTAAAGTGACTGCAGACTTGTGAATCCTTACAGAGCGCACAGTGCATGCTGTTAGGATTCTCCTATGCCGGCACCAGGTGTAGACGGGCATGCGACTACAAGTATGTGATTTGCATATACATGCTGTCACATGCCGACTAGACACCGGACATGTCTAGTCAGAATATGACCAGAAGTATGCAAATCACATACTTGCTGTAACATAACCATTGTTCCTTGCACAGAAGAATCCTGACACACTGGGAGGATTCACAAGTCAGCAGTCACATTTAATTCAAATTTAAACTCTGAGCCTGGACAACCCCTTTAATGAGGAGGCGTTTTCCATCTCCACTATCTCCATTATACAGTTCCCCTGCTATAATGATGATATATTACACATACATGCCTTAGTGATTAGATAATTACCTGATTTCCAGAGCTCTGAGACATCATTTTTCATCACTGGCTCTGAAACTGTGGAAGAACCATAAAAGAAAGAGATTGTCAGTTTTTGGCTTTGTGTTCCAGGACACAATGGTCTCTATTAATGTTGGCGCACGTAGGGATTTATTAAAGGACAACATCTGCAAGGAGTTTGTATGTTCTCCCCGTGTTTGCGTGGGTTTCCTCCGGGCACTCCGGTTTCCTCCCACACTCCAAAGACATACTGATAGGGAATTTAGATTGTGAGCCCCATCGGGGACAGTGATGAAAATGTGTGCAAAACTGTAAAGCGCTGCGGAATATGTTAGCGCTATATAAAAATAAAGATTATTATTATTATTATTATTAAAGATAGTGTAAAGGGAAACTGGATAGGTCAATAGCAACTAATCAAATCGCTTTTTCCAGTTTCGCAAACCCTACATGGACAGGATTTTCTCTTCTATGTGAAAAGCCTGGATTTAAAAATGTCTTACTGTTTACAGCTCAAAAACAGACTTATGTGTTTTTATGGTTTTTCTTCTGATTGCAGATTAGAAAAAAAAGGATCAGATTAGACACAGGTTGTGCTTCTAGACAGTAACTATGGAATCACATAGAGGACTGCATAGGAACTGGATACACAAAACTAGTAGAAGACTTTGCATCATGATGCATAGAATCTGTAGGAATCATTCCAAAAATGAACACATCCTTAGCAATGGTTTTTAACTCCAGTTTCCACCCCAAACAGAACAAAAGTTCATAGAAGCATAGAATGTTAGAGTTGGAAGGGACCTCCAGGGTCATCGTGTCCGACCCCCTGCTCAATGCAGGAGTCAATAATCCATCTCAGTCAGATGTCTGTCCAGCCTCTGTTTGAAGACTTCCATTGAAGGAGAACTCACCACTTCTTGTGGCAGCCTGTTCCACTCATTGATCACCCTCACTGTCAAAAAGTTTTTTCTAATATTTAATCTGTATTTTCTCCCTTTCAGTATCATTCCATTGCTCCTCGTGTTTCCATGTGCAAATTAGAATAAGGATGATCCCTCTATACTGACAGCCCTTTAGATATTGTAGACAGCTATTAAGTCTCCTTTTAGTCTTCTTTTTAGCAAGCTAAACATTCTCAGATCCTTTACCCTTTCCTCATAGGACATTGTTTGCAGACCTGTCACTATCCTGGTCACTCTTCTCTGAACTTGCTCCAGTTTTTTATGTCTTTTTAACCTCTTTCTGCCATATGACGTAATATCCTGTCCATGTGCCCTGGGACTTAATTCCCAAGGACGGGATAGTATGTCATAGCGATCAGCGGCGCTCACGTGGTGAGCGCCGTTGATGGCGGTCGGGTGTCAGCTGATTATCACAGCTGACACCCAGCACTATGTGTCAGGGGCGGTCGCCGACCGCCCCCGACATGTTAACCCCTGGCACACTGCGATCAAACATGATCACAGTGTACCGGGAGTTTAGGGAAGCTTCGGCAGGGAGGGGGCTCCCTCCTTGCTTCCCTGAGACCCCGACAGCAGCGCGATGTGCAGCGCTGCTGCGGGGGCCTCCTTCCCTGCAGGTCCCCGGATCCAAAATGGTGGCAGGGACCTTCGGGGGCCTGCAGGGAGCCGGCTTCCTCATGCCTGCAAAGCGCCGGCATGAGGAAGCCTCCAGCACTGCCTGTGTCAGATCGCTGATCTGTCACAGCGATCTGTGATGTGACATATAAGCGATCTGTCACATGACAGTGATGTCCCCCCTGGGACAATATAATAAAGTAAAAAAAAAAAAAAGTGTAAAAATAATTTATAAAAAAAAAAAAAAAATCGCTAAATAAATGTAAAAAAAAAATTCCCTAATAAATTCTTTTTTTGGAAAGAAGAGAAAAAACAAAAAGTGCGATAACGCGCGATCAAAAAGATGGATATAAATAACCATGGTACCGCTGAAAATGTCATCTTGTCCCAAAAAAAACAAGCCGCCACACAGCGTCATCAGCGAAAAAATAAAAAATTTATAGCTCGCAGAATAAAACGATGCAAAAATAATTATTTTTTATATAAAATTGTTTTCATTGCATAAAAGCGCCAAAACATAAAAAACGACATAAATGAGGTATCGCTGTAATCGTACTGACCCGAAGAGTAAAACCGCCTTATCAATTTTACCGCACGCGGAACGGTGTAAACGCACCCCCCAAAAGAAATTCTTGAAATGCTCGTTTTTGTTCATTCTGCATCCCAATAATCGGAATAAAAAGCGATGAAAAATGTCACGTGCCTGAAAATGGCACCAATAAAAACGTCAACTCGTCCCGCAAAAAATAAGACCTCACATGACTCGGTTGGTCAAAATATGGAAAAATTATAGCTCTCAAAATGTGGTGATGCAAAAACTATTTTTACAATAAAAAGCATCTTTTAGAGTATGACAGCTGCCAAACATAAAAACCGCCATAAATAGTAAATCAAACCCCCCGTTATCACCCCCTTAGTTAGGGAAAAATAATAAAATTTAAAAAATGTATTTATTTCCATTTTCCTATTAGGGTTAGGGCTGAGATTAGGGTTAGGGGTGTGTTGGGGTTAGGGTTGGAGTTAGAATTGGGGGTTTCCACTGTTTGGGCACATCAGGTGCTCTCCAAACGCAACATGGCGTCTGATCTCAATTCCAGCCAATTCTGCGTTGAAAAAGTCAAATGGTGCTCCTTCCCTTCCAAGCTCTGCCATGCGCCCAAACAGTGTTTTACCCCCACATATAGGGTATCAGCCTACTCAGGACAAATTGCAAAACAACTTTTGGGGTCCAATTTCTCCTGTTACCCTGTTGGGGGCAAAAATATCATTTTTGTGGAAAAAAACATGTTTTTTTTATTTTCACGCCCAGGCGTTATAAACTTCTGTGAAGCACTTGGGGTTCAAAGTGCTCACCACACATCTAGATAAGTTCCTTGGGGGTCTAATTTCCAAAATGGTGTCATTTGTGGGGGGTTTCTACTGTTTTGGTACATCAGGGGCTTTCCAAACGTGACATAGTGTCCGATCTCAATTCCAGCCAAAAAAAGTCAAATGGCGCTGCTTCCCTTCTGAGCTCTGCCATGTGCCCAAATAGTCGTTTACACCCACCCACATATGGGGTATTAGCGCACTCAGGACAAATTGCACAATAACTTTTAGGGTCCTGTTACCCTTGGGAAAATAAAAATTGGGGGTGAAAAGATCATGTTTGTGGAAAAAATATGATTTTTTTATTTTCACGACCCGGCATTATAAACTTCTGTGAAGCCCTTGGGGGTTCAAAGTTCTCACCACACATCTAGATAAGTTCCTTAGGGGGTCTAGTTTACAAAATGGGGTCACTTGTGGGGGGTTTCCACTGTTTAGGTACATCAGGGGCTCTCCAAACGTGACATGGCGTCTGATCTGAATTCCAGCCAATTTTGCATTGAAAAAGTCAAACGGCGCTCCTTCCCTTCTGAGCTCTGCCATGTGCCGAAACAGTGGTTCCTCCCCACATATCAGGTATCAGCGTACTCAGGACAAATTGCACAATAAATTTTGCAGTCCAATTTCTCCTGTTACCCTTGGTAAAATAAAAAAAATTGGACCTGAAGTAATTTTTTTGTGAAAAAAAATTAAATGTTCATTTTTTTTTAAACATTCAAAAAATTCCTGTGAAGCACCTGAAGGGTTAATAAACGTCTTGAATATGGTTTTGAGCACCTTGAGGGGTGCAGTTTTTAGAATGGTGTCACTTTTGGGTATTTTCTATCATATAGACCCTTGAAAATGACTTCAAATGTGATGTGGTCCGTAAAAATAAAATGGTGTTGCAAAAATGAGAAATTGCTGGTCAACTTTTAACCCTTATAACTTCCTAACAAAAAAATATTTTGGTTCCAAAATTGTGCTGATGTAAAGTAAACATATGTGAAACGTTACTTATTAAGTTTTTGTGTGCCATATCTCTGGAATTTAAGGGCATAAAAATTCAAAGATGGAAAATTGCGAAATTTTCAAAATTTTCACCAAATTTCCATTTTTTCCACAAATAAACGCAAGTTATTTGAATGAAATTTTACCACTAACATGAAGTACAATATGTCACGAGAAAACAATGTCAGAATAAGTGGGATCCATGGAAGCGTTTCAGAGTTATTACCTCATAAAGGGACAGTGGTCAGAATTGTAAAAATTGGCCCGTCATGAACGTGCAAACCACCCTTAGGGGTTAAGGGGTTAAAAATGTGGTTTCCAGAACTGGACAGAGTATTCCAGATGAGACCTGACCAAGGAGGAGTAGTAGGGGATAACTACTTCACGTGAACTAGACTCTATGCTTCTCTCAATACATCCCAGAACTGTTTTTGCCTTTTTTCTGCTGCATCACACAGTTGACTCATGTGCAGTCTGAGATCTATTAGTATACTCAAATATTGGGACATTGTATAGAAATAACTTGTTGTAATTAATAAGTACATAATTTGTGCAATACTAAAATAATCTGAAAAACGTTTTTTTTCCCATGGTCCATTTGATTTACTAATTATAAGAACCATATTTGTTGCGTTGGGGCAACCATGTTGGCAAAACTGTGAACTGCAGATATCTGCCATATTGGTTGACACATCAGCTGAGATTTGTATGATCCTGCTTCAGCAGCCATATTGGTAGTCCATACCTGCTGGACCTGTGAACCTCCTCCTACCTGCCAACATCCCCGGCAACTCTTTTGATTTTTAGGCCAGGCAGGTTGTTACGGTAGCTCGTGTGACACAAACATGAGGTCTACTAATCAAGTGCTGGAGATATAAGTAGGCAGGAACTACTGACTACAGAATGTTTCCGCTGGACTAGGGTTCTGCAAATCTTTCTGATTTTTTTAATTCTGTGAATGGTGACTGAAAAGATGTTGGGATCAGAACCCCTGGGCCATGCAGGCTCAGTCCACCCACAAAGACTAGGGTGGCTGGGATTTGTAGTGCCATCCAGTCTTGCAGTATGGGTGTGTGCTGTCCAGCTGGAGTAATTAATTAGCTCCCTACTTTGGCCAAAGGGACAGCACCACACCCTAGTACAATTCCCAGTTTACTGCAAGGAATTGTCAACTATATTTCAGTCTAGCGCTGTTCTACTCATACAGTTCTGCACCTGCATAACCAGCCTGATTATTATGTGCTGACATTTCTACTGACTCACAATTTTGTGCCTTGCCTGCCCTCCTGGTTTTCACTCGGTGTTCTGACCTTTCCTGCCTGCACTCTCAACCAGTCAGTATCTACTCTGAGGACTCAACCCAGCGTCCCTATGTTAGTTCTCATTCCTCTTCAGGGATTAAAGGTTGAAGGCCAGGGATCTCCTAGGTCATGAAAGTCGGAGTAGGTAGCACAGAGCCTGCTCATGGAAGCAACAAACAGAGCTACCAAGCGATGAGGACAGAGCTACTTTTACACTCTGGTTGTCACTTTTAACCTGACCCCTGTCCACAGGTTTATTGACCACTAGGACTTTTAAAGGGATGTCAACTCTCTTTTATCCGCCCTCTCATTGTTATTTTCCATGATGGGGATACTGTGTGTTAGGAATTTCAGTCCTTCTCTGAGAGGTTTCCAACGTTTTAGACTGTTCTGGTTCATTTTATAGGTTGTTACAGTATGCATAATCAGTAGTATCAGTAGTACACTGGAACACTATAAACTATGAATATATAACTATGTATATATATATACACACACATACAGTCCCTTGCGAAAGTATTTGGCCCCCTGGAACTTTTCAACCTTCTCCCACATATCATACTTCAAACATAAACATACCAAATGTAAATTTGTGGTGAAGAATCAACAACAAGTGGGACACAATTGTGAGGTTGAATGAAATGTATTGGTTATTTTAAGTTTTTGTGGAAATTCAAAAACTGAAAAGTGGGGCGTGTAATATTATTCGGCCCCTTTAACTTATTACTTTGTTGCGCCACCTTTTGCTGCAATTACAGCTGCAAATCGCTTGGGGTATGTCTCTATCAGTTTTGTACATCGAGAGACTGAAATTCTTGCCCATTCTTCCTTGGCAAACAGCTCGAGCTCAGTGAGGTTTGATGGAGATCGTTTGTGAACAGCATTTTTCAGCTCTTTCCACAGATTCTCGATTGGATTCAGGTCTGGACTTTGACTTGGCCATTCTAACACCTGGATACATTTATTTGTGAACTATTCCATTGTAGATTTTGCTTTATGTTTGGGATCATTGTCTTGTTGGAAGACAAATCTCTGTCCCAGTCTCAGGTCTTTTGCAGACTCCAACAGGTTTTCTTAAAGAATCGTCCTGTATTTGGCTCCATCCATCTTCCCATCAATTTTAAACATCTTCCCTGTCCCTGCTGAAGAAAAGCAGGCCCAAACCATGATGCTGCCACCACCATGTTTGACAGTGGGGATGGTGTGTTCAGGGTGATGAGCTGTGTTGCCTTTACGCCAAACTTATCGTTTGGCATTGTTGCCAAAAAGTTCGATTTTGGTTTCATCTGACCCGAGCACCTTCTTCCACATGTTTAGTGTGTCTCCCAGGTGGCTTGTTGCAAACTTCAAACAACACTTTTTATGGATATCTTTGAGAAATGGCTTTCTTCTTGCCACTCTTCCATAAAGGCCAGATTTGTGCAGTGTACGACTGATTGTTGTCCTATGGACAGACTGTCTCACCTCAGCTGTAGATCCCTGCAGTTCATCCAGAGTGATCATGGGCCTCTTGGCTGCATCTTTGATCAGTCTTCTCCTTGTTTGAGATGAAAGTTTAGAGGGACGGCCGGGTCTTGGTAGATTTGCAGTGGTATGATACTCCTTCCATTTCAATATGATCGCTTGCACAGTGCTCCATGGGATGTTTAAAGTTTTGGAAATCATTTTGTATCCAAATCCGGCTTTAAACTTCTCCAGAACAGTATCACGGGACCTGCCTGTTGTGTTCCTTGGGCTTCATGATGCTCTCTGTGCTTCACACAGAACCCTGAGACTATCACAGAGCAGCTGCATTTATACGGAGACTTGATTACACACAGGTAACATAGTAACATAGTTAGTAAGGCCAAAAAAACACATTAGTCCATTCAGTTCAGCCTATAAAATTCTGTCAGAATAAATCCTCAGATCTACGTCCTTCTAAAGAACCTAACAATAACTGTAAGATACAATATCGTTACGCTCCAGGAAGACATCCAGGCCTCACTTGAACCCTTCGACTGAGTTCGCCATCACCACCTCCTCAGGCAGGGAATTCCAGATTCTCACTGCCCTAACAGTAAAGAATCCTCTTCTATGTTGGTGGAAAAACCATTTCTCCTCCAGACGCAGAGAATGCCCCCTTGTGACCGTCACCTTCCTTGGTATAAACAGATCCTCGGAGAGATATTTGTTTTGTCCCTTTATATACTTATACATATACTTATACATGGTTATTAGATCGCCCCTCAGTCGTCCTTTATCTAGACTAAATAATCCTAATTTTGCTAATCTCTCTGGGTATTGTAGTTCCCCCATCCCCCTTATTAATTTTGTTGCCCTCCTTTGTACCCGCTCTAGCTCCATTATATCCTTCCTGAGCACCGGTGCCCAAAACTGTACACAGTACTCCATGTGCGGTCTAACCAGAGATTTGTACAGAGGCAGTATGATGCTCTCATCATGTGTATCCAGACCGCTTTTAATGCACCCCATGATCCTGTTTGCCTTGGCAGCCACTGCCTGGCACTGGCTGCTCCAGATAAGTTTATCATTAACTAGGATCCCCAAGTCCTTCTCCATGTCAGATTTACCCAGTGGTTTCCTGTTCATTGTGTAATAGTGATATTGATTCCTTCTTCCCATGTGTATAACCTTACATTTATCATTGTTAAACCGCATCCTCCACCTTTCGGCCCAAGTTCCCAACTTATCCAGATCCATCTGTAGCAGAATACTATCTTCTCTTGTATTGACTGCTTTACATAGTTTTGTATCATCTGCAAATATTGATATTTTACTGTGTAAACCTTCTACCAGATCGTTAATAAATATGTTGAAGAGAATAGGTCCCAACCCCGACCCCTGTGGTACCCCACTGGTCACAGCGACCTAGTTAGAGAATATACCAATTATAACCACCCTCTGCTTTCTATCACTAAGCCAGTTACTTACCCATTTACACACATTTTCCCCCAGACCCAGCATTCTCATTTTGTGTACCAACCTCTTGTGTGGCACGGTATCAAACGCTTTGGAAAAATCAAGATATACTATGTCCAATGACTCACTTTGGTCCAGTCTATAGCTTACCTCTTCATAAAAACTGATTAGATTGGTTTGACAGGAGCGATTCCTCATAAACCCATGCTGATATGGAGTTAAACAGTTATTCTTATTGAGATAATCCAGAATAACATCCCTCAGAACCCCTTCAAATATTTTACCAACAATAGAGGTTAGAGTTACTGGGATATAATTTCCAGGTTCACTTTTAGAGCCCTTTTTGAATATTGGTACCACATTTTCTATGCGCCAGTCCTGTGGAACAGACCCCGTCGCTATAGAGTCTCTAAATATAAGAAATAATGGTTTGTCTATTACATTACTTAGTTCTCTTAGTACTCATGGGTGTATGCCATCCGGACCCAGAGATTTATCTATTTTAATCTTATTTAGCCGGTTTTGCACCTCTTCTTGGGTTAGATTGGTGACCCTTAATATAGGGTTTTCTTTGTCTCTCGGCATTTCACCTAGCATTTCATTTTCCACCGTGATATAAGGGTTAATAAGGGGCAGCTGGTTGGGGCTCAACTCCTTTTGGAAGTGCATTGAGCAGCAAGGTGGTGTGCTGGTGAAAGGGGAAAAAAAAAAAAAAAAAAAAAAAACTCTTTTAAATCTTCTTCCTGAGCGAGTGTGAACGAGCTGAGTGTGACCTGAGCGTAAGTGCGAACTGTGGTAAGTGTGTGACTTGAAATTCAGTGACTTTAGATTCAGAGAGTTTCCAAGGGAGGTCTTACTGAATTGCTGTTATAGTAATACTTTTTTTTTTTTTTTTTTATTTATTTTTGCTTATCTTATTGTCTGGTGCAATCCCCATTAGGATGTGCTCCACTATTGCCAATGCCATCCAGTGCACGTCTTGCCGCATGTATGCAGTCCTTGAACAGCCGGTCGAGGGTGCATACTGCTGTGCGAGATGTGAGCACGTTGTGCATTTGGAAGCCCAGATACTGGATCTAAATGTGCAGCTGGCAACACTGAGATCCATAGACAATATGGAAAGGAGTCTTCTGCTCACTGAGCAGACGCTCAATGGGATAGATGAGGGGGGGGATGCTAGGTTGGAGCTGCAGGACAATGAAGCAGCTAGCTGGGTGACAGTTAGAAGGTGGGGTAGAGGGAAGAGCACCAGGGAGGCTAGTCCTGATCTGGCACACCCCAATAAGTTTGCAAAGTTGGCAGATGAGGGGAGTGTTAGTGCAGGAGTAGCACTGCTGCAGCAAGGCATGTCCTCTGAAAGCCGGAGGAGTGTCTTCTCCAGTAAGGGGGGAAATAGGAGGGCAGAGCAGGCCAGACAGGTTCTGGTAGTGGGAGACTCAATTATTAGGGGAACAGATAGGGCAATCTGTCACAAAGACAGGGATCGTCGAACGGTGTGCTGCCTACCTGGCGCTCGAGTCCGACACATCGCTGATCGGGTTGACAGATTACTGGGAGGGGCTGGTGAGGATCCAGCGGTCATGGTGCACATTGGCACAGATGACAAAGTTAGAGGTAGGTGGAAGGTCCTTAAAGATGATTTCAGGGAATTAGGCTGTAAGCTTAAAGCAAGGACCTCCAAGGTGGTATTTTCGGAAATACTTCCTGTACCACGTGCCACGCCAGAGAGGCAACGGGAGATTAGGGAGGTTAATAAGTGGCTCAGGAATTGGTGTAGGAAGGAGAGGTTTGGGTTCCTGCAGAACTGGGCCGACTTCTCAGTTGGCTACAGGTTCTACGCTAGGGACGGGCTGCACCTCAATGGGGAGGGTGCCGCTGTGCTGGGGGAGAAAATGGCTAGAAGGTTGGAGGAGTGTTTAAACTAGGGACGGGGGGAGGGTATTCCTTTTATAGGAGGGGAAGACAGTGCAGATAGAGACCTGGGCACAAATAATGACATTGGGGGTGGGGGTGGCATGGGGGGTGGGGTTAGAACAGTTAATAATTTAAGAAAGAATAGAGGTACAGAGAGATACATAAAGTGCATGTATACTAATGCCAGAAGTCTCGCCAACAAAATGGAGGAATTGGAGTTAATGTTGTTGGAACATAATTATGACATGGTGGGGATATCTGAGACATGGCTGGACGAGAGCCATGACTGGGCGGTTAATTTACAGGGCTATAGTCTGTTCAGAAATGACCGTACAAATAAGCGAGGGGGAGGCGTGTGTTTATATGTAAAATCATCCTTAAAACCCATCCTTCGTGATAATATATATGAATCTAATGAAAATGTAGAGTCCCTGTGGGTAGAGATAAGGGGAGGGGGGAAAAATAATAAATTACTGATAGGGGTTTGTTATAAATCTCCAAAAATAATGGAAGCTACAGAGAATATCCTCATAAAGCAAATAGATGAAGCTGCGACTCAAGGAGAAGTCATTATTATGGGGGACTTCAACTACCCTGAAATACATTGGGGAACCGAAACCTGCAGTTCCAGCAAAGGTAATAGGTTTTTGACTACTATGAGAGGCCATTACCTTTCACAACTGGTTCAGGACCCAACAAGAGGGGGGGCACTGCTAGACCTAATATTATCCAACAGGCCAGACCGCATATCAAATGTAAGGGTTGGGGGTCACTTGGGTAATAGTGATCACAAATTAATAAGTTTTCATGTATCCTTTAATAAGATGTGTAGTAGAGGGGTTACAAGGACACTAAACTTCAGGAAGGCAAATTTCCAACGGATGAGAGATGATCTTGGTGCAATTAACTGGGACGATATCCTGAGACATAAAAATTCACAAAGAAAATGGGAGACGTTTATTAGCATCCTGAATAGGACCTGTGCACAATATATACCGTATGGGAATAAACATGCGAGAAATAGGAGGAAACCACTATGGCTAAATAGAGCTGTAAGGGGCGCAATAAGAGATAAAAATAAAGCATTTAGAGAATTAAAGCAAGTAGGTAGTGATGAGGCATTAAATAAATACAGAAGATTAAATAAATTCTGTAAAAAGCAAATCAAGACAGCAAAGATTGAGACAGAGAGACTCATTGCCAGAGAAAGTAAAAATAATCCCAAAATATTCTTTAACTACATAAATAGTAAGAAGCTAAAAAATGATAGTGTTGGTCCCCTTAAAAATAGTCTGGGTGAAATGGTGGATGAGGATGAGGAAAAAGCCAATATGCTAAATGACTTTTTTTCAACAGTATTTACACAAGAAAATCCCATGATGGATAACATGATCAGGGATAAAATTCTCCATTAAATGTCACCTGCTTAACCCAGCAGGAAGTACGGCGGCATCTACAAATCACTAAAATTGACAAATCCCCGGGCCCGGATGGGATACACCCCCGAGTACTGCAGGAATTAAGCACAGTCATTGATAGACCACTATTTTTAATCTTTAAAGATTCCATAATAACAGGGTCTGTACCACAGGACTAGGCAAAACCGTTGGCACAACCCTGTAGTATTAGTGGTGCTCAAGTAGGATCCCAATCCGTGACTCGTGATATACAAAAACTTGGCACACACTTGTGGATTCTGATGCAGAAAAGTGATTGATTTTAATAAAGTACAGTACATACAAATAGACGTTTCGGTCTATGACCTTCATCAGTGTACTGTAGGCATGAAATAAAAATAAAAACAACAATAAACATAGATACAAAGAAAGTATATACAAAAAAACTGGGTCGCTCAAACAGAATCGATCATAAACATATGCAGAGACATCAAATTCATTAATGCACATATGTGTAAGGTGTATATGAAAAGGAATAGTGGTGGAAACCAAGGTCTACTGAGTAAGAAAGACACATACCGTGAGACTGTACTGTGAGCTCAAAAATAACTGGGCATAAATCTAGAAACCCTATGAGAAAAAGGGTATAGTTATAGGACTTAAGGTACACTGGGTGGTGGGAATATAACATACCCGAATTACATACCAAAGAATGGGGAGGCACTAAAGGCCGTTTCTCTGCAAAAGAGAACATATGGAGCTAATGAAAAAAGTCCCATGTCAAAATATAGATAAATTAAGTATCCATAAGGGCTTACCGTTGCTTGTAAATAGTAAATGGACGCGGTATCCACCGCAAGTCAATAGCGCTATGCTAATGGGGAGCGTCAGGGTTTATATCCCTGAGAAATGTGGAGGCTGAGTGAATGAGCGCAGACCGGAAGTGCGCAACCGGAAGTGAGCCTGGCGTGCGCTCCACTAACATCATCGTGCGCTCCAGGCACTGGAAAATGACAGGGAGGGGGCGTAGATAAGTAACGCCAGTGTGTGTGTATGAATACTAATGAGTGGGATGGATTGGGAGGAGGTGCAAGGTGATGACTAGGTTGCCATAGTAACCGCTAGAACGTAGTTACAGGAAGTGCCAGGGAATAAGGCAGAGAAAGTTCAGTGCTCTGGTGACGGTGATTTCAAGACAATTCACAATTGTTGGTTCTGAAATAAAGATGAAAACAGATTAGTATGCGGTATGCAAATTTAGATACATGGTATGTTATCATATAGATCATACCACCTCATATCCCAATAATAATATCATATGATAGCCCATATATTAGCCCATAGATTGCAAATATGGTTACGATGGAAGAAAGGATTGTATATCATAGTCCTTATTTAACCCCTTGGGCGCCAGGGTATTGAGCTCATGAATCCAGTAGGCCTCTCTTCTTTTTAATATATTAATCCGGTTGCCCCCCCTGCGTGACGGATGAATTTGTTCTATAACTTGGAACTTCAGTTGTGCAATAGTGTGTCCAGCAGTGATAAAATGATGAGGAACCGGAAGGAGCATATTTTTGCATCTGATAGTAGATTTATGTTTGGATATCCGATCCCTTATGTGCTGTGTAGTTTCCCCCACATATAATAAGCCACAAGGGCATTTGATGATATATATAACAAAAGAGCTATCACAGGTATAATACTCTCTAATATCATACTTTCTGCCTGTGTGGGGGTGATGAAAGGTATTTCCTTTCTGAATGTTATTACACTGTGTACACTGAAGGCAAGGGAAGGTACCATATTTAGGATTTTTAAGAAAGCGTTGTTGACTATAGGGACGAGGAGAGCCTATGTCTGCTTTAATTAAAATGTCACGTATATTTCTGGGTCTCCTAAAACAAGGGAGAAAAGGTTTTTTGAAAGCCTCTATATTCGGATAGGCAGTTGTCAGAAGGTGCCAGTGGCGTCTTATGTTAGAATGTATTCGATAGGCTAGGGGATGGTGATCATGTACAAATGCGATCCGGTTGGTTACCTTGGGTTTGGGAGGGGAATTTAAATCTAAACTATTCAATGTGTGAGATGGATAACCCCTCTCCAAAAATTTAGTACGCATCTCATTCATGCGTACTTTCTGTACCTCCGTGTCTGAGACTATCCTCTGAACTCTTTTCAATTGCGATTTGGGGATAGCATTCTTCATTTTTGTCGGGTGAAAGCTTTCGTAATGAAGCAAGCTATTACGATCAGTTGGTTTTCTAAAAAGATCGGTGGAGAGGTTGCCCAAGTTGTCTTTAATGACTAGTGTGTCCAGGAAATTGATCTGGTCATTATGATGTGTCATTGTAAAGCTGAGGCCTGGCCAGGATGTTTGTAACATGGAGAAAAAGGCATCCAAGGTGTCAAGTGATCCACTCCAGATGCAGAAGATATCATCGATGTATCTCTTCCACACTATAGAATAGGTGCGGAAGAGAACATCTTGATAAATGACACAGTCCTCAAGGTGGGCTACGTAGCAATTTGCATAAGGGGGTGCAGTGTTAGAGCCCATCGCGGTCCCCCTAGTCTGTAAATAATATTTGTCCTCAAAAAGAAAAAAATTTTTTGTTAATACTATAGACAGGAGTTCACAGCAGAGGTTAGTCTGTTGTGGATGAAATTTAGACAATTCAAGTAGCCTACGTACTGACTGGATACCCTCCGTATGAGGAATAGACGTGTATAAGTCTTTGACTTCAAATGTAACCAGGATAGCATCCTGGGGAATTGGGCCTAAATTATGGATAATATCAAGGAAGGCTCCTGTGTCTAGTAGGAAAGATGGTGTTGATTTTATGAGAGGTGTCAGAATTTTTTCCAAGTATTTCGAGATGGGAGAGAAGATGGACTCTGTAGAGGCCACAATCGGTCTACCTGGTGGATTATTTAAGTTTTTGTGTATTTTAGGGAGAATGTAAAAGACAGGTGTGATTGGAGATTGTTTAGTTAAATAACCACAAGTTTTGTCATCCAACATTCCACTAATTTTGTATTTGGATAAAGTGTCCTGGATTAATAGTCTGACTTCATTGGTAGGATCATGAGGAAGTGGTTTATAAACCGACGTATCGCCAAGTTGGCGATAAACTTCATCTAAATACATGGATTTGTCTAGAATTACAATGGCTCCCCCCTTGTCAGCCGGTTTGATGATAATCTCCTTATCATCTTGTAGGGTTTTGAGAGCTAATTGATCAAGTGTAGTCAGGTTTGACGGGAAATGGACCTTGCCCTTATTGATATCACCCCTGAGGCTCTGAAAAGTGTCATCTATGAAAGAGATAAAAGTCTCTAGGGCATGAGACCCCATGGGTGGTCTATAATTACTCTTATTCCTAAGACCCAGGCTGTCGGATGATATCAATGGTGAGTGCGACGGTATAGATTCGTTTCTGTTATCAATAACACTAGAGAAATGTAATTTAAGTCTTAACGATCTATAGAACCTTTGAAGGTCCATATCAAGATTGAATGTGTTATATTTATAGCTAGGACAAAAAGAGAGACCACTCTGTAGCATACGATGTTCCGCTATACCTAGATTTTTTGATGAAATGTTAACTACAAGTGGGTCATTACCTGCGAGCGGGTTATGCGACCAAAGTCCGTGTTTCTGCGTAGGTCTCTTCCCCCTCCGGGTCCTCTTCTTTTTGAAGGTCTGCGTCTCTGTCCTAAAAAATGACTTGATGGGGCCTGTCTCTCGTAGTCTGAACCTGAGGAAGAAATGTCCGTGGTAGACCTGTAATTTGAGTGAGTGTGGAAGTTCCCGGAACTGTAGGTTTCTCGCCATTTATACACTCTGTTCTGTTCGTAGTCCTCTGTATCTCGAACAAATTTATTCCTTTTCCTTGTCTCGGTGTCCCGTCGATGTTGCTCAAAGACGCTGTTGATCTTGGTTTTCAAATTGTTGAATTCCTCAGTGGTAGTTGAAGATGCTAGCTGTGTTTCGATGTTGGAAATTTCTTCCTTGCACTTAGTGATTCCCAGGTGCAGATGCTCTAACGTTAGAGTGATAAGGTCAAAGGAACATTTATTAATAATTTGCTCAAACCGCGAGCAAAAATCATGTGAATCACTGAAAAGAGTGGGACGTAAGGGGACCCGTAGCCCCCTAGGAATCCTCTGAACTTTGAGGTATTCCGTTAGAGTGACACAGTGTAACTCAAGGTTAGTGCATCGCCTGAGTGTTTTCTCCAGATCACGACCTCTGGTCTCTTTAGGAGGAAGTCTAAGGAAATCACTCGGCAAGGCAGACTGTGCTATAATGTTCGATGTCTCCTCTGCATTATATGAAAAAGTCAATGAAGACATAGCCCAGAGAGGGTGTGCTCAGCGTAAGGGTTACTATAATTAGGCAAAACCGTTGGCACAACCCTGTAGTATTAGTGGTGCTCAAGTAGGATCCCAATCCGTGACTCGTGATATACAAAAACTTGGCACACACTTGTGGATTCTGATGCAGAAAAGTGATTGATTTTAATAAAGTACAGTACATACAAATAGACGTTTCGGTCTATGACCTTCATCAGTGTACTGTAGGCATGAAATAAAAATAAAAACAACAATAAACACAGATACAAAGAAAGTATATACAAAAAAACTGGGTCGCTCAAACAGAATCGATCATAAACATATGCAGAGACATCAAATTCATTAATGCACATATGTGTAAGGTGTATATGAAAAGGAATAGTGGTGGAAACCAAGGTCTACTGAGTAAGAAAGACACATATCTTCTGCATCTGGAGTGGATCACTTGACACCTTGGATGCCTTTTTCTCCATGTTACAAACATCCTGGCCAGGCCTCAGCTTTACAATGACACATCATAATGACCAGATCAATTTCCTGGACACACTAGTCATTAAAGACAACTTGGGCAACCTCTCCACCGATCTTTTTAGAAAACCAACTGATCGTAATAGCTTGCTTCATTACGAAAGCTTTCACCCGACAAAAATGAAGAATGCTATCCCCAAATCGCAATTGAAAAGAGTTCAGAGGATAGTCTCAGACACGGAGGTACAGAAAGTACGCATGAATGAGATGCGTACTAAATTTTTGGAGAGGGGTTATCCATCTCACACATTGAATAGTTTAGATTTAAATTCCCCTCCCAAACCCAAGGTAACCAACCGGATCGCATTTGTACATGATTACCATCCCCTAGCCTATCGAATACATTCTAACATAAGACGCCACTGGCACCTTCTGACAACTGCCTATCCGAATATAGAGGCTTTCAAAAAACCTTTTCTCCCTTGTTTTAGGAGACCCAGAAATATACGTGACATTTTAATTAAAGCAGACATAGGCTCTCCTCGTCCCTATAGTCAACAACGCTTTCTTAAAAATCCTAAATATGGTACCTTCCCTTGCCTTCAGTGTACACAGTGTAATAACATTCAGAAAGGAAATACCTTTCATCACCCCCACACAGGCAGAAAGTATGATATTAGAGAGTATTATACCTGTGATAGCTCTTTTGTGATATATATCATCAAATGCCCTTGTGGCTTATTATATGTGGGGGAAACTACACAGCACATAAGGGATCGGATATCCAAACATAAATCTACTATCAGATGCAAAAATATGCTCCTTCCGGTTCCTCATCATTTTATTACTGCTGGACACACTATTGCACAACTGAAGTTCCAAGTTATAGAACAAATTCATCCGTCACGCAGGGGGGGCAACCGGATTAATATATTAAAAAGAAGAGAGGCCTACTGGATTCATGAGCTCAATACCCTGGCGCCCAAGGGGTTAAATAAGGACTATGATATACAATCCTTTCTTCCATCGTAACCATATTTGCAATCTATGGGCTAATATATGGGCTATCATATGATATTATTATTGGGATATGAGGTGGTATGATCTATATGATAACATACTATGTATCTAAATTTGCATACCGCATACTAATCTGTTTTCATCTTTATTTCAGAACCAACAATTGTGAATTGTCTTGAAATCACCGTCACCAGAGCACTGAACTTTCTCTGCCTTATTCCCTGGCACTTCCTGTAACTACGTTCTAGCGGTTACTATGGCAACCTAGTCATCACCTTGCACCACCTCCCAATCCATCCCACTCATTAGTATTCATACACACACACTGGCGTTACTTATCTACGCCCCCTCCCTGTCATTTTCCAGTGCCTGGAGCGCACGATGATGTTAGTGGAGCGCACGCCAGGCTCACTTCCGGTTGCGCACTTCCGGTCTGCGCTCATTCACTCAGCCTCCACATTTCTCAGGGATATAAACCCTGACGCTCCCCATTAGCATAGCGCTATTGACTTGCGGCGGATACCGCGTCCATTTACTATTTACAAGCAACGGTAAGCCCTTATGGATACTTAATTTATCTATATTTTGACATGGGACTTTTTTCATTAGCTCCATATGTTCTCTTTTGCAGAGAAACGGCCTTTAGTGCCTCCCCATTCTTTGGTATGTAATTCGGGTATGTTATATTCCCACCACCCAGTGTACCTTAAGTCCTATAACTATACCCTTTTTCTCATAGGGTTTCTAGATTTATGCCCAGTTATTTTTGAGCTCACAGTACAGTCTCACGGTATGTGTCTTTCTTACTCACTAGACCTTGGTTTCCACCACTATTCCTTTTCATATACACCTTACACATATGTGCATTAATGAATTTGATGTCTCTGCATATGTTTATGATCGATTCTGTTTGAGCGACCCAGTTTTATTGTATATACTTTCTTTGTATCTATGTTTATTGTTGTTTTTATTTTTATTTCATGCCTACAGTACACTGATGAAGGTCATAGACCGAAACGTCTATTTGTATGTACTGTACTTTATTAAAATCAATCACTTTTCTGCATCAGAATCCACAAGTGTGTGCCAAGTTTTTGTATATCACGAGTCACGGATTGGGATCCTACTTGAGCACCACTAATACTACAGGGTTGTGCCAACGGTTTTGCCTAATTATAGTAACCCTTACGCTGAGCACACCCTCTCTGGGCTATGTCTTCATTGACTTTTTCATATAATGCAGAGGAGACATCGAACATTATAGCACAGTCTACCTTGCCGAGTGATTTCCTTAGACTTCCTCCTAAAGAGACCAGAGGTCGTGATCTGGAGAAAACACTCAGGCGATGCACTAACCTTGAGTTACACTGTGTCACTCTAACGGAATACCTCAAAGTTCAGAGGATTCCTAGGGGGCTACGGGTCCCCTTACGTCCCACTCTTTTCAGTGATTCACATGATTTTTGCTCGCGGTTTGAGCAAATTATTAATAAATGTTCCTTTGACCTTACCACTCTAACGTTAGAGCATCTGCACCTGGGAATCACTAAGTGCAAGGAAGAGATTTCCAACATCGAAACACAGCTAGCATCTTCAACTACCACTGAGGAATTCAACAATTTGAAAACCAAGATCAACAGCGTCATTGAGCAACATCGACGGGACACCGAGACAAGGAAAAGGAATAAATTTGTTCGAGATACAGAGGACTACGAACAGAACAGAGTGTATAAATGGCGAGAAACCTACAGTTCCGGGAACTTCCACACTCACTCAAATTACAGGTCTACCACGGACATTTCTTCCTCAGGTTCAGACTACGAGAGACAGGCCCCATCAAGTCATTTTTTAGGACAGAGACGCAGACCTTCAAAAAGAAGAGGACCCGGAGGGGGAAGAGACCTACGCAGAAACACGGACTTTGGTCGCATAACCCGCTCGCAGGTAATGACCCACTTGTAGTTAACATTTCATCAAAAAATCTAGGTATAGCGGAACATCGTATGCTACAGAGTGGTCTCTCTTTTTGTCCTAGCTATAAATATAACACATTCAATCTTGATATGGACCTTCAAAGGTTCTATAGATCGTTAAGACTTAAATTACATTTCTCTAGTGTTATTGATAACAGAAACGAATCTATACCGTCGCACTCACCATTGATATCATCCGACAGCCTGGGTCTTAGGAATAAGAGTAATTATAGACCACCCATGGGGTCTCATGCCCTAGAGACTTTTATCTCTTTCATAGATGACACTTTTCAGAGCCTCAGGGGTGATATCAATAAGGGCAAGGTCCATTTCCCGTCAAACCTGACTACACTTGATCAATTAGCTCTCAAAACCCTACAAGATGATAAGGAGATTATCATCAAACCGGCTGACAAGGGGGGAGCCATTGTAATTCTAGACAAATCCATGTATTTAGATGAAGTTTATCGCCAACTTGGCGATACGTCGGTTTATAAACCACTTCCTCATGATCCTACCAATGAAGTCAGACTATTAATCCAGGACACTTTATCCAAATACAAAATTAGTGGAATGTTGGATGACAAAACTTGTGGTTATTTAACTAAACAATCTCCAATCACACCTGTCTTTTACATTCTCCCTAAAATACACAAAAACTTAAATAATCCACCAGGTAGACCGATTGTGGCCTCTACAGAGTCCATCTTCTCTCCCATCTCGAAATACTTGGAAAAAATTCTGACACCTCTCATAAAATCAACACCATCTTTCCTACTAGACACAGGAGCCTTCCTTGATATTATCCATAATTTAGGCCCAATTCCCCAGGATGCTATCCTGGTTACATTTGATGTCAAAGACTTATACACGTCTATTCCTCATACGGAGGGTATCCAGTCAGTACGTAGGCTACTTGAATTGTCTAAATTTCATCCACAACAGACTAACCTCTGCTGTGAACTCCTGTCTATAGTATTAACAAAAAAATTTTTTCTTTTTGAGGACAAATATTATTTACAGACTAGGGGGACCGCGATGGGCTCTAACACTGCACCCCCTTATGCAAATTGCTACGTAGCCCACCTTGAGGACTGTGTCATTTATCAAGATGTTCTCTTCCGCACCTATTCTATAGTGTGGAAGAGATACATCGATGATATCTTCTGCATCTGGAGTGGATCACTTGACACCTTGGATGCTTTTTTCTCCATGTTACAAACATCCTGGCCAGGCCTCAGCTTTACAATGACACATCATAATGACCAGATCAATTTCCTGGACACACTAGTCATTAAAGACAACTTGGGCAACCTCTCCACCGATCTTTTTAGAAAACCAACTGATCGTAATAGCTTGCTTCATTACGAAAGCTTTCACCCGACAAAAATGAAGAATGCTATCCCCAAATCGCAATTGAAAAGAGTTCAGAGGATAGTCTCAGACACGGAGGTACAGAAAGTACGCATGAATGAGATGCGTACTAAATTTTTGGAGAGGGGTTATCCATCTCACACATTGAATAGTTTAGATTTAAATTCCCCTCCCAAACCCAAGGTAACCAACTGGATCGCATTTGTACATGATCACCATCCCCTAGCCTATCGAATACATTCTAACATAAGACGCCACTGGCACCTTCTGACAACTGCCTATCCGAATATAGAGGCTTTCAAAAAACCTTTTCTCCCTTGTTTTAGGAGACCCAGAAATATACGTGACATTTTAATTAAAGCAGACATAGGCTCTCCTCGTCCCTATAGTCAACAACGCTTTCTTAAAAATCCTAAATATGGTACCTTCCCTTGCCTTCAGTGTACACAGTGTAATAACATTCAGAAAGGAAATACCTTTCATCACCCCCACACAGGCAGAAAGTATGATATTAGAGAGTATTATACCTGTGATAGCTCTTTTGTGATATATATCATCAAATGCCCTTGTGGCTTATTATATGTGGGGGAAACTACACAGCACATAAGGGATCGGATATCCAAACATAAATCTACTATCAGATGCAAAAATATGCTCCTTCCGGTTCCTCATCATTTTATTACTGCTGGACACACTATTGCACAACTGAAGTTCCAAGTTATAGAACAAATTCATCCGTCACGCAGGGGGGGCAACCGGATTAATATATTAAAAAGAAGAGAGGCCTACTGGATTCATGAGCTCAATACCCTGGCGCCCAAGGGGTTAAATAAGGACTATGATATACAATCCTTTCTTCCATCGTAACCATATTTGCAATCTATGGGCTAATATATGGGCTATCATATGATATTATTATTGGGATATGAGGTGGTATGATCTATATGATAACATACTATGTATCTAAATTTGCATACCGCATACTAATCTGTTTTCATCTTTATTTCAGAACCAACAATTGTGAATTGTCTTGAAATCACCGTCACCAGAGCACTGAACTTTCTCTGCCTTATTCCCTGGCACTTCCTGTAACTACGTTCTAGCGGTTACTATGGCAACCTAGTCATCACCTTGCACCTCCTCCCAATCCATCCCACTCATTAGTATTCATACACACACACTGGCGTTACTTATCTACGCCCCCTCCCTGTCATTTTCCAGTGCCTGGAGCGCACGATGATGTTAGTGGAGCGCACGCCAGGCTCACTTCCGGTTGCGCACTTCCGGTCTGCGCTCATTCACTCAGCCTCCACATTTCTCAGGGATATAAACCCTGACGCTCCCCATTAGCATAGCGCTATTGACTTGCGGCGGATACCGCGTCCATTTACTATTTACAAGCAACGGTAAGCCCTTATGGATACTTAATTTATCTATATTTTGACATGGGACTTTTTTCATTAGCTCCATATGTTCTCTTTTGCAGAGAAACGGCCTTTAGTGCCTCCCCATTCTTTGGTATGTAGTTCGGGTATGTTATATTCCCACCACCCAGTGTACCTTAAGTCCTATAACTATACCCTTTTTCTCATAGGGTTTCTAGATTTATGCCCAGTTATTTTTGAGCTCACAGTACAGTCTCACGGTATGTGTCTTTCTTACTCACTAGACCTTGGTTTCCACCACTATTCCTTTTCATATACACCTTACACATATGTGCATTAATGAATTTGATGTCTCTGCATATGTTTATGATCGATTCTGTTTGAGCGACCCAGTTTTTTTGTATATACTTTCTTTGTATCTATGTTTATTGTTGTTTTTATTTTTATTTCATGCCTACAGTACACTGATGAAGGTCATAGACCGAAACGTCTATTTGTATGTACTGTACTTTATTAAAATCAATCACTTTTCTGCATCAGAATCCACAAGTGTGTGCCAAGTTTTTGTATATCATGTACCACAGGACTGGCGTATAGCAAATGTGGTGCCAATATTCAAAAAGGGGACAAAAACTGAACTTGGAAATTATAGGCCTGTAAGTTTAACCTCAACTGTGGGTAAAATCCTGGAGGGTTTTCTAAGAGATACTATACTGGAGTATCTGGAGAAGAATAACCTTATGACCCAATATCAACATGGGTTTACAAGAGACCGTTCCTGTCAGACTAATCTGATAAGCTTTTATGAAGAGGTAAGTTCCGGACTGGACCAAGGGAATGCAGTGGACGTGGTGTACATGGACTTTTCAAAAGCTTTTGATACGGTGCCACACAAAAGGTTGATACATAAAATGAGAACAATGGGGATAGGGGATAATATGTGTAGGTGGGTTAAGAGCTGGCTCAGGGATAGGAAACAAAGGGTGGTTATTAATGGAGCACACTCGGACTGGGTCACGGTTAGCAGTGGGGTACCACAGGGGTCAGTTTTGGGCCCGCTTCTTTTTAACATATTTATTAATGACCTTGTAGGGGGCTTAGAGAGTAGAATTTCAATATTTGCAGATGACACTAAACTCTGCAGGGTAATTAATACAGAGGAGGACAATTTTATATTACAGGAGGATTTATGTAAACTAGAAGCTTGGGCTGATAAATGGCAAATGAGCTTTAATGGGGATAAATGTAAGGTCATGCACTTGGGTAGAACGAACAAGTTGTATAATTATGTGCTTAATTGTAAAACACTGGGCAAAACAGTCACTGAAAAAGACCTGGGTGTATGGGTGGACGACAAACTCACATTTAGTGGCCAGAGTCAAGCAGCTGCTGCAAAGGCAAATAAAATAATGGGATGCATTAAAAGAGGCATAGATGCTCATGAGGAGAACATAATTTTACCTCTATATAAGTCACTAGTGCGACCACACTTAGAATACTGTGTACAGTTCTGGTCTCCGGTGTATAAGAAAGACATAGCTGAACTGGAGCGGGTGCAGAGAAGAGCGACCAAGGTTATTAGGGAACTAGGGGGTCTGCAATACCAAGACAGGTTATTACACTTGGGGTTATTTAGTTTGGAGAATCGAAGGCTTAGGGGTGATCTTATTACAATGTATAAATATATGTGGGGACAATACAAAGACCTTTCTAATGATCTTTTTACTCTTAGACCTGTGACGGGGACAAGGGGGCATCCTCTACGTCTGGAGGAAAGAAGGTTTAAGCATACTCACAGACGCGGATTCTTTACTGTAAGAGCAGTGAGACTATGGAACTCTCTGCCATATGATGTTGTAATGAGTGATTCCCTACTAAAATTTAAGAAGGGCCTGGATGTCTTTCTTGAAAAGTATAATATTACAGGGTATATACACTAGTTTCCTTAATATTGCGTTGATCCAGGGAGCTAGTCTGATTGCCGTATGTGGAGTCGGGAAGGAATTTTTTTCCCCAATGTGAAGCTTACTGTTTGCCACATGGGGTTTTTTTGCCTTCCTCTGGATCAACATGTTAGGGCAAGTTAGGATAGGATATGGGTTGAACTAGATGGACTTAAAGTCTCCCTTCAACCTTAATTACTATGTTACTATGTTACTATGTGAATACCGTGGAGAAGAAAGTGTTTAATATATTAGCCTTTTCCTCATCATCTACAACCATACTTTCCTCACAATTTTTTAATGGGCCTACACTTTCACTTTTGATTCTTTTACTATTGATATAGTTGAAGAACAGCTTTGGGATTAGTTTTACTCTCCTTAGCAATGTGCTTCTCTGTTTCCTTTTTGGCAGCTTTAATTATTTTTTTAGATAAAGAATTTTTCTCCTTATAGTTTTTTAGAGCTTCAACGGTGCCATCCTGCTTTAGTAGTTTAAATGCTTTCTTTTTACTGGTAATTGCCCCTCTTATTTTTTTATTTAGCCACATTGGGTTTTTCCTATTTCTTGTCCTTTTATTCCCACAAGGTATAAACCGCTTACAGTGCCTATTAAGGATGTTCTTAAACATTTCCCATTTATTTTCTGTATTCTTATTTCTGAGGACATTGTCCCAGTCAACCAGATTAAGGGCATCTCTAAGCTGGTCAAACTTTGCCTTCCTAAAGTTCAGTGTTTTTGTGACCCCCTGACATGTCCCCCTAGCGAAAGACAAGTGAAACTGTACAATATTGTGGTCGCTATTTCCTAGATGCCCAACAACCTGCAGATTTGATATTCTGTCAGGTCTATTAGATAATATTAGGTCTAAAAGTGCTGCTCGTCTGGTTGAATTCTTCACCAATTGTGAAAGATAATTATTCTTGGCTATTAGCAGAAACCTGTTGTCTTTATGGGTTTCGCAGGTCTCTGTTTCCCAGTTAATATCCGGGTAGTTAAAGTCCCCTATAACAAGGACCTCATTATGGGTTGCAGCTTCATCTATCTGCCTTAGTGGATTATATTTATGGATTATATTTATCATCATTAGTCATTTAGGACAACATTGGATCATTCAGAGATCCACAATGAACTTCTGGAGTGAGTTTGCTGCACTGAAAGTAAAAGGGGCCGAATAATATTGCACGCCCCCACTTTTCAGTTTTTGAATTTCCAAAAAAATTGAAAAATAATCAATAAATTTCGATCAACTTCACAATTGTGTCCCACTTGTTGTTGATTCTTCACCAAAAATTTACATTTGGTATCTTTATGTTTGAAGCTTGATATGTGGGAAAAGGTTAAAAAGTTCCAGGGGGTTGAATACTTTTGCAAGGCACTGTACATATATATGTAGTATACCATGTACATACACACACACACATACACACACACACACGTGTTTCTCACAAAATTAGAATATCATCAAAAAGTTTATTCATTTCAGTTCTTCAATACAACAAGTTAAACTCTTAAATTACATAGAGTCATTACACACAGAGTGATCTATTTCACGTGTTTATTTCTGTTACTGTTGATGATTATGCTTACAACCAATCAAGCACAGTGATACTGTTGTGTGTACACCAGGTATTGGTACTTTTGGCGGTGTGGTCAGGTGCCAAGTCCTGCTGGAGAATGAAATTTCTGCCTCCAAAAATCTTGTCGGCAGAGGGAAGCATGAAGTGCTCTAAAATTTCCTGGTAGACGGCTGCGCTGACTTTGGTCTTGATAAAACACAGTGGACCTACACCAGCAGATGACATGGCTCCCCAAACCATCACTGAGTGTGGAAACTTCACAGTAGACCTCCAGCAGCTTGGATTGTGGCCTCTCCACTCTGAAAACAACACCTTGGACCACTGAGCAACAGTCCAGTTCTGTTTCTCCTTGGCCCAGGTAAGACGCTTCTGGCGTTGTCTATTGGTCATGAGTGGCATGACATAAGGAATGCGACACTTGTAGCCCATGTCCTGATACTTCTGTGTGTGGCGGCTCTTGAAGCAATGACTCCAACAGCTGTCCACTCTGTCCACAGCTGTGAATCTCCCCCAAGTTTCTGAATGGCCTTTTCTTAACAATCCTTTCAAGGCTGCAGTTATCCCGGTTGCTTGAGCACATTTTTCTACCACACTTTTTTCTTCCAGTCCACTTTCCATTATTATGCTTGGATACAGCACTCTGTGAACAGCCAGCTTCTTTAGCAATGACCTTTTGTGGCTTACCCTCCTTGTGGAATGTGTCAATGACTGCCTTCTGGACATCTGTCAAGTCAGCAGTCTTCCCCATGATTGTGGAGCCTACTGAAATGGACTAAGGGACCTTTTTAAATGCTTAGGAAGCCTTTGCAGGTGTTTTTTTGTTAATTATTCTAATTTAGTAAGATAATGACTCTTGGGTTTTCATTGGCTGTAAGCCGTAATCACCAACATTATCAGAAATAAACACGTGAAATAGATCACTCAATATAAAAGTTTCACATTTTGTGTTGAAGAACTGAAATAAATTAACTTTTTGATGATATTCTAATTTTGTGAGAAGCACCTGTATTTTTATATATGCTGTTTCTCTACATAATATATTATTATTTTACAATTATTTTACAATGCTGTGAAAAGTTTTACCAAATTAAAGTATTTACCATTAAACTTGAGAACTGTGAGTTCATCGCTCAGCGTTTTATCTGAATGAGAAAGGAAAAGTGTGATTTCCTATCAGCTGATTTGCAGGCAACATAAAAAGGCAAACATGAAAGTTCAAAAATAAAGGATTAAAAAGTCATGGAAAGTGCACACAGGGGATACAGGTTTCTCCATAAGGCCAGGGTCAGACCTGCGAGAAACTCGGACGAGTCTTGAACGTCAATGCCCGGCACTGCCGCCGGCACTTGGATGGGAGCATTCAGATGCATGTATTTCTATGCAGCTGAATGCTCTGATCCGAGTGCCGGTGGCAGTGCCGGGTAGTGACATGCGAGACTTGTCCGAGTTTCTCGCAAGACTGACCCCGGCTTTACTGTAAAAGTATGTACAAGTGAAGTTTTTGGATCTGGACTCTGAAGCAGATCCACTTCAAAAACTGCTTCTGATACACTACAATTACTTGTGGATGTAGATTTTTAAGTGGATCCACTGAGAAAATCCACAGAATCGACTAAGATTTCAAATCCACAGCACTGGTCAAGTTTTCACCATGTATTTGAGACTTCATAAAGCGTGATCCACAATGTTGAATACAAATATAAAGATCTGTGCTGGCTTAGTTGATTGATGCTTTGAGTATTACTTTCTATTGGCACCAACCTTATAATGTACCATACCATGCTCAAACAATTCAAATCCAGTGGATCAAGGGTTACAGTACAGACTATTGTTTTACCGAACTGCCGTGATCTGCTCACAGCCAAAATTGTACACTGAAATATATAGCAGCAAGATCAGTGGATGTCATGGCGGAAATGCTGGGCTACATTGGCAAAGGTGAAAAAATCCATAGTGTTGGTCCATTTCTGTAAAATGTCATCCACAATATTGGATGGTAGTACTATAATATGGATGGAAAATATTCCATATATAAAACAAAGCGTGCTCGTAACTCATAAACTTTTAACCTCTGATAGAAAGATCTATGAAGGCTTAGATTAACTGGTGTCCATCCTGGTAATTTACAAAACCCTTATATTGCACTATATTATGGCCAAATAATACTAACATGCAGTGCTCAAATACATTAACACTGCTATAAAATGCCAAAAACACTGCCAGGCTGCCTGTGACACTTTCCAGTAGTTTTCCATAGCTTAGGGATCTGGTGCAATATCTGAAAGGCTAGGCCTAAGGCAACCAATGCCGATGGCCTCCCCTTAATGAGGTGTGCCACATGAGCAGGAACATAGGCCTTGATTCATTATTTGTGGAGTGGGGGGATAGTCACGTTTCAATTTTGCCTTTGCCATATTTGTTGATTTTTTTTTTAGCTAAATTCTTCAAAATGATGCATGAGGTTCATTAATTTTTGGAAACTTAAAACTGGTATTTATTTATGTCTTTATTCTTTGACATAATTTGCAATGTGTTGCAAAAATTGTGCCAAGAAACTGACGTGTATAAAATTACTCCAGGGTGGATCTGGAATACATTTGTGAAAACTTTTCAAAACGTCGCAAATAATCAATCTGGCGAAAACATTGAGAAACCCTAAACGCCACCGACATTGGCCAACGAAAAACACAACAGGTGATCACATTGAAGTTTAATGTAGATAAATGTGAGGTTTTACACTTGGGCAGCGGAAAGAAAATGTATAATTATGTACTGAATTGGGGAAAACGTTCACTGAAAAAGGCTTGGGTGTATGGGTGGACGCAGGGCCCACCATCAGGGCATTACTGCCCTGACTGGCGTATGGGGCCCGGTGGGCAGAGGGGGCCCGCATCAGGCCCCTTCTCATCTGCTAACCGGGCCCCTATCGGCAGGCTAAACCGGGTCCTTAGCGGCGCTGCGGTGCGGCAGCTGAACGCGATTGACATACGGGCCCGCCGGCCTGCACATCATTAGTTAACATCCGCCAGCCAATCGGAGGCTGGCAGCGGACGCTGGAGGCTCATTGTCAGTCGCCGGCGAGTGCGTGCTTCAGCTGCATGGAGGGAGCTTCGCCGCAGGACCGCGGCCAGGTAAGAACTTTTCTTTTTTTATTGAAAGCGGCAATCCAGGGGGCCCGGGGCAGAATGCTGGACATGGCAGAATGCAAAGGCAATATAGAGTCACTGCACACGGTGGTTATGCTTATTGTGAAATAAATTTATTGCTTGACGGTGAAGAAGCGACATCTGACGTTTCGGCCTTTATCACAAAAGTCGCCCTTTAATTGAATGAAGGATCTGTGTTCACCGAATAGATAGTGTCACTGCTAGGCAATAATGAATTGATAGCATATTCCAAGTCGCCAGTAATCCTGATTCCTGAGGAGGTGGTGGACTGGTAAGTATGCCAGAGAGTTATTGGTGGCGCAGTGGGGGAAGTAGGCACAGCCGTGCCACAGCAGTGTGGCAGAATGCAAGACATGATGGGAGCAGAATGCAGACATGGGGGCAGAAGGCAGACATGGGGGCAGAAGGCAGACAAGGGGGCAGATTGCAAGACTTGATGGGGGCAGAATACAGACATGGGGCAGAATGCAGTCATGGGGCAGAAGGAAGACGTGGGGCAGAAGGAAGACGTGGGGCAGAATGCAAGACATGGGGGCAGAATGCAAGACATGATGGGGCAGAATGCAGACATGGGGCATATTGCAAGGCATGATGGTGCAGAATGCGAGACATGGGGCAGAATGTGACAGTGAGACACAGGAGGGGGCAGAATGGACACAGGGCAGAATGTGACAGTGAGACACAGGAGGGGCAGAATGTGAGACACAGGAGGGGGCAGGATGCGAGACACGGGGCAGGATGGGAGACATGGTGCAGGATCATGGGGCAAGATGGATAAGATGTAGACAGATGGGGCAGGATCGGGAGATCATATGGGGGCAGAATGGATACTCATGAGGGCAGCATGATAAAAAATATGGCTGGAGCCAGGAATGAGACATGATGGGGCAGATTGCAGACATGGGGACAGAATGCAGATGTAGGGAAGGTGGACTGACGGACGGACCTGTCTGCAGAAGGAAGTTAAAGGGTGTAGTGCATTGTAGATGGAAAACAGCTGGAGATAAAGAGTGTAATAGTAGAGTTTGATCATTAGAGGGCAGTGGAGAGTGTGAGGATAGGACTGAACATCAGCCATTGGCTAAGAAAACTTTCAAGTCATGGGGGGCGGAGTTACCAGAGCGGGAAGGTTATAAAAGGAAGAGAGAAGGTTCTGGAAAAGTCAGTCAGCGAGGGGAGCACAAGAAACAGCAAGGTCTGCTGAGGGGAAAGAAAAGAGAAGAAGCCCCAGAGGAGACGGACAGCTGGAATAGGTTACGGGGGTGGCCTGGACAGGAGGGGCCGCAGACAGAGACAGCCTGAGGTACCACAAAACAAACGGACTCGGACTGGTGAAACGCTGTGGTAGGCCTAGGGCAGCCACAGTGAATGAGCCGCGAGGGACGTCCATTTGCCAACAAAAGAAAGTGAAGGTACCCGGGCCTGTGTACAAAGTCGAGCAGCTGCTGTGTGCGGCTATGGAGATTGTCGAGCAGCTGCTGTGTGCGGCTATGGAGATTGTCGAGCAGCTGCTGTGTGCAGCTGTGGAGATTGTCGAGCAGCTGCTGTGTGCGGCTGTGGAGATTGTCGAGCAGCTGCTGTGTGCGGCTGTGGAGATTGTCGAGCAGCTGCTGTGTGCGGCTGTGGAGATTGTCAAGCAGCTGCTGTGTGCGGCTGTGGAGATTGTCGAGCAGCTGCTGTGTGCGGCTGTGGAGATTGTCGAGCAGCTGCTGTGTGCGGCTGTGGAGATTGTCGAGCAGCTGCTGTGTGCGGCTGTGGAGATTGTCGAGCAGCTGCTGTGTGCGGCTGTGGAGATTGTCGAGCAGCTGCTGTGTGCGGCTGTGGAGATTGTCGAGCAGCTGCTGTGTGCGGCTGTGGAGATTGTCGAGCAGCTGCTGTGTGCGGCTGTGGAGATTGTCGAGCAGCTGCTGTGTGCGGCTGTGGAGATTGTCGAGCAGCTGCTGTGTGCGGCTGTGGAGATTGTCGAGCAACTGCTGTGTGCGGCTGTGGAGATTGTCGAGCAGCTGCTGTGTGCGGCTGTGGAGATTGTCGAGCAGCTGCTGTGTGCGGCTGTGGAGATTGTCGAGCAGCTGCTGTGTGCGGCTGTGGAGATTGTCGAGCAGCTGCTGTGTGCGGCTGAGGGGATTGTCGAGCAGCTGCTGTGTGCGGCTATGGAGATTGTCGAGCAGCTGCTGTGTGCGGCTATGGAGATTGTCGAGCAGCTGCTGTGTGCAGCTGAGGGGATTGTCGAGCAGCTGCTGTGTGCGGCTGAGGGGATTGTTGAGCAGCTGCTGTGTGCGGCTGTGGAGATTGTCGAGCAGCTGCTGTGTGCGGCTATGGAGATTGGCGAGCAGCTGCTGTGTGCGGCTGAGGGGATTGTCGAGCAGCTGCTGTGTGCGGCTGTGGAGATTGTCGAGCAGCTGCTGTGTGCGGCTGAGGGGATTGTTGAGCAGCTGCTGTGTGCGGCTGTGGAGATTGTCGAGCAGCTGCTGTGTGCGGCTATGGAGATTGTCGAGCAGCTGCTGTGTGCGGCTATGGAGATTGTCGAGCAGCTGCTGTGTGCAGCTGAGGGGATTGTCGAGCAGCTGCTGTGTGCGGCTGAGGGGATTGTTGAGCAGCTGCTGTGTGCGGCTGTGGAGATTGTCGAGCAGCTGCTGTGTGCGGCTATGGAGATTGTCGAGCAGCTGCTGTGTGCGGCTGTGGAGATTGTCGAGCAGCTGCTGTGTGCGGCTGAGGGGATTGTTGAGCAGCTGCTGTGTGCGGCTGTGGAGATTGTCGAGCAGCTGCTGTGTGCGGCTGTGGAGATTGTCGAGCAGCTGCTGTGTGCGGCTATGGAGATTGTCGAGCAGCTGCTGTGTGCGGCTATGGAGATTGTCGAGCAGCTGCTGTGTGCAGCTGAGGGGATTGTCGAGCAGCTGCTGTGTGCGGCTGTGGAGATTGTTGAGCAGCTGCTGTGTGCAGCTGAGGGGATTGTCGAGCAGCTGCTGTGTGCGGCTGTGGAGATTGTCGAGCAGCTGCTGTGTGCAGCTGAGGGGATTGTCGAGCTGCTGCTGTGTGCGGCTGTGGAGATTGTCGAGCAGCTGCTGTGTGCAGCTGAGGGGATTGTCGAGCAGCTGCTGTGTGCGGCTGTGGAGATTGTCGAGCAGCTGCTGTGTGCGGCTGTGGAGATTAACGTGCAGCTGCTGTGAGGTGCTGTGGGTCGTGGAAAGACAATCAATAAAGAAGACCTGTTGAACACGATCCTGTCTCTGTCTCGAGTCTGTCTGCGGACAGTGATGGACTACCCCCCTGTTGGTTACCCCTACCTACACAGACATGGGAGCAGAATGCAGACATGGGGGCAGAATGCAAGATGGGGGCAGAAGGCAGACATGGGGGAAGAAGGCAGACGTGGGGCAGAATGCAAGACATGGAGGCAGAATGCAAGACATGGAGGCAGAATGCAAGACATGGAGGCAGAATGAAGACATGATGGGGGCAGAATGCAAGACATGATGGGGCAGATTGCAAGACATGATGGGGCAAAATGCACGACATGATGGGGCAGAATGCACGACATGATGGGGCAGAATGCACGACATGATGGGGCAGAATGCACGACATGATGGGGCAGAATGCAGACATGGCGGCAGAATGCAAGACATGGGGCAGAATGCAGACATGGGGCAGAATGCAAGACATGGGGCAGAATGCAAGACATGGGGCAGAATGCAGACATGGGGGCAGATTGCAAGACATGGGGGCAGAATGCAGACATGATGGGGGCAGAATGCAAGACATGATGGGGCAGAATGCAAGACATGATGGGGGCAGAATGTAGACATGGGGCAGAATGCAGACATGATGGGGCAGAATGCAAGACATGATGGGGGCAGAATGCAAGACATGATGGGGGCAGAATGTGACAGTGAGACACTGGAGGGGGTAGAATGTGACAGTGAGACACAGGAGGGGGCAGGATGTGAGACACGGGGCAGGATGGGAGACACATGGTGCAGGATCATGGGGCAAGATGGATAAGATGTAGACAGATGGGGCAGGATCGGGAGATCATATGGGGCAGAATGGATACTCATGAGGGCAGGATAATAGAAAATATGGCTGGAGCCAGGAATGAGACACACGGGGCCAGGATGGGGGATATTATTACCATAGGGGATAATTAAGGGATATTATTACTGCAGTGATGTATTTATTTTATTTTTTTGAGAATACTGTTTTAAATGGGGAAGGTCCTGTTACTGTGCAGAGCGACACTATGTTGCCTTTTTTTCTTCATCTGGTGTATTGAAGAACTTGGGAAAAATTAAGTAATGTGTTCTGCAAGTGGAGCTCTAGATAATGGTGTTATTTCCTGCAGAGACAAGCCCTGCCTGGAAGACATGATGGAGGTCTGTGCTGGATGAAAGATGAAAAGTGAAGCTGAAGGACTTCACCTAAAGACGTCACTGGTGAGTCAGTCTGTTACCTGTACACTGACACTATACACTATATACAGAGCGCCTTTGTACAATGTCACCAATGATCACTGTATTACCTGTGCACCGACACTATACACTATATACAGAGCTCCTGTGTACAATGTCACCAGTGATCACTGTATTACCTGTGCACCGACACTATATACAATGTCACCAGTGATCACTGTATTACCTGTGCACCGACACTATACACTATATACAGAGCTCCTGTGTACAATGTCACCAGTGATCACTGTATTACCTGTGCACCGACACTATACACTATATACAATATCACCAGTGATCACTGCATTACCTGTGCACTGACACTATACACTATATACAGAGCTCCTGTGTACAATGTCACCAGTGATCACTGTATTACCTGTGCACCGACACTATACACTATATACAATGTCACCAGTGATCACTGTATTACCTGTGCACCGACAATATACACTATATACAATGTCACCAGTGATCACTGTATTACCTGTGCACTGACTCTATACACTATATACAGAGCTCCTGTGTACAATGTCACCAGTGATCACTGTATTACCTGTGCACCGACACTATACACTATATACAATGTCACCAGTGATCACTGTATTACCTGTGCACTGACACTATACACTATATACAATGTCACCAGTGATCACTGTATTACCTGTGCACTGACACTATACACTATATACAGAGCTCCTGTGTACAATGTCACCAGTGATCACTGTATTACCAGTGCACCGACACTATACACTATATACAGTATTACCTGTGCACTGACACTATACACTATATACAGAGCTCCTGTGTACAATGTCACCAGTTATCACTGTATTACCTGTGCACCGACACTATACACTATATACAGTGTCACCAGTGATCACTGTATTACCTGTGCACCGACAATATACACTATATACAATGTCACCAGTGATCACTGTATTACCTGTGCACTGACTCTATACACTATATACAGAGCTCCTGTGTACAATGTCACCAGTGATCACTGTATTACCTGTGCACCGACACTATACACTATATACAATGTCACAAGTGATCACTGTATTACCTGTGCACCGACACTATACACTATATACAATGTCACCAGTGATCACTGTATTACCTGTGCACTGACACTATACACTATATACAGAGCTCCTGTGTACAATGTCACCAGTGATCACTGTATTACCTGTGCTCCGACACTATACACTATATACAATGTCACCAGTGATCACTGTATTACCTGTGCACTGACACTATACACTATATACAGAGGTCCTGTGCATAATGTCGCCAGTAATCACTGTATTACCTGTACACTGGCACTATATACAGAGCTCCTGTGTATAATGTCACTGGTGATCACTGTATTACTTGTACACAGACACTGCATACTAAGTACAGATCTCCTGTGTATAATGGCACTTATGGTGATAGTATTATGTTTTTTTATTAATTATCAGTATTGTAGTATTTAGTCACCAAATGGTGGTAATATGTGGTCTGGGCATGGTGCGGTGGTATTTGTCCCTTGTATGTGCTATTATTCTGTCACTGTGGTGGTAATATGAGGTCTGGTCATGGTGTGGCTGTGTTTGTTCCTTGTATGTGGTATTATAGGTTACTATGTGGTGGTAATAAGTGGTCTGGTCATGGTACGGTGGTATTTGTCCCTTTGGATGTGATATTATTTGTCATTTTAAAAATTGAAAAATAAATAAAAAATGTACCTAAATTGTATTGGATATTTTAACAAATGTTTAATAGAATAGAGTAGAGTAGGGCCTGGCCAAAAGAGTCTACCTTGTCGTGGTGGCAGATTTAAAAAATCTTTTGGCCAAAACAAGAGCTGCTGGCTATGTGTGTGATCTGGAGATGGGAACTGTTAATGTGTGATTGGTGAGAAGTGGAGTTTTTCCAAGAGAGAGCAGTGGGACTGTGGACAGTTCAAGGGGTGGAGGGCGGGGCTGGGGTGGAGCCTGGTCGGAGTCTCAAGGGGGCCCCGAAAATTTTGACAGTATGGGGCCCCGAACTTCCTAGTGGCAGCCCTGGGTGGACGGCAAACTCAATGTTAGTGGCAAGTGTCAGGCAGCTGCTGCCAAGGCAAATATCATCATGGGATGCATTAAAACAGGCACCGATGCTCATGTCGAGAACATAGTTTTGCCTCTATACAAGTCACTAGTGCGGCCACACTTACAATACTGTGTACAATTTTGTTCTCCGATGTATAAGGACATAAGTGAACTAGAGCAGGTGTGGAGAAGAGAGACCAAAGTTATGAACTGCAATACCAAGACAGGGTATCAAACTTGGAGTTATTCAGTTTGAAAATATGAAAGTTTGGGACAATCTTGTTACAATGTGGAAATATATGAGGGGACAGTACAGAGACCTTTATAATGATCTTTTTACACTTAGGAATTTGACGGAGACTAGGAGACATCCTCTATACCTAGAAGAAAGAAGGTTCACTTTTAATCACAGAAGGTGGTTCTTTACTGCAAAAGCAACGAGACTATGGATTCTTTGCTGTAAAAGCAGACTATTGATTCTTTACTGTAAAAGCAGTGACACTATGGATTTTTTACTGTAAGAGCAGTGAGACTATGGATTCTTTGCTGTAAGAGCAGTGAGACTATGGATTCTTTACTGTAAGAGCAGTGAGATTATGGATTATTTACTGTAAAAGCAGTGAGACTATGGATTTTTACTGTAAGAGCAGTGAGACTATGGATTCTTTGCTGTAAGAGCAGTGAGACTATGGATTCTTTGCTGTAAAAGCAGTGAGACTATGGATTCTTTACTGTAAGAGCAGTGAGACTATAGATTTTTTACTGTAAGAGCAGTGAGACTATGGATTCTTTGCTGTAAGAGCCGTGAGACTATGGATTGTTTGCTGTAAGAGCAGTGAGAATATAGAGCTCTCTGCTGCATCATGTTGTAATGGTTGATTCACTACCAAAGCACAAGGAGGGCTTGGATGCCTTTCTTGAAAAATATCATACTAGAGATTTTGGGTACTAGATTCGAGAATGGGACATTGATCCAGAAAACTAGTCTGAATGTAGTGTGTGGAGTCGGGAAGATATTTTTCCCCTAATATGGGGCAATTAGCATCTGCCTCATTAAGTTTTTGGCTTCTGGATTAACATGTTAGGTTGTATGTTGAACTCAATGGACTTGTGTCTACCTTGAACCTTAAAAACTATGAAACACATAGCACAGATGTAAAAAAGGTGCTACTGGAAAGATCAATATGGCGCAAACAAAATAAAGGAACAAAACTCTAAATACTCAACAACAAAAAAAAGCACAAAAGCACTAATGAATTGAGCCCATGCTGCTTTATTTAACTGGAACCAAATCATGGGACACTGCGTCCTAGGAACAAGATTGCAGGCTGTGGTCCAAGACAACTAGACATCAAAGAATAGTGCACCAAACCACCAAAAAATGCCATAGAAGGGGCAAATCTTTTTAGCTCAAAGGTTCGGTATGCATACCACTGTGACTTCAATACTTACAATGACCAAACAGGATGCCGGAGAGGATGCCCAAAATGATAAATATGATGCCCAATGTAACTATCAAAGCCAACGACAGCCAACCACGGTTTTTCTTTGGATATCGTCCTGTTCAAAAAATGAGAAGAAACTGACCACACTCACAATAAAGAACCGATGGTTAATCTTTGTAGTAACTCCAACAGATCGTAGAAAAAAACCTTTCCATTCCTTGTAGGTGAGAAAAGTGACTGCAAGAATAGCAGCATTTGCAGCATTAGTGTTGTCTTACATGTCATCAATGGGATGTGTCATGTTTGGGTAGAATCAAAGCTGTCATGGCATTAGAAGCTATGACTTCAGAGGGAATAGAGATTGGGAAAGATAATGAGAGTAACAGAGATGTCACTTTGGGGTACGTGTCACAATATTCTGAATTAGGAATGGATTTCTAAGGTTCATATTGACAAGATGTAAAGGAGGATTCCCATCTTATAAAGCGGTGGCTTCTGCTAGATAATGCCATTACTTGATCATCGGTGGGGATCCAACCTCTAGGACCCCTGCCAACGCTTTCTAAAATGGGAATAAGAGAGTATTTATAAATACTACATTTATAGCTATATATAGGTAACATTCTGGTTTTGTTCTCACCTGTGTGGCTAAAAAATGTTTCATTGAAGTTAGCTGAAGATGTGTCCATATCTAAGTGGAAAGAAAAAGTTTATTTGATTAATTGTTACAGAAAGGTCTTTCCTATTTTCTAAATTTACAATAAGAAGGAAACTTGACATTGACTTGGTTGCGATACATAAAAATGACATGAGGTCATTTTCCCTACATTAATATGCCAGAGGTTCTTGCACACTATTTTGATCTCCCTCTTTCATATCTTTGCTATGCTATCTTGTGCTATATTTTGACCTAGCATTCTAACCCAACTTATTCTCACTACATCACTGAAATAAATGTCCATTTTGGTGGAACCTCAGACTGTTTAACTCTTCTGAACTTTTTGGATTCTGATCCAGCCATCCCTGACTATGCTTTAGGCTCTTATTCTATCTGTCACAACCCAGCTGTCGGGTGACCCAGTATCAGGGGCTCCTTCCCTGTTACTACCTCTAGGGGGTGACCTAGATCACCCTATTCCCCGGGATTCTTCTGAAGGTGAAGATGCTGGGGATGCCAGCCTTGCCTTATCTCCTGAATCAGCCTTCCGTCTGTTCTCTTTCCCCACCCAGGGAAGAGGTGCTCTACTGTGCAACGCAGTACACCAACCCGACGAACAAGGCTACACAAACAAGGATAAACTGAAATTGCCAGGCATACAAATATTCACTCACATATAACAGAGGAATGCACCGGGGCGTGAAGTACGAGGGAATAACCAAAGTAAGAGGAGGCAAGAAAATTATCACACTTACAAACCATGCAATAGTCACAAATAACTCCTCCAAGCTCCTCATATAAACATCTCTCCTCCAAGCCATGCAGAATGCAGAAAAAGCTAGCTCTGACATGGGTTTGAATCGGGACCCAGATTATAAAGGGGATGGAACTGGCTAACTAAGCTCAGCTGAGAGCCCATACGCCCAGAGTTTCCAACATGTCCGATTAACCCCTGTTCTGCCAAAAGAAATAAACACCATTTCAAAGTGCTTCTTTTTTAGCGCAGGAGTAGGAGCAATCCGATGCTGCGGTCCTCTGGCTCCTCTCTGTTGCGGTAACCCTGTGACACTGTCTTTTTTAGTGATTCCTTGGGTTTGATGATGGCTAGTTTAGTTTTTCCTTCATCTGAATGCACTGGTCAGCTTGTCTCTGCAGAAGGAACTTAGGATCCATAAAGTGAAGTCCAGATCCTTGTCGAGGGTGAATATCAAGGTGGCCCTTAGACTCTGCCTAAAAGACTGGCCAGCACAAAGTTTAACTCCAAACCCATTTTATGCTTAAGTTTTCATTACACTGTTCTCCTTAAATCAGTTAGAAGATGGTTTGTGATACACGCCATGACAAAAGAAAATGTCATTGTCTTGAAGAAAACATGAGTTTAGCAGATGCTTCATTATTAGTAGATCAGCAATAAATCTAAGACATTCCGTGGCCTTCAAGTCTGTATCAGAAGGATTTAAGCTATCTAGAAACTTTGATGATAAAAGCATTACGGAAATGATTGTAAAGAAAGAGGATGAAAAATATGAAGATAGAACAATTTTACATTAGAGAATAAGAACTTATCTTATACTACAAGTTCCCATTTCTTAAGATTGAATGCTAAAGCAGAGGAAGCAAAGAATTGCTGAATCTCAAGGGATTAAGTTACTGTAAGTTTTCATTAGGCCATTCAGTCTGCCCTACAGACCAAACAATTTGCCTATTTGTATTAGCAATCAGTGAATTAGATTTTAATTCTAAACTCTGTTGGACACTGAAATAACCTCTTTGAGTTACACGTTATTTTCTATACTAAAACTACATACAGAGACAACACAGAAGTAAAAAGACATTCAGATTTTTTGTAATTTGTCTTTAATTTCACAGTACCCACTTAATACAAATGGTAAAATAAGTATAGAAAAACTTAGCTGTCTCACCTATTGCTTCTTTTTCAATGTTGATCCATTTGGCATAGAAAAACTGTAAAAGTCCTCCATGGGGGAGCAGGTTGGGCCATCATCATCCTACTGCCCAAAGCAAAACCCTTAAGTGGTCATACATATTGGATGGCCGTTATATATATATATATATATATATATATATATATATATAGCAGTTGGATGAGTGATGCTTCGGCTGCCAGCCATCTCAGCCAACTCTCCCGAACACAGGAGCACTCATTCTGTCAAGGTTTCCTGTGTCCTCTATGAGAAAGCCACCGATTGACATGCTGGCCAGCGTCTTATTTCAGGGAGAACAATGCGATCGTCAGTACGAAATCATATATGCCTGATTCGCATCCTTTTTAACCATCATTTGTCCGGCACCCTGATACACTTTAGACTATCAGTTGAACTTATCAATATCAGCCGGTTCAGCTGACATATGGCCAGCTTTATCGGTGGCATCTGATTAAAAGCCTCAACTGTGAGATCATTTTCACATTCTTTTTCACGTGAAAACATTGTGTCACCCCACACCTGACATCTAAGTGACTAGTACAAACTCAGATATTTCCTTTCTATGGTGATGACAGCCAATGAGCCCTTTGGGACATTGTGCATTCTGCAATGGCATCTCTGGATTTAGCAGTAAATACTTTGCTCAGCAAAACCAAAAATCTTATATGAAGTAAATTAGAGTATGAAAAAAATGTGACTGAGCGCTTGTTACCGTATATATAAGAAAGGAAACTGGGTTAGAGGAATTTCCTATTTACGTTCTGTTCAATTTTGAACATTTGACCCCACAGCAAGGAAAACATTGACATCCATGATGAATGTAGAATTCGATAAGCTAATAGTGTCCTAGAGCTGTGCTTTACTTGGCAATTTTACGTCCCTTTCTACCCTTAATTTCTCACAGGACTTTTTTACCCAGTTTTCTCGGATTCAAAAATTAAAAAATTGACCAGATGTGCAGATATAAATGTATGAGGGTAAATCACTATCAATTTAGATAGCTTCTTTGTCATAGACTCTGAAATAATTGAAGGGTAAGGAGTAGAAGCGGTCATAGGACAATACTGTATGTAAACATAGAGGGAAAGGGTGAGGGAAGGATATATAAATGTATATCACCCCCTCAAGCCCACTCAACTTACCATGTTGTGAACAGACATAGCCAGCTTTAGAATGAATGGTGCCCTGGGCAAAATTACCCTTTAGTGCCCCAAACCCATTGTTTTTCTACTCAGGACACATGAGTGGCCATGTTTGTTATTTTTAATGCATTTATAGCACCTGTACAGTTTTTAGTATGGACAGAAAACCACTTTAAAAAGGTTTTCAAGATATTAATATCTATCCTTGGTGGGGGTCCAATGCATGGCATCTCAACAATTTCCCTTTCCTATACAGTATAAAGCCCCCACAATGCCTCTTACAAAGTATGGAGCCTCAAAAGTGCTTGATTATCTATCCTTAGTAGGGGTCCAACATATGGCACTTCCATAATTCTCCAACCCTCAGGGACGGACTTGCCCACCAGAAAACCCGAGAATCCTCCGGTGGGCCCTGGCTTCTCTTTCAGGAGAGTTCATAGTGCAAACCTTGCAGTTGCTATGGGGCTCTTGAGTGGGGAAGAAAGGTGGCCATCAGAATCAAATTCTCTGGTGGGCCCAATGTTCTTCAGTCTGACACTGCCTACCCTACACACTATGAAGCTTGCACGACTGTACAGGTTGCACATAGCTAAGTTTGGCCTTGTGTACAGAACACAATACATGTCTGCACAAAGAGTATGATACATCCAGCTGCGGTTGCCCGTCCAGTGTAGGCTAGTGGGAATCCTTCGCAGTCTCAGCATAATCAGACTTACAGTTTCTTCACTGCTGGTAGATCCAGTTGAAAAATATATACAATATAATGTCTTTATTCACAATATCTACATTTACATGATTCAGGGTTGAGTTGACCCCTTCATCAAGAATAATAACATCTTACAAACAGGTAAAGCATGCTGGCTTAAATACATAAAAAGGTGCCAACAAGGCATAAGTAATACATGCAAATAATTAATAAAAGCATGACAAAACATCGGTAGGTAATTGTTTATTACTTAATAATTGCTTTCGTCCGTATAACAAAAAATTATAGTGCCAGATAGTGATGAGCGAGCGTGTTCAGCGCGGCTCGATACTCGATCATGCATCGGGGTGCTCGATCAAACAGCGCGAGTATCGCATGGTACCAAGTGAGGTAGGTTATTTTGATGGAAGAAGAATATCTATAATGTAAGGATTATTGTTTGTAATCGACATGAGAAACTGGTGTACTAGCAATAAAAACTAGGAGATGAATAATGATCAAATTTGATTCAAAATGCATGTTTTTGCACTGGAGTCTCTCAGTCGGTCTTGCTTCCTGGGATTGTTAATTAAAGTAATTTTGAAATGTTACCGGATTATTGGAGCTGCATGTCTTTTTGCCTTTCATTGCTGCACACAGATCGTGTTGGTGTTGAGTCCGTTGGGCTTTCTCTACTGAGTCTAGCAATACAAATAGCTATTTTCCATAAATTTCAAGAACCTACAGCCTACAGAGGCCGGAGATGGTATTAATATGACCAGGCATAACAATGTACAAGGATGCATGACTGCAAAGAAGTAATAGATAGCCGTGAATTATAAGGAGACCATACTGAACATAAAGCAATATGCGGCATAGATGCTAACTAAAATATACTTCTATGTAGAATGTTATACATATAGGAAATGCAGTTAAAGCCAGCCCATCAGATAAAACAGTATTTGCATGTAACCCTACCAGTTTTTCTCATCAGGCTTTTTCACAGGTTTACACCAGAAACCTCAATAGACGTCCTGACAACTCCATCCATACAGGATATACAGTTAAAACCAGCCCACCTGATGAAACATCATTTGCATGTAACCCTACTGGTTTCGCCTCATCAGGCTTTTTCATGGATTTACATCAAAAACATTGACAGGGGTCCGGACACCTCCAGCTATACAGGACATGCAGTTAAAACCAGCCCATCAGATAAAACAAAATTTGCATGTAACCCGACTAGCTTTGTCTCAGGCTTTTTCATTGGATTATATCAGAAACATCGACAGGGGTCCTGACACCTCCAGCCAAAAGGACTATAGCAGCTCTAAGGAAACTTTACAACCAAGGTGAATTACTTTCACAACTGACAGACTACAAAGAGAATACTTGGTTTGGAAATACACTTTGAACTCACAGGAATTTTCCAATATAGACAACTGATATAAAACAAGTTATTGTGTATCAAAATATCAAACTAAAATCATGACCAATTTGTTTATGAAGTTAGAAAACACTATGAATGATGAACTACACAATATATATTTAAAAATAAAGTATGGTATGTCACCAAAAATATCATACACAGAGGCTTGTGCCTAATTGTCAACTCTTAATTTTTGATGACAAGGCATTTTCTGAGGAATGGGGTGCCTAAAGTGCCAAAAGTAACTGTATTATACAAAGGAGGGCTACACTTAGCGAGACTTTAACAGCTCAAATTGCCTCTCTCATAGACAAACTCCAAACACCTGAAAACCATGTGGATTTATTCAAGATAAATCAAAACATCACCACAAGGTTCTATAAACTTGAGCAGGATTGTATCTTTAAAAAAAAATCACAAAAAACAGGCAATCCCTGCATGCGTTGCGGCTGCCAAAAAGCAGCGAGACATGCAGGTGCGTGGACTTCAACATATTTTCGAGCACACCGAAGATACTCAGCACCAGAGCATAATAAGCAGATTGAGGCAGTGTTATTTTTTGGTCAAGTCAAATTGATGCAAAAAGGAATAACATTGAAAAATCTTGAATAAGGGTAAGAATAAAGAAGTATGTGATGTACAATTGTCATAAATTAGAACCAACTCCTTCCAGTAATTAACAAGAATAGACCCAGGGGTATAACGACCACAGTCGCAGAGGTCGCGACCATGACCGGGCCTATGCAGGTGAGTGGTCTGCCGACGCCAGCAGAAACTTTAACTGGATGTGCGGCCTCGGTCAAAATCTAGCACCGGGGTCCATCAGACTCTAGTTACACAACTGAATAGACCACTTAGCAAGCATACAAAGATATGTGAATGTCCTACCTAACAAAAGGATATTGTCACAGGGTTACCGTGACAGTGTGGAGCCAGAAGACCACAGTGTCTGATTGCTCCTACTCCGGTGCTGAGAAGAAGCACTTCTCCTTCATTTTAAATGTGTTTATTTTTTCTGGCAGAACGGGAGTTAATCGGCCATGTTGGAAATCCCTGTGCTCACAGCTGAGCTCGGTTAGCCACTTCTTTCCCCTTTATAATCTGGGCTCTGATACAAATCCTTGTAAGAGCTAGCTTTATTGCTGCATGGCTAACGGAGGGAAAGGACTTCATATGAGAAGTAGAGCTGGAGGCGTTATTAGTTACTGTTGCTTGGTTTGTACGATTCCTTATCATTATCTATTTTGGTTTACTCCCATACCGCCACGCCCCGATGTTATATGTGAGTGAATATTTTGTATGCCTGGAGTTTTCTGCTATTGCAAAAAAAGGGGGAGACAAAAAAGTGCAATAGGGTCTTATCCACGTTACAAGAGACAGTATATCATTAAATATGCTCACCTGGTTAGGATGAGATAAGAGCGTGTAGGTAGCGGCTGCTGCAGATCCACAGGTCTTCAGCGACCAAAGAAATCATGAATCCAAAGGGAGTTTGTAGCTATATTCCGCGCTGCCGCTTTAGACAAATTCCAGGAGAGTGCTGTATGATTGCAGTGGTTTTATTCTACGCGTTTCAGGGGTCTCATGCCCCCTTCATCAGGAAATACCACAAATACATACAGGTATCACAGACATAAATAGGTTTGAAAGGATGCTGGATTTCAAAAAAATGAGTGCCAACAAGTCAGATGATGCAGTGTCAAAGTTCAATGACACCACATGATTAACAGTTAACCTAAGATATATTACAAAAGAATACGTATTTTAAAAGATTTTTTGATTAAATTTTCGTTTACAAAACAGATAATAAAGTCAAATTTACGATTTAAACAAAAAAAAAAAAGGGGGAAGGGGAGAGTTTATTCCTGTTTAGAGGTGGATACCTTACATGTGAACTATCGTATGGAAACAGCAAACCGCTTTTTTTCATTGAAAGCATTGCAATCTTTATACAAAAAAAGGGGAAAAAAGTGAAAACATAATTTTAATTCTTTACCAATAAAAAATATATAATTTTAGTTAAATTCTAAAAAATTAAATATAAAGTTATTTTTTAGTATAGAGGAAATGGGTTTAAAAAATAAAAAAGGATGCTAAAAGCAGCAACACACGAGAAGCTGCACAGCAGTCAGCGCTGCTCAGAATGAGAACGCAGACAGCATGGATTCATTACTTCACTAATACAAAGATCATGGGCAAATTTTAGATTTAACACGAAGCACATAAAAAAAGGGGGTTAATATCAGATGCAGCAACACACAGGACGCTGTGCAGGAGCCCACTACTGCTCAAAGTAAAAATGCAGGATAAAGCGGCAGAGTGAATGGGTGGCTTCATTAATAGATAAGATCGCAGGCAGCTTTTGTGTTCAACACGTGACACATAAGTCTTTACACTGTGAAGGAGTGGCAGTAACATTCTTGCACTGTTCACTAATCTCTATGGCTAGGCAATATATGCATGGGAGCTGAGTTAAAGGAGAAATGAGATACTATTATCAGCCGGGGTCATTCTTTCATGTCAGACTAGTAGAATTAGTAGCGCTTACCCGGGCTTAATTAAAGAAGAAAAAAAAAAAAAAACTCTTAAAAAAAATTTTTCTTCAAAAAATGCAACTAACAGAGATAATGTTTAAGACAGAGGTATGAAAGTGATTGCTCCCAAGGGCAAAAGGAGCTAAACCTGATAGGAGGCTATACAGGATTTTCATATATATAACACTCTTTTAGAGCTAACGCACAAGTAATATTTAAATAAATACATAAATATTTATTTATTTATTTTTTTTTCATTAGACCAAGGAGGCACAGTATTGTAAAATTAATTATAAATATAAATATAAAATTGCAATTAGGTATTGCATTAAGTACAAACAAATCTATAAAAAATATATAAAAACCACAAGGCGGGGACTGCATAACTAGGTTAACATTATCAACTAGGGAAACTGACACAAATAGTGCATATAAAATTTTAAATTTAAATAGAACAAAGAGAAATTATCGCAAAGAACTCAGAAGCCATCTATACACATGAGGGGTTTTTTTTTTGTTTTTTTTTTCTCTGATTACAGAGCATGTGAATATGGGTGTGAACAAAAATTCCACTGTCTAGGTAAAAACCTCAGTTATTTAATTTAAACCCTGTGGTTTCAGACTCCCTAATTTGTAGATCCAATAGGCTTCCTTTCTATTTAATTTCGTAGATCTGTTCGGTGCACATTTAGGTATATGATCGATAGGGCTAATTTTTAATAATTTCGAATTCTTATCATGTACCAAAGCGTAATGTCTGGACAGCCCATGAGTAAGCAGGCCTTTTTTAATATTATGCCGATGGGAGTTCAATCTGAGGTGTAGGGGTTGTGTGGTCCTCCCTACATATTGCTTACCACAGGGACATTCAATGACATAAATGACAAAGTCAGAGTTACAATTTAGAACAAAAGGGATCATAAATTTCTCTTTAGTAGAAAATGAAATTATATAATTAGCTTTATGATTTATATTAGAACAGCATAAGCAGTTCCTCGTGCCACATTTAAAGATTCCTTTAGTTGAATTCAGGGTGTAACCGTTAATGGGGCTAGCATGAGCTCTCAGGCGGCTAGGGGCTATTAGATCCTTGATTGTGGGGGCTCTACGGAATGTAACCCCGGGATTCCTAGGAAGGATATTGTTCAGAATGGGATCGTTCAGTAATATATGCCAATTCATATGAAAAATTCTACGGATTTCATTATGTTCAATGGAGAATTGCGTTATAAAATTCATTGAAAAGTTCTTATCAGTAATTACTTGCTCTTTAGGCTCCAGCAATGCTCTCTGATTTACTTTGAGAGAGTTTTTAAAGGCATTCTTAATTAAGTGTGAAGGGTATTTTTGGGCAAAAAATCTTTTCTTTAAAATATTGGACTGATCTTTAAAGTCAGTATCCAATGAGCAGTTTTTTCTAATCCGGTGAAATTGATTGTTAGGGATGTTATTCAACCATTTGTTGTAGTGCCCACTATTAAAATGAATGTAGCCATTGGTGTCTACTTTTTTAAAAAACGTTTTGCTACATATTCTGTCTTCTTTAATAAAAAGGTTAATATCTAAAAAAGTAATTAAAAGACTGCTGTAAGCTGCTGTAAAAGAAAGATCCCAGTCATTACAATTTATTGTCTGAATAAAAGTTTCAACATTGTTAGTGGAGTTGTCCCAGATAAAAAATAAATCATCAATGAATCTTTTATAAAAAATAATATTTTTGCTCCAATTTTCATTCAAAATAAAAGAATTTTCAAAAATCCCCATGAAAAGGTTAGCGAAAGTAGGTGCTACCTTTGAGCCCATTGCGGTCCCCTTAACTTGTTGATAAAATATTTTTTCAAAGGTAAAAAAATTATTTTTCAATATAAAATCAATACCTTTTAAAATAAAATCCTTTTGAGCCAAAGAAAGTCTAATGTCAGATTTTAAAAAATGATGAAAACAATTCACACCTACATCATGTGGAATATTAGAATAAAGTGCAGTCACATCCATAGTAATGAAAACATATTGTGGTTTCCAAGTGATTTCTTGGAGTAGATACAATAAATGAGTTGAGTCTCTGAGGTGACTTTTTAATTCAAATACATGTGGTAACATAATCCTATCAATGTAATGAGCTAGATTAGAGGTTAGAGAGTTAATACCCGCAATTATCGGTCTGCCAGGAGGATTGCAAAGACCTTTATGTACTTTAGGTAAGTGATAAAAAAAGGAATGCTTGGGTTTTTAATGCTTAAAAACTTTTTTTCTTTATAATTGAAAATATTCTGGGAAAGACCCTCGATGATTAAAGCATTATAGGCTGTAATAGATTTAGAATAATCGCTAAATGAGCTTTTAATATAGTAGCTAGTATCAGATAAAATTCTATGAGCTTCATTAATGTAGTCACATCGATTTTGGATTACAATCCCACCACCTTTGTCAGCCTGTCTGATCACAATCAAACTGTTAAGAGAAAGAGATTTCAATGCTTGTTTCTCTTGTCTATTAAGATTAGGTTTCTTCCTTTTACTAATGCCCCTCCGTGTTATTTTTTCAAACTCTTTTTGTACAATATCGCTGAAGGCATTAATCTGATGACTTTTGTCCTCAAGGGGATAAAAACTAGATTTATAAGGTACATCGAGATGAAAAAGATCATGAACATCTTCATCCATTTCAGCAGAATCCTTTGTGGTGTTTTTAGCAAAATGTCTTTTGAGAGTTAATTTTCTGATAAAAATCTGCAAGTCCAAAAAGAGGTCAAAATCCTTCGATTTATTATTAGGGCAGAAGGATAATCCTTTGGAGAGAAGGGCTGTCTCACTACTGGTAAGATCATAATCTGATAAATTAAAAATATTAGAAATATTAGAAGCATGACCCTCCTCACTACTTGTTAAGGTAGTATTTTTCCTTTCTTTTTTTCTCCCACCTCTTGTTCCTCTAATGCATTTTTTCTTTTTCCTTTTTTTGGAAGAAAGAACTGATCTATTTGAGGTGTGCTCTTGAGAGCACAGGGTAAAAAAGGCACAATACCATTTTTGGAAACATTAGAGTTATCCAGTATAATGGTATTAATAATTTCTGAGGAAGTAATAGCACTTGTTGTGGCAATATTCACAGTATCAAGCTCATTAGTATTGAAAGGTTGAGAGGGTAAAAGCATGCTTGGTGTAGTATCATGTATAGATAAATCCAGTAATGAAATGGGGAGAGGGGAAGATACCGATAGGGAAACATTGCCCCCTTTCGTGGGTGGACAAGAATTTTTGAAGGTGGAGGACATTTTTACTTTTTCCATTTCCTTATCAGCAATGTTTTTGTTAATCTGAATTTTAATCTTTTCAAGGTGTTCCCTTGCTTCAAGCAGGGTTTGGGAGTGATTAAGAAAACTCTTATTAAGAGCTTTGCCAGAGGATTTTGGAGTACTCATATTATCTGGTGGGATACTGGAGACAGAATTATTGTCCAGATTAGTAATAGGAGTTTTGGTATGGAGGGGTTGTGGGCTAGATCCACCCGAATCACCATTTGATTTCTTTATTTCTGTAAGAGATACAGTATAGGTCTGTTTATTAATAGGCTGTAGTGAAGCAGAATCATTTTCCGGATGACTGTGAGTTCACAAATGACTGGAATAATATTGTAAATAATTGCATGTCAGAAATGTTAACTGCCCTCTTTAAAAAGAGGTCCCAGCTTTGCGATATAGCAACAATTAAGATCAAACAAATCTACAATGATCTTATACCGTTTATAGCGCACCCAGAATATAGGAAAATAAATTCAAATGTGACGACATTTATTATGCAGCTAGAAAATGACACGATAATGAACAAATCCAAAAAATTACAGAGGGACAGGGAAGATTATAAACGAAAAAACAATAACTAGAATAAGAACTTAAAGAGCAATTGTTTAATTGCCTCTACTAAAAATGATTCTGCTTCACTACAGCCTATTAATAAACAGACCTATACTGTATCTCTTACAGAAATAAAGAAATCAAATGGTGATTCGGGTGGATCTAGCCCACAACCCCTCCATACCAAAACTCCTATTACTAATCTGGACAATAATTCTGTCTCCAGTATCCCACCAGATAATATGAGTACTCCAAAATCCTCTGGCAAAGCTCTTAATAAGAGTTTTCTTAATCACTCCCAAACCCTGCTTGAAGCAAGGGAACACCTTGAAAAGATTAAAATTCAGATTAACAAAAACATTGCTGATAAGGAAATGGAAAAAGTAAAAATGTCCTCCACCTTCAAAAATTCTTGTCCACCCACGAAAGGGGGCAATGTTTCCCTATCGGTATCTTCCCCTCTCCCCATTTCATTACTGGATTTATCTATACATGATACTACACCAAGCATGCTTTTACCCTCTCAACCTTTCAATACTAATGAGCTTGATACTGTGAATATTACCACAACAAGTGCTGTTACTTCCTCAGAAATTATTAATACCATTATACTGGATAACTCTAATGTTTCCAAAAATGGTATTGTGCCTTTTTTACCCTGTGCTCTCAAGAACACACCTCAAATAGATCAGTTCTTTCTTCCAAAAAAAGGAAAAAGAAAAAATGCTTTAGAGGAACAAGAGGTGGGAGAAAAAAAGAAAGGAAAAATACTACCTTAACAAGTAGTGAGGAGGGTCATGCTTCTAATATTTCTAATATTTTTAATTTATCAGATTATGATCTTACCAGTAGTGAGACAGCCCTTCTCTCCAAAGGATTATCCTTCTGCCCTAATAATAAATTGAAGGATTTTGACCTCTTTTTGGACTTGCAGATTTTTATCAGAAAATTAACTCTCAAAAGACATTTTGCTAAAAACACCACAAAGGATTCTGCTGAAATGGATGAAGATGTTCATGATCTTTTTCATCTCGATGTACCTTATAAATCTAATTTTTATCCCCTTGAGGACAAAAGTCATCAGATTAATGCCTTCAGCGATATTGTACAAAAAGAGTTTGAAAAAATAACACGGAGGGGCATTAGTAAAAGGAAGAAACCTAATCTTAATAGACAAGAGAAACAAGCATTGAAATCCCTTTCTCTTAACAGTTTGATTGTGATCAGACAGGCTGACAAAGGTGGTGGGATTGTAATCCAAAATCGATGTGACTACATTAATGAAGCTCATAGAATTTTATCTGATACTAGCTACTATATTAAAAGCTCATTTAGCGATTATTCTAAATCTATTACAGCCTATAATGCTTTAATCATCGAGGGTCTTTCCCAGAATATTTTCAATTATAAAGAAAAAAAGTTTTTAAGCATTAAAAACCCAAGCATTCCTTTTTTTTATCACTTACCTAAAGTACATAAAGGTCTTTGCAATCCTCCTGGCAGACCGATAATTGCGGGTATTAACTCTCTAACCTCTAATCTAGCTCATTACATTGATAGGATTATGTTACCGCATGTATTTGAATTAAAAAGTCACCTCAGAGACTCAACTCATCTATTGTATCTACTCCAAGAAATTACTTGGAAACCACAATATGTTTTCATTACTATGGATGTGACTGCACTTTATTCTAATATTCCACATGATGTAGGTGTGAATTGTTTTCATCATTTTTTTAAATCTGACATTAGACTTTCTTTGGCTCAAAAGGATTTTATTTTAAAAGGTATTGATTTTATATTGAAAAATAATTTTTTTACCTTTGAAAAAATATTTTATCAACAAGTTAAGGGGACCGCAATGGGCTCAAAGGTAGCACCTACTTTCGCTAACCTTTTCATGGGGATTTTTGAAAATTCTTTTATTTTGAATGAAAATTGGAGCAAAAATATTATTTTTTATAAAAGATTCATTGATGATTTATTTTTTATCTGGGACAACTCCACTAACAATGTTGAAACTTTTATTCAGACAATAAATTGTAATGACTGGGATCTTTCTTTTACAGCAGCTTACAGCAGTCTTTTAATTAATTTTTTAGATATTAACCTTTTTATTAAAGAAGACAGAATATGTAGCAAAACGTTTTTTAAAAAAGTAGACACCAATGGCTACATTCATTTTAATAGTGGGCACTACAACAAATGGTTGAATAACATCCCTAACAATCAATTTCACCGGATTAGAAAAAACTGCTCATTGGATACTGACTTTAAAGATCAGTCCAATATTTTAAAGAAAAGATTTTTTGCCCAAAAATACCCTTCACACTTAATTAAGAATGCCTTTAAAAACTCTCTCAAAGTAAATCAGAGAGCATTGCTGGAGCCTAAAGAGCAAGTAATTACTGATAAGAACTTTTCAATGAATTTTATAACGCAATTCTCCATTGAACATAATGAAATCCGTAGAATTTTTCATATGAATTGGCATATATTACTGAACGATCCCATTCTGAACAATATCCTTCCTAGGAATCCCGGGGTTACATTCCGTAGAGCCCCCACAATCAAGGATCTAATAGCCCCTAGCCGCCTGAGAGCTCATGCTAGCCCCATTAACGGTTACACCCTGAATTCAACTAAAGGAATCTTTAAATGTGGCACGAGGAACTGCTTATGCTGTTCTAATATAAATCATAAAGCTAATTATATAATTTCATTTTCTACTAAAGAGAAATTTATGATCCCTTTTGTTCTAAATTGTAACTCTGACTTTGTCATTTATGTCATTGAATGTCCCTGTGGTAAGCAATATGTAGGGAGGACCACACAACCCCTACACCTCAGATTGAACTCCCATCGGCATAATATTAAAAAAGGCCTGCTTACTCATGGGCTGTCCAGACATTACGCTTTGGTACATGATAAGAATTCGAAATTATTAAAAATTAGCCCTATCGATCATATACCTAAATGTGCACCGAACAGATCTACGAAATTAAATAGAAAGGAAGCCTATTGGATCTACAAATTAGGGAGTCTGAAACCACAGGGTTTAAATGAAATAACTGAGGTTTTTACCTAGACAGTGGAATTTTTGTTCACACCCATATTCACATGCTCTGTAATCAGAGAAAAAAAAAAAAAAACCCTCATGTGTATAGATGGCTTCTGAGTTCTTTGCGATCATTTCTCTTTGTTCTATTTAAATTTAAAATTTTATATGCACTATTTGTGTCAGTTTCCCTAGTTGATAATGTTAACCTAGTTATGCAGTCCCCGCCTTGTGGTTTTTATATATTTTTTATAGATTTGTTTGTACTTAATGCAATACCTAATTGCAATTTTATATTTATATTTATAATTAATTTTACAATACTGTGCCTCCTTGGTCTAATGAAAAAAAAAAATTATTTATGTATTTATTTAAATATTACTTGTGCGTTAGCTCTAAAAGAGTGTTATATATATGAAAATCCTGTATAGCCTCCTATCAGGTTTAGCTCCTTTTGCCCTTGGGAGCAATCACTTTCATACCTCTGTCTTAAACATTATCACTGTTAGTTGCATTTTTTGAAGAAAAATTTATTTTAAAGAGTTTTTTTTTTTTTTTTCTTCTTTAATTAAGCCCGGGTAAGCACTACTAATTCTACTAGTCTGACATGAAAGAATGACCCCGGCTGATAATAGTATCTCATTTCTCCTTTAACTCAGCTCCCATGCATATATTGCCTAGCCATAGAGATTAGTGAACAGTGCAAGAATGTTACTGCCACTCCTTCACAGTGAAAAGACTTATGTGTCACGTGTTGAACACAAAAGCTGCCTGCGATCTTATCTATTAATGAAGCCACCCATTCACTCTGCCGCTTTATCCTGCATTTTTACTTTGAGCAGTAGTGGGCTCCTGCACAGCGTCCTGTGTGTTGCTGCATCTGATATTAACCCCCTTTTTTTATGTGCTTAGTGTTAAATCTAAAATTTGCCCATGATCTTTGTATTAGTGAAGTAATGAATCCATGCTGTCTGCGTTCTCATTCTGAGCAGCGCTGACTGCTGTGCAGCTTCTCGTGTGTTGCTGCTTTTAGCATCCTTTTTTATTTTTTAAACCCATTTCCTCTATACTAAAAAATAACTTTATATTTAATTTTTTAGAATTTAACTAAAATTATATATTTTTTATTGGTAAAGAATTAAAATTATGTTTTCACTTTTTTCCCCTTTTTGTATAAAGATTGCAATGCTTTCAATGAAAAAAAGCGGTTTGCTGTTTCCATACGATAGTTCACTTGTAAGGTATCCACCTCTAAACAGGAATAAACTCTCCCCTTCCCCTTTTTTTTTTTTTTTTGTTTAAATCGTAAATTTGACTTTATTATCTGTTTTGTAAACGAAAATTTAATCAAAAAATCTTTTAAAATACGTATTCTTTTGTAATATATCTTAGGTTAACTGTTAATCATGTGGTGTCATTGAACTTTGACACTGCATCATCTGACTTGTTGGCACTCATTTTTTTGAAATCCAGCATCCTTTCAAACCTATTTATGTCTGTGATACCTGTATGTATTTGTGGTATTTCCTGATGAAGGGGGCATGAGACCCCTGAAACGCGTAGAATAAAACCACTGCAATCATACAGCACTCTCCTGGAATTTGTCTAAAGCGGCAGCGCGGAATATAGCTACAAACTCCCTTTGGATTCATGGAGTTTTCTGCTAACACTTGTTTGTGTTGCCTTGTTTGTCGGGTTGGTGTACTACAGTGCGTATCCCGGGGAGTAGGGCGAGCTAGGGTGTCCCCTAGTGTTAGAGACAGGGAAGGAGCCCTGGTCACCCGACAGCTGTGTCGTGACAGATATATTGTGATAAGAAAAATCAATAAATGTAAAGATAATGCCATACCATCAATGTTACCCCATATAATTATGGAGAACTTCATCTTTCCAATAAGGAATTAAATTAGTAAAAGGTAAACTTGAGGGAGCTAAGGTACTGACCTGGGATCATGATCCTGTGTGGGGCAGAAGGCGCACAAACATAATTATAAAGTATCCCTTCATACATTTCATGCCCAATTGCCCTTCATACAGGATAATGGCTCCCACACCATTTCACACAGTATGATCACACCACACAACCTTCCACAGAGTATGATGGACACTACATCACTGTATAATGACCCGCAAATAGTCTAATGGCTTGAACACTGTATAATGGCACTCACTAGCCTTCCAAACAGTATAATGGCCACAATATAGCCCTCCTATCAGTATAATGAGCCCCACACAAACCTCCACACAGTATGATGAATCCCACACAACTCTCCACACTATATAATAGCCCACATACAGTATAATGTCCCCGACTAGCCCTCCAAACAGTACAATGCCCCCCACATAGCCCTGCCATCAGTATAATGATCCCCCACAGTGTAAATTGTCCCACATTCAGTATGATGTCCCCCACTAGCCCTCCAAACATTATAATGGGCCCTAAATAGCACTCCAAACACATCATAATGCTCACAAGTAGTCCTCCAAATAGCATAACGGCCCCCACATAGTCCTTCAAATAGTATAATGGCCTCCACATAACCCTCAAACAGTATAATGGCCCCAGGTAGCTCTGTAAATATCATAATGACCCCACATAGTCCAAAAACAATAATGCCTCAAGGTAGCTATCCAAATACCATAATGGCCCCCACATATCCCTCAAAATAGTATAATGGCCCCCACAAAGCCTTCCAAATAGTATAATGGTTCCCACAATGTACTCATGGATTAAAAAAATACCTCCCCTGCTGCTCCAGAATCTCTACAGTGTGTGGTCTGAAGCTCTGCAGAGTGAGATCTAGTGATGTTGTGGTAAAGGCAGGTACATGGGATGCAGTGACGAGACACGAGACGGATTGATCTTTAGGTAGTAAACTTTTATATATATATATATATATATATATATATATATATATATATATGCCGATAGGGCTATCCTGAGCAAACCAAACAAGATAACAGCAGTTGTCCTGGCAGGGACCAAATACAAGAAAACACTGATAATGAGAACACGACTACTCCGGCAAAGGCCGGTCACTATAGGGCCGCGATATGGCCGACTACGGGTCTTTAGTAACTATATGTCACTTAGCCGTTCTGACGTCCAACGGCGAGCTGCTCGATGATGCTTCGGCGACGCAGCCGCTGGGCCCAGCCGCTGAGGATCTGGCAAAGACTTCTGGCGTTCCTATGCGCAGGCGAGGCAGGGGCACAACAGGCACTAGGGGAGTTCTTTGACGGAATGTCTCCCAGCGGAGGCCACAGGATACTGCCTGGGAGTGGGAGAGTGGTGGCCGCAGCCTCCGAAAAGGGACAGGCAGCGGCGATGCTGAGTGGCGGCTGGTAGGCCACCGGTGCTGCCCAAGGCCGTACTAGAAGACCCGAGGTTGGCGGCGGGCATGCCCCTGCTGCGGACTGGAGCGGGGCAGTGGCGGCTGCAGGCGGCAATGGACAGGCCGCAGCCGCGGGTTGGAGTGAAGCGGCAACGGCCGCAGGTGGCAGCGGGCAGGCCGCAGCTGCTAACTGGAGTGCAGTGGTGGCTCTCTGTTGGTCGGCTCAGTGCCGTCTCCCTGCGGTCCACCGAGAATCTCTCTCCTGTCGCTGTCCTCCGCTCTGGTTGCGGCTGGAGGCTGTGGCTCCCTGGCACCCTCTCGGTCTCCTGCTCCTTCTCTCCCGATCTACTGACTCACTCTGACTCGCGTCCTCCGCCCCTTTTATAGTAGCTCCTCCCCCAACCTTTCCAGAAGTCTTTGCGGTCCATCCCCTAATTGTGTCCCCCAGAAACAGTCTCCCTAGGAACCTTGGTAACGGCCCCCTTGGTTCCGGCCCGGATACAGAACGGGACTCCTCCTCCTACAATGTCATCGCGTCCACTGCGCATAGATGTCAGAGCTCAGACGAATAGTGATCATGATGGAGGAGGGAGTCATGGCTCACTGTTACATCCTTGTTTTCAACTGTATCTGCAACCAGGAAGCAAATAAAGTTGAAAACTTGATGCTCGGTGCCGGCACTGGCACCGGACCCCACCTAACTCATGGGCCCCATAGTGGCCACGTGGTCTGCTGCTGTTAGCACTAGGCCACTGCCTATGTGATATGTTAAATACATCAGATATATAGATTACTACTGATCTAATTCCAGAGAGGACCTAAAAACTTAAAAAGCATGATATGTACATCCTTCAGTAACACATCTGTGTTTAGAGAAAATAAATCTTTAGATACCCAAGACATGGGTGTAACGAAAGAGTGGTAAACTATTATAATAAGCTGGTCTAAAAAAGATCAGGTCAGGGGAATTTTTTATAATCATGTTAGTAATCATGTCATTTACAAATCTTCTCGTCTCACAAGGAACCATGGAGCTCAATTAAAATACTGCCAATCCAGTTTCCATCCTGTGGACCACATCAACAAGAATCTTAAGTATGTGAGAAGTCACAAATTCTTCTTGGTTTTCTTCAATTTACAGTGGTGTTCTAGTTATTTTATAAGGTTAGTTACAGATCTAACGAAGACCTTGCTCTAGGCTCATGAAGTCCAAAACACTGAAACAAATGATTCCATAGATCCAAAAAGTTCTAGAACTGAAGAAATGTCCTTCTCCAATGATTAACATCTAACCCCATTATGGGTCACTACTCTACAATTTCTTCCTCCAGTCACTGATATCCAATCCTATAATTCTACTTTTCACTCTACCTTTGGTTCCCACAACATCAAAATCATGTCTCTTACATATATTTTTTGTTACCTGTATTGGATTCATCCAAGGATTGCTCATAAATATTCTTCATTTCTTCCAGGGATAGCACGCTATGCCTTCTCTGATAATTACTGTGTTCTGTATGATGGATTTTGCTCACCTCTGAACCACAAATACATCACATGCCTAATCCCATGTCCATTTGCTCTCTCGGACTTCCTGTAGGCAGTGAAAATAATAAAAATCAGATAATGTGTAGAAAGAACAGAGGAAGTTAGTGGAAAATGCTGATTCTTGGTATTCAAGAGGATTCGCTTCCCTCTAATATACTGTTAAGAGTGGCCAGTTTTACATTATTATTTTTTAATTATTCTTACACTTCTACAATAAATTATAAGCACTTTTGAGTAAGGTTTTAATTGAAATTTTGGGTTATTTTATGTATACAGCTCCTATTTAGTCAGAATATAGTAGTATCATTGTTGGATTTGTAGCACAACAAACCAATATATTTCACTCTATCCAGAGACCATTGAGCATACTCTTCATATTTTCATCTAGATGCCAATTTCTCACCCTTGATCACATATTCACATTCGTTGGAACAATTGCGGTTAACATATGTCGAGTCGAGCGAATTTTTCAAAATTTGGTTCCGATTACGATCAGTGGCGAATATTATATTTGCAATATTCGCCGAACACATCCAAATGTCATTGGAGTCAATGGGAGTATGAATGAGCAAATATGTTCGGAATCGATAGTCAAACAAAAATTCGGCACGAATAGGGTACAAACATGGCACGAATATGGCAAATTCAGATTCGGCGACGATTCCGAACATATTCGCTCAACTCTACATACTGTATGTACTCATCAATGTATTCCTAATGATGTGGGGCAAATGGCAGAATGAGGCATGAAGGATTGTATTGCCTGCCGTAGGTTTACAATAAGAGGCTGAATTTATTTTGCTTGCTACTGTATCGCTACACAATTAAGGATGCAAAAAAAAATATTGTAGACTGGTACAATGGAAAAAGTGAATTTAGGCCCCAAGTCGTTGGCATTGAAATAAGAAAGTAAATCTGGCAAGGTCGCCCCCCTTCTAATGAGCCGATCATCAATGAAACGAGCGTACCGGATAATATTAGATGAAATAGTTATTATCAATGTACAGATAACGTTTTTCCCACCATGTCATAAAAATATTAGCGATTGAAGGTGAAAACTTGGCAGCCATGAAAGCTCCGGATACCTGGAGATAATATTGAAAGAAATATGTAAGAAAAATTACATTTAAGCAAAAAATAAACCGAGGAGATCAAAAATTACCTAAATTATTCAGCACAGGATGGGCCATTTATATGGTGTGATAAAACACTCCGGGATCGCCTTTGCTGGGGTCAAAGGTCACGTGCGTTCAGCATGAAACTCAGGCGCAGAGCTGGGATTCGGGTATAACTGACACTGGGTCAGGTTTATTAATGGTGAAAGCAGTGCATAAAGAAATAAAACATAAAACAAATCCTTGCCTGTCCGGCACTAACTAAACAATGGACAACCTAACTACCAACTGGCGGGCTTCTCCCGTCCAGCCAAACCACAGTTGCAGTGGGCACTGCTTCCACTCACGTGTGTCTCTCACACAGACAGGCTCTCTGTGTTCCCAGGCTGAGACACTCACACAACCACCTGGCATCCTTTTATATCCACCTCCCATTATCCATTAGTAAGCAGGTGCGATACTGACCAGACTAGGCCACATAGGAAAGGAATCTGGGCGAGATATACCTGCCCTCATCCACTATTCCCACATGATTCTCACATATCCCCCCCCTCTGCTCAGACCACTCCGGTCGAGCAATGACACCCGCCAAACAGTGCACTCGGGACAGGGCATCTGCATTTCCCATCTGTACCCCTGGGCGGTGCTCCACCGTAAAAGTGTAGGCCTGCAGGGCAAGGAACCACCGGGTCACCCGGCTATTCCGTTCCTTGTTCAAGTGCATCCACTTGAGAGGGGCATGGTCAGTGATCAGCCTGAACTTTCGGCCCACCAGGTAATATTTGAAGGCCTCTAGAGCCCACTTAATGGCGAGGCACTCTTTTTCCACGACTGCATACCTTTGCTCGTGTTTATTCAGCTTCCTGCTGAGATAGAGGACTGGGTGTTCCACTCCGTCCCTCACTTGTGAGAGTACGGCCCCGATACCGGTGTCAGAGGCATCCGTTTGTACCACAAACTCGCTGCGGAAGTCCGGAGTCACCAGTACGGGCTGAGAGCAAAGTGCCCGTTTTAGGCCATGGAAGGCTTCTTCAGCCGCTAAACTCCATTTAATCATGACGGAGTCTTTCCCTTTTGTAAGATCCATCAGGGGGGTAGCGATGGCTGCAAAATTGGGTATGAACCGGCGATAATAGCCGGCGATTCCCAGGAAGGCTTGCACCTGCTTCTTGTTGACAGGTTGTGGCCAGTCCTGAACCGCCTGAATCTTATCAACCTGGGGTTTAACAACACCCCTCCCAATTACATACCCCAAATACCGGGCTTCTTCTAGCCTGATGTGACATTTCTTGGGGTTCGCGGTTAGACCTGCCTCCCACAGGTCGTCAATCACAGCTTGTACTTTCTGGAGATGAGTCTCCCAGTCCAAGCTGTAAATGACAATGTCATCCAAATAGGCCGAAGCGTACCGCCTATGTGGCCTCAGGACTCGATCCATCAGTCTCTGGAAGGTGGCCGGTGCCCCGTGCAGTCCAAACGGCATATACACATACTGAAATAAACCTTCCGGCGTAGCAAATGCCGTCTTTTCTCTGGCAGCCTCAGCCAGAGGGATCTGCCAATACTCCTTTGTTAGATCTAGGGTCGTAATATACCGGGCTTTTCCTAACCGATCTATTAACTCGTCGACCCGGGGCATAGGATAGGCATCAAATTTTGAGACCGCATTCAGTTTCCTGAAGTCATTGCAGAACCGGATGGTGCCGTCCGGTTTAGGAATTAGCACATTCGGGCTGGACCACGCACTGTGCGATTCCTCAATGACTCCTAACTCTAACATTGCCTTCACTTCTCGGGAAACGGCTTCACGGCGCGCTTCCGGGATTCGGTAGGGCTTTACGTGAACTGTGACACCAGGTTCCGTTACGATGTCATGTTTCATTAGCATAGTCTGCCCGGGTTTTTCTGAGAAAAACTTTTGGTTGTGAAGTAGAAACTGCCTGACCTCAGTCTTTTGCCGCTCCGAGAGAGTCTCTGCAACCCGTACCTCCGGTATGGTATGCGAGCAGACAGGACGGGCCAGCTCCGCTGACAAGGCAGACCGATCCTTCCAGGGCTTTATCAGATTTACATGATAAATCTGTTCAGGTTTCCGTTTACCTGCCTGGTATACTTTGTAGTTTACTTCACCAACTCTTTCCTTGATCTCAAAGGGGCCCTGCCACTTTGCCAGGAACTTACTGTCCACCGTGGGGACCAGGATCAACACCCTATCTCCGGGTGCAAACGTACGGATCTTGGCGCCCCTATCATAGATTCTTTTTTGGGCTCCTTGAGCCTGTATCATGTGTTCTTTGACGACAGGCATAACAGCCGCAATACGATCCTGCATTTGTGTGACGTGATCTATCACTGTTTTAAACGGAGTGACCTGACCCTCCCAGGTTTCTTTTGCCACGTCTAATAGTCCGCGAGGACGTCGGGTGTACAATAACTCGAAAGGCGAGAATCCCGTGGAAGACTGGGGTACTTCCCTGATGGCAAAAAGCAAATACGGAAGTAAATAGTCCCAGTTCTTCCCATCCTTGTCTATCACCTTTCTCAGCATCTGCTTCAGAGTTTTATTGAACCGTTCGACCAACCCGTCTGTTTGAGGGTGATACACGGATGTGCGTAACGGTTCGATTTGTAACAACCGGCAGAGCTCCTTCATTACCCTGGACATAAAGGGGGTCCCCTGGTCAGTGAGTATCTGTTTCGGTATACCGACCCGACTAAACACATGCACCAGTTCCTTGGCAATCGTCTTGGTGGCCGTGTTACGCAAAGGGATGGCCTCTGGGTAACGAGTGGCATAATCCAAGATGACCAGGATATGTTGGTGTCCACGTGCAGACCGTGGAAGGGGCCCAACTAAATCCATCCCAATCCTCTCAAACGGGACTTCAATAATAGGTAGGGGTACCAAAGGGCTACAGAACCGGGGCTTAGGTGCAGAGGCTTGGCAGTCAGGACAAGACTCACAATATACACGAATATTGTGATGCATGCCTGGCCAAACAAAACAGTGTAATATCCTTTCGGTGGTTTTCTGGACTCCCAGGTGACCTCCCATCACATGTCCGTGGGCCAGGTCCAGCACCTGCCGCCGGTAGGGTTTTGGTACGACTAATAGTTGCACCGTATCTTCCCCCTTTTTCTCTATCTGATAGAGTAAATCATTCTCCAGAACCATGTAAGGATATGCCAGCCTAGAGCCAGGTTCTACGGGTACCCCATTTATCACTTTTACATTTGTCCTAGCCTGAGAAAGGGTAGGATCCTTTATTTGCTCGCTTTGGAAGTCATCTTTCTGAACTTCTAAATCTGGCAAACGGGGAGGTGGACGGCTGTCGGCCTCCTCCTCTTGCCCGGCCTCCTCCGTATCACCCGCCATGACTGAAAACGGGAACTGTAGGTCATTTCCAGCAGACTCTTCCCCAGAGTCTTCCGGGGAGACCTCTTCCAGGGGTTCGGGACCCACACGCGCCCTGGGAGAAGAATCATGTACACTATTACCCGAGGGCATCAACTGATTCTCCCACAATTGCCAGAAGTGGGGAAAATCCCGGCCCAGGATAACATCATGCAATAACGCCGGGACGAGTCCCACTTTATGTTGCACAGACCCATAGGAAGTAGTAATGCATATGACCGCGGTGAGGTACGAACAGGTGTCTCCATGCACACACGTTACAGAAAATTTGTCTGATGGTCCAGTCGGGGCTGACACCAGACTGGCCTTCACCAGAGTCACCACACTTCCCGAGTCTAACAATGCCACCACATTTTTGCCATCAACAGTTAAATCACACAAATGTTTTTCCACATCTTTTTGACCGGCATTCACACTCACTACCCATGCAACCATAGACATGCGGTTTTTAGAGTCTGTGACGTCGCACTGCATGGGTTCAGTGGTGACCGGACAGTTCGCAGCAATATGTCCCATCTCTTGGCAGCGGAAACACCTAACGGGCCCCTTGCTTAGCCCATAGTTCGTTACTCTCGGCCTCGCAGTGCGGGCAGTCCTGTTTTCCTCCCCCACTGTCTTAGGGATTTTTCCATCTCCCCTACTCCCTGGAACAGTCTTACCGGTTCCCCGTGGAGATGATGAAGAATGAGGTGGGGTAGCGTCGTCTCGGAGTCCTTCCGCCACAGAGTAACGTTCAACCAGATCCACCAGTTGATCTGCCGTCGTAGGATTTCCATGGCTTACCCACTTCCTCAGGGCTGGCGGTAGAGCTCTCAGGTACTTGTCCATGACGACTCTCTGAATTATCTCTGGCGCTGTCAACACCTCGGGTTGTAGCCACTTCTTCGTCACGTGGATCAGGTCGAACATCTGTGACCGCGGTGGTTTATCCGGCTGATAAGTCCATTGATGCACTCTCTGTGCACGGACAGCGGTCGTCACTCCCAGCCGGGCCAAGATCTCGGATTTCAATTTGTCAAAGTCCTGCGCAGCTTCAGGTTCCAAGTCATAATACGCCTTTTGGGCCTCACCGGAAAGAAACGGGGCAATCAGGCCGGCCCATCGTGTCTTCGGCCATTTTTCCCGCACCGCCGTCCGTTCAAACGTGGTCAGGTATGCCTCGACGTCATCTTCGGTCGTCATCTTCTGCCAGTACCGACTCACGTGAAACACTCCCGACTCGGCTTCCAGGTTAACCTCCTGTAGGCTTGCCAGGCGCTTCGCCACCTGCTGGAGAAGCGAACGATCGGTAGCTGTCATGTCCACCAACTCCTTCAGCTGGGCCATCATCACCCGATTAGCTTCTTGCTGGACGGCGGTGGACTGTACCAGCGCTTTCACCACGTCCTCCATGCTCATGCTTGCAACGTGATGCCCGCGTTCTCCACCACAATGTGATAAAACACTCCGGGATCGCCTTTGCTGGGGTCAAAGGTCACGTGCGTTCAGCATGAAACTCAGGCGCAGAGCTGGGATTCGGGTATAACTGACACTGGGTCAGGTTTATTAATGGTGAAAGCAGTGCATAAAGAAATAAAACATAAAACAAATCCTTGCCTGTCCGGCACTAACTAAACAATGGACAACCTAACTACCAACTGGCGGGCTTCTCCCGTCCAGCCAAACCACAGTTGCAGTGGGCACTGCTTCCACTCACGTGTGTCTCTCACACAGACAGGCTCTCTGTGTTCCCAGGCTGAGACACTCACACAACCACCTGGCATCCTTTTATATCCACCTCCCATTATCCATTAGTAAGCAGGTGCGATACTGACCAGACTAGGCCACATAGGAAAGGAATCTGGGCGAGATATACCTGCCCTCATCCACTATTCCCACATGATTCTCACAATGGATACACGTAAATAAAATGGGAATGGTTGGTGATATCAACTTTCTGTTTGTGGCACATTAGTATATGGGAGGGGGGAAACTTTTCAAGATGGGTGGTGACCATGGTGGCCATTTTGAAGTCGGCCATTTTGGATCAAACTTTATTTTTTCCAATGGGAAGAGGGTCACATGACACATCAAATTTATTGATAATTTCACAAGAAAAACAATGGTGTGCTTGGTTTTAACGTAACTGTATTCTTTCATGAGTTATTTACAAGTTTATGACCACTTATAAAATGTGTTCAAAGTGCTGCCCATCGTGTTGGATTGTCAATGCAATCCTCTTCTCCCACTCTTGACATACTGATAGCAACATATAAATGGTCCACCCTGTATATTCATTATACTGTTTGAATAAGCAAATAGCCTCCTCAAAGAGGAAGAAGACAAGAACTATAGTGCCACCTATTGGAAGTGGCAATCCTCAATATCGACCCTTTAATGACTTAGGATAAAAACCAAACTAGAATCTCCATTTACAGACATGTGATTTGATGTGTTGCCCTTCCTCAGTGCGAAGCATGAGATCTAATTTGTCTGTATGTAAGACCTCTGTCAGAGGCCTCTCATACAGCCAAATCAGATCTCTTAGAGGGACAACACTCCGAAACATGTCTGCAAATTGAGATTCTGCTTTGGATTCTTATTCTAAGTCATGTGGAAAGGCTCGTTAAAGGGTCGATATTGACTTTTAGGATTGCAACTTCCAATAGGTGGCACTAGAGTTCAAGCTCTCTTCCTCTCTAAAGAGGCAATTTGCATATTTAATTTCCCAGAGGAGCATTGCATGGCCTATAAGTCTCCTTAGATAGATTGTCACCCTCCACAAGGAGAAACTTTACCCCTTAGATTACAGTACATTGATTGAAAACCATGCGATAGAATGGCCAGATCATGTGGAATGAGAGTATTTAAGGAGACAATCCAGATGTGAAACTTCTTCCACTCAAAAATTATAACTAAAACATATTTTAATGTTTAAAACTAGTGATGAGCGAGCGTGCTCATCACTACTCGTTACTCGCTCAAGCATCTGCATGCTTGAGGTCCTCATTACTCAGCGAGTATTTTTTAAAATGCTAGAGTGGGATCTTGAATCCCAGCTCCACATGTTTGGTGCTTTTTAGACATCCAGTAAACATGTGAGGATTGCTTGCTAGTCACTGTAATGGCATAGCCATCTTGGTTGTGGCATTACTGTGATTAGCTGGCCGTGTAGCGTCATCAGATCTATATAAGACTCATGACGCTATGCTCGTCACACTGTACCCCAGAAATAGGCAGAAATAGGCAGAGCAGGGACAGATGCTGGTGAAAGAGGGACAGAAATGTAGCTGCGTATTAGCCAGGGATTCAACCACATATTTCTTTAAACTACAACAGCCCTTTTTAGGGCTAATTATAATCAATAGTAATACTGCTGTTAGCAGCACTTAGGGAGAGAATGTGCTGAAAGGATTGTGTACAACAGGATAGGGGGAAATGCACGCCGTTTATGCTTCAGTCTGCAACTCATACTAAAACTTCTTCTCGGAGCTAATAATATTCTTTTGCTCTTAATCCTGAAAATTGTTCTGAGCAGGGAAATATTATACAATAATTTTTCTACTGCAGTTGTGCTTCAAAAGCATACAGCCAGACTTGATTGGATCTCAATAGCATCGCTGTATTGCTCCTGCTGGGTAACCAGTCCATCTGAGCTGGGCCAATTTTCCTGCAATTATAATACTGTAAATTGTTTTCAGCAGCCAAAGATTAGACGCCATTTATAGTGCTCCAGTTAAGCATGTAAACAAAAAAACTTGGTTGGTTAGAAATACCATTGCTATATTGCTCCTGTAGTGTGGTGTAACCAGTCCATCTGAGATGACCAAATTTTCCTGCAATAGTAATACCACAAATTTTTTTTCAGCAGTGAAATATTATACTCCATTTATAGTGCTCCAGTTGTGCATCAAAACAAAAAAACTTGGCTGGTTAGAAATAGTACCACTATATTGACACTGCAGTGTAACAACTCCATCTGAAGTGGGCAAATTTTCCTGCAATAGTAATATCGCAAATTTTTTTCAGCAGGGAAATTTTATACAGCATTAACAGTGCTCCAGATGTGCATCAAAACAGAAAAGCAAGACTTGTTTGGTTAGAAATAGCATTGATACTGCATTGTAAGAGGTCCATCTGAGGTGGGCAAATTTTCCTGCGATAGTAATGCTGCAATATTTTCTCAACAGGGATATATCATATGCAATTTAAAATGGGCAAGTTGCGTCACAAGGGACGGGGAAGTGTATGTATGATGATGATGAGCGCAAAGCCCGAGGCTGTGAGCAAAGTGAAACTCTGCTTGTCAGGGGAGCACAATAAACACATACATCATGTGGATCTAGCTCCCTGTTCCATCTTGTAAGGGGGCACAGAACACCACTCTTGAAATCAGGGAAGTATGAAAAGGTTGTTGGATGGATAGCAGATAATGCTTCCAGTCACTTTGCCAGAACCACCCTGTTTTCCACATGGTCCAGTTTCAGTAATTCTGGACGACAAAATCCTCACCCTGATCATCCTTACTCCAACCATGTCGAGTGTCCGGAGACAAGAGATCCCATGCTTGTACTTTCCGAAGAGCTGTTCACATTGCCATTCATAAATTCTGGCCATTTCAAGCAGAGTATGAGGAAGTTGCATGTAGTGATGTCCAAATATTTGAGCAGCCCCACTCACAAGAAGGTGATGGTGGGAAAATGCAATTACTGTTGCAAGTGGTGGATGATAAGACAAAATTGCCAAAAAGTGATGTTCCTACATCATCAAGTCAGGAGGAGAACCAGGGTGCGAAAAATGGAAGACGAGGTGGTGAGCGATGAAGTCACTGACCCAACCTGGGAAGGTGACATGCAGAGCGAGGACAGCAGTGCAAAGGGGGAGGGATCCATAAAACCACTACAAGCTAGAAGAGGTAGTGGAGTGACCAGAGACCCAAAGCGAGCAACTGTTTCCCAGAGCTCCATCACGAGTGAAATTGCTAAGCCAAGGGTTAGGTGATCCCGTGTCTGGCGCCATTTTAAAGACAGTTCAGTTAACCCTATAAAGCAACATTTGTAACATCTGCCATGCCAGCATCCGCAGCAACAGAACAACTACCAGCCTTACCACCAGCATGCTCAAGCATATGTAAGCACAGCACCCGACTTACTTGGGCCAAAAGCCAGGGTCCAGAAACAGTGTCTGCGAGTGACACCACTGTCTCTTGCCCTGTTTTACGTGCAAGCCTATCCCCTGTACATGATGTAGGCAAAGATGCCCCCTACCCTGCACCCATCGTTGCACACTTGCAACCACCATCAGTAACCACATCCACGTCCTTGTCCCAGCACAGCATTCAGTTGTCCCTATCTCAGTCCTTAGAACGCAAGCGTAAATACACCGCCACCAACACACAGGCCACATTACTGCTTTCCCAGGAAATGCTGCCGCTTAAGCTTGTGGAGACAGAAGCTTTCTGCAGCCTCATGGTGGTGGGCATCCCTCTGTACTCGGTCACCAGCCACCACTAATTCTACCAGTGTGCCATCCCTACCTTACAGAAGCACGTGTCCCATAACCAACGCTGTTACTGGAAAGGTCCACTTAACCACAGACACCTGGACAAGTACTTGTGGCAAGGGACACTACATTTTCCTGATGGCAAACTGGGTGAACATTGTGGAAGCCAGAACCCAGCCGCACCCTGGGACAGAACACATGCTACCAAAACAGAGGATGGCGGCCCTGATTCATTCAGTGTTGCTCCCACCTTCTACAGCAGTTCCTGCACCTCCTCCTCACCTTCCATCTCAGCAACGTCAACAGCAATCTCAAGCTGGAAGCATTGCTGTACTGTCTCAGTCAAGCGGTAACAAGCTCTGCTGAAGCTAATCTGCTTAGGTGACAAACCGCACACAGCAGTATAGTTTTTGAAAGGTCTAAGAGACCAGGCTGATCTGTGTCTCTTGCCCCTGAACCTACAACCAGGCATGGTCATATGTGACAATAGCCGTAACCTGGTGTTAGCTCTAAAGCATGGCAACCTTGCACCCTTACCGTGCCTGGTCCACGGGCTCAACTTAGTGGTTCAGCGATTTCTCCAAACCTACCAGATCTGCTTGAGCTACTTGTAAAAGTATGCTGCGTCCATGCCCATTTCCGCAAGTCAGCTACAGCTGCTGCTGCCCTGGCATTGCTGCAACAGTGTTTGCAGCTTTCAGCTCACCGACTGGTGTGCGATGCCACCACATATTGGAACTCACTGTTACATATCTTGGCAAGGTTTGGTGAGTGGCAGAGAGCAGTAGTTGAATTCGAGCTATACCATTGGTATTCCGTCAGGCTCCACGCATAAGAGCTGATGACTGGGCATGAATGTCTGACATCTGTGCAGTTCTCCAAAACTTTGAGGACTCAACCAAGATGGTGAGCGGTGATAACAATTATAGAGGAGGCATTGCAGGTGGAGCAAGTTGAGATGGTGCAAGAAGCTATACTGGGCGATGCTACACAGTACAGCCTCATCTCATCTTTTCAACATGGATTGGATGATAATGAAGAGGGGGAACAGAAGCTGGTTGCCTGCACTACAGACAGCAGTACCCACACCACCTTCATCTGTTCAGCATGGATGGCCTGAAGATGAGGGAGGATGAGGAGGAGAACAACATGGACAGTTGTCCTCTTGGTGGGAAAAGGTTCAAGTTTAGTGTGTAAGGGGGTGAAGCACAAGAAGAATCAGAGGGGGGTTACCTTCTCTGCTCCTGATCTGGAACCACTTAGCCAGACAGAAGTGTTGCTAGGGGGAAGACTTTCTGCCCTAAATGTACTGTACCATGTGACTGCTGGGTGGAGAGAGGAACAGGAAGGAGGGCAGGCTGAGAGCACGCGCAGCTCAGAGCAGCATGTGCAGGGGAAAGAGCAGGTCGCAGCTGCACGCAGGGGAAAAGAGAGAACTCCCGGTCAGAGGGCACAGACAGGAGGACGTGTGAGAAGTATTGCTGTCTGTGAGTACGTGGAAGCAGAACCTTCAGTGACTAGAGAAATGTGCCCCACTGACCTGTAGAGACATTGGCCAGTGTAGAGACAGTGAACAGAGTGCGTAGCCCCTGTACCCGCGGTGGTAGCACAGAGCCCCTGATTCCTGCTGTGAGAATTATAAAGAGACCGAACACCGTACCTGCGGAGAGACTGCTAGTGCTTAAGCAAAGACTCAGAGCAGGGGAGACCCAGTCTGCCTAGCATTAACCCCTGGAACCCCTGTTGTGGGTAAATAGAGACTGCGGAGCCTACAGAGACCAGTGATACTACAAGTGCCGCTGCTGACGGCGCCCACGTTGGAAAGGATGACCCTACAAGCAAGTTTTCTTCAGAACTGATAAGCTACAGGAATCCCTGTTTTCATTACCGTTATTCTGCTTTACTGTTTGATCACTTGTCTTAGTGCCTATATACTGTTAAAACCAGTTTAACCCTCATTACTTTCTCCCTGCGAGGAGAATCTAATCCCTGTAAATAAACCCTTCAACGTTTGATCTGTCTCTGTTCCGTATTGGACATTCCCAGCACCTGCACATTATTACATGTGCACTCTGTCAGAAGGGCGACGTGCCGGTGGAACGGACTGTAAAAGTCTCTTTACTGAAGAGTCAAAATTCACCGCACGCTCTAATTTTTTCACATGCAAAGAATTTTCATCTATTACTGTCAATTAACATAATCATGATGCAAGGGAGCAAAAAAGATAAACTATAGTGCAGAGCGACTGAACTTATACACAGACGTTTCGACCAGTCCTGGGTCTTAGTCACTGAGCCGCTGTGTCAAATGAAATAGAAAGCATATGCGAGGGTAATAAGGTCCCATAGGGATCCACCTAGGCTAAGCTTGATGGCTGTTGAGTTTGCTGGAGATCTGGAGGTCAGTTTCTGTGTAGCGGCGCTCCTGCGCCTTGCTCATGTGTCAGCCTCTTGGTAGAGACAGGGAAGTCTTGGCTGTTGGCAGTCTGGCACACATGGCTGAGTTTATGTTCAGCTACCTTTCCCGTGACCCTTGAGTTGTACACATTTTGGCCAACATTAATTACTGGTTGGTCACCCTTCTAGACCCAGGCTACAAGGAGAACTTTACCTGTGGTGGAGAGGAATAATAAAATGTTGCACTACGAAAAGTCCCTAGTTGAAGAATTATTTTAAAAATTCCCAACTGACAACGATGATGGCAGAGGTCACAGTTCCTAGGATAACCCAGGAGTAGAGATGAGGGAGACACCCCAGATTCAGCAGTGGCAGGGAAACATTATCAAACTACTGAGACAGATTTCTCAGACTCTCCCATCACCCAAGCCCTGACGCGTTGGGTACATTGACAAGGAGTGAAATGTTTTGGAAGATGCTGTAGGAGTATCTTGCTGAACGTGCCAGCATTCTCCGTGATTCCTCTGTGTCTTACAACTATTGGGTATCCAAGCTAGACACATGGCATGAACTGTCTCTCTATGCCTTGGAGGTCCTGGCCTGCCTGCCATATTTTGTTAGAGCGGGTTTTTAGTGCTGGCGGGGGTATTATAACCGATAGCTGTCAACTAAAAATGTTGAAAGGCTGACTCTTATCAAAGTGAACAACAGCTGGATTGGGCCAGGCTTCTCTACACCACCGGATGACAGCAGCGGAACCTAAACTCAAATCTACTGTTTGGATTTTTTTCTGGTCTATTCCTATGTACCCCATCCCATTCACAACATGAGTATACGCTTTTAGATTTTGTCCTTTTCCTACTCCATCTCCACCCTTGCCATAAAATTTTTAAGGGTGTTTATGATGACTGCATTAACAATTATTAGAGGCCTACTGTTAGGCACCAGGATTCTCCCACTGCATGGGGTAGATCCCAAGCCTTGTCTGCCTCTGCGGTCTCCCATTCTGCTTCAGCTGCATTGGGAGCTGCTCAGCAAAGACGTCAGTCCCAGCATCTTGCTCAGACTCGTGCTATTTGCTTGGTTATTGCTGGCTCTCCAGCCAAAGCTATAGTAACTAGCAATAGGCAGCAGCAATCAGGCGTTCCAGAGGCTAAGTCCATAAATCACCCTACTAAGCATGCATGTTAGGTGGCGACCTCTCATTGGTGGTTGGTCGTCAGCTGCTCGGGTGATGTGGCAGTTCCGGATTGGTCGACGAGCAAGGTCCTGTCTGACTGAACTTGAACAGGAATGTATAAACGGTTCCCTGGAGCGCGCATCGGCGCGCTAAGATCATATGTGTTTAGTGTGTTGATGGATATGCTACTGTAGTACGTGTGCCGACTGGGGGGTGGTCCCTTTCGGCTGCGAGACAGACACAGAAACACGTTCAATCAGGTCCACTTTATTGGGTGCCTTCTTTGACATCCACAGCAATACGACAGCTTCTGCACTTTGGCCCGGGTACCTGTCACCTCCTCCTACTCCTTTTGGCAATGACCCTCTGGGGTCTATCATCATGGCTGCCGTTAGGCCCACGGCCACAGCGCTTCCCCCGGTCGAGTCCGCCCTCTGCGACACTTACTACCCCATCGGTGTCCAGCCGTCCAGTACCCCAGGCATCCTTTAGTCCGCGTCCTTTGGTCTGCAGCTGTCCGGTCAGGGCCACCCCCCCGACTATCCATCTCTCTCCTCTGTCTTTTCCTGAGCTCATCCTTCCTCTGTCTTCTCCTGAGCTCTTCTCTCCTCTGTCTCCTCCCGGGTTCTCCCTAACCTTGGGACTCTCTTTCCTTTTATCCCCTTCCCTGGGAATTCCCCTCCTCTGTCCCGTCACTCCACCCACCATGACTCTGCGTTTCCTAGCTTTAGCTGCTGTTAAGTCCTTTGCTCACTATCCTATGTCTCCATCAAGTGGCCAAAACCCAGTACTACACCGTCTCTCACTAATTCTAGCGGTTTCCTTACACATATATATACAAATTCCCGTCAAGCATTGTACACAGCACATTTTACATTTTCCTTCTTCATCATACAGGTCCACATATCAGTCCACCCTCCTACACTACCACCATGTGTGCATGTGTGCTGCTACTAGCACGATGAATGTGTGTGTCTAGACAGGCAGTGTAGGGTGGGAACTCCTGCTTGGCTCAGCATCTGACTCCAGGTGTCCTAAGTCGCGTGTGCAGTTTGCACAGCTGAGTGTCAGAGCGAGCACAACCACCAGCCTAGACTTTACTGGGGGGTAGCTATAGGGACCCCAACTAGTGTCATTACCACTATGCTCCTGTGTCATCTAACAGGGTATATTCTTGAGTGCTCTTTGTGGTAGTATCACTCTGTGGAGTAACAGAGTCAGGTATTTTGCACACTGTTCACACTGAGTGACCTTTAACTTAGTGTGTGTACAGTGCTTGCTCGCAGTTTCTCTCCACCATTGTTCTATAGCTGCGGTTTTCCATCACCGCATAGTGGACCTTGGGTGGCGATCGCACTTTACCATAATTTTTATTCAGTGTGATCCGCAAACCCTAATAGTATCTTAGCTGCAGGGTCTGGCTAGCAATGGCAGACGAGCAGCAGCTTCCACGGTCCAGCTGGAGAGCAGGTTGTCCATGTTAGAGCGAGCAACCTCAGCAACCTCGCATTAGCAGTGCAGGCAGCCAGTGAAGTCTCTGCTAGGGTTTCAGCTGCAACTCCTGTTCCGTTTTTTCCACACTTACCGCTCCCCAACAAGTTTTCTGGGGATAGCAAGGTTTGTAGGGGATTCGTGAACAAGTGCTTTATCCAGCTGAATCTACTGAGTTCACGTTTCTCGTCTGATTTGTGGGATTTGTGGTGTCCCTTTTGATAGACATTATGGGAACGTAAGGACCTGGTGGTCCGGAGCGCCTCGCGTCTTTTGAGTGCCCTGAAACAGGTCTTTCTAGGACTCCAGTTTACCCATGATACCGCGCTTCAACTCCTGGCCCTGACGCAGGGCTCTTTTCCAACCAGCCAGTTTGCTATTTGGTTTCGGACATTAGCTTCTGAGCTGGAGTGGCCAGATAAGGTCTTGGTCCCGGTGTTTTGGAGGGGCCTTGCAGACCACGTTAAGGATGCTTTGGCCATGAGGGAGATGCCCACTACACTGGAGGATTTAATATCCGTATCCACTCGTATCGACATTTGGTATGCCGAACGAAGGTTGGAACGAGCCCAGTGTGGGAAAAGGATTCGGTTGGCATCAAATTTTACCAATCCTTTGGGGTCTCCGCCTCAGACTAACGCAGAAGGGAAGCCTCTGCTGGGTCATCAGGCGGAGGCTAAATCCCATCCCGTACGTCTCCCTCCAACTTGTCTAGTCTGTGGGCAGGCTGGTCATTTCGCCGACAGGTGTCCCAGGCATCAGGGACAACGTCTGTCTCTAGTGGCTATTGGAGAGGGCACCCCAGATTCGTCAGATGTGTCCTCCAAATTAACGTTTAAGGTGACACTGTCTTGGGTCGACCTCACTTCGTTCAGAGGTCTGCGTGGATTCCAGGGCAGAAGGTAATTTTATGTCCTCCTCCTTCGCCCAACAGCATGGAATACCCATGGTGATGCTCTACACGCCGATCACCATCCGGGTGTTAAATGGGTCTGCACTATCCTCTCAGATCACACATCACCATTGAAAGCAATGCAAATGTGGAAAAACTCAGCAAAAACTCTGTGTGTCAACATAGCTCAAGGTGTGCAGTAGCATTTTCTTTTCTTTATTTTGTCATTATCCTGGAAAGAATGTTTCTTAACATTTTTTCAAATAAAATCCATTTTAACTGCAGTTTTGTATGCTTTATTGTTAGTCCGTAAGAGTGGCTTAATTCTATGACAACTTTGTTCCCAGCAGTGACCTGGGATTCAGAAATGCTTCCAGGGGTCTTCCCTATGCTGTTCCCATGCCATTTCAGCGCTGTTTCCATCATTATCACCAATTTTTACCCCTCTCAAGACCTCTGGGGGGTGGGGGCACTGGAAAAATGCTCAAGTTTACTGTTGACTTCCATTATACTCAAAAATCACAGGAAGAAAAAATACGATCAAATAAAGTCCAAAGACAAAAAATTATTTGAATATATGAATAACAATTTTATTGAATATACAGGAAACTGGAAAAATGGGGATTGTGTCAGAATGACCATAAGGGCACATAGGCTGAAAAAATGGAGCATACATTCGGGTGTATAGACCAAGGGATTAGGAATACATCAACATTCATGGGCTAACATGATGATAAGTATATTGCACCTATCCCACATTAAAGTAATAATACCAGGCAGGGTACAAAAGAATGTATATAATCACATCACAAGAAGTCTTTTACCTGTCAGTATAGTAGATACGGTAGAGGTCCACCCAAGGCATGCCCCCTCCCAACACACGTTTCGGCAGATGGCCTTTCTCAAGGGATAAGGGGAAGCAGGAAGTGAAAGGTATTTAAAAAGAGAATCTACCAATCAAACTGTGAATCAAAGGCATGTGACAGATCAGGCCTATAGCATATAATTGACCATAATACCTCACACAAGATGGCGTTGATCTACCAATCAAACTATGAGTCAGAAGCATGTGACAAATCAGGAATGTAGCATATAATTGACCTTAATGCCTCACACAAGATGGCGTTGATCTACCAATCAAACTATGAGTCAGAAGCATGTGACAAATCAGGCCAGTATCATGTAGAACAATAGTGCCTCACGTAAGATGGCGCTTATCACCATGGTGACACCCAAATAGGGAATAAACTATCACAAAATACTGTAATTAATACACATAAATGCAATTGAACACTAGATAAGAGGAGACACTGTCAACAGTCAACACTTTGTTTTTATTAAAATACGCTATCAAAATGCAAATAGAAGATGCAGCAATAACAATGGCCACAGCCTGCGCCTCATCCTCCCATGATAACACGCGCATTGCCATAGTTACTGTAAACAGGATCGCACTGAGTACTCCTCCCTATTGTGAGTCATCACCGACGCCGCGCCCACCGCTGATGACGCGCGCGTCGCCCCAGACACCACAACAACAGGCGGCGTCAGCGTCAAGCGTCCAGTGACGTCACAATCATGTGACTCATCACCAGGACAACTGAGAGACGCCAAAAGCCACCTGGCGTGAGGGAACCAGGGCGGGCACGGGCTGCTGAAGAAACGGGATGTAAATAAATGCAGGACACAGGGAAAGATAGACAACCCTGAATATCACAAACCTGGTCATATAATGAAATTTTGAATGCTGAAAATATTGAAATAGAGAACCTACAACACTATCCCAAAGTATGGGGAAATGAAGAAAACATGGAATAATGCGCCATCAGAAATTAATTAATTAAACAACATGCCTATATGGAGTATCTCATAGAATGGCATCCGAAAGAATGATATACACCTAGAAGGATATTTGCAATAGATATAAGAGAGCATCGATTATAATACGATATTAACATTAGGACTAGCACAAATAGTACAGAACATGCATATGGAAGGACTACTGAAGATTATATTAAGTCTTATAAAAAGATAATAGATATCTAATTAGATATGCAAATCAGCAAAGAAAATACATATAAAAAAAGCATACCAGAATAATATAAATAAAGTACATAAGTACATCAAAATATTCTCTGATTTCTTCACATGATATAGCCGCTACTATTATCTTCATATGTTAATAGTCCATAGCACTGTTAAGATGACCACACATACATCCGAAGAAGTCCAAACATAACGCAGATGATGCACGGAGATATCGGTAGAAAACTCTAAAAATTAAAAAAGAGAGTTAAAACCAAACAATAAAAACAACAGCCATTGGTCGATATGGTCATATTCGATGGTAAACTCCGCTATAAAAATGGAGCAAAGCTAATAGCCTCGTTTAGCCCCTTTGGGTGAACAGTATCCAGAGACCAAATCCAGCGTGTTTCACGTTGTGTGAGCTTTTGAGTTAGATTACCACCACGGACCCCCGGATCAATAATGTCAATGCCACGGACACGTAGCAAAGAACCATCACATCCGTGTTTGAGCTTGAAATGCCGCGGTAACGTCCTAAGTGTGGTTGGGTCATCAAGGCCTCCTGCCGCCTGTATCCCCAATACATGTTCCCGAACACGTGTCTTCAATTGACGTGTCGTCATGCCAATGTATATTAGATTGCTCGCAGGGCCACCATCAGGGCATGACAGCCCTTATAAGTGTATGGGGCCCGGTGATTATGGGGGCCCGCCGGCGCCGAGCATGCTGGCAGCCCAGTCCACGCTCGGGCTCTGGGCCCCCCTACATTTTGTTCAGCCTCAGGCTTCTCCGCTTTTCCGGTGCGCAGCTCATGCCGGGCCCCTCCCCCCCCCCGGTGCACCTTGGTCCAGCGCCACCCCTTCACGTGACATCCACGCTGCTCTGCTCCACTTCCTTATTCCGGCACCACATGGGACTGGGAGCGGTGGCAGAAGATGGTGGACGGCGGCGGGACGCAGACGGCAGGCAGAGTCACGAGGGGGCAGCGAGCGAGCAGGGTAAGGTAAGTAGTCTGTCTTTGTCTTGTCTGTCTCTCTCTCCATGGCGGCCGCACTGATGATGGGGTGAACCAGAGGGCCTGGCTGATGATGGGGTGAACCAGGGGGCCCGGATGATGATTGGGGGTGAGCCAGGAGGCTGATGATGGGGGAGCCAGGGGGCTGATGATGGGGTGAGCCAGGGCCAGGGGCTGATGATGGGGTGAGCCAGGGGCTGATAATGGGGTGAGCCAGGGCCTGATGATGGGGTGAGCCAGAGCCTGATGATGGGGTGAGTCAGGGCCAGGGGCTGATGATGGGGTGAGCCAGGGGGCTGATGATGGGGTGAGCCAGGGGACCCGGCTGATGATGGGGTGAACCAGGGGGCTGATGATGGAGTGAGCCAGGGGGCTGATGATGGGGTGAGCCAGGGGGCTGATGATGGAGTGAGCCAGGGGGCTGATGATGGGGTGAGCCAGGGGGCTGATGATGGGGTGAGCCAGGGCCCAGGGGGACAAATCTCCAGCGTCCATGATTAGTAGGCACATTGTTGACTGTCTCCACAGTCTCTGCAGCTCAGCCCGTAGTCCTATCCTTTTATTCAGCACAGACTGTGCTGACCAGTACCAGCATCTTGACTGTCTCCACCTGCAGCTCAGCCGTTGTCCTATCCTTTTAGTCAGCACAGACTGTGCTGCACAGTACCAGCATGCTGCTGACTGTGCTGCGGTTTGGGTTGGAGTTAGAATTGGGGGGTTTCCACTGTTTAGGCACATCAAGGGCTCTCCAAACGCAACATAGTGTCTGAACTCAATTCCAGCCAATTCTGCATTGAAAAAGTCAAACAGTGCTCCCTCCCTTCCAAGCTCTGCCATGCACCCAAACAGTGGTTTGCCCCCACATTTGGGGTATCAGCATACTCAGGACAAATTGCACAACAACTGTTAGGGTCCAATTTCTCATGTTACACTTGAGAAAATAAAAAATTGGGGGTGAAAATATCATTTTTGTTAAAAAAAAATAAGATTTTTTTATTTTTATGGCTCTACATCATAAAACTTCTGCCAAGCACTTGGGAGTTCAAAGTGCTCACCACACATCTAAATATGTTCCTTAAGGGGTCAACTTTATCGTAGCATTTACTGACCGTGGGAACATACCGTAAAGCAGGGTTCCCCAACTCCAGTCCTCAAGGCCCACCAACAGATCATGCTTTCATGATTTCCTTTGTATTGCACAGGTGAAGCAATTATCACCTGAGCAATACAAAGGAAATCCTGAAAACATGATCTGTTGGTGGGCCTTGAGGACTGGAGTTGGGGAACCCTGCCCTAAAGAGTTTTGGAATTATTACTGTATAAAAGTTAGTAAACTAAAGAAATGGGGTGATCAGCCCTTTACTCTTGACTCCTATTTTATTTATTTTTGGGTCTTTTCATAATCACTTAGAGTTACATTTTGAGGTGTATTTATGTTCTATAATTTATCGGCTTTTAACAAATACCAATAAAGATGATTTTTTTTTGTAGTATATAATCAGTGATTATATATGCAGTGATATACACTTTCCATTTATTTGGTGGGCAGGCTGAGGCGGCTGCGGTGGGCAGGCTGAAACAACCATTAGATTCTTCTTGATCGGGTGGTGGGCGCGGCGGCAACACCGGCTGTGTGAGTAAATAACAAGTCAATGTATTCGTTTGTCCAGTATGTGATTGTATATATATATATATATATATATATATATATATATATAATTTCAATTAGTTTAAAAAATGTATGTGACACATTCCCTTGAAGAAATATAATTTAAATATACAAAATAAAAAAAAGTTTACCAAAAAAAAAGGTTACCAAAATGTTTAATAGGATAGAGTACAGTAGGGCCCTGCCAATAGAGTCTACCTTGTCGTGGTGGCAGGCTTAAAAAATCTTTTGGTCAAAACAAAAGCTGATGGCTATGTATGTGATATGGTGTTAATGTGTGATTAGTGAGGGCGTGGTGCAGAAGTGAAGTTTTTCCAAGAAAGGGAGGAGGGATTTTGAAAGGTTTGCATGGTAGAGGATGAGCTAGGGTGGAGACGGAACTGGGGGTGGAGCTTGGACAGAGTGTCAAGGGGGGGCCCCATAAATTTTGCCAGTGTGGGGTCCCGAAATTCCTAGTGGCAATCATGGTTACTCGTGTCAAGCACTCGAGTATTTTGATTTTCTCGACTCGAGCAACGAGCACCCAAGCATTTCAGTGCTTGCTCATCACTGTTTAAAGTGCATCAGTGGCCATGCAATATTTGTCTGTAATAGTTTTTTTTTAATCTGCATCCAAATGAAGACTGAACACTTTTGTAACCTTGATGCTGGAGAACTTTTTTCTTTTGTATTACTATCTGGTGTACCCGGACTGCTTTGTACACGCTCGTGGAAGTGACCTGGCAAATATCATATGTACAGTATATACCGTACACATGCTCTGTTTGCCAAAGAGGAGAGCTCCCCATCCCCAGCAATCAGGAAGTTGGGGGGCTGGAGCGTGGTGTTGTTACATCTAGAAATTCTATAAATGTTTAGTTGCAACCCTGCTCACACAGGCTCATCAAGCACAAAAACAAAAAAACGGGAAACAATCAAACACACCAAGATTGGCAGGGGTTACCACCTTACACGCTGCTTGTTTACATGTATTACTTATTTTAGGAGATGAGACAGATAAAGATTTTGGAAAAGGAAATGTTTTCTAACATGCTGATTCATGTTTATTGACAATCTGCTGCATTTCCATTATTTCATCCCATCAGCTATTGTGTATCGTCGTTAGTGCTGGTTAGGAATGTTGTAAGGACTGAAGCCACAATGTATGTATTGCACCCAGAGGTATAGCTATAGGGGGTGCAGAGATGACAGTCAACAATCATGCCTGTTGCCCAAAAGACTCTCTGAAACATAATAAGACATCAGTATTAATGTTTCCCATGGTAAATAACAGCCCTGTTACAGGTCGTCACCAAGTGAATGATGGCTTTTGCTCATTCTACGGTGCCAAGGTGGTTCCTACCAGTCACAGCTTGTGATGTATGCCATGTCTTGGGTTTACCAGACACTATGGATCCTGTGGTAGATCAACTCACTCAGCTGCTCAAAGAGGTAGTCACAGGAACACTTTCCTTTTAAATTTTAAACTGGTTTATTAACCCCTTCACCCCCAAGGGTGGTTTGCACGTTCATGACCGGGCCAATTTTTACAATTCTGACCACTGTACCTTTATGAGGTCATAACTCTGGAACGCTTCCATGGATCCCGGTGATTCTGACATTGTTTTCTCGTGACATATTGTACTTCATGTTAGTGGTAAAATTTCATTCAAATAACTTGCGTTTATTTGTGAGAAAAATGGAAATTTGGCGAAAATTTTTAATATTTCGTAATTTTCCAACTTTGAATTTTTATGCCCTTAAATCACAGAGATACGGCACACAAAAAACTTGATAACTAACATTTCCCACATGTTTACTTTACATCAGCACAATTTTGGAACCAAAATTTTTTTTTGTTAGGAAGTTATAAGGGTTAAAATTTGACCAGTGATTTCTCATTTTTACAACACCATTTTGTTTTTAGGACCACATCACATTTGAAGCCACTTTGAGGGGTCTATATGATAGAAAATACCCAAAAGTGACACCATTCTAAAAACTGCACCCCTTAAGGTGCTCAAAACCACATTCAAGAAGTTTATTAACCCTTTTTTGAATATTTAAAAAAAAATGAACATCTAACTTTTTTTCACAAAAAAAATACTTCAGGTTCAATTTTTTTTATTTTACCAAGGGTAACAGGAGAAATTGGACTGCAAAAGTTATTGTGCAATTTGTCCTGAGTGCGCTGATACCTTATATGTGGGGGGGAACGACTGTTTCGGCGCATGGCAGAGCTCAGAATGGAAGGAGCGCCGTTTGACTTTTTCAATGCAAAATTGGCTGGAATTCAGATCGGACGCCATGTCACGTTTGGAGAGTCCCTGATGTACTTAAACAATGGAAACCCCCTACAAGTGACCCCATTTTGGAAACTAGACCCCCCAAGGAACTTATCTAGATATGCGGTGAGAACTTTGAACCCACAAGGGCTTTACAGAAGTTTATAACGTACAGCAGTACAATTAAAAAATCATATTTTTTCCACAAAAATGATCTTTTCACCCCCAATTTTTATTTTCCCAAGGGTAACAGGACCCTAAAAGTTATTGTGCAATTTGTCCTGAGTACGCTGATACCCCACATGTGGGGGTAAACCACTATTTGGGCGCATGGCAGAGCTCGGAAGGGAAGCAGCGCCATTTGACGTTTTTGGCTGGAATTGAGATCGGACATAATGTCGCGATTGGAAAACCCCTGATGTACTAAAACAGTGGAAACCCTCCACAAATGACACCATTTTGGAAACTAGACCCCCTAAGGAACTTATCTAGATGTGTGGTGAGAACTTTGAACCCCCCAAGGGCTTCACAGAAGTTTATAACATAAAGCCGTACAATTAAAAAATCATATTTTTTCCACAAAAATGATCTTTTCACCCTCAATTCTTATTTTTCCAAGGGTAACAGGACCCAAAAAATTATTGTGCAATTTGTTCTGAGTACGCTGATACCCCACATGTGGGGGTAAACCACTATTTGGGCGCATGGCAGAGCTCGGAAGGGAAGCAGTGCCATTTGACGTTTTTGGCTGGAATTGAGATCGGACACCATGTCGCGATTGGAAAACCCCTGATGTACCTAAACAGTGGAAACCCCCCACAAATGACACCATTTTGTAAACTAGACCCCCCAAGGAACTTATCTAGATGTGTGGTGAGCACTTTGAACCCCCCAGTGCTTCACAGAAGTTTATAACGCCCGGGCGTGAAAATAAAAAATTCGTATTTTTTCCACAAACATGATCTTTTAGTCACCATTTTTTTATTTTCCCAAGGGTACCAGGAGAAATTGGACCCCAAAAGTTGTTGTCCAATTTGTCCTGAGTATGCTGATACCCCATATGTGGGAGAAAACTACTGTATGGGCACACGTTGGGGCTCGGAAGGGAAGTAGTGACGTTTTGGAATGCAGACTTTGATTGAATGGTCTGCGGGTGTCATGTTGCCTTTGGAGAGCCCCTAATGTACCTAAACAGTGGAAACCCCCCACAAATGACCTCGTTTTGAAAACTAGACCCCCTAAGGAACTTATCTAGGTGTGAGGTGAGCACTTTGAACCCCCAAAGGCTTCACAGAAGTTTATAATGCCCGGGCATGTAAATAAAAAAATCGTATTTTTTCCACAAACATGATCAATTAGTCCCCAATTTTTTTATTTTCCCAAGGGTAACAGGAGAAATTTAACCCCAAAAGTTGTTGTCCAATTTGTCCTGAGTACGCTGACGCCCCATATGTGGGAGAAAACTACTGTATGGACACACGTCGTGGCTCGGAAGGGAAGTAGTGACGTTTTGGAATGCAGACTTTGAGGGAATGTTCTGCGGGTGTCATGTTGCCTTTGGAGAGCCCCTAATGTACCTAAACAGTGGAAACCCCCCACAAATGACCCCATTTTGGAAACGAGACCCCCTAAGGAACTTATCTAGATGTGTGGTGAGCACTTTGAACCCCCAAGGGCTTCACAGAAGTTTATAATGCCCGGGCATGTAAATAAAAAAATCGTATTTTTTCCACAAACATGATCAATTAGTCCCCAATTTTTTTATATTCCCAAGGGTAACAGGAGAAATTGAACCCCAAAAGTTGTTGTCCAATTTGTCCTGAGTACGCTGACGCCCCATATGTGGGAGAAAAAAACTGTATGTACACAAGTCGGGGCTCGGAAGGGAAGTAGTGACGTTTTGGAATTCAGACTTTGAGGGAATGTTCTGCGGGTGTCATGTTGCCTTTGGAGAGCCCCTAATGTACCTAAACAGTACAAACCCCCCACAAATGACCCCATTTTGGAAACGAGACCCCCTAAGGAACTTATATAGATGTGTGGTGAGCACTTTGAACCCCCAAGGGCTTCACAGAAGTTTATAATGCCTTGACGTGAAAATAAAAAAATCATTTTTTTCCACAAAAATGATATTTTTGCCCCCAATTTTTCATTTTCCTGAGGCTAACAGGAGAAATTGGACCCCAAAAATTGTTTTGCAATTTGATCTGAGTAGGCTGATACCCTACATGTGGGGGTAAAACACTGTTTGGGCGCATGGCAGAGCTTGGAAGGGAAGGAGCACCATTTGACTTTTTCAACTCAGAATTGGCTGGAATTGAGATCAGATGCCATGTTGCATTTGGAGAGCACCTGATGTGCCCAAACAGTGGAAACCCGCCAATTCTAACTCCAACCCGAACCCCAACACACCCCTAACCCTAATCTCAGCCCTAACCCTAACCCTGGCCCTAACCCTAGCCCTAACCCTAACCCTAGCCCTAACCCTAGCCCTAACCCTAACCCTAGCCCTAACCCTAACCCTAATGGAAAAATGGAAATAAATACATTTTTTTTATTTTATTATTTTTCCCTAACTAAGGGGTTGATAACGGGGGTTTGATTTACTATTTATGGCGGTTTTTATATTTGGCAGCTGAGGCACGCTAAAATACGCTTTTTATTGTAAAAATAGTTTTTGCATCATCACATATTGAGAGCTATAATTTTTCCGTATTTTGACCAACCGAGTCATCTGAGGTCTTATTTTTTGCGGGACGAGTTGACATTTTTATTGGTACCATTTTCGGGCACGTGACATTTTTTGATCGCTTTAAATTCCGATTTTTGGGACGCAGAATGAACAAAAACCAGCGTTTCATGAATTTCTTTTGGGGGGGTGCGTTTACACCGTTCCGCATGCGATAAAATTGATAAAGCGGTTTTATTCTTCGGGTCAGTACGGTTACAGCGATACCTCATTTAGGTCTTTTTTATGTTTTGTCGGTTTTATGCAATGAAAACAATTTTATATAAAAAATAATTATTTTTGCATCGCTTTATTCTGCGAGCTATAACTTTTTTATTTTTTCGCTGATGATGCTCTGTTGTTGGTTCGTTTTTTGCGGGACAAGATGACATTTTCAGCGGTACCATGGATATTTATATGCGTCTTTTTGATCACGCGTTATTACACTTTTTGTTTGGCAGTATGATAATAAATCATTATTTTTTGCTTAGTTTTTTTATTTTTTAAGGGGTTAACTAATGGGACAGTTTTATAGGGCGGGTCGTTACAGACGCAGCGATACCTAATATGTGTACTTTTATTGTTTTTTTTTTTATTTCCAAAAAATGGATTTATTTGGGGGAATATTTTTTTTTTTCTAATTTATTTGGTGATTTTTTTAAATTTATTTTAACACCTTTTTTAATTTTTTTTAACTTTATTAAATAGTCCCAGGTGGGACATCACTGTCCTGTGACAGATCGCTGATCTGTCACATCACAGATCACTGTGACAGATCAGCAATCTGTCACAGGCAGTGCAGAAGGCTTCCTCATGCCTGCGCTTTGCAGGCACTGAGGAAGCCAGCTTCCTCCAGGCCCCCGAAGGCCCCCGTTGCCATCTTGGATTCGGGGGCCTGCAGGAAAGGAGCCCCCAGCAGCAGCGCTGCACATTGCGCTGCCGTGGGGGGCTCAGGAAAGCACGGAGGGAGCCCCCTCCCTGCCGATGCTTCCCTTTAACCCCCGGTACACCGCGATCATGTTTGATCGCGGTGTGCAAGGGATTAACGTGTCGGGGGCGGTCCGTGACCGCTCCTGACACATTGTGCCGGGTGTCAGCTGTGATAATCAGCTGACACCCGGCCGCGATCAGCGGCGCTCACCACGTGGGCGCCGCTGATCGCGGTAGACGTACTATCCCGTCCATGGGCATAGGGGCCCGGGTCCCATGGACGGGATAGTACGTCTGATGTCAGGAAGGGGTTAAAAAATACCGCATAAACCAGTGCAAAATCAGGTAAAATATACACTGCCCTCCTGGCATAAAGGGAACAACAAGATAGCATACAGTACAATCTGTGTGGCTGCAGGGATCCACCCACTCAGGTGAAGAAAAACAAGGTTCAATTCTCTTTAACCATAGCATCTCTGGCACTGCCAAGTTCAGGTGCGATGCGCCTGACAGGCACGCGTTACAAAACCGCCTATACTATCTAATTAACTCAATTTCTGGTCTCTAAAAGTAATCAGTGACCTTCATAGGGATGTAGTAAAAGAAAGTACACAAAATAACATGCAAGAAAAGAACATTTTATAAACATTAACGTACTAAATTAAAAAATACGTAAATTTCACAACTACCACCAAAACCCTCTTATTTGTAAGAAAACCCTACTTATTTCTATGAAATATCCACAAACTTTGCATTATTCATTCATAAAACATGAAAGTAAACAATTGTGATGAAGAAAAAAACAGAAAGTACGAACCTTCAAAACTAAGAAACTTCAGGCGCAATGAGCCTGAGAGGCTACGGAGGTCATGTCTGCTCTCCGGAAGGATGATGGTACAACTGAATGGGGGGGTTTCAAGCAGCACCTAAAGATAGGAAGGTAGTGGGAGGGGCGGGATCCCCTGCCGCCTTGGAGAGGAGGGCAAAACAAAAATGTGTGAGCTGTGCCTGTCAGACCTATAACGCATGACACAGAGTTAACACTAGCACAGCTCTGGAGATCTCATCTCCAGACACACAATGTGACTGGATACACTGCCTCCAGCAGGACGAATTTCTATGACACCCGTGACCCTGGATACACCGCCTCCAGCAGGGCGAATTTAAACAATCTAACGTGCAGCCGGATACACTGCCTCCAGCAGGCCAATTTAAATAATTACACGTGTGTCTGGATACACTGCCTCCAGCAGGGCGAATTTACAGAGATAAGGGAAACACCAGGGAAACCGATACAATGGAGGGCCCTCCGATAGGGAACGGGGACGTGGAGACCTCCTGCACTCCCCTTAGTCAGTGTCTCTACACTCCTGACGGTCCCTAAGCAGGTTCCGCACCTGGCGACGAGCAGGATACCTAAAAACCCTAGCTTGCCCTGCACCTATCCCTTTCTAATGAATTGGACGGTGCAGAAACTAATCCCACCACTGCACTAAGACACACAAACGGAAAGTTACAAACAGGGAAAACACCACTTAGCTTTGCTCTGTTGCTATTGCTCCCAGCAACAGAGTCCAGCAATCCGAGTACAGCTTTCCTCCTTAATAGCTGCTACTTCACTAAAGCTTTGTCAGAGCTGCAAGGAACTCCTCTCTGTGGCTCCTTCCACACCAGGACTCTGACTGAGCTGCAAGGAACTCTTCTCTAGCTCCTTCCTCCACCAAGAATTATTGGAAAGGACCAATATCACAAACAGTGAGTGAGACCACCTGACTCTCCTTTATAGGTGAGAGCCAGCCATCACACCTGTTAGTGATTCCCGTGTAATAATACTAGCCACCACCGGGGGCAAAACAAGAACTAAAGACACCACTGTGTAATGACCCTAATGGCCACCGGGAGCAAAACTAACTTTAAGCAAACAGCTTAAAGGAAAAAAAGGTTACTTGTGCTTTTATCTGTCACAATCCAGCATGGATTGTGACACACTGAACACTGAATGAGTCCAAGGGCTCCACATTTAATTTCTGGACCACACCCTGGGCTGGAGACTTGGTGAACAGCCTCCCACCCAACTTTTCAGCTGTTCACAAAAAAAAACCTAACCCTTAACATGGCTGATTAACCCCTCTCAGCACTTAGAATGCTGCAGCATTTTTTATAGGTTTATATCACTGAGGCTAACATCCTGAGTAGCACACATCTCCCCTCCAGTATCAGTGACCTGTCCACAATCCTCATAGTCTATATCACTACTTTTCATAGATGCTTGACCACTTATGGCTGAGAACATGCAGCATGCCCATTGCAAGATAATTTTTGCAACAGGACTTCAATCCTAGTGTTTCAGATTTCAGGATTACAGCAGACCAAGCAGTGATTTCCAAATCTGTGAAAAAAAAGTCTCTCTGCACTGTTCATGACTTTTTTCCTAGAGGAAACACTCTGCCCCACTTGTGCAGCACCACTCTAATGGCCCACCGTAAGTCTCATGCAACTTGTTTCATCACACATTGAGCAGGTTCCTCTAGCTCCTTACCATTATAATACTGGTGCCAAGCTCTTCTATTTAAAGGGGGGTGGACACTACTGGACAGCGCCTTATTAATGGGTCCTGGAAGTGAAAAAAATGTAAAAAAAAAAATTATGAGACCATTGAGACCAATAGTGGATGCAGTGCTGAGTTCGGAGAAGTGGTGCCACTCTGAGTGAGAAGTGAATATTAGTGTTAACCAAATAAATGCACAACTTGGAATCAAATTTACTGAAATTCACAGGTCCTCGCTAATTCTAACACTCTGTGATTCAATTTGCAAGGATCGAATAAAAGAAAAAAATATCACCGCCATTTCCCACGCTGCTGAAGATTAAGAAAGTACGCTAATATTTTCAGGCACAGCCGCTCAGGTTTCCTCATAATGGCCTCACATGGTCTAGGGCAGCCAATCGGAGTGGCCATCACAGCCAGTGTAAAAGAGGGGGGCAAGCCAGGGAGCGCCATTTCATGCTTGTACCGGGTATCGATAGGAGGTCAGAGCACACAGCTTATTCCACAATTGAATGGAAAAAGACCTAATCTAATTGTGTACTATTTCAGTGTTGAAATAGATTGGATTATTATTCAGACTGGTACTAGCACTCCCATTTTCAAGGATTCATGTAATATATAGAGAACTACTGAATCTGTATAGCCACTCAGCGTCACTTCCCCCCCGCCAACAAGAGGCTCCTCCAAACATCCTGCACGTGGCCTGTAAAGAAAATGTATGATACAAATAGTTAAGGGGTATTTCAGTTTTTCTTTTTTAATAAATTTGCAAAAATTCCTACATTTCTGTTTTTTTTCAGCCAAGATGGGGTGGAGAGTGTACATTAATGAGAAAAAAAATGAACTTTTTTGAATTTACCAAATGGCTACAATGAAAAAAAGAGCAAAAAATTTATAGGAGTCTGAATACTTTCCGTACCCACTGTATATCACTGGCTGCATTAATTCCCAATTATACAATTTTATAATTAATTCTATCTTTTCTTCGGTTTGTAAATTTGATATATTTATCCCTTAACTATTTGTATCGTACATTTTCTTTACAGGTCACATGCAGGATGTTTGGAGGAGTCTCAGGAACTGAACTCGCTCTCTACTAAGGGGACGCCGGCAGCGATACACAGCCAGCATCTGCTGCTCACTGGAGCAATCGCTGCTTTCTAACCATTTCTATTCCACTGTCAATCGCTGACAGCACCATTTAAAGAGTCTGCCATCAATCCCCGCCCCCCGCCAGCGATCACGTGGGTTACAATGGCAAACAGGAGCTTGCTGAAGACCAACATGGCTTTCATCATAGTCCTCATGTGAAACGTCTCGAGGGGCTTCACGAGAGAACATCAGTTACACTATGATATTGCAGTGTAAAGTAAATGTATATTATTATTATTATTATTATTATTTATAATTATAATAATAATATTAAAGTATATTAGTATAAAGTATATTAAAACTTGGTTTGAATTTAGCCTTAGGAGACAAAACATAAAAGGAAAAATTAAAAAAAAAAAAATAATAATATACAAAATCCCCTCCTTTTACCCATTCAAAGATTTTTTTCAAAAAGCGTCAAAACAATATAAAAATGTAAAATTATGGTATTTATACATTGGATGTGAAGATCTGAAAAAAAAACCAAAAAAAAAAGGAAATGCCAGAATTGCTGTTTTTTGGTCTTCACACTTCGCAAAATAACGCAATAAAAAGCAATTTAAACATCATATGTACCCCAAAACGTAATCAATATAAACCGAAGCTCCGCATGCAAAAAACAAGCTCTTACACTACATTAACGGAAAATAAAAAAGTTACGGGTGTCCGAATAGGGCATCACAAAAGTGCAGACTTTTTTTTTTTTTACCACCAAAATATTTATTTAAAAAAACCTTATATTTGGTTCGCCATAATTGCAGTGACCCGAAGAATTATATTTCCAGGTCATTTTTAAAATTCAAAATAACCTCTTCCTGACCAGGCTATTTTCTGGGGGGTTTTTTTTTCAGTTTCGTTTTTTCCTCCCCTTCTTTCAAGAGCCATAACTTTTGTATTTTATATAGCCGCATGAGGGCTTGTTTTTTTTGCAGGACGATTTGTACTTTTGAATGACACCATTCATTTTATCATGTGTACACAGATGCCAAATATGTATATATATATATATATTTATTTTTTTTTGGACCGTGAAGAAGGCGGGTTTTACCGCTGAAACGCGTAGTCCTATCTGCACTACTTTCCTGCGTTATTGCTGTTTTGAACTGCTTGGTCCATTGTATTTTAATGGATTTATGAATAAAAAGAAAGAAAAGATTTTTAACAGCATCCTGGATTGCTCACGTTATTGCTGGACTTTGCTTTGTCGTTGTTCACATTTGTATGGATGGACTCCTACATCCAGATCCGGGCACAACGGAGTTAACCAGGTCAGCTGAGGTTCCAGGTGGTTCACAGGAGTGAGCTGGTCTACATTGTTGGATTAATATATATATATATTTTTTATTATTTTTTTAATTTAAGTGGTGAAAACAAAATCAGAAATTTGAAGAAAAAAAAATCTTCTTTTGTCGCCATTTTCCAAGACCTGTAACATTTTCCATTTTGAGGTATGGGGCTTTATGAGGGATTATTTTTTACTGATACCATTTTGGAGTATATATGATGTTTCGATCGCCTCTTATTGCACTTTGTTGTGGTGACCAAAATAAACGTAATTCTGAGGTTTCGATTTTTTTTCTCATTACGGTGGTGACCAATCAGATTAATTAATTTTATATTTTGATAGTTCGGACATTTCTCAACCCAGCGATACCAAATATATGTATTTTTTATTTTTAGTTGTTTTATTTTTAATGGATTTTTTTTAATTTTTTTTTTTTTTTTTTTTTAATTTCTCACATTTTACTGCAATGGAGTGCAGAGACTGACAGCGCCATTTACCAAGATAAGAACCATGGGCAGAGGAGCACCCGCCGCTGTTAAAGGCAGATTTTGGCTGATTAAATCAGTCACTATATAATAATAATAATAATAATAATAATAATCTTTATTTTTATATAGCGCTAACATATTCCGCAGCGTTTTACTGTGTTGCACACACTATCTGCCAAAAGAGATGCGAACTTGGAGCCATGGAGTTATGGTGCTAATGCAGTAACATGAAAAATCTAAAAAAAATATTAGAAATATTATCCCATTTTTCAGTACATTATATGAATGGTGTCTTTCAAAATTGCAACCCTTCCTGCAAAAAAAAAAAATAAAAAAATAAAGGTACTATATGTCTATGGAGAAATAAAAAAAAAAGCGTTATGGCTCTTGAAAGAACAGTAAGAAAATGGATTTCTGAGACATTGCACATGTCCTGTAATGCGTGGACTGATACTTAACAGTCTACTGTACTGTTGTGCCCTCTAGTGATCAATAAGGGAAATGGCAACAAGCGCGGGAACTGAAAACTCTCCACCTCCACCCAGGATGCAGCAGAGGAAATGAGGCGTTAAATGGTACCTACTACCCACTGTGGTGGACAGAAACAACATGAAATCACTTCACCAAATTAAAATATTATTTTCATTTTTTTAATGATGAAGCATGGCAGTCACAAGGAAGGTGATATATTTGTCTCCTTTAACGTGCTGTTCGTACGTGACGATTCTTACAGTTGTTTTTGAGCAGATTATACAAGAAGCATTTCGCGAGAATGAGTTATATTTTACTACAAAAAGTAGAAATGTATACTTGCCGGGATTGCATAACACAAAAATCCATAAATTCTGATAATCCAGCACTTATTTCCAGCACAGAATTGCACAGCATTGGTGTTGGTCACAGGGACACTGGTAATAAAATCTAGGACATTGCTCAGGACCAAAAATTCTTTACAAAATTCTTTACAAGCGGCAAAAATCTGTCAAATATGTGTAGTCATGCACATGCGGATGAGTGCATCAACAAAACGCATTACTGTCTATGGGATCGCATGCGCACGCAAGGACATGCGTACGCACATGTGTTCAATACAAAGGCGTAATTTTAATGAATTGGTCCGGAAGTGATTCAACAACCAGCTAATTGATAGCGCTATAAAAGGATGTGTAGACACTGCAAGGCCATAACTCTCTGGACTCTGGAGGATAACACAACACTGGCTATGTAAGTATAGACCCTTAGAAAATGTCATCCTCCCTCACTGCTCTTTGTACTAATTTTTTTTCTGTTACTTTTAGACTTGTCGACTCTCCTGGTGCAGTGGTTGTCTCCTGGTGCAGCGGTTTTCTCCTGGTTGTCTCCTGGTGCAGTGGCTTTCTCCTGGTGCTGCTTTCTGTCGTGGTGAGGACAACACTGTCTATGTAAGTATAGAAGCTTTGAAAATGTCTGTCTCTCTCAATGCTTTTTCTGTTCCTTGTAGACTGGTCGACTCTCCTGGTGCTGTGGTTGTCTCTTGGAGCTGTGGTTGCCTCCTGGTGCTGCCGTTTGTCTCTGGCCTGTGCTGACTGCTGTGCTGTTGGACTACTGCCTGTAATGTAACTATTGATGTCCATGGATTTTTTTTTTTTTGGTCTACATTGTTTTTGGATCTTAACAAGTTTAATTTTTCTTCTGTTCTTTTCTGTAGTGTTTCACTTGACTGCTGCCTGCTCTTCAAACATGTCCTCAAGCGAAGAACTGGCTTCTTCCCAGTGTGGACCTGACAAATATTATGTAGTCACAATTGCTATACTGATTTGTATGTATTGACTGGCAATACTACACATGTGTTAAATCATGTAACTTCTTTACAGGTACCTGCCACTGATGAAGAGCAGGACAGTCGAGTGGAGATGATTCTTCCCAGAGTCGTCGGGGTCATTTGTCTCAGGAGGACAGACGTGGTGTAAGTAGTATTTTCATCAGAGTTATAATAGAATTTTTTTTCTAATTTATCTATAGGTTTCACAACGGGAAAAAGCCACAATCGACATAGACAACAAGCAATTAATCCACCTTGTCCAAGAGCGAGTACCGTTGTAGGACAACCGTGACCATCAGCACTCCGACAATGTGGTGATTCGACGTCTCTGGGAAGAAGTGGCAACATCGCTGCTGGCTGATTGGGACTGTGCCGCGCGACGTGCCAGAAATGATTTTGTGTACATATTGCAATGTGATCTGGCGTGGCAGTGAACCTGTTAATGTATGTGCATTGTTTTCTAATTAATTTTTCTTTTTTTCCCCCTTCACAGTGAAGAGAATCAAAATCCGTTGGCACTCGATGAAAGACCGCTTCAACAAGCACATGAGAGAGGAGATTCGGGTTCGAAGTCGTTCTGCTCAAAGGTTCCGGAAATACAAATACCACCGGAACCTTGCATTTCTGAGGCCTTCGCTTGCTCAGGAAACGTAAGTATACATTTTTTTTAATTTTTTTTATTTTCTTTTTAATAATGTTTTAATTTTTTTCCCACACAGAACCTGGAGCAGCCCAACACAACCTGTTTTTTTTCCACTAATGTTTTTTCCCACACAGAACCTGGTGCAGCACAACACAACCCGGATCATCCTCTGTTGAAGCAGCCCCTCATCTACCAGCCAGCCACTGAACAGACACAGTCCCAATCATCCACCAGCGATGGAGCAACCTTGCAGGCTTCACAGGCTGGGGAACAGCCAGCCGTTCCATCAGGTTTTCCCCTCTCCTAGCCCTCTGCCCCTGCTTTTGTTGGGTCTTCTCGTCAGCAGCAGAGGGCCCTGGAGAGGTCAGGCATGCCCGAGTTTATGCACTTAAGCTCAGTCTTCCAGGATGGTGTTAGGTTGATTGCTGACAGAGTGAAGAGTGGGTTCAAGGACGTCAACAAACGCCTTGACCGCCTGGAAGCCGACCTTGAGAGATCGGCGTGACATTTTTTTCTGCAACAGAGCGGAGAATGTCGGTAAAACCTTATGCCTCAACTCCAGCTGAACGTCATGCAGGCCTGCCAGGCTACTTACAGCCATAAATTGCAGCAGCAGCAGTCCCAAGCTACAATCAACAGGCCGGAGGATATTACCAGCAGCCAATCTATTTCCCAACTCCCATAGCACTGAACTATCCTCCACCACTGCCTCCAGTTCACAGAGCGACAACGCTGCCGAATTCATCAAACTTGCAGCCAGCAGCATCCACCATGCTGCAGAGTCCAGCACCCATGCAGCCAGCAGTATCCACGATGCTGCCCACTCCAGCACCCGTGCCCAGTCCGGCACCCGTGCTCAGTCCAGAAAACCTGCCCAGTCCAGCACCCCTGCAGACAGCACAGTATCCACAATGCGGCCCAGTCCAGCACCATGCCAGATGACTGCTGCAGAGACCACCACTCCCAATCGGCCAAAAAACAGAGGGCAAAAAAAAAAATGTTACACCAGAACAAAAACTAGGAGCCAAAAAACCATTCCCACATTGAACCCACCACCTTCACCCTCACCTACCAATTTGTAACTACCTTCCCTTGTGTCTTTGTCTGTTCCTTTTAGTTTGTCTATTGATTTCCATGATTCCACTTTGTCATCTATCCCCAATGTCTCCACTGCCATCCCTGATCAAATCCTTCAATTTGTTGCCCCTTCCCCTGTAGATCCTTCCCCTATAACCCCTTCCTCATCAACTACCACCCAATCCTCACAGCTCCACACCTCTGGGCCTTTTCCTGGGAGAGAGACAACTTATCCACCACTTGGTCCCAGATCTGGTGCATTCTCTCCACCACAGTGTCAACACCTGGGCAGGCAGAAGACTCCACCTGCCCTGAAGAAAATCGAGGATGAAACCCAAAGTTACAAAAAAAAGGTGACATCAAAGTGGCAGAACTAGCTCTATTATTTAAAGCAAATTCGGCCAAGGGCAAAAATGAAACCCAATCATCCTGATCAGCGGAAATAAAACATCTCAAATACGACTCCAAGGTCTGGTTTGTTCTCTCCATCTGCCCATTGGTCTGAGGGTGAAAAGCAGAGGAGAAGGACAACTGAATTCCCAGCTTGGAACAGAAAGTCCTCCAAAATCTAGACACAAACTGAACTCCTCTGTCAGATACAATGTTCTCAGGAATCCCGTGCAAGCGAACCACCTGTTGCAAAAACAGGGGCACCAACTCAGAGGAAGATGGCAACTTAGGGAGTGGTAGAAGATGAACCATCTTAGAGAACCTATCACAAATCACCCAAATAACAGTCATACTCTGAGAGACAGGCATATCAGAGATGAAATCCATTGAAATATGGGTCCATGGCCTCCTGGGGACCGGCAAAGGCATCAACAACCCACTAGAGCGAGAACAAGGTTTAGACCGGGAGCAAGTCCCACAGGACTGCACAAAATTCCTGACATCACGAGACAAGGCGGGCCACCAAAAAAAACGACTCACCAGATCTCTAGTACCAAAAATACCTGGATGACCAGCCAATGCAGAGCAATGAACTTCAGACATCACTCTCTTCTTCCACTGGTCAGGAACATACAACTTTCCACTGGGACAACGCTCAGGTTTGTCCTCCTAGAACTCTTCCAGAGCACGTCTCAAATCGGGCGAGATGGCAGAAAGAACTACCCCTTCACCTAAGATGGTAGCAGGCTTGGTCACCACAGGAGAATCAGCAAAGAAGCTCCTAGAGAGAGCGTCAGCCTTGACATTCTTAGTGCCAGGAAGAAAAGAGACCACAAAATCAAAACGTGTAAAAATCAAGGCCCACCTAGCCTGTCTAGGGTTCAAGCGTTTGGCCGACACCAGGTAAATCAAATTCTTGTGGTCAGTGAGAACCACGACTTGATGTTTAGCTCCCTCCAACCAATGTCTCAACTCCTCAAATGCCCATTTCATGGCTAACAGTTCCCGATTCCCCGCATCATAGTTACGTTCAGATGGAGAGAACTTTCGGGAAAAGAAAGCACAGGGATTCATTTTAGATGTTACAGGATCCTTTTGGGACAAAACAGCTCCTGCACCAATCTCAGAAGTGTCCACATCTACCTGGAACGGGAGTGAGACATCAGGTTGCCGCAAAACCGGGGCAGAAGTGAATCTTCGCTTCAGCTCCTGAAAGGAAGAAACAGCCTCCGGAGACCAATTCAACACATCAGCACCCTTCTTAGTCAGATCAGTCAATGGCTTGGCAATACTAGAAAATTTTGCTATAAATTTCCGATAAAAATTAGCAAAACCCAAAAACTTCTGGAGGGCCTTCAAAGAAGTGGGCTGAACCCAATCATAAATGGCCTGTACCTTGGCCGGGTCCATTTCAATAGTTGACGGAGACAAAATAAATCCCAAAAAAGAAATCCTCTGTACCCCAAAAAGGCATTTCGATCCTTTGACATACAGGGAATTCTCCCTCAAGATCCAGAACACAGTCCGAACATGTTCCACATGAGAATCCCAATCCTCGGAGAAGATCAAAATATCATCCAGATAGATAATCAAAAATTTATCCACAAAGTCTTGGAAAATGTCGTTCATGAAGCACTGGAAGACAGAAGGGGCATTAGTGAGCCCAAAAGGCATCACCAGGTACTCAAAATGTCCCTCCGGAGTATTAAACGCCGTCTTCCATTCATCCCCATGCTTAATGCGGATAAGATTATACACCCCCCTGAGGTCAAGCTTGGTAAACCAGCAAGCACCTTTAACACTGGAGAATAGATCCAAAATCAGGGGTAACGGATACTGATATTTAATAGTAATTTTGTTGAGGGCACGATAATCAATACAAGGCCTTAATGAACCATCCTTTTTGGCCACGAAAAAAAAACAGCACCTAAGGGTGAAGAGGATGGTCTAATATGACCCTTCTCCAACGCCTCCTTAATATAGGATCGCATAGCCTCGTGCTCGGGTACAGATAAATTGAAGAGCTGACCATTGGGAAATTCACACCCCGG